>NC_045791.1:87803529-88450073 GCF_009873245.2 Balaenoptera musculus
AAATCATAAGAAAGCTGGAGTAGCAATTCTCATATAAAACAGAATAGACTTTAAAATAAAGACTATTACAAGAGACAAAGAAGGACATTATATAATTATCATGGGACCAAACCAAGAAGAAGATGTAACAGTTGTAAATATTTATGCACCCAACATAGGAGCACCTCAATACATAAGACAAATGCTAACAGCCATAAAAGGGGAAATCAACAGTAACACAATCATAGAAGGGGAGTTTAACACCCCACTTTCACCAATGGACTGATCATCCAAAACGAAAATAAATAAGGAGACACAAGCCTTAAATGATAAATTAAATAATATGGACTTAATTGATATTTATAGGACATTCCATCCAAAAACAACAGAATATACTTTCTTCTCAAGTGCTCATAGAACATTCTTCAGGATAGATCATATCTTGTGTCACAAGTCAAGCCTTGGTAAATTTAAGAAAATTGAAATTTTATCTAGTATCTTTTCTGACCACAATGCTATAAGACTACATATCAATTACAGGAAAAAATATGTAAAAAATACAAACACATGGAGGCTAACCAATACACTACAAAATAATCAAGAGATCACTGAAGAAATCAAAGAGGAAAACAAAAATTACCTAGAAACAAATGACAATGAAAACACGATGACCCAAAACCTATGGGAATGCAGTAAAAGCAGTTCTCAGAGGGAAGTTTATAGCAATACAATCCTACCTTAAGAAACAAGAAACATCTCAAATAAACAACCTAAACTTACACCTAAAGCAATTAGAGAAAGAAGAATAAACAAAATCCAATGTTAGCAGAAGGAAAGAAATCATAAAGATCAGATCAGAAATAAATGAAAAGGAAATGAAGGAAATGAGAGCAAAGATCAATAAAACTAAAAGCTGATTCTCTGAGAATATAAACAAAGTTGATAAACCATTAGCCAGACTCATCAAGAAAAAAAGGGAGAAGACTCAAATCAACAGAGTTAGAAATGAAAAAGGAGAAGTAACAACTGACACTGCAGAAATACAAAGGGTCATGAGAGGTTACTACAAGCAACCATATGCCAATAAAATGGAGGACCTGGAGGAAATGGACAAATTCTTAGAAAAGCACAATGTTCTGAGACAGAACCAGGAAGAAATAGAAAATATAAACAGACCATTCAGAAGCACTGAAATTAAAACTGTGATTAAAAATCATCGAACAAAAAAAGCCCAGGACCAGATGGCTTCACAGGTGAATTCTATGAAACACTTAGAGAAGAGCTAACACCTATCCTTCTCAAACTCTTCCAAAATATAGGAAAGAGAGGAACACTCCAAAACTCATTCTATGAGGCTACTATCACCCTGATACCAAACCAGACAAAGACGTCACAAAAAAAGGAAACTACAGACCAATATCACTGATGAACATAGATGCAAAAACCCTCAACAAAATACTAGCAAACAGAATCCAATAGCACATTAAAAGGATCATACACCATGATCAAGTGGGGTTTATCCCAGGAATGCAAGGATTCTTCAATATACGCAAATCAATCAATGTGATACACCATATTAACAAATTGAAGGAGAAAAACCATATGATCCTCTCAATAGATGCAGAAAAAGCTATCGACAGATTCAACACCCATTTATGATAAAAACCCTCCAGAAAGTAGGGATAGAGGGAAATTACATCAACAAATAAAGCCATATATGACCAACTCACAGCCAACATCATTCTCAATGGTGAAAAACTGAAACCATTTCCACTAAGATCAGGAACAAGACAAGGTTGTCCACTCTCACCATTATCATTCAACATAGTTTTAGAAGTTTTAGCCACAGCAAAAAGAAATAAAAGGAATCCAAATCAGAAAAGAAGTAAAACTGTCACTGTTTTCAGATGATACTATACATGATACTATACATAGAGAATCCTAAAGATGCTACCAGAAGACTAGTAGAGCTAATCAATGAATTTGGTAAAGTAGCAGGATACAAAATTAATGCACAGAAATCTCTTTCATTCCTCTACACTAATGATGAAAAATCTGAAAGAGAAATTAAGGGAAGACTCTCATTTCCCATTGCAACACAAAGAATAAAATACCTAGGAATAAACCTACCTAAGGAGACAAAATACCTGTATGCAGAAAATTATAAGACACTGATGAAATAAATTAAAGATGATAGAAACTGATGGAGAGATATACCATGTTCTTGAATTGGAAGAATCAACATTGTGAAAATGACTATACTACCCAAAGCAATCTACAGATTCAATGCAATCCCTATCAAACTACCAATGGCATTTTTCAGAGAACTAGAACAAAAAATTTCACAATTTGTATGGAAACACAAAGACCCTGAATAGCCAAAGCAAACTTGCGAAAGCAAAACGGAGCTGGAGGAATCAAGCTCCCTGCTTTCAGACTATACTACAAAGCTACATTAATCAAGACAGTATGGTACTTGCACAGAAACAGAAATAGAGATCAGTGGAACAAGATAGAAAGCCCAGAGATAAACCCACACACATATGGTCACCTTATCTTTGATAAAGGAGGAAGAAATATACAATGGAGAAAAGACAGCCTCTTCAATAAGTGGTGCTGGGAAAACTGGACAGCTACATGAAAAAGAATGAAATTAGAATACTCCCTACCACCATACACAAAAATAAACTCAAAATGGATTAAAGACCTAAATGTAAGGCCAGACACTATAAAACTCTTAGAGGAAAATATAGGCAGAACACTCTCTGACAGAAATCACAGCAAGATCCTTTTGACCCACCTCCTAGAGAAATGGAAATAAAAACAAAAATAAACAAATGGGACCTAATGAAACTTAAAAGCTCTTGCACAGAAAAGGAAACTATAACCAAGACGAAAAGACAACCCTCAGAATGGGAGAAAATATTTGCAAATGAAGCAACTGACAAAGGATTAATCTCCAAAACTTACAAGCAGCTCATGCAGCTCAATAACAAAAAAACAAAAAACCCAATCCAAAAATGGGCAGAAGACCTAAATAGACATTTCTCCAAAGAAGATATACAGAGTGCAAACAAACACATGAAAGGATACTCAACATCACTAATCATTAGAGAAATGCCAATCAAAACTACAATAAGGTATCACCTCACACTGGTCAGAATGGCCATCATCAAAAAATCTGCAAACAAGAAATGCTAGAGAGGGTGTGGAGTAAAGGGAACCCTCTTGCACTGTTGGTGGGAATATAAATTGATACAGCCACTATAGAGAACACTAGTGAGGTTCCTTTAAAAACTAAAAATAGAACTACCATACAACCCAGTAATCCCAGTACTGGGCATATACCCTGAGAAAACAATAATTGGAAAAGAGTCATGTACCCCAATGTTCATTACAGCTCTATTTACAATAGCCAGGACATGGAAGCAACCTTAGTGTCCATCGACAGATGAACGGATAAAGAAGATGTGGCACATATATACAATGGAATATTACTCAGCCATAAAAATAAACGAAATTGAGTTATTTATCATGAGGTGGATGGACATAGTGACTGTCATACAGAGTGAAGTAAGTCAGAAAAAGAAAAACAAATACCATATGCTGACACATATTTGGAATCTAAAAAAAAAAAAAATTGGTCCTGAAGAACTTAGGGGCAGGACAGGAATAAAGACACAGATGTAGAGAGTGGATTTGAGGACACGGAGGAAGGGGGAAGGGCAAGCTGGGATGAAGTGAGAGATTGGCATGGACATATATACACTATCAAATGTAAAATAGATAGCTAGTGGGAAGCAGCCACATAGCACAGGGAGATCAGCTCAGGGCTCTGTGTCCACCTAGAGGGGTGGGATAGGGAGGGTGGGAGGGAGACGCAAGAGGGAGGAGATATGGGGATATATGTATACGTATAGCTGATTCATTTTGTTATACAGCAGAAACAAACACACCATTGTAAAGCAATTATACTCCAATAAAGATGTTAAAATAAATAAATAAATAAATTGGTAAGTCATATGCTACAATGAAAACTAAAAAAAAAAAAAAAAAAAATAGAGCCAGATAAGAGGAATCTGTTGCTTCTGGTGTAGGAGGATTGGACGTGAAATAGGATGACCAACTTTCCAATAGTTATGGTTCCTGGTCGCATTGAAACTTCTCTCTAGTCTATGAGAAAGAAGTTGTATCTCTCTGATCTCTCTGTAATAGTCTTAAATTATTAGGATTAATGAAACAATTTCTATGGCCCTGGATTAAAGTGTAATCTCTAGAGTTCCTAGGGAGCCACCAACTCTCTAACACTGGAACTGACATAAAGATAACTTGGGTCCAGACACACATTGTCTTATTTTAGCTACTTTTGAGAAAAGGATGTAGGTAATACATCCTGTATATTATATATTGTATATATATGTGTGTGTATGTTTCCATATGTACATATATATGTGTATATATATGTATGTATGTATGTGTATATAAATATATATTTATAACCCTGGATGGGAGAGAAGGCAAATGGTGGAATTGGGATTTTATAATCTCTTAAACCTCAGGTTTATTGATTTCTTCCTATAACATATAAGGAGATAAAAGGGTATTATACTATATTTTCAAGAATATTGCTCTCAAAAAGACACCCACCTTTCCTCCATCAGCATTATACTCTTTTTCATCACCTTCCAAGAGCCTGGCTAGTCCAAAATCCGTGATTTTTACATGGTTTGGAGATTTCACTAAGACATTACGGGCTGCCAAATCCCGATGAACAAGCCGTCTTTCTTCCAGGTACATCATTCCCTGAAAAACACCAAATTCCCCAGAGAGTCAGTTAATGCCTCTTCTTTTGTACTGTCAAAAAAGGTGTTTCCTAGCAATCAGTTGCAAGTGCTTGATTTCTCTAAGTAATGGCAGAATCTGAGAATATTTTCAAAATTATGGAAAATGTGGAATTAAAAAAGCAAACCACAAATAGCTTTCGGCCTTTTTCCCACTAAAGCTCTGTAAAGCAGAATGAATTACCTGCATATGAGCTAAATGTTTGATCATTTTTTCCCAGATACTTTATATTCTTTTGCAAACACTTTCATTAGTGAGGTATGCACGTGTCTTAGTAGATAAGCTAACATGTACTTGGACTGACCCACATATTCTTAATTGTTTTCTCCTCAATAACTTCTGTTTCATGTCATCTTCCCCCATACACCCGCTCCAAACAAATGCAGCTCTCCATGCTTTTCAAAAGTATTTCAAATGAAGGTTTAATGGAGGCAAATTCACCTTTATAGGTTCTATCAAGTCTGAAGAATCATATTATTCTTATTAATTATGGAAAAAAATGAAGTTTGCCCTAGGGGCATTAAAAGCCTATAATTTAAAAAATAGCTTTGATGACATTAGTAGTCATTGTGAGAATCCACAAGTAAAATTACATTATTTATAATGACCCTTAAGTTAGCCTTTAATATGTTTTCTTCATAAAACATGTACTGTAATTAAAAATAAAATATATTGCTGATCACCAACAAGAGATATAACTGACTCTTCCCCCAACATACACACACACATCTACATGTATATGTACATATACACATGTATACATATGTGTTATACATATTCATAACATATATATTAAAATATATGCAAATAAAAAATAATCCATAGAAACAATAATTATTAATTGTATTTCATCAATAGAGAAACCAAGAGTCATGAACCACTAGCCTTAACTAAAAGGTTGATGTAAAACCAAGGAAATGAACTCAGAGGCCCAGATTAGAATGAACATCCTTTGTTTGAGTGAACATATTTTTTGTTGAAGAGTTAGGGAAAATTCTATATTTGAGGATTTCAGTGGTAAAAAACAAGTCAGAAGTGTTATAAAACAGTTGAAGTATGCTCTCATGCCAATTGCAAATCAATGATGCTGGCAGTTAACATTACAACTGCAGGACTTTGAAGGATTAACGGTTTCTGATATCAAAACAAAAGCTGTGGTAAACAGAGACACAAATCACAGAGGTCAAAAAATTATGAACCGTCTACCCGGTGTAGTGGAAAGAGAATATTGCCTCAAACAGCATCATGAGCCAAGTACTATATAAATGCCCGTTAAACACAACCAGTGGAGATACTGCCTGATATGGTGCAATCAGTCAGCAGTTGGGTGACATCATATGTATTAGTGTTTTCTGGTATCAACCCACAACTGGGATTTATGGGGTTCTTTCCCTCTTTCCTAAACAGTGCTTTCTCTTTGATTACGCCAAATTGGAAATTTTTAGAATAAAGTGAAAACAAATAACCCTTGCATGCTTTAAGAGATTAAAAAATAGACTTATTGCCTTGGAGATAAAGTATGTTCAATAATTTTGTCCCTGTAGGAAGTGTCCACAAAAAACAGTCATCATTCTCTTTCTTACCATCTTCATAACAGAATATGTAAAGAGTATTGGCAACAAGTTAATATTCAGATCCACACATAATTACAGAACACATACTGTATGCCAATCACTGTGCTAGACATCAGAAAGACAAAAGAGAGTCAGAGAAGATCTGTGCATTAAAGGAGGACAGACGCTCATTAGTAAAGTGGGCACATGTGGCGTATAAACTTGAATGGATCAGTGATGCATGTAAGGCATTTAAGGAGGGCTGTATTTTGAGGACCATCTGTAGTATAGCTTAGCAAGTGTGCATGAGAGGGGAGGCTTCAGAGAGGTACTGATTTCCAAGTATGGTTTGAAGGATGGATGTCCACCAGTTGGACAAGATGAGGGAAAAATTGCAGTTAGAGAGAACAAGCACAGGGCCATCAATAGCATAGTGTACTTGGACAAAGGTATATAATTCTGTATTTCTGAAGCATTATGTATATGGTGAGTGGTGAGCCTGAAAAGGTAAGAAGAGGCTAGATCCAAGAGGGGTCCCTGATATGTCATGATAGAGAATTTGAACTTCACATTGTATGCAGCATTCAATGTGGTGATGCGGGAGTTTTTTTTAAAAAGGAGAGTGACACAATTATCATTGGAGCCTTGAAAACATCACCTGGTGCCAGTAGAGAGGATGGATTGCACACAAATATAGCTAAAGTCAGGAGTCTGCCACATTACAGAAGAAAAGTGATGAGAGTGAAATAAAGGTTGTAAATTGACCATCCATGAGTTGTATCCATTTTTCTTTTTTTTTTGTTCCCACACTGAGCAAGTTTCAAACATCCTCTTTAGCTGGTTACTGGCTATACTCCATTAAGGGCATCTGGTCCCCAGTTTGCCAGGGTCCTACCACTTACTATCACTTTTCAGGAGTTCTGCTTTTATTAGTTATGATAATCATCCAGCTCCTACATGCATGAATGTCTGAATCTTCAACTAAACTAGGCCAGAAGGAACTAGGGAGAGAACAATTTCAAGGTACATTTATAAAATAAAATAACCATCCTTGGTAAATGACTGAACAATGAAGAAGAGAGTAAACTGAGAATAAGTCTGTGCTTTTGATTTTTGTAATTTAGGTGGATAATGATTCCCTTAACTAGATATTATCCAAATGTAAATATATTTAAGAAATATATACTCTACCAGTAGGGAACTAATATTCACCAAGGAACTTAAGACTCTAAAATCACATTCTACAGTACAAGCAAAGCCTCAAAAACTCCAAAAGATCTTTGACAGTCTATACACAAAGCCTCAGGAGGTGACTATCCTGAACCTCAATACTATTTGTCCGTTAAAAAAGTATTTTCTTCAAAATAATGAGAAATAAATTCAGGAAACCAGATGATAATCTCTATTGTTTTCCCTAGCCACCGGACCATGATCAAAAGAAATAAAAACAGAAGCATCCACCTCCTCACCAAACCATCAAAATACATTTGTATGGTTGTTTTGTAACTATGAAACATCATCGTACAGATGCACACTTTCAAATCATTAATTATGACTGCCATCTTAGTCCTACTCTCACACCCTGAATTAGAGTGTTGAATTCTATGTATCGCTCACAATAGGTTTCTCCACATCACAGTCATTGAAATAGGATTTTCTTACCAGAAGATCTCATTAGAATCACATTCTCTGGTAAATTCTTTCAAAATAAAATCACTCCTTCAATCAGAGTGTGATGCGATTAAGGAGGAAGACAGTTATTAGAAACAGCAGTGACAAAGATAAACTGGATGAAGTCCCATGAAGTTTGAAGATGGTAGAGGGATACTGCATGGGTTGAAAAGGATCCTCTTACTCTGCCCTGTAGCAACTCCCATGTCCTTGCCATGCCAGCTCAGGTGGAGTACATGCTGGGAATACGAACACTGACAACAACCTCAGCTAACACTGACTGATTCTTAGAATATGGCAGGCATTAAACTAAACATGTCTACATTGGTAGGTTAACTGAATCCTACAGACGCATACTACTTTCATCTCATTTTAAATATGAGAAAACCAAGGCTAAGAGAGGTCAAGTTACTTGCTCCAAGTCATCTATTTAATGAGTGGCAGAACTGGGATTTGGTCCCTTGGTGTGGGACTTAAAGTCTGCATATTTAAGCCTATCTCATCTCTTGATGGGTCATCAGGTAGTGTGGGTACATAGAAATTAATGTACACAGTGAAGTCATATAGCTTCAAAAGATCCTAGTACTTTTGCAGAAAAAAAATAAATATTATCAAATGTTTCTATGAATTCAGGGCATAATGAAGGTGACTGACATGTTTGTATTTATATTTAAAACTCAGCTAAATTATAGAATCTTTTATAATTTAGCAGGAGTTTAAATTGTGTAAATTGGAAACTCAGTTCTAGCTTTGGCCACAGGTTATGCAGTATGGTGGAGTGGGTTTGAGAATAGATTCTGGAGTTGATTGCTTGGCTAGAACCCCAGCTCTGCCATGTTCTTGCTGTGTGACTCTAGCAAGTTAATAAACCTCTCTGTCACTCATCTTCTTCCTCTCTAAAACAGCCATAATAGCACTTATCACAAAGGTTGTTGTGATGATTAAATAGTATGTAAAGCACTTAAGGAGTAAGTGGCATGTAATAAGCATAGAACATGCAATGCTGTTCCACGGATATATATCAACAGTCCTAGTGCATAAGAATCACTTACCCTCATTAACTTGAATTGCCTATTTCAGAAAATCTGTGAACCTCAACTAATATATCACAGTGGGTGTTCAATAAATGTTTGCAAATGGTGATACATATACCCATAACCTGCCCATCATTATTAATGTGTGGCTACAAATTTCGGAATAATTACTGTTTGAAATATTATTTTAATAATGATGCACCTGAGGGTGCTGTCATAGAAGGAGAAGGAAAAATTAAAGACTCTAATAAAAGATTTGGTGCTTTCCATAAACATATCACATATTCAGGAATTTAGTGAAGATAAAGGTCATAAACAGGATAGGTCAAAAAGTTTTCAATGCTGCAGGATGTTTTCCATGGGTGAATAAAATAGTAGATTTTCTGTACCAAAGAATCTGCCTTTTAGCACTCAGCACTGAGGGACATTCTGGGTGGAGGTGTTTTTGGGGCATTTTGTCTACTTCTTGATCCAAGTGCTGCAATTCCGATTTTACTCAAACTACTCAGAATTTACTATCACCACACCACTCAGAACTTTACCATTTTCATACTTGTTCTAAATGCCTTAATGAGTTTTCAAGACTGCTTACTTACTTTCTGTTTTGCTCATACCTCTTACAATATGCATCAATAAACACAAACTCGCTAGGGAAAGTCAAATTTTACTCTTGACCTTCAGAAATGCACTTTAATACAAAATCCAAGGATAATTTTATTACAATTGAATTTAAAGTTTTATTCTCTGGTTAGAATTGACTCATATAAACTGCTCTATGGAAAAAAATCAGTGATTGACAATTTTAAAATATTGGTATCGATGAACACCTAGCAATGACCTTCTTTTCAATCTTATGATATTGACTCACAGCTGCCTAGGAAATGCATCATGATTATGCTTTAATCCAACGTTAAAATGCATTCTGCCCAGCTGCAGGAAGCTAACGGAAGTCAAGAGAGACCAGACTATTTCTGACAATAAATATTTGCTTCCCATATATAGGCCAGGCGACATTTTCATCAAACACGTGTGTGGAGCTAAAAATTTCAAGTTGTAGTCAGTTCTCATAGGCATTAATCTCTGGAATTAGCAAGAGTACATTTTTTTCTGTTTTCATTCTAATAACCTGAAGCTTTCTGAATAACAGGAAGCTTCAGGAAAACTAACTTCAGTTGAAAATCGCTCCTCTTTTCTACCTTTCCTTCTGAAAGCAATTCTACCCGTGAGGGGAAAAAAAAAATCTAACTCTAATGCTCTCTACTATTAGGGCTAAAGATATGAGCATGTTCAAGGGAAGAAAAAGACCTTTTTGGATGAAGTGACTGACTTTATCCAAATAGTGCATGGAGAGAAACTAAGGGGGCTCTGTAACTGAATCAACTGAGAAGTCTTTTCAACCAGCCAAAGCTGGTTCATGGCACAGTAGAAAGAACACAGAACTTAGTGTTGCAAGAGGGAAGTCCCAGACATGCTGCTCACAAGGTTTATGACCACAGGTACTCAGTTCGCCTCTTCTATAAAAGTCACAAATTGGCCTAAATGATCTCTGAGCTGTTCTCTAGCTTTAAATCTTTATTCCATGATGGAACTGGAAAATATATCTATCTAAAATATTAAGTGGTGGCCAATAATAGACACAGATAACAGTAAAGAAAGAGGTAGAGTAGATGTCTCCCTTCAAATGCTTAGTGAGAACAGTGAACACGTTTTAGTAAAAGTCAGTTTAGTGCATCTGATGTTTAAACCCTGGCTACTTACTATCTGTGTGATCTTGGTCACTTTATTTGTGTTTCCTTTTCTTTATTCGTTAAATGGGGATAATAATAGTATCTACCCTGAGGATTGTCTTGAGGATTCAATGCCTTAATGTTTGTAAAACACCTAGAACATTCAATATTCTAAGATACCATGTGTTAAATAAATGATCTCAAATTCATCCTTCTGATGAAAAATACAATTCAACCGCTATAAGAGAAAGAAAAGGCAGCCAACTAAAACACCTACTGATTACTCAGCACTGTTGAGTGTGGTGACTTCTGTTTCTCATTCTATTTGTCCCTGAATGTTCTTCCTCTTATGCTGCTCAGGAAGGAAAGCAGATTCACATGGTTGTCCCAGACTGGCTTGGCATTAATACTCCAGTTTAATTCTCACATTTTCCAATTGCACCTATGATCTTCAAGAGACTTGGTCAGGTTGCAGTTCTTAAGAAGATTTTGCAATATTGAGGACAACCGAATTTCCATCATTTTAATAGTGTGTAGTGAAGACATTATTGGTTGCTATTTGAAATACAGCTTTCAAATTTAGTTCCAATAATATATTTGTGTGTGTGTGTATGTGTGTGTGTATCCATACCTGCATGTAGTAGATACTATGGTGTGCCACCCAGAAACCTCTTCAGGCCCAAGTTCTCCTAATCTCAGCTCCTGGGAGTGTTGGCTGCTGAGGGCTCTCATCTTGGCTGCCTTCGTTTAGGGGCAGTGACACCGCCAACCCAACTACAAGGGGAGCTGCTTTGCCAGGGGTTCATCCTCTCACTGGAGGCAGCCCACATCCAGTAACTGGTTGATGTTGAGTGACAAAGGCCATACCTCTCTTGACAACTATAAAGAGCTGTTCTAGTTCTGGGACACCCCACGGGATTGAATGATTCCTTTGCTGCAGTTTTATCATAGCTGAACTTTTCCTTCTACCTAATACTGCGTTTTCACTGTCTGATAGGTGTTGTTCTTGAGAACACTTAAGAAAAACTTCCTACGTGCAAATTTTCTCAGAGATTGTTTTCTAGGAGCCAACCTAAGGCAATGTGTGTGACTTTTTTCTTTTAGGATCTCAAGTACTCGGAATTTTAAGCTAACCACACTCTATAATTCATGCACACTATGATCATTGTTTCTCTCTATCCTCTACATCAACCCCATTCTTTATCCATCATAAATACCAACAATAATGTTTTTAATACATATCCTTTCAATCTATCATCCATATGTTTATTTCTTTTTATCCATATTTTCTAACAAGTGCTTTGTGTTATTTCTAATATATAAATAGTATTGTGTATTAAATAGGATCATGTTTTACTCATTAGGCTTTTTTTTAGATTCAAACATGTTGCTATATGTAATCCAGTTCTCATAGCTGCACTGCATTATACATATGAATTCACAGACATATACACATGTATAACACAGGAATGCACTGTCAGTTGTCTATTCCCCTACTGAAGGGTACCAAACTTAACTCCATCTCTTTGACACTACAAACAAGACTGAATTGAACATTAATACTATTTGTAAAATGCTATAAATTGGCTTAACAATGTAAATTATCTGCTATTTAGTACTAATTTCAATGTAGGAGAATCTAAACAAACAATAATAGTAATAGTCACTGTGGAAGATACAACACGGAGCGATTTCTTGTTAATTGAGAACACTGAAATCACATGGGAAAGACAAAACATAACTGTGTATATTATCACTATATATGTTTGTATCTATGAAATAGTTAACATTTATTTACACACTCGGTGCCAGGGGACTGTTTTAAGTGCTATATATACAGGAATTTACAAGAACTCAATGAGATCTCTGCTACTATTATTCCCATTTTAAGATGAGGAAGCTGACACACAGAGAAGTAAAATAACTTGCCCAAGAGTGATATCTAGTGCATGGCAAAGCCCAGAAGAACCAAGATTTGAGTGCAAGCAGCTTAACTCCAAAGGCAACAATCTTAACCATTACTCTATATGACCGTAGGTATCAATAGACTATATAAAACCATATATAAAACTAAAAAAAGACAGTATATACAAGTGAATTGTTGTTATATAGACAATAAATGCTCTAAGAGTTCAACCAAGAGAAAACTCTTGTACATAATACTCATTTAAAATTTATAAACAAACTTTAGTTTTTCTGGGTTTCCTAGGACAGTACCTCTGGAAGCACTTTATAAACCAACATTTGTGAATTCAACTATGTACTTTCAACAATTTGAAGATTTCCTGGCATTTACCTGGCACTCAGTACATGTTTGTGGTTGGATTAAATAAACAATAAGACCAAAAGTTTGAAAGGCTGTCCAGACAGTAGCTTTTTCTCTGCAATGTAAATAGAACAAATGTAAAATCTGTGATATTTATGATAGGAAGGAGGAAAACAAACCCTGCAACAGTTAGGCCAAACCCCAGATGGTAATATTAGAGTACCAAGGAATGTGAATGAGGACACTATTTAAAGATTCCTGAGGCTGGCAGGGGTAACAGAATTTTTTTCTTTTTGTTTCCTACAACTTCTTCAAATATTTCTTCAGAAATTTTATTTACCACCTTTCCCAAGCTTTTGAAAATTTCCATTGGAAGAATTTGCAGAACAGCCTCCTTGAGACTCAAAATTTCTCTTAAAGAAACAACAAAATGAAAACAATAAAATAAATAAACAAAAAGAGTAAGTTAAAAAGCACATGTGAGAAGCCACTGCTTTCCTACTAAATAAATTACAGGTAAAAAGCTCATCTGCCTAGATCAAGAGAATACTAAACATGCTACTGTTTTCCCCTCTCACTGACCTCTTGTCAATATGATTACAAATGGGAGGAGTGAATCGTATAGTGTCCATACTCTCTTAGAGAAGTAAACCTAGAATGGATTACTTCTACTCCTTAGGCAGCTGATCAATAAAGATGTGGATTGCAATGAGAATGGATATGTCTGTGGGTTGTAGTAGCTATCCTCTGTGTCTCTTTAGAAATTAATTAAAAAGAAATGAAGTGTGCAACCTATTAATACAGCTACCTCTAGACCAACAGATACAAAGTGTTGAGCATACATATTATGCAAATACATTCAAACACTATAGGGAGGCCTTAGTTATAACTGAACAGAAACAGATCATTCCTAATGTTCTCTAGTTTCACAGAATTGCATGCTACTGGCTGGAAACCATAAAGTTCAGTGGGTGGGAATACGTATGCCATAGTTTCCTTCCTAGGACAATTATATCAATTTTTATGAGGTATCCTCTTTACAAAGCAAAACTTTTGCCATAATACAAAACTAAAGAATCTCAATAACTATTTTCTTGTGTGGTATATTCAGATATGAGTCTTGGCAGTTGAGTTTATTGATAACTACTGACTATTTTTAAATAAGTATCTTCCCATGGAAAAAAAAGTAAAATTCCTAGAACACTAAAATCTCTCATGTGATTTCAGCCAATTTAGTGTCTACATGTAATATGTGTCATTCAATCCAATTCTGCCTCTGCCCTATTTGGATGTCAATGGACTTGGTCCATCTATGCAAATGCTTACCCAGCACATGTAAAACTTGAAATGGTGTACCATACATTCCCACTGAAAGTCACCCAGCTACTTCCCAATACTTCCTCTGACCCCTGCTCCTCTTACTCAGGGGCCTTCTTTCTCAAAATCTTCAGAAGGATCTGAACCACAGCTTCCAGTTTACATCTCAATCCATTGTTGATTTGGAAGCCCATGTCCTTGTTTCAACCTTTGTACTCTCCCTCTGACAGAATGCTAGGACTTTATATCTAGTCCTAGCATAAGGACATAAGAGAAAGCATATACCCTGAGAAAAGCATAATTCAAAAAGAGTCATGTACCAAAATGTTCACTGCAGCTCTATTTACAATAACCAGGACACGGAAGCAACCTAAGTGTCCATCAACAGATGAATGGATAAAGAAGATGTGGCACATATATACGATGGAATATTACTCAGCCATAAAAAGTAACAAAACTGAGTTATTTGTAGTGAGGTGGATGGACCTAGAGACTGTCATACAGAGTGAAGTAAGTCAGAAAGAGAAAAACAAATACCATATGCTAACACATATATATGGAATCTAAAAAAAGGAAAAAAAAAAAAGGTCAGAAGAACCTAGGGGCAAGATGGGAATAAAGATGCAGACCTACTAGAGAATGGACTTGAGGATATGGGGAGGGGGAAGGGTAAGCTGTGACAAAGTGAGAGAGTGGCATGGACATATATACACTACCAAACATAAAATAGATAGCTAATGGGAAGCAGCCGCATAGCACAGGGAGATCAGTTCGGTGCTTTGTGACCACCTAGAGGGGTGGGATAGGGACGGTGGGAGGGAGACACAAGAGGGAGGAGATATGGGGACTTATGTATATGTATAACTGATTCACTTTGTTATAAAGCAGAAACTAACACACTATTGTAAAGCAATTATACTCTAATAAAGATGTTAAAAAAAATAAAAATAAAAACAAAAACTAATAAAAAAGAAATACCTGCTTTATATCTTGGCTCATTTTCTATCCCAACATTACCGTAGAAGGAGCCGATATCATCACATACCTATAACATGAGGATGGTTTAGCTCTATTTAAACTGATAAGTTGTATTCTGAGTTTCTGCTGTCTTCATAGGCTTGGGGATACAAATGGTGTCACAGTAATGACACAAATTTCACTGTTTCTTGGCCCAAGCTGCTTGCAGAGCACCTATTGCTACTTGCCCCTTTGAAGCCTTTTCCAGATATTTCTGGGGTTCCCAAGGGAGCCTCCAGATGTTCATAAATACTGTTTTGCTTCTTTTTCTCAGGGCTCTTCAATGGTATATGCAGTCATTAAACCTTAAGCTGAAGCTGCTGTGGAAATGCTATCTTTGCTGAGGCTGCTATCTCTTGGTGCTTCAGAAGTTACAGATTATGATAATTCAAAAGAGTGAATGATGCCCTTCCGTCCTCTCCTCACCATGTCAGAGCACCACTGTCTTGTGCACAGCCTTGGCGAAGTGCTCTACCTGCTTCTGAACTGTGCACCATATTGCCCCCAGCTCTACCAGTAGCTATTGTTGAGACCCTAGCCTCAAAGTCCCCTTCAGAAGTTCTTCAGTAACTTCAGCTCCATACTCCTTAAAGAGTCAGACCTAGTCCAAGAGGTAGGCATGGAAAACAGATACATCCCTCTTGGCTTAACTCTCCTCTCTTTGACCTCATGAACTTTCCATCATTTCATCATCTTCCGTTACTCTTCAACACATGTGCACACATAACGCACAAGCTGTCATGTGCATGTCCTGAACCATCTCTTTCTCTTACAGCTGAAAAAAGTCCTCAAGTAACTTGACTCAGCATGTCACTCTTGCTTTTCTTGGAATTCCTCACCTGGAACTCTGTGGTCCAAGCCAACCTGAAAATTCTCTTGGCTCTTTTGTCTTTGCATTCACTGTTCCCTTTACCTGTAACACCCCTTCACCACACACTGATACACTCTTCCTACCATGCTTCAGACACAGACTTGGTTAAATCTTAACACTCTGTTAGATCACAAATTAGATGTCGTTTCCTCCACAAAGTCTTCCCTCGCTCCCAAGTAGATTGTGTCCTTCAATGATATGACCTCACAAGGTCCAATTTTCCCTATCGACCTCAATCTGTCTATCTGTTTATCTTAAACTAAACCCTGAGATCGTCAATCTTGATAAAATAACTTTCTATGTATGGCTAAATCAAAGTCTTTTTATAACGCAGAAAGAACATGCACTTATATTTATGTTAGTCTGCAATTTCTATGCTAAAGATTTAGAAATACTACACAGCATATTACACAGTATTATCAATTTCATGTGAAAGGTAGAAAAAAACCTCAAATACATCTGATTCCCAATTGAGCACTCATCTACTGACATGATTAGTTTGTAAAGCTATTTTTAAGATAATTAAGCACCACAAAGAGGAATGGAAGTAGAAAGCTATGTTCTGGCTTGCTCAAAACCTAAAAGTTAAAGATTTAATCTGATCACCTTTCATTCTTTTGCTGCAAACCCTTATGGATTGTGAACTGCTTGGAGCTGTGATGGTGTGCTCCTGCTGAGATGACATAAATCAATTTGACCCTCCTCACATTTACCAATTCCATCACATTTTAGGCAGTCAGTAAATAGTAGTCAATTGATTGATTTCCTCTTCTCCCTTCTGCAGCTATTTATCCATACTCCTTCTATTGCCTCTGAATCACCAGGTTAGGAGAGAAGAAACTCAAAACAATAATAAATATACTCACATACATACAGTTTCATAACAATTAAAAGTAAAAGAAGAAGAAAAAGGATAATACATGTTTAATATTATTGGAAGTAAATTTGTATTGTTAATGATGATTTTTATTGTATTGTCCCTTGCTTTCTTTCTTTTTTTTTTTTAGATGTTAAATATCTGCAACTTTTCCAGCTTACGTGCATGTGCTGCCAATTGCTTACTGAATATTTTAACTTCCAGGAATCTTGGGGGTTTTGTGCTAAAAACTATCTGTTTTTCTATGAAGGTAGGGAAATCAGGGTGTTGTTCATGCCCACTGCCAAAATGGAATTTGAATGTTGCCTTCTTTATCTGTGCTTCTTTCTAGTTCACAGATTTATGCAGTTAGTACCTCACATGGAAGAAAGTTGAAATATACATCCCACAAACCATGTTCTAAAACATCATCCGCAGCCCATTCCTGTTCATCTTTGACAATTAGAGAGTGGAATATAATGATGAGTGTTAGGTCTAGAACAAAAATCCCCAGGCTTCAATATTAGCTCAATCACTCACTAAATGCAGCTGTGTGACCTTAACCATGTTAGTGAGCTTCTCAGTTTGCCAGTCTCTTTGTCTATTAAATGGGGATAATAATAGCACCTTTTTCATTAGGTTGTTATGAGAATTAAATGATCTAGTCCTTATAAAACTCTTAGAATGGTGCCTCGTCAATAGAAAACACTCAGTGTTGTTGGTTATTATTATTGTCCCCTTTGTCCAGCACCTTGCATTATAGATGATTCTTATTTTTCAGAATTTCACCTTTCAATCAACTTGCAATTTTTTCAGATGTTTTCAAGCATACTTTTACTCTTAGAATCCCAAAGATCATCTATCACCCAACAACCACATGTCTTGGTATTGCTGTCTTTCATAGAATAGTTGAGTTTCAGCAAAATTTTATTTTGTGCTTATACACTTTTGTTTCTTTGTACAATTATCTGAATGACACTTCATCTTGATGTTCAAAATAAAATAGGGTAAAAAAATTAAAAATGATAAAAATTTTCTCATGAAATTAATAAAATTAAGACATATAGAGAAATCATTAAAGGTGCTGAAAATAGCATATCTTTAGCCTCTGCTGTGTACTCATTGAACTTAAGCTAATTGACTATATATGAATTTTTAAAAGAGCAAAATTGAAGCACACGAAGGAAAAGCTCTACATCCGTCACTGTAGATGAGGAGTAAGGGTAATGGAAAATTAGATATTTTATGATACTCTTATCTATTAATCTCTTATAACATGTAGATCTATTGTTCACATTTAAGATTTTTACTCTTGCCTCTTTTATGAATACATTATATATAAAAATTGGGGCCATCTCATATTTGTATATATGTATACATATTCCACTGGGTTATCAGCTACTAAAAAGAACTGGAAGTAAGACATTATTTATTTCCTCTTGACCTATTTCTAGCTTATTATATATATAATAGTCATTGTGTATAAAATTCATTCTACATATAGTTGAAAAGGATAAAGAAAGTTTTCTTGTTTCAACAGTTATCTATTGAGTAGCTATTATATGCTGCTGGGCACTCTGTGAATGGTTTTACATATAAAGATAATATAGTGTTTCCTTCAAGTTATTCATTGCCTGGTGTGAGAGATATACATGGGCACAATAGAAAATGTAAAGGAAGTGTTCTGAAAGTACAGAAAAAGGGGACTGTAACACTTCTTGTGTTGATTACAGAAGGTCTCTCAGAAAAGGTGAAATTTAAGCTTAAGATTGAATGAAACATAGATATTTAAATTTTTTGCTATAATACAGTAAGAGTATTCTAGACAGGATAAAAAACATAAAAAACCATAGAGTCCTAAAAGGTAATAATATGTTTGGAAAAAAATTTCAAGAAGTTCTTTGAGGATGGGACAGAAGTTGACAAGGGCTAGAAGTGCCACAAGTAAGTGTCTAACTTAATTGTTACTACCTAATAAGACATGCAAAGGAGTCACTGGAAGTTTGATAAACGAATTGACATGATCATACTTGGTAATTGTGTGAAGAGTAAACAAAGACAAAAGAGATTAGAACGAATTAAGGAGATTGGTTAGGATGTATAATACGAGCTCAGATAGCAATGGTTTAGCATTTGACTAATGCAGTGACTTGGAGAATTAATTCTAGGTTGAGAACAGCAGATAAAGATGGAAGCTCATCAGTGATAATAAAGCCAAAAGAGAGGGTGAGAGAATGTAAATTTTTCCAGGTAAAACTCAGGGGAAAATATTATTGTTAAGTGAGTGGGTAACAGAAAAGGAAACTAACAAAAGTGACTGAAAGTACTAGTGGTCAGATTCATAGAAGAAGAACATGATGGAGTGGTATTGTGGAATTGGAGAGAAAACACGAGAGAATTTCAGGAAGGTGAAACTAATGGCAGTGTTAAGTGCAACAGAGAGATAAAAAAAAAAGATAATTGAATGGAGACTCTTGAGTTTGTAAATGGGAACATTGGTGTGTTAGTCATCTCAGACTACCACAAAAATGCCATTCTGTCTGTGGCCCCTCAAAGTTCATGTTCTTCTGACATGCAACATATACATATTCTATTCTAAGAGCCCCCAAAGTCTTAACTTGTTCCAGCATCAACTCTAAAGTCTAAAGTCTCATCTAAATATCATTTAAATCAGATATGGATGAGACTTGAGGTGTGATTCATTCTGAGGCAAAATTCCTCTCCATCTGTTAACCTGTGAAACCAGACAAGTTATGTGTTACCAAAATACAGTGGGGGGTAAGCATAGGATAGATAGTCCCATTCCAAAATGGAGAAACAGGAAAGAAGAAACGGTGATGTGTCCCAAGCATATCCAAAACCTAACAAGGTAAATTCCATCAGATCTTAAGGCTCAAGAATAATCATTTTTGGTTCAATGTTCTGCCTTCAGGACCTACTGGGGTGGCAGCCCTGCCTCAGCAGAAGAGCTGAGCAGGGGTCCCATCCCATCCTCCGTAGCTCCATAGGGCAGTCCCAGATCCATGGCTTTGGGTAGAGGCTGTCTGGCCTGTGTAAACCAAGGCACTGGCCTTATTCATTTCTGAATTGCCTTTGAGACATTTTTCCCTCTTCTTAAAGAAGAGTGTGCATTCACAGCCAAATAGCTCCATTTTCTGAAGAGCTACCCAAGGAATTTAACAGCCTTCCTTCATTTTGTCCTGTCTCCACCCCCTTCAGTTCAAACTGGCAGTGTTTCTGCTTATATAATCTCATAAACTCTTTTTCGATTGGTATTCCAGCCATACCCTTGGTGTTCTCTTTAGAACATGCTTTCTAATTTTTTGCAATATGGATAAGCTGATAATTTTTCAAATCCTTAAGTTTTGGTTCCTTTTCACATAATAATTCCTTCTTCAATTCATTTCTCTCCTTTTACATTTTATTATAAGTAGTCAGGAGGAACCAAGGCCCTCCTTCAACACTTTGCTTAGAAATCTTCTCGGTGAAATATCCAATTTTATTGTTCTCAAGTTCTAACTTCCACAAAACACTAGAATGCAAACACAATTCAGCCAAGTTCATTGCCACTTTATAACAAGGATCACCTTCCTTCCAGTTTTCCATAATATGTTCCTCATTTCCATCTGAGACTTCACCAGAATCACCTTTAACATTGATATTTCTGGCATTCACCTCAAAACTCTTCCAAACTCTACCCGCTTCACAGTTCCAAAGCTGCTTCCCTATGTTTAGATATTTACTACAACAGCACCCCAAAGTCTATATTAGTTATCGCGGGCTGCCGTAACAAAATACCATAGACTGAGTGGATTAAACAACAGCAACTTATTTCTCACAGTTCTGGAGGCTGGTAAGTCCAAGACCAAGGTGTCAGCCAATTCAGTTCCGTGGGGAGGGGTCTCTTCCTGGCTGGTAGGTGGCCACTTTCTCACATCTCCTCACTTCTTATAGGGGCATTAAACCCACCCTCATGACCTTATCTAAACCTAATTCCCTCCCACCTCTAAATACCATCGAATTGGGAGTTAGGGCTTCAACAAATGAATTTGGTGGGGGGACACAATTCAGTCCATAGCAACAAGGTCTAGTGACCTTGTTGAAAGCCACTAGATTGTAGTGGACTCAGGGGAAAGCAAGGATTTGAGAAAGGGTGGTCAACAAAAAATTGTGTTCCTTTTAAAAAGTAAATAAATAAATATGGAGTCACTTTAGGAAGAAGAGAGAAGTTTGGGGTTGTTCATCCACCAGCCCTGGAGAACTGATATAAAGGATGCACGAGAGGAGCCAGTGAGTCAGAAGAGACTGATGATCCAGGAATGAGAAGAAATCATGGAGAAATGCTGCAGCTGGGATGAGAGCAAGAGTGAAGGTAAAAAAGGTAAGCTGTGTAAAGGAAGAAAGACAATGCTTTCTCTGAATCAACAGTGAAAGAAAAGCTGGCAGCTGGAAAAGAGCAACAGTGCAGAAATTCATGCCCTTCTATCATTATTTTGCTTGGTAAGTTAGGAAATGGTAACATATTCTCAGAATGAGAGAAAATATGAGACAGAGAGAAGAGGTTCAAAGTGGCTCAAAGGAGGGACATTGTTCAGGTTTCACTGTGCGCACCAGCCAAACAGGTGTCCATGGAGAGGGGAAAGGAAGCTCACAGGAGCCTCTTCACAAGGTAAAGACAGTCAGAGAATACTGAGGGCCAGTATAAGACAGAAATCATAAGCTTGTAATTGCATCAAGTGGTGTGAGTATTTTATTGTCTTCAGAGGCACAGAAACAGAGTAATTAGATGTTTGGGTTCATCCAGGGAAAAGTATTAGCAGCTAAGCAAGATAGGAAGAGAGAGAACAGAACAAACAAAAACAATTTTGTAAAAATACACAAATGTTAGAAAAATACACAAATCTTTGAAACTCAGAATGATTGTCGACATTAGCGTGAATTTTGTAGTTGGTTTATTCTTCAAGGGCTTTCTTACTACACACACACAGAGGTCACAAAATATGTCTTCCCACCTAAATATTTAAAAAATAAAATCACTTTTTCCCAGAATTCTATTTAAAAAACTTTATTTTAAGTTTAATATCAAAACTTGGAAGTATCAGACAATGATTGTGGAGCAGACGGTAAAGATGTATATTCTAAAACAATGAGACAAGAAGAGTAACTTTTTAATCATATTACAAGGCATTTTTCACTATTTGACTTATTTTAACAATTTGGCTTCCAATAATTCCCTCTACATTTGTAGTTACAAATGATCCATGACTCCTACAGAATTTAATTTTTAATCATCATATATTTTAAAATAATTTTCACATGTCACAATATACAACATTTAGCTAAAAGGCCCTACATTAGGAAAACTATAGACCCTCTGTAAACCACTGAAAGAGCAGTACGATGAAGCAACGCAGACAAGCCAAGGAAGTGAATATATAGATTTAATGAAACCAGTGACCTTAGGTTCAAAAATCAGTGGGTTTATTTTGCTGTCAGAGTGAATTTATTTGAATCATAACTTCTATATTCCTTTTCAATTGTAATAATGTTTGGCAAAGTTGGACTACCTTTATATGGGTTCACAGTATTCAATTTCATTTTTAAAACATCTAATGCAAATTTAATAACTTTTACTTTTTATGACAAAACTTAGCTCAGTCTGAAATAATCACTGTATTATTTTTTACTCATTCAAATAGTCCAATTCATTATTACAAAAACAGTAAGCTTCCCCAGCCTGTCATTAATTCCTACTGTTTTAATTACAAGAAAAAAAATACTCTATGGAAGGCTTTTGTGGATAATGCCACTGTAAACACAATCTTGTATAAAGATATGAAAATAAAATGGAGTTGTTTTTTCTACATCAATATTCTGGTAGAAATAGCATGTTTTTGGCCAAAAATTTAAAGTCCTAAAACATCATGGCACTTTCTTTGAATTTAGTCACAAAGAGGCTGCTTAGAACTACATATTAATTTTGACTATTTGGAAACACGAAGGCTACATTCAAGACCAACATTTTTATAAAACAGCTCTATATCCACTAGGATTTAACAGATTTTTTTTTTTACTGCCCTCCAACCAAACTTAGTTTCTGCTCCTATATACTGTGATTACATGTAAATGATTGTCAGTATCAGGAGATTCAAGTTATTCAAATCTTAAAATTAAGTGCTACATAAGATTTACCCAGAAACAAAATCCAACTTTTGAGATAAGTAATTAGTAAAATGTTTAAATCAGTCTTTACAAAACTTACTACTTCCTTTAGAATGTATGTTATGAGGAACATGGCTGGGGTTGTAGAGTGAGGAGAAACCTCAGAGTGTATATTTTTTAGTCTTATTATTATTATTATTAACCTAAATCAAAATATATCACTGAGGGAGACGCTTCTGAATTTTCTACCCCAAAGAAGGTGAGTTTAAATCCAAACACTGTTGGAGGATAAGGAACTTGGGCAAAAAACTTTAGCAACCACTCACAATCTTCCAGAAGTGACAGGCAATTGTATATGCGCATTTCCACCCAACAACAAAAACAACACACACACAGGTATAATGCAATGCAGACTGTGATAAATGCTATAATGGAGGTACAAAGACCTATGCACACATGGGGGTTAAAGATGAATTCTGAATGGAGAAATTAACAATGTTTACTAACAAAAAAAGACTAGTTATATTTTAAAGGACCAATAACGTTTGGAATTATTTTAGTGAAGCTCCACTCTATTAAAATAAAAAGTACCCATTTACTCTTTTAAGATTAAACCCAAGAATAGGTAAAATATTTTCTGTAACAAGGAATTACTTTAATAAAATGTTTAAAATATGTATGTAGATCTGTGTTAGATTTCTGTTAGCATTGAGGTCATGTATCATATATCTTCTTCTGAGTATGAGAGAGAGGATAGTTTACTAAAAAATGTGCAGAACTAAGAATTGCTAAGGTTAAAAAAAATTAAAGGCACCTTCCTACTCTTACGATATTTAAAAAATCTCTTTGGGCAAACTATAATATTCAAACAAACATATTCAATATATTTCAGTGCTCCCAAATAAAAAGACCAGTCAATAAATTTATTAACCACTATTCTATTTACACTTCTAGCATAAACTTTAATCATCTTTATGAACTAAAATTATTTATATTTAGCTATTAATACACATTAGTACTTAATAGTGTACTTCATAATATAATTTGATAAATCATGTTTAATTAAATTTATTGGTGATAACATTTCTGAATTTCTATCAGAATTATTAGGCAGAACTAGACAGAATTTAACTTGAAAACAAGTTGCATTTATATGTTACTACAGTACTGTCCTGAAATGCTTTGGATGGTATAGTATTACTAGCAGAATATTAAAACTGGTATGAAAATAAGATGTTTCCTCATGGGTTTAAATGTTTTAAAAAATCTAACATTTTATATTTTACAGTCAGTCCAAAATTCAGCTACTATTTTCATTTATTAACATTTGAGTTAAGGCATTGAGTTTATTAAATTAGCAAATGATTATTCATTATAATATAACCATAAATTGAGCCCTGACTCATGTGTGGGTTAATTGTTCTTTTCTGCTGAGGACAGGAGCTTATATCCACTTTTTGAACTGAATAGACATAGTTCATATGCAATTTAGATTAAATCTGAGAAGGAAATAGAAAGCACACACACCACCTGTGAAGAAATATCCTCATCCCTAATTCATATGTATCATGTATTATAGCCCATTTCATTACTATAGACAAGTTATAAAATATAAAGTTGGATTTAATAAAAGAAAGTTAATTTAATGGAAATGAGGAATTACCTATAGGGATATTGTAGATGTTGGCTACCATATTCTATGGTTAGGGAAGGATAACTTATTCTCATGTAAGTCAGAGACCTGCTTGTTAGTGTACTTAGAAGAAGATAGGAAGGAGCCTCTAGTGGCTGACTAGGGAATAGATTATCATTCAACAAGTATTTACTGAGAATCTACTATATTCTAGGCACTGTGATATAACAGGGAGGATTTATATAGTGGTAAACTCTCATATAGCACTTGTTAAGTGATAAGCATGGTTGTAAGCACTTTACACAAAAAACCCATGAATAATAGTAATAATTATTAATTAATATATATTAATAATATTAATTATACTAATTAATTATTGTTATTATTTTCATTTTACAGATAATGAAACTGAGGCATGGTAATATTAAGTGACTTTCCTAAAAACACACAGTGAACAACAGAGTTGTCGACAATTTGACTTCAGGTCTATGGAATTTGACAAGTCTATAAGAAAGCCAATGTGCCTGGGCAGAAACAATGAGATGGGAACTTGGTGTGAGATAAGGCTAGAAGGGTATATAGGGGTTAACACTTGGATCCATGTTCAGGACTTTGACTTTCATCCTATGGGCAATGAAAGTCACTGGGGTGTTTTAACAGAGAAGGCTTGGAAGAGACATAACTGGAATACATTTTCAGAAAATTCTACTGGCTACAGTGTGCAAGACTGATCAGAGAGGGAAGATAAAGTGAAAATTAGAGCTAAGAGGTTATTTTATAGTTCAAGTGAGAGATGATGGCAGACCGCACTAGGGTGGTGGTAGTAATGGTGGTAGAGATGAATAGAAGTAGATTGACCTGTAAGATAAGAGCTAATATCAACAGTACTTAATATCAGATAGAATTGGAGCACGAGAAAGACAAAGTGTCAAGGACAACTTCAAATTTTTAGTTAGTGCTACTTACTGGATGATGATATATGCAGGACTAGCTTTTACATTATTCTGGTTTCTGCTTAAACATCCCCTCAGAGAAGTCTTCTCCAAATGTTTGAACTAAAATATCATTCTCCCCTCTGTAAGCCTCTAAATCCTTATCTTGCTTTATTTTTCTTCATAGCACTTATGACTACCTGACAGATAAGCACATTGCTTATTCCCCTTATTTGTTGTCTGCTTCATCAACTATACTGAAAGCACCATGAGGGCAATTTGTCATTTATACTTATGTTGTAATCTCTATCCTTTAGAACACATGTTGCATATCACAGATGCACAATCAATACCTATTGAATGAATAAATGAATGAATGTGAGTCACCAGAAGATGCGGAATGGTTGAAGTTGTGGATATGGGTTAGATTCCTCCACAGAGACCAACGAGAGAACACATATGTAAGCGATAAGCAAAAAGAAGAAATGCAGGGAAAGAAAACTGAGATGACAAAGTTAGGGGGAAAGGAGAAAGTCCAACAAAGAGCAATGCAGTGAAAATCCAGAAAAATATATCATTTTAAAAATTGAATGATTGATGATGTCAAAAGTTAGAATGTCACTATAGGAAGAGGACAGAAAGACATTATTAAAATTGGCATTTAGGAGGTCATTAGCAGTCCTATTGATAAAAGTTTTGCTTAAGTGTTAGGGACAGAAGACATACTGTAGTGGTTAGGAGAAAGAATTAGAGACAAAAACAGGGAGACCGCAAGTTCAGACTAATTTTTCAAGAGGTATGGCTATGAAATAATGAGTGCACAGAGGGCACTAGTGAGGGATGAAGAGAGAAGGAGTGTGAAAAGAAATGTTATATAGGAGTCGATGCAGAACTCAGAGATGTTTCTTGATGATGACGGTCAATGAGAATTTGGTCAAGAACCTAGCAAGGTAGAGGGACATGTAGAACCTAGCATACACGAAGCTAGTTTAAACAGTAAGATCAAACTAAATGCAACATCCTGCAAAGCTTCCCAGTCAGCAAAATTGTTCATTCCCTTCAGCTAATTGAAAGAATGTGTTCTAGACTCACACACACTACTTAAGGCTAGATAACAGTATCCTGTCAGAAAACAAAATTTGGAAAAAACTATTTTTCAATAGTTTCAAGCAGTAGCTAGTGCCTAACTTAAGTGCCAGGCATATAGTGAGTACTCGAAAGGTATTAGATATTAGAAAAGTCAAGTTATCAGGAGAAAACTTCTATCACCAGTAGACTTGGCTTGTTCTGTCATACTATAACCATCATATTTCATTGGAAGTAAGAATCTTAGGAAATTTATTTTTCATTTTTACTTCCTTTTAAGTGACATTCATCCCAAGAAACAGCTTTACTCCATATACTCAGAACTCAAGCATGCATAATTATTTTTATTATATATAATTTACTATCTATATTTAATATATTGGCCAAATTAAGTCATGGTAGGTAAATATTACCAGATACTTCTTTTGAAAATTTCCTTCATGTACTGTATATTTCATCGTATAAAACCTTAATTACATTTCAAAGACATCACACTGATACAGAACTTCATTGAGTTTTACCTAAAATGATGTTAGCAGTAGTCATGTTAAATAATTTGATATTTCTAATAATAATTTATGAATAAAAAAAATTGAATTGACATAAAGTTGCATTGTACAGTATGATTTCATCTCAAAAATAAATGATTAAATATGTCTCTCAGAATGATTTAATTTAGTTAGAAGGAAGACATTGAAAATTGAATTCACAGAACTTTCTCCTTCCCTTTTATGAATAGTACGTTAAATTCATGTACACCATCTTTAATTTCTTTTCCCTAATACCAGATTGCAAGAGAAAATTTGTGACCTAGCTTTCCAATGATTTGGTATTTGTTTATCAATTATCATATATGCCTTTTAATTCAAAGTGCCAGGTAATGGTTTCAACAATGAAATGGTAACACTTCCAAAAAGGGGCAAATTAACATTTGATTAAATTTAAAAAATTATACAGCTCTCATTTAGTAGAAATATAATTAAATTCATATCTTTAAAGTTTATGGTCTCTGAAGTCCTGAGCTCATCCTAAAAGAATGTTAAATATACCAAAATAGTAGATATTACATAGGGCCACTACATAGCACAATTCCAGAGAGTACTATTCACATAAAAATGTTTGGTTTATTTAATTTCACCATATTTGTACCTCCTCTTTAAATGTCCCTGAGGTTCCTCTTCTTATACTCTAGCACTCTTCAATATCTTCACTAATTAATTATCGTTTAAAAGAGAGAAGATAACTAGGAAAATCGAAAGGCATGTGAAAATGGATAGTGAACAATGTGTTTTGACTGCATCCACTAGACATATTTTCAAATGGAAAGCTCCAAGGTTTTCCTAAATTCATTTCATGGCAATAGAGAGTTTCGGATCTTAACTTCATAGATGTGTGTTATAAATCAATACTATTATCTCAGTCACAAGGAAATAGCAGAGAAGCAGACATGGGTCCCAGGATAGTACCTGTATTTTGTGTTGCATCAGGCTAACTAATATTGGAAATGTGTCTGTGGCAACTAAACCATCTGTTCACTTGCTATTTTGTAGAGTTGTTTATCTGCTTTAATGTACCTGTATGTCCCATTTCACAACTGTCTAGGAAAAAATAGTAAACCACTGAATTTCAATAGTAGTTGTAGGAACAGTGAAAATACAGAAACTGTACATATTCTCATAAGTGGAAAAAGTCCAGTAGTCAACTATATAAATTCTAATTTTACTTAGAATACAAACGTCTCCAAATATCTTTTTTAAAAGATTGCAAGTAAATCTCCATACATGTATCTTTAATTATACTGTATAGATTTCCCACCATTTTCAACTAGTAAAATACATGCTATCAGCTTTTTAAAAATGGGGTTAGTACTATAGAATAGTATAGTATTAGAATAAACTTAGCTTTTTCTTGTTGCACTGATGTGTTTTTATTAAAAATTATGTATTGACTACATATATGCAATACCTTCCTTTAAGCATATTTGGAACCTGACAATACTTATGTAGACAATATAATTATGACCTATTAATACTTACTTAAGAGTGTATGACTAAAAGCTCAGAAGGCATCAAAGTAGAATATTTTAATTATATTTAAGACATTACAAAGTTGAAAATTCAGGTTATTCTAAATCCATGTATTTGTTTGCTTCATGCTTCACACCTCTTGGATCATAGTTTGGATATAGTATTTAGAAAAGCATGTACCCAATTCCACTGATGCTAGAAGATCTCAACATTGATTACCAAAAAACTAGAGCAGATGCATTTCTATCCTTTTTTTTTCAATTTAAATATATTTAAGGTGAAGTGGGTTAATGCAAGACACCAGGATTTTAAAGAGTACATGTGACAAGAGAAAGTTACAAAGGATGTCAGTCAAAGGGTTTTTGGTTTAATTTTGAACTTCACATTTCCTACTCCCTGTTTTAATTGGGATCATTGTAATTGATGTTATTTAGTGTCTGGAAAGAGAGACCCATGAGAGCTCCATTAGCCTTCTTGGGATAACAAGCAAAGGTAATAACTTTTCCTGTTAAGCAAACAAAGACCGTGGCCAACTCTCATTTGGCTTGTCTGTGAGCCTTCCCGCCAGGATGGTTCTGCCTCCTCACTTGTTCAAGGACTTGCCTCACTAGCTAGCACACAGGATGTGCTGTCAATATTGCCTGGTGAGTTTTAAAACAGATGCCTAAATAAAACCCTCTTTACAGTTCTGTGAGCCTTTCTTCTGCTGAATGTATCAGTCTTTGCTACTTACAGCAAACAATGTGCTTTATCCTCAATGATGCTCCTTCAGTGTCCATTTTATTTCTGTCTCCAATAAACCTCATTAGTACAATGGAACAGAAATTACTCTGTTTAGTATGGTCATCTATTTCAATACAAGATACTCTTGTACACACAGATTTCATTTTTTGAGTGTGTGAAACAAAATTCAGCATTGCCTAATCTGCTACTATTCACTATTGACTGTAAGCTGCAATTCTCTGATGGGCTTATAATGATAATTTCCAACCAGGTAATTTGAGAAGCTATTACTGTAGGTAATCCAATAGACTTGTTATTTGGATGCCATCAACACTTAACTATTCATATTTCATGCATTGCGGGGGACAATGTATTCATAGGAGAGCTTGACAGCTCCTTGAGCAGTAGATGGTGGCACTGTTCAACCATCTTGTTTTTGGTTTTGGTTTGGTTTGGTTTGGTTTGATTTGGGATTTTTGCCAACTGAAATCAGTTTCTTCACCATCAGAAAAAAATAAATAAATAAAGCTTCAAATGTCCATACGTTTACAAAAAGAGCCCATATAGATTTCTAATAATTTGGGAGTACAAGTTAAAATGATTACCTAAGAATCAAAATCACAAAACCAATTAATATTATCATGCTTTTTTTCTTAGATTGCTTATATGTGATCACTTACTTTTTGTTTTTCCTTTTTTTAATTTTACTATTTGAAGTAAATATGACAAAAGTGAAATATGTCTACAAGTGAAGTACGCTGAAATTAGTGCTTCTATATATTTAGTTACTGCCAGTTTCAACAGTTTTTTGTGTCTTCTCAAATCTTCACAATTTATACATGTCTAATTTTACCAATTCCACTAGTAATGAACTGGCCTTGAGTGACTTTTTAAAGAGTAGCTGAAAGCGTCAGCCAGTTCTCAGAAAAACGTTTCAGTTTCTTGAAATTTCAGGCATTTAAACAAATGGTGATTTGCTTGTTTGTTTTACTCAGCATCACACACACACACACACACCACACCACACACCACACACTCTGATGCATGTGCAATTCAAATGTACAAACTTATTGTGGTAACTTCATAAGGAGTATGTATTTGTGAAACCACCTGTGATTACTGAGAAATTTGAGGTAAGACTCTTTTCTTTAAGTCTAATAAATAGTCTAATTTTTTTTTTTATTTAAGTGAGTGATACCAATAGCTACCCCAAAGGTTTGATATGAGAACTAAAATGAAGTACAGTATATAAAGCATTCTGTCATCAGAATAACTCTCTCATTTTATTAGTTTATTCTTGTCTTTTCACTAGGCAGTAACTTAGTCAAACAATGTAAGAATAAAATATCTGATTTTGTATTCCCAGCACTTTGCATAGTGCCATACACACTTTAGGCATTCAGTAAATATATATTTGAATCAATGAACAATTGACTTTATAATGTAAATAAAACTGGTCAATCTATTAAAGCAAATCCAAATATCCATTCATTCATTCAACATTCAATAAGGTCCTCATGACTGAGCTCAAATTCTAGCATGTAAAGCAGATATACTAAATACATGTATATAAGATTTATATAAACATTTTCCAGTAGTTTGGTAGATATGTAATATATTCATATAATCTCACAAAGGTGATGATTTACACATGATAGTTTATTGTTTGTGGAGTTCTTACAAACGTACACATTTTCTCATTTAATCTTTGTGATAACTACTGAGTTAAAAATATTTAATACTGAGGAACCTGAGACTTGGAGAATTTAAGAGGCTTACTAGAGCCAGGCATTGTTCTAAATCATCATCTCTTCACACTACATCATGTGAAAAGAACCCATAGAAGCAATCAGTTCTTGTACCAGTTGGCCAATACATTAGTCTTATATTAAGCCTATACATTTGTCCTATACAATATACTTAGATTAAATGGTTTGAAATTGTCCATTTAAAGAGAATTCCTTATTAGTTTTCCCTTTGATGCCATAGATAAATTGTATTTCATAGACTGAATATCTCTACCTATCTATCTTGCCTTCTATATTTGACTGAGTATCGTATGTGTTCATCATTGTAGTGACAGGCAGAGGAAGCAGTCATAGTTGCTATCATTCTCACTGAGACCCTCACTGAGAAACAGTACAATAACTCTAACTGCCACTTATCTGGAGAGGTAGGAATATGTAACATCAAACATTCCAGGTTAGAGCTGAACCTTGAATATGAGCTAATGGGCTAATTGTTGTCACTGTGTCAACAGCTGGTCTTGAATTCTTCACAGGAAGATGGAGGTCATGGAAAAACACTTGAATTATACAGACCTAATCCACAACATTAAGTTAAGGTTAAACTCACAAGGAACGTAATATAGCTTTTTCTTGCTCACAATACTCAACTATAGATTTCAAGAGTTAGATACATTCAAGGATGATTGGATTTTTATGATTTGGGTTTTACTCCTAACTTTCTTTTGTCTTCCTTATTGAAGTATAGTTGATTTACAATATTATATTAGTTTCAGGCATATAGCATAGTGATTAAATATTTTTTTCATATTATACTCCATTATAAGTTATTACAAGATAATGGCTATAATTTTCTGTGCTATACAATACATACTTGTTGCTCACCTATTTTATACATAGTAGTTTATATCTGTTAATCCCATATCCTTTATTTGTTCCTCCCTCATTCCCTCTCTCCTTTGGTTATCATAAGTTTGTTTTCCATATCTGTGAGTCTGTTTCTGTTTTGCATAGACATTCATTTGTAATATTTTTTAGATTCCACATATAAGTGATATCATACAGTATTTGTCTTTTTATGTCTGACTTATTTCACTGAGCATAATATCCTCTAGGCCCATCCAAGTTACCATAAATAGCAGAATTTTGTTATTTTTATGTCTAATATTCCATATATATACATATGCATCTATATAATATCTTCTTTATCCATTCATCTGTTAAAGGGCACTTGGGTTGCTTCAATGTCTTGGCTATTGTAAATAGTGCTGCTATGAACATTGGGGTGCATTCTCCTAACGTTCTTAAATCAAGATTATAGCAACCACTATCACAGCCTTTCCTGTCATTGCTAGAGATCAAATCACCAGTTAGAGGAGCCACTGGTCCAGTGTGGGTCTCATGTTAACTGACTAAATCTCACACCACTAATGTGCTACTTCAGATCCTTTTGCCTCTTTGTCTTCTGGGCCTTTGGCACTTTTTGATTCTGGCTCCCACTAAGTGACCTGCTCCATGTGGACTCTAGTCAATTTCATGTGAAACAACCAGAAAGTGCTTTGCTTCATTCTCACTCTATATACCTCTCACTAGTCACCTCCCACCCCGGGGATTCCCTGTGGACACAGGCTGTAAGTCTTGCTTAGCTACCCAGCTTATACAATCAAAGAGCAGGGTAGCTAGCCCACTGAAGGGAGGCTTTGACCAAGGAGAGACAGGATATTGTGAATAAACTCCTCTGCCCTTTCCCCCTCAGAGGGTCTTTCCTGAGATACAATCATTCGGATGGCAGAAAGATTACACCAGAGATAAGCAAAAGATTTCCTTGACTTCAGCTTTCCTGAGATCGAACTCCCTAAAAAGGACATAAGCTTCTGCTTCAAAATTTGCTCTCAGAAGAATCCAGGCTAAAATACACAGTACTAACAAAATAGAAAATCCAAACCAAACACACAGTGAAATCCCTCAACCATCATCAATACTTGCAGAATATCCTGCAAACATTGAAATGAGCAAAGTCATAGTTTTCTACCGTTCTAAGAAAGTCATAAAGAGGTGTTATTGATTCAATCAAATGTTCTGAAATATGAGGGTTTTCTCTCTTCTTCCCCTACATAGTAATAAAATGATTAAAATTATAATCTTCTGAATTTAATTGAGAATTTGATTTTACTTAACATTTTTCATAAAAAACAAACTATAATTTAGAAAAACACCTAAATCATGTTTTTCCAAAAATTACTAAAATGGTTTGCCTCTTACTGAAGTTACACATCTTCCCAAATAATTGATTATTAACATGTACATCCTAAACGAGCATGTGTCAGCATTCAGAAAATGTTGAAATAAGAGATATTTATTTCTTTAGTAATTTACAGCCCAAATTATTCCAAGAAAATATTTAGGACAACTACGTAGGAAACTGCAATTGTGGTCAACGAACTACCTCCTTGCACTTCCTCTATTTAAACAGCCTATGTTTTCGTTAATATTTTTCTATCAAGAATGGTAATCACACTACTTTCCTTCTAAGAAAATGGAAAAAAAAGTCAAAAGAAATAAACCAGGTACATTTATCTCTGGGAAGAAAAACTTTATAATATTTAGCTTATCTCATGGTTGTTCCTATCTATAGAATGAACACTGAGTTGAACTACTATGAATTAGCTAACTTTTGAATTTCCATTTATTACCCTCTGCATTACACCCTTTAATATATACACACATGTATACACTTTTGGTATACAGTTAATAGTCAATGTCAGGTAACTAAGGTTGGAAGAGATGAACAAAAGAAATATAAAGTTTAATTACAGCCATAGTGGAAACTGAAAAAACATAAATACAAAGTGCTCCACTTTTTCTAGAAGTCTCCAGATCCTGAAATCTCCATAATAAGTATGTTTTTCATGACTTCTTCCTCCAATTCCTATCAGACTTCTAGGAATGCTTGAAAATTCCAACTCCACTATTATAAATAATTTTTGAAATTTTAAATTATTTTTTATTATTAGCAATCAAAATGAATAGTGTAAGCCTCACCATCTCCTTCCTCAGGCTATACATCTTCTAAGTCAAATGCTTTTTCTATTGCTGATAATGATCTTCTAACTTCTACTGAACTGTAATTAACTCAAAAGAACTGTCTAACAGATTTATCTTTGTAAAATTTTAAGTGTTCCACTTAGTCTCTTCCATAAAAGAGGTCAATACATATTTTCTGGATAAATGAATGCATTTTTGTTGAATCTTAACCAGCCTCTGCATTGCTAGAACATTAATTTCTTAGAGAGGGTTAATACCATTATTAACTCAAAATTGAACATCTCCATAATATATTCATTATAAAACAACTGGGAACAGACCATGCAAAATTTAAGCATAATCGCTGTTTAAAAACCAGGTTAATACAGTTTCCAAATATGCATAATTTGTCAATGGAATCTTTGTCCTGGCGAATATCTGATAAAACAAATTCTAGTCATTTGCCTGTATAATGTGTTGTAAATGATTTCTAATATTTAAAGTTGCCATGTTGAAAAATACTACGAGGGCCAGGCTTTCTATATAACTGATACAATTACAGATTCAAGGGAATAATTCTGCCTTTTCTTTTTACATTTTCTTGCATTTCTTTTTCATTTCAGTGTTACTTGAATTCTTACAAAGTTTTAGTATAAAATAAAATGTTATACCTAGAACGCATTTTAGAGGCTGTGTAGTCTAGACCCAATTTGAAGACTGTAAAACTTTCTTAAAAAAAACAAAACAAAAGGAAACATTGTTTCTTAATTTATGTTATTGAAACTCTCCACTGATGTCCTTGATCAGGTGTATTGCTCATCTCTTCCTTAACTCCTTTTCTTCTCTATTCCATCTTAGAAAGTAAAAAAATGAAGTACAGGAAAACTCTGATCCAATAATATGGTTTATATTAGAGAGTTAGTACTCATTTTGTGTCCTTGTACTACTTTTAGAGGTTGTAGGATGTCCCTGCTCTTGATTATGTCATTTTGCTTCAGGGTTAATTTAAAAAGATATTTGACAACCTATCTGCATCATTTTAAGAGATGAAAATTTTATTATTGTACGTTTTGAAGATCACTTTAAGACAAAATAAGTCACTTTTTAAAAAAAAAAATCAGAAAAATAAGGAAATGCTTCCGTTAGTGGGTTTTTGTATTATCAATACTAATGAGATGAATGAAATCAGAGAGAGATGTCAGAGGAACTCATTGAGGTAATTTCTTTTTCCCTTTGCTTTTCCTTTTCCATCGTATTCCATCTTTTCAATATCTGGCCTGTGGGAGAATATTTTTTCCTAACTACTTTTAATTGAGAATAAAGACACAGGTACTGATCAAATAAACCACCATTTATATTTGATTTAGGAAACTGTGTTTATGGTAGGGAACAGGGAAAGGGACAAGAAAAAGAAACCATGAACATGAAATCCTAGACTAAGAGAAAGACATGCAGTACAAAATTGTGGGCAGGCAGGCTGAACAACAAAGAAACCAACTAAGCAGAGGTCATTTAGGGGGAGAGTTTACTAAAAATGAAAAGATTAATTAAATGGAGAATTTTGAAGATGAGAAAAAGGGAAATGCTAATTTTTTTTTTTAATTAGGGTGTAGTTGCTTTACAGTGTTGTGTTAGTTTCTACTGTACAACGAAGTGAATCAGTTATATGTATATGTATATCCCCTCCCTCTTGGACCTCCCTCCTACCCATCCCACCCATCTACATCACCACAGAGCACTGAGCTGAGCTCCCTGTGCTATACAGGAGGTTCCCACTAGCTATCTGTTTTACGCATAGTAGTGTATATATGTCAATCTCAATCTCCCAATTCATCCCACCCCCCTTCCCTCACACCGCGTCCACACATCCGTTCTCTATGCCTGCATCTCTATTCCTGCCCTGCAAATAGGTTCATCTGTACCATTTTTCTAGATTCCATATATATGCGTTAATACATGATATTTGTTTTTCTCTTTCTGACTTACTTCACTCTGTATGACAGACTCTAGAGAAAAGGGAACCCTCTTGCACTGTTGGTGGGAATGTAAATTGATACAGCCACTATGGAGAACAGTATGGAGGTAACTTAAAAAACTAAAAATAGAACTACCATATGACCCAGCAATCCCACTACTGGGCATATACCCAGAGAAAACCATAATTCAAAAAGACACATGCACCCTAAAGTTCACTGCAGCACTATTTACAATAGCCGGGACATGGAAGCAACCTAAATGTCCATCAACAGAGGAATGGATAAAGATGTGGTACATATATACAGTGGAATATTACTCAGCCATAAAAAAAGAATGAAATTGGGTCATTTGTAGAGATGTGGATGGACCCAGAGACTGCCATACAGAGTGAGTTTTAAGGTACTCTGAGACAACCATTTTACAAATGATTTTAAATTATTTCTGGACTTGCAAATGGAAATACAATGAAGATATAGAGCAACTGGAGGTACATTTTAATAAGGGAGTGGGGGTTATCTACGACAATCAGTAGGAAAGACCAGCAAATAGCAGGTCACAGAAAGCATGTTTCATGGGGTCCAGAAAGTGGAAGAAGAAAAGGATTTTTTAAAGGAAATGATTGGTGCATGAAGACCCAAAAGAGACAGCTTATTGTTTAATCTAGCTTGTTCCAGCTCTTACTTTGTAATGGCTTCTCAGCATTCTTAAAAAAAATTGGCATTCCCAGAGTATGCAATTGCCTTAGTATCCTCTTCTAAAAGTCAAGATTTTGGAACAAGCTATTAATTTGAGGGAAAAATATTTTATCAAATTTCCAAGCATTTCATTTTAGTCTATAATTATGTAGTTTGGATTTTTAACCTGAAATTACAATTTAAAACTTCAAAACCAATAATGTTTTTTTTTCTCTTCAATCCAACCCCAAATTATATTTTCTAGTTTTCTTTTTCTATTTAACAAAGAAAAGATAATGCATCTAAGATCCCACCAAAATTAAATCTGATAGAAAACAATTTGTTGCTCCTTGGGGATAAACTACCGTAGAAGTATTCTGCTACTACATGGCTAGTTTTAGGAGTAATTTATCCATTCTAAAATTATCCTAGGAAAAAGAGCTTCTGGGGGCTCAAGGGCTCAGATGGAATCTGCTCTTCAGCTACATGCTGTGATACCCTTGATTGAAAATGATTCCAGACCTGAGAAAGAAACAAGGAAGGAATTAGGAAGCCGAGTGCTTCTCTGTATCATTGGTAATTCTCCTTTATCTACAAAAAGCAGAACTATAGTTGGTTTCTTTTTTGGGGGGGAGGGGTGTTTTGTTTTTGTTTTTGTTTTTTGAGCCAAGGATTCCTGGCTGAAATTTCAGCAGAGGTTGTTCATGTACAACTTGCAAAGCTACTCATTTGATTAAGAAGGCTAATTTAATGCTGCTGTGTTGGTTCCAACTGTGCACCTCAGAGATTTTGCAAATACTTCTTTCTGGGGTCTTATGGGGAGCGTCTAAGATGCTAGGTCAGCCTTAGTTTGCAGAAGCACGAAGTCTCTTCATAGCTTTATTAACCCAAATGGAAGTAGGCCTCATTTAGCATTACCCAGATGGTAAAATTGAGGTTGATTATCTGCTTTTGAAAGCTGAATTGTGCTAATGGGTCAGGCAGTACTTCACAAAGTTTAGTGGACCTAGGATGCAGCTGGGAGCAATTTAAAATGCAGATTACATGACCCCACTCCCAAAGATTCTCACTCTCCAGATCTGGGTTAGAATCAGCATTTTTAACAAGCATCCTCCCACCTGCTCTGTCAGCCTTTTCTGGAAGTTGAATAGGTTAGATGGCCCCTATATCAAATGGTGGCTTCCCCTCTCATTCAAAGCAAAAGTGAAAAGTCATCCAGTGACATCCGGGACCCTACCTGATCTAGTCCTCAGTACCTCTCTGACCTCATCTCCATGATCCCCCGTCGCTCTCTGCTCCAGCCACACTGGCCTCTTTGATGTTCCCCAAACATACCAGACATGCCCCCAACTCAGGGATTTTGCATTTGTTCTTCTTTCTGTTTACAGTGCTCTTTCCCCAGATATCTGCATGTCTATCTTCCTTGTTTCCTTTAAGTCTTATCGCATATGTCACTTTCTCAGTGAGAGCTACCCTGCCCACCCAATTTAAAATTGCAAACCTCCCTCCACACTCCTTCCCCTCTTTCTTTGCTTTATTTTCTCCTGAGCAGTTATCATGTTATTTTCTGATTTCTCTAACAAAAGATAAGCTTCACAAAAGCAGGAAAATTTTGGTTTGTTTAGTTCACATCTATAACTCCAGCACCCAAGCCAGTGCCACGAACGTATATAACAGGCACTCACCAAATATTTATTGAGCATATGAATTAATGATGAGACACTGCATGGAGTCATGCGCTACTGTGGCCTTACAAGCAACTGGGGAATATCCACATATGCTCTTTTGTCAGAAAAAGGTCTTTACAGGTCTAACTAGAGTTCTTAAATTTCCACGATCTCAACAGTACCTAATCAAAAGCTCAAAAGACGGTATACAAATGACAATATGCATTTTAGAGAACTGGTTAGGTACGGTAGGCCGATATTTTGCCAATTTGTGCTGAGGGCTAAACATATTGTGTTTAATGCAGAATAGCAGCACCAAAACCATCCTTAAAGTCAGAAACGCTAGGTTCAAGTCACAGCTCTGTCATTTATTATCTGTGTTGTCTTGGTCAAATCATTTAAGGAGTCCATTTAAATAGTATATTACCAACCTCACTGACGCATATTCTCTTCATCTATAAAAAGGCAACAATAGCAAATGATCCTCCCACTCTACAGAATCGTGAGAATTAACATGAGAAAAGCATTTTTTATACAATAAAAAATAAGTATATGGGGGTTTATACTTGTCTTTCGCATTTAACATTTTAACCTGATGTGACCTATTGTTACAGTGGGAGCTCTCCATGAACTCACTATATCCATGTAGTCCCACATTGACTCTGGGCTTGGCAGGAGATGTGCTTTAGCCAATGGGATATTAGCAAGCATGACGCAAGCACAGGCATGACAAGCACTTGTACCTTGGAGCTTACACTCTTGAAAGCCAGATATCATGCTATAGAGAAGCTCGAGCTAGGCTCCCCAATCAGGAGAAACCCAGGATACACTGGGAGGACACACTGGTGGGTGAGAGGCTCTCTTGGATATTCAGGACCCAACTGAGTTCCCAGTTGAATGCATGAGGGGACTTAGATACACCACGTGGAGTGGAGGCACTTCCCAGCTGAGCCCAGTAAATCAATGAATGAATAAAAATAATGACCTGCTGTTTTAAGCTATTAAGTTTGGGGATGAGTTATAATGTAGTAACAGATATTGAAATCCTGAGGTTTTTAAAAATAACATCATGGCCCCAAAATTGATTTCAATGGCAGGAATTCTAGACACTATATGAAGCAACTGGGGAAGAGGAATGGAGAGGCCTTCAAAAAATCCTGAAAATCAAATCAGACATTCACCTATTTCACTTACTTTTGAAGCCAAAATGACAGCTAGCTAGCATGTAAGCTATTATTTATTCCTATGAGAAAAGAGCCCTAAATGAAGTCATTTATATGTCACTATCAATTTGAATCTATGTTGAACAAACAACAATAATATACAGTACATAGAAACTTCCTGATTTTTCTAAGACTTGCCGATTGAAAGTAGCCAACCCACTACCAGAGCAATTTTGAATTTTTCTTCTGTAACCTAGAGTGATTACTTCTTGGCAGGAGTCTATTGTTAATGATTAGCACTTCTCAAAGGGAGCAAATCCCCCAGCAACTTCCAGTTTACCAGTGGGGATCTGCACCCTGGTGAATAAGCCACATTGCTGGAATGTCAACTGAGGTCTTAATCGCTTCTGAAGCTAAGTTCAGATAATCAAAGGTCAGACCCTTTTTGCTGTGATTCTTGCTTTGTGTTAGTAGGGTCCTGTTTAGAGGTACTTTTGTCTAGCGATTGGCAAAAGGGTGGAAGCGAGGCAGCGAAGTCGCGGTGAGTACAGGCAGTCACAGGGCATTTTATTATCATTCTGTGAGAAATGTTCTTCACTCAGAAAGAGCTCTGGCATTTTTAAAAGAGATCTTGCTAACCCTTTACTTAAAATCTGTGTCCTCAGAGTCGGCATTGTTGTTCAGCGCAATAGCTTTCACTTTCCAAGCACCAAGGTTCAGAAGCTTTTCAATGTGAGGTAAAAGGTGTCTTCCTACTACAAGGAAGTAACATGTTTTCATTTTTTGGTATTTTTTTTTAAACCAAGGAACACATTCGATGATGGAGTGAAATATGAATGAGTTTCCTTTTCCAAATTTGTGGTTAACATCCTTGTTATTGTCAAGGAGCTCATGACTCAGAGGAGTACATTTTTGTTGAATCTAGGACAGCTTGCTAGACTAGTTCCTTTGGTTCTGGCTTATATGTGACAGATCTGATCTCCAACAAAATTTCAAACGTATCAGAAAACTGAATGCTCTATTTCTAAAATGTTCCTTGGTTCGGGAAAAAAGAAAGCATGCCTGTGACTATCTAGTACCTTTAATTTCTTATGGAATCTTAGTGAATTCAGTGAATAGAAGAAAAAAGTGACAGAAAAATACTAGGGTTTAAAGGCTTTTGTGGTAACTGAACGGTAGCAGAATGAGACACCCCCAAATATGTCACTTTGGCATTTGGTTATATTGAGCTGTAAGCACTTGAAAGACAGCAGATGCAGGGAGAGGCTTTCTCTGAACTCCCCTTTATCTACCTAAAGACAAATCCCCCAAAAGAAACTCAATTGTCATCAAGCCCCTCCTCAGGAGTTTCATCAACCAGGGAAGATTGACTATTGTCACAGGAGAGGAGGCTAGACATCAATACCACACACAGACAAACTTTGTCACAAACTATCATATTTCCCATCTATTCTCCCATAGGGCCCACTCATCCTTCCTAAAAATCATTTACTCTCCCCTAAGGGGCCTATGCCCCCTTCCCTTTCCCTTTTAAAATGGTATTTACTCTTGAATGCTAAGCCACCTTGGGCAGCTACTTATGTTTTTCCTGGGTATCTCCCATGTATACATGAGGTATACATGGTGGGTTAACCTCTGTTTGATTTTCTGTTGCTAATTTGTCTTTTTATTACAGGGGTCTCAGATAATATCTCAGAAGGGGAGAAAAATTATTTCTTTCTCCCCTGAAAACTCATTCTACACAAAGTTATTGAATAAAAGTACGTCAATTATCTGAAATCTATGGGGACCTCCGAATGATAATGCTCAAATATAAGTGCTGTGTTGTACTGAAGTACAACTTCCTCATTATAAATGGTGATATATCACTTTTCCCCTTTCTCACTCTCTCTTTTGGCAGCATTTAATTACATATAGGTTGTTTTCCTTTATGAAATATGTAATAAGTGTCAATATTATAACATACCTCAGGACTTCTTCTTTTTTGAATTAAAAATAGTGTTTTTTCATAACGTATGATACAATATATATGACTGGGATCTGTGGATATGCCACTCACTGGACTCCGATGTCCATGTTAGTAATCATCCTAAAAATCCTTCCTTTAGAGTGACGGAACCCCTAAATATTTCCTATGTGCTTACTTGAAGAATTCATTAGAAGGACCTAGTTTTAATTTTATAGCAGCATACCTCTTCCAAAACAAGTGAAAACAATTCTGGGAAGACTAAAATTTTCCATAGCAGAATGAGTATTGGATTGGGAATCTACAGAACTGCTTTTCTGTTCTCACTACATCTTGACCGAACCTCCACTCTCCAGTTTCCTCATCTGAAAAATGAGTGTTGGTATCTATTCTATCTACTTCAGTGGGTTTCCTGGGAGGCTTAAGTTAGATGATGTTTACAGACATGATTTGCAAAAGTACAAGGTAACATACAAATGTGCAGGCTTACTATTAGAAGTGTTGTTTTTAGGAAGAGTCAATCTAATTATTTTTGTTTTCTATCCTAAGCCATGCCCACTTGTCTACATGCTCATAATGCCTCTACCTGTCTATGAAGTGAACTTTATCCTTGGGGAGACCCTATGGAAAAAACTTCCCAGGAAAGTATAAACCAAAAAGAAAGCATTCTAAACAGAATGAATTTCATATCTAATATAGAGTACCTGGAGGTAGTGGAAGGACCCTCATTATCACATTAAATATCCTCATAGCTCACATGACTAAAAGCAGCAGAGGAAAGGCAAGGCCATACTGGGGGAGAGAGGCTAAATTCCTGTGGAATCTGTAAGCCCACCCCTCTTTCACCTTCAAGATACTAAAGGTTGATCTCTAGATAAAACAAATAACTTTAACCCTCCATCGCCAGTCAGGAGGTATAGTGATTCCCCATATACCTGTGAACGCTGCTCTAATCTGTCTCTTAGCTTGTGTGAAAAGTCATAAACTATTTCCTTTAGGGGAAACCTGAAGGAATAATCTAAGGCCACTTCTACACTCAAATTTTAAGCAGCTGCTGACAAAGGCCCAGAAGAAGAGAATGGGGTAAAGAACACAGCCTTAAGTGGATGGATCATAGCCTGGAAAAGATGTGTATTTTTTGCAAGTAGATTTTTGTACATCTACAGCAATATCATCTTTAGTCTTCGTGTAAACCATTTTGGGGATACTAAAGAGGAAGGAGGAAGAGGCAAAAGAGACAAAAAGAAAGAGCAAATGTCTAGTAATGAAAAACTGTATATAGGCAAGGATCGCTAACACACCTCTGTGAACCTGCACAAACCATAAGGCTTCTGCGGAGAAAGGGAAGGGAAGGGAAAGACAGCACGCCCGGGGAATAGATTCTGCTCGGAGAAGATCAGATCAAATGCTCGCCTTCACGAAGGGCAGACAGCACAGCAAGGTGGCTGAGTGTGAGGGGCCATGTGGAGTCTATTGGCTGGTGTGTGAAACAGACAAGAGTGTGTTCAAAGGGCGGGGGAAGTTTGACAGAGAACAGCACTGTGCTTGTAGGAAACCTACATGAAAACCTGGAAGTTATAGATACAGATGAGTCTGGTTTCCGGAAAGTATACTTCTTCTGACATAAGGGTGCGGGAGACATGCCCCCCCCACCCCACCCCCCGCCCCGTCAAATCTACACATATAATCTCCAGTGAGATCATTAAGTCTCCGGACTTTGAGCAAATACGGGTGACAAAGAAGAACAGCCGTGTTTGATGTTTAGGAAGAAAAAATTATAAATAGGGAAAAATTAAAGTGGGATTAATATTTACCCCCCTCCAATATAAAATAACATAAGAATAACACAGTGGTGCTTTTATTATTAGCCTGGGAAAATATCCACCTCTGGGTAATTTGGCTCCTGTACAAGAATAACAACAAAACAACAACAAAAATCCAGCATACTCTTTTACAAAATACATATGTATATTTTCTTCCGTTAAAAAGAAAAAATAAAACCTTCAAGACGGTGAGTCCAGTGTTTCATGTACAGTGTTGTCAACTCATCTGGCAGAGATGAGAAAGCTGACAGCCCTCTGGAGGGCTTGAGCTGAGGCTGTGTGCAGAAGTCTGGAACGGCAGAGACCTGATCCTGCATGTAATGAGACCAAACAGAGCTGGGAGAGAAACTCGGCTGGCAAGCCCCCTCAGACAAAGAATCAAGCAGCCAGCTGCCTGCTTGTCATGCTCTACCTTCCTCTTCAGAGGTCTCCCTTTTCTGCAATAGTCAGGGCATGAGGAGCCTGCAGTATCTTACAGTTAGGTCAGCGGCCGTGTAGGTCACGGTGTAAATATATTCATTCATTTATCCATTTATTCAACATTTATCAAAAGCTTGCCATGTGCCTGGTGCTGTGCAGTGTTTGGGATGCAGGGATAAATAGAACACACTTTCCACTAGGGAACTTTCATAGCTTGGAAGGGGAAGTGGAGATGTATATGTACCAACCGCCATGTACACATGAGTTATGCATGTACTTTTCAAGCCAGCTAAAATCTCTTTCTGCAAACATTTCAATGCAAACATAAAACTGTTCAATTAAAAATATGTATCTTTACTAGTTTCTTTATCTTTAAAGCTTGAGGAAGATCTCAAGGGAAAGATTTGAACCATATGCATAAGGTTGCTTAGGAACTAAAATCTTTTTAAATTAAAAAGGAATAAAAATTAGTTTGACTAACTAGGTGTTAATTGGAGTTTTGTCATATCTAAATCACATCTTAGTCATATATAAATCTTTCTCATGCAAATATAACTGGGGTACCTAGCTTTGCATTCTGGAGAAGGAGTATAATTTCATATCTACTCCTTTCTTTTTAAAAACAGGAAAAGGTTTAGTAGAACAAAGACATTACTCTGGCAGCTTCCCAGTGGGAAATAGTCAACCTTAAGTGTGTTTAAGTAGGCTTGGGAGGGAGGCTCAAGTGTTAAATCGTATAATTTTATTAAGAGAGATACCTGAGGAACTGGGGAGTTCTAGCTATAATCATATACTTGAAAAGGCAAGGAACAAAGCACAAGTGCTTTCCCTCCTCTTATTTAAAATATAACACATTTATAATTAACAATTAATCCCTCCTAAAGGCACTTAGTGGTTTCTTAAAAAAGAAAAATTTTCATTGTGGTTTGCTGCAGCAATCAAAAAGTTCATATTCAAATGGAAAGAAGTACTTATTCCACTAATGTAAATGGAATTTGAAAATTGAGTTCTTTTTCAACATTGCCATTTTTAAGAGACCTGCTAAATTCTTGAGGGAAAAAAGAGGATAGTGTTAGTGGCACTAGCTCTCCAGGACCTTGACTGTGTCCATATTGGCTCCTCTTCAGCTCTCTGACTCCATACACATTAGACCCTAAGATACAAAACTGGACAATATTACAGAACGGTTGTTCTCTTATAAAATCTGAAAGCAGATATCTTCTCATGGGAAGAAAATGACTAGTCTCACAAGTTGGCTTAAGGTAGAAAAAACCATGAATTAGCAATAGGTTGCTTTTCTACTTTCATTTACTTATTTAATTTTTTGATGCTTCAGTTTCCTAATCAGTAAAATGAACATCAACATTTTTTACAGGGAAGCTTTAAAATGAATTTAAAATGTATGCATGATCTCTATAACACTGCAGATTTGCAAGGTTGAAGCACCTGGAAAAGTGCTTCTCAAACTTTGATGTGTATGTGAATCACCAGTGAATACTGTTACAATGCAGAATATGATTTAGTAGGTCTGAGATGAGGCCCAGTATTCTGTATTTCTAGGTAATGCCAATGTTGTGCTGATCTATGCATCCCCCTTGGAGTAGCAGGGTTATAAAAAACACATTGCCCAATAGTAATTTCCAAACATGACTACAACAAAACTTTCCCATGCCACATGATCTATGGGCATGTAAATGTGCTATTACTGCATCAGGAAGTAAAGTAAAGAAACTTTATTTCTCTATCTCCTTTAATCAGAGGGGGTCCTATGACCACTTGGACAAATAGACTACAGTGAAAGTAATGTGTGACATTTGTGGGTGTAGCCCTTAACTGGCTTAGAAGCTTCAACTTCCAGGCTTTGGAAACCAGATGCCATGAAGGGGTATGACTACCTTAAGTCAAAATACACCGTGAGAAGCTCAAGCAATGTTGGGAGGCTTGAGAAGATGAGACTGCCATGTAGGAAGGAGAAAGAGGGAGAGGGAGAGAAAAAGAGAGAGAGAGAAAAAAAGAATGAGGGAGATTGAGAGAGAGAAGGATCAAAGAGCATGGAGGCATCAGTCATGAAAGTGAAGGAACCATATTAAAAGTGGATCTTTCAGCTCCAGTTGATACCACATGGATGAGAAAACCCAGTGTTTGAGACTTTCATGAATTCCCAAGACACAACTCTGAGCAAAAATTAAATGGTCGTTTAAGAACCTAAGTTTTGCAGTGTATTGCTACTCAGGAATAAATATATCAAAATTTATAAGCAAGGCAAGTATTAAACAGGCTTAAAAATGAAGGCCAGCATTTTAAAGCTATTTATATTCAATAAATGTGCTAGTTAAACATTTACCAAAAAAAAATCTTGGAATGAACTATCTTCTTTCCCACTCCTGGAAAAAACAGATATTGCATCAACATTTAACTGAAAAAAATTATAGTTGCATTTATGCAAATTTTCAGTAGCATTCTCTAAAACAGTAATGATAATCAATGCTCTTATTTTTAAAAATACCATTTACTTGCATAAATTAAGTGGTAAAATTTGATATTTTTCTACTTAATATACATTTTCTCTTCATTGCAGCAAAGGGAAGTAAATATCATGGCTTTCTTCTCTTGATCATAATTTATTGGGGAAATTGTCATTTTAGTCATTCATTTAACAAACATTTAATGAATTCCTACTATGTACCAGACACTATATATAGCAGGCCCTAGAACTGTAGTAATGAAAGGAAGAGTTCTTGTTTTTATAAAACCATAACAGTTGAGAAATGTTATAATAGATGATAGATAGATAAATAGATAGATATAGATAGATAGATAGGGTCATGTATTATATTATTATGTCATATATTCTACCAAATGCTTTACATACACTATCTCTTTTTATCCTTAAAGCATCTTGTGAGGTAGATACTATCATTAACCACATTTTTCAGATAAGGTATAGAGGATTAGAGAATTTCAATGACTTGTCCATGATCTCACAGTTAATAACAGGTGGGATATGAAGCCAAAAGTGGTTAATTCCAAGGAAAGCATAGAAGTAGGGAATCTACCTGAGAATGATACGTTATAAGAAGCTTCCTAAATGAGAAGATACCTAAACTCAGTCTTGAGGGAGAAGTCAGAGAGGTGAAGTTTAGAGTGGGAGAGGAATCAGGTAAGAAGGACAACAGATACAACAGTTGAACTACATGGAAGAATGGCACACTGATGAGTAGAATAGGAGAGCTGAAATAACAAGATAATTCTGGAGTGGAAGGCTTTGTGCTGTGCATTGAAAGCTTTTAAGATGACAAAGTATATCTAATCAAAACATTTTAAAAGATTACTAGTCTTGTTGATAATATATTAGAGGAGTTTAAGGCTAGAGGTGGGAGTCAAGTTTGAAGATTGTTGGAGTAATATAGGCAACATATAATTCTGTTCTAAACTAAGAAATGGTAACAAGGAGGGAACACACTGGTTCTAAAAATATTTTGATGACAGTAACAAGTGTCATGATAATCACAACACTAATAATAATAGGTAATATTTATTATTTCCTATAGTATGATCTGGTAGGCTAAAAAATTCCCCCTTACCTCACAAAAATATACATGTCCTAATCCCTGAAGCCTATGAATATTACCTTGTATAGATGAAAAGAGGTATTTACAGATACGATTAAGTGAAAGATTTTGACATGGTTAGATTCTCCTAGATTATCTGGGTGGGCCCTAAATACAATCACATGTATCCTCATAAGAGTGAGGCAAAAGGAGATTTTACACACACACACACACACACACACACAAACACAGAAGAAAAGATCATGTGAAGATGCAGGCAGAGAACTGAAGTGATGCAGTCATAAGCCAAAAAATGCTGGCAGCTGCTAGAAGATGGAAGGGAAACTAAGGATGGAACATTTCATGCATGGATGGAAGAAGAGTTGGTGTGAAGGAGTCAGAGATGGTGAAATGACAAAAAGAAACAGTACCAAGGAATTCAAAGGGAACATTCAAGGAGAAGAAAGTAATAGAAGAACAAGGAAGAGAGAAATAGGAAGCTGGGTCATGCATATGGAAAGGCAAAACAGTATGGTGAGGAGAATCTGCGACAGGGGAGCTGACGGGCAAGAATCACAATTGACATGCATTATCATATATATTTCTTGAGGATATTTTCCAAAGACCCTTTTATTATTAATGACACAAGCACATGAATAGCAAAATAAATTTTATGTCATTCTAATATATTACTTGAAATAATTTGACCTGGTAATACAACTACCATTTGTAATTTAGAGGAAAAAGGAAGTTCTAACTAGAGAAGTAATTTCTACAATTAAAAGAGACCCATGTTCAAATTTCTGTTTACCAGTCAGTATCATTATAAATTTGGGAAAGGTATTTGTGTTCTCTGAAACTCACTGTCCACATTTATATGATGCAAATAGTATATATATATATATAGAGAGAGAGAGAGAGAGAGACAGAGAGAGACAGAGAGAGACAGAGAGACAGAGAGACAGAGAGACAGGGAGAGACAGAGACAGAGACAGAGAGACAGAGAGACACAGAGAGAGAGAGAGACAGATTTACTACTGGTTTTCTATGAAAAAAGATTTAAAATACATATTAGAGGAAAAAAAGGCAAACATAAATTGTAGTGTTTAGGGATGCTCACTGGTGCTGTAAAACTGTAAAGAAAGCAAAGTGATTATCATAAACGTCAAGTGACTGGTTACCTATGGGGTGAAGAGGACAGCCGCGTTTGGGATGGGGCAACTGAAAGGGACTTCCAGGGTGTCTGGCAAAATTTTATTTCTTGACCTGGGTGATAATAACAAGGGTATTCATCCTATAAAAATGTATTCAGCTGTGCATATGTTTTGCATAGTTTTTTCTATATTTGTTTTAGATTTTATAATAAAAAGCAAAAGAGACCAGAGGAGAAGCTAACTCAAATCACAGAATAATTTGCCTTGGAAACCATAAATTCACTAAGGGTTTTAAGTATTAAAGTTCAAAAGCAACATTTATTGTATAACATTTCCCTTCGCCTCTGTGGAACAACTGACTTATTATTTATTGGAATAAAAGAATGATACTACAACAGCTAAATAACTTTTTGCATAATAGTTGTCACTGAAAAAGTTCAAAAGACTGTTTGGAGGTATGAGAAAGCAGCTTATCGTTGGTAGGTTAGAAGTAGTAAATCAGCTAAGGAACGGTCCCTTGAGCAGTCCAAGCTACAACACCCCTTGGCTGGTGAATTCTTGGCTCTTACAGCCAACAGGAAGCCAGATCTGCTGTCCAGTTTCTGCAGATGCACCCTTAGCCAAATAAAGAGATGCCAACCATGTTCATGGGATCACTGAAAAACAGTCTATAAAGGCTACAGCGTGATATTTGGGAAATGACATTACCTATACTAAAATGACTATCTATACCAGCATTTGCCAACAGCTTAAGGTTAAGAAAAATAACTTACTGAACCACTAAGGATTCTTAAATTAATATTGACTATCTGGAGCAGGGGGTTGGTATCAAGGAAAGAATGAGCTTAATGTTCCAATATTAAATGACAGAACTGAATTTCCAGATATATGTTGGCTATTTCTACTTGAATGTGTCATGGGCACCTAAAATATATATGTTCAAAAGGAATCTCATATTCCTGCTCAAAAACAGTATCTCTTTCTAACATCCCTATCTCTAGTCATGGCACAATCTCCATGTGAATTTTCAGAAACAAAGTCATCTTTCTTCCTCCTCACCCTTTGTCCCCAATCAGTGGCCAAATACATTTGATTCTGGAGCCTGTGAAATACCTCTTGCATCTTTTCACTTAAGTGAAGAAAACACCACTTGAATCTTTTTCACTTCCCTTTACTCTTGCTTTCAACCTCCTAATTCAAGCTCATATACTTCTTGTGTGGACTAACTCTTCTCAACACTATTTTATTTCCTTTATGTATTAAATAGCATTATATTTTTCTCATGTGTGCTAATGATAGCGTCTCTCTCCTTCACAAACAAAACTAAAACAAGGGAAAAACATCTTCATATGTGCATTATCCACAGCATAATGTTAAAACTCCTTAAGCTAGTAATTCAAGCCTCCTTCATGCTTCCCTACCTACATGTCTGCTTTTGTCTGTCTGATCTCCTTTCCATATCCTTCAATCAGGCACTTGTGTTTCCTCCTGGGTATATTCCATATTATATCATCTTGTGCCTTTGTTCTAGTTGCCTCCTCTAACTCAGTGCTTCTCAAACTTGAGCATGCATCAGAATCATGTCGGGGGACCTGTTAAAATATGGATTGCTAGGTGCCAGCCTCAGAGTTTCTGATTCAGTAGGTCTGGGATGGCGTCTAAAAATTTACTTTTCTAACACTTTTCTAGGGGGTGTGGATGCTGCTGGTTTGTGGATCACACTTCGAGAATCACTGAACTAAATATGTTTCCCTCTATCTTTATTTCTGCAATAAACCTATCACTTAAGGCTTCATTTATTATCATTTCTTCCTATCTCTGGACAAATGTCCCCAATCCAAAGGCATCAGGACACTTGTCTTTTCTTTGAATGTCCATAGTGTCAAATTTCTATCTTTCTTATAACACTTAAGATAGCCCATTTTTCATATAGTCCTGTGTTAGAATTCAATTTTCCCTGTAGACTGCACACTTTTTGAGGGCAGTATCCATGTTTACAATTTCTAAACCACAGTTCCACAGTGCAAAGAATGATGTCTTATATATGAGACAGAAAATAAATGTTTTCAGATTAGTAAATAAATACATCTGAAAGAGGACATAATGATGCTACCATAAATATCTACTGGCAGATAAACTGGCAAAGGTGATATAAAGTCGCCTGTGGGTGCAAAGCTTGGTTCTCACTTTGCATGTGTCTATACCTTGCCAATGATATGGGACTCCTGCTGTATTTCCATCCATTGGAACAAATCACAATATTTTGGGGCAAAATATTGGGGCAAAATATTTAAGCACTTCAATTAAAATACTTTATCATCTGATGACAAAAAAAAGAAGGTAGCATTTGCTTTTCAAATATCACATATTTCATTCTGTTTTCTCCTTTTCTTCAAAGGCAAAGTGATTTCTGAGCAAAGTGATCTTGAATAAGAAGGCTCATGGTCTCAGGGGAAATGCAGAACAAGGTGGCAGGTGATGGGAAGGCTGAAGTGTGGCATAACTGGTTGTGTCTGCCAAAGAACACTTGAACAGATAGCTGATCCATCTGCCATCAGTGGAACTGACTTAATCCTTTCTTTATTTCTTCTTCTTTTTTTTTTTTTTAAGTCACACTCAACCACTATGCAAGGCATTCTATCTTCATGTTTTTCTTCTTGCTGTCTTTAGGGAAGTGGCATGTTATCCTAGAAGACTGGTCTCGGAATGAGGAGTCCCATGTTCAAGTGTTGCTGCTGCCCCTATATAGCTGATGAAATATTTTATCTCATTAGGCTTTGCTGTCCTTATCCATCAAATGACAGGGAAGGATATGTTCCACTTATTTCTGGAACTTCATAAACCTATTCCTTTTCTCTTGAGAGAAGTAGCATATCATAGATAAGTACCTCTATGGTACTATAAGGTAGCATACTATTGTCCTGAAAGGTTTACTGAAGCCTTTGAAAACTAGTTTTTATTTGAGTGGGGAATAGCATGTTCATTATTTACATTATGACTTAATATATTTAGTTCATTAACTGCCATTTCTGTTTTTCAGTCAGCTCTGTCTACCAGCATGACATAACTACTCAATGCAGTTAAGTGGGACTCACAACTTCTAGTCAATTGGTTCACCAATTACACACCTACAGAAATTACACCTCTTCTATTCTAAATAGCATGACTTTTTGTTGTCAGTATTCCATTAAGAGGTCATAGGAACATGGGTGAAAAGTGATTGAACACCACTTTGAACTTAGAACAAAGTTTAATAGCATATTTCAAATGTAATGCTAAAGTAATAAAGAGAAAATTGATATGAAATGATGAAACTGCAAGATGGAAAAAAGCCACATCATGAACATACATGTAGGGATGATAAAAGATCAATGTTATTCTATTAGTTTCAACTTCTAATTGAAACTTCCATACATTCCCCCACTCTGTTGCATTCATTTCCTAATCTTTTACAACATTCTGTAGGTAGGATAGAGTTAATACTATACTAGTGTTTCAAATATTTCTAGATTTGGAAACTGAAGTTCAGAAATGCTGAAGAACTTGTTTAAGGTCATTTATAAGGTGACAGAACAGGGGCTGGAAATCATTTTTTCCCTTACAAACCAACACCTACTTCCTTCAAGTGTTGGGATGCTTGTGAGCCAAGGAGGTACATAATCATGGCTACATATTCTATGAGAAGAGATGTTTATTAAGTAACTTTGTGTCTCCCACAATCTTTATTATAGCACCTTTCACAATATATTTAGGGAAAATTTGTTGAATAAAAGTTACTTCAGGATTTCATTTACTTAATTGTCACATCATTGTTGATGGCCTCCTATCAAGTTGTGAAACTTGGATATTATTAATTATTGAAATTCACCTCAGTTTAAAATGTATGGTCAAGATGGAGGAACAGTGACAAGATTTATCCTCCCACTTGAAACAACTAATAAATTGAACAAAATATAGCAAGCAGTAGTACTCAGGATATTGAATATCAGACAATGAAGGAAAATGATCCCTAAGAGATGAGTAACAAATGAAGTGAGCCTTAAGATTGCTCCAGCCTACTGTTTGGAGTAAGTTTCCAGGCCATGGTGCAGGGAGAGAAAAGCCAGGTAGAGATAAGCAGTCTCCACGGGTTGAGAAGATGAAGCTGGGAGCCGTGGGATGACAAGGCAGCAAGAGTTCCCAGGGCAGTGTAGACAGAGAGAAGAGAGATGCATACAGATAATCCCGAGAAGTGCAGAGTTCTCCTCTTTGAAAATTCATTGGCATACTGATCAGCACATGGATGTGAAGAAACTACAGAAAGTCAGGTAAAGAACCATCCAAAACAACTCTAAGGAATAGTGACTGAATTTCACATTAGCCCTGAATAGTTCCGGTTCCCAATAACAAGAGCAGAAAACTTGACAATTCAGGAAGGATTAAAGAACTAAGAAGGATCATGCCTTAGTAATGGGGGAAAAAATAATCCTAGATTAAAAGTAGTTCTGGTCAGGTCTAACAAAGCTTAAAGCAAGACCTGAAAAGATCAAACTGTTTCCAAGTAATTTAGCTCCAGAATATATGTATGGGAATAAAAATAATTCAGTTCTTAACAAGTTAAAATGCCTATTTTGTTATTCAATCAAAGATCACACATACACAAAGGAAGCAGACAAATAAAATTTATACCAAGGAAAAAATAAATCAATCAAAACTGACCCAGAAATAATTCAAATGATTTTATTTATAGATATTGATATTTAAACAGTTATTCTGACTGTATTCCATATGTTTAAGAAGCAAGAGACATAGAAGATATAAAAAAAAACACAAATTGACTTTTAGAGAGAAAGATAAAGCATCTGGGATAAAAATCTATTGGATGAAATTAAAAGCAGATTAATATTGCAAAAGAAAAAAATAATGAACATGAAAAAAATAATGAACATGAAGACATAGAAATAGAAACTATCAAAAATGAAGACTGAAAAAAAATTAACAGAGCACAGTGAATCGATGGACAAATTGAAGTAGCCAAATCATGTTCAGTTTGAGTCCCTGAAGGAAGTGAAAGAAAAAGGGGTAGCTGAAACATTTTAAAGAAATAATGGCCAAAATTCTCCGAATTTGAAGAAAACTTTAAACCCACAAATCTAAGACTTGCAATGAACCCCAAGACCAAGAAACACAAACTAAACTATTCCAAGTTCACAATCATACTAAAGTGCTTAAAAAATATTAAGGAGAAAATAATAACAGCCAGAAAAAAGATACATTACACATACCTATACATGCACATATACATAAACATAGATAGATAAATAGAGACAAGGATAACAATGTGAGTGAGAAGACAGAGGGCAACATCGTTAAAGTGATGAAAGAAAAAAAAATCTGTTGATGTAGAATTCTTTACTCAGAAAAAAAACTCTCATAAACAAAGGTGAAGCAAAGATTTTTTTTTAAAAATACAAAAGCTGAAAGAATTTAAAACCAATAGCTCTGCCCTACAAGAAATGTTAAAGGAAGTCCTTCAAGCATGTAGAAAATGACACCAGATGAAAATATGGATTTATATAAAGGAATTAATAACACTGGGAATATAACTACATTAAGTAGTACACATGCTTTTTTGCTTATTATTAATAACTTTAAAAAGGTAATATTTAAAGCAAAATATAATAACTGTATTGCAGAGTTTACATAGAAGTAAAATAAATAACAATAGCACAAACAGCAGGTTGGGGAAAGGAAGTATATTATTCTAAGGTTCTCATACTGCATGTGAAGTAGTAACAATATCACTTGAAGGTAAATTATTATAAATTGATGATATATACTAAAAACCCTAGAGATACCACTAAAATAAAACAACAAAGAGTTATACTTAATGAGCCAACAAAGAAGACAAGTAGAGTCATAAAAAATATTCAGTTAATCAAAAAAAGAGAAAAAAGAACAAAAAGAAACAAAGACTATATGGGGCAAATAGAAGACAAATAGCAAGATGATATTTCTAAATTCAATCACACCAATGATCACATGAAATGGTCTAAACACCCTGACAAAAAGGCAGAGATTGTCAGGTAGTAAAAGGATGGAAAAAGTTGTAACTTGCTAACAATAAGGATAGAATGACTACATTAATATGAGACAGAGTAGATTTCAGAGCAAAGAATATTATTATGGATAAATAGTATCATTTTATAACTATAAACAGGTCAATTCTCCAAGAAGATATAACAATCAGAAATATTTACGTAATAAATTACAGAGCTTTGAAATATTTAAAGCAAAAACCAATAAAAATATAAGAACTGAAAAACAAATCAACAAGTATAGCTGGGTATTTCAAAATACATCTCTTAATAATTGATAGAACAAGTAAAAAGAAAATCAATAAGAATACAGAAGACAAACATCAGTCAATTTGACCTAATACCTAGGAAGAGCCTCCTTATTAGTGCATATATCCTTACCATCTGGACAAGTCGATCAGTCCAGTAGTGGGTACTGTATCTTGCTCAAAATGACATAATCAGAGTTTTCAAGTATTTTGAATTTTTTACTGAGAAAAAAACCAATCTCTTTCATGACTGACTGATCGAAAATATAAAACTCAGGAGCAGTCAGCACTCATCTTTTTGCCACAGACCAGAGTATTGGGGAAATGGGGGCATTATGAAAAGAGATAAATAGGGAGAGATAAGGGACGGAAGAGATGCTCTTTAATACTCTAGGTGCTGATTCTCCTTCTGATACATACCTGCATCTCTCTTCTTTTTGTGTTTTAGTTTTTCAACTCTCAATTGACTATGTGAAATATCCCAGAACCCGCTTCTGCTTCAAGATCCCAGAGCGACACGGAAAGACATACACAGTGCAAACGTAAAATCCAAATTTATTGGCCTGGTTTGCAAGATCCTGTCCTGCTTACCTATCATTGTTCTTTCCCACTCACTCTTCCTCCTTATGAAAATTGCAGACTCAGCAGATAATATTACTCTCATAAGTCACCCTACTTGGAATACACATCTCAGTTTTTTCTACTTCCTGTTTCTGGATCATTTCAAATTCTATCTCTTCAAAAAAGACTTCCCAGATCAAACCAACTCTCAGGGATAATTTTCTTTTCTTAAGTTCTAAAAGCCATATTGTCTTTACCACAATTTTGACAGCCAATTTTCCCTTTTTTGTTACATACCATCTTATATGTATGCCTTGTTCCCTAATTTAGGCTATTAACTCTATAAGGTGATTGGGCTTTGTCTCAAATATCTTGGGACACCGTCCCCCTCCTCAAGCTCAGAAAAGTCCTGCAAATAATAGGTATTACATAATTATTCTTTAATGATGATAATCATCAGTGATTGGTGGGTTGGTTTAGGGACCTGAGAATCAGCTTATAATTCCACGTTTTATGACAGAATTTATTCTGATTTCAAACTGGTTTATAAATCATCAATTGCAACTCAATTCATTCTTACATGGGTATTTTTCTGCACCAATATGTAAGTATATTCACACATAAGAAGCTTGTCTTTATGGTTTTATCCATAACAAGATATAATAACTAGGCACATTAATTATTAAAAGTTTATAGCTATTAGCAAAAATTAGTTCATTTTTATTGAAACTTTGTATCTGCTGATAACTGTATATTCAAAGAAAAAGAATACCTTGCTTTTTTTCCACCTTAATTAATGCTGCTTGATGCCTTTTCATTCCCAGATGCAAAAAAAAGACAGTTAATGAATGCTATTAATAAATGAGAAAATATTAAATATTAATTTTACCACTTTTTGTCCTCAGTAGCATAGAGGACTTTCCCTAAGCCATTCTAGTGACTTCATTGTAAATTGACTCTTTAACACACTTAAAATGTAAAAAGCCATTGTAAATATCCTCAGTTCTAGAGCAAACTCAGCCCAGAGGTAATCTCAAACAGAAGGGAAATGGCAGTCGCAAAGTGACTAAGATAGACAGTTTTGTATTAAAAATGTGGAAATGATTCTAACCGTCCCAGAGTTACCTCACTTCTAATACGTAAGAGGTGATGTGTGTATGTTAGAAGCTCCAGCTTTGATTTTTAACAGATTTGGGGTCAAATCCCATCTCTGTCATTTACTATAACCCTGTGTGACCCTGTGCAAGTCACACAATATCTCTGAACCTCAGTTTTCCTCCTGTGAAAAGTGAGGATGATAGTGCCCAAATCACAGATGAAGGTTAATTAAATTAAAATAAGTAACTTGCCCACTACATGGTAATTGCTCAATAATCTTTAGATTGATATGTCTGCAAGAAAAAGTAACAGTTTTATTTTATTGATTGATGAGCAGATTTAGTTCAGTCTTTATATGGAATATAACAGCTTCATCAAAGAATGTATTTTCAAAACAATCAAATTATTTGTATCTAAAATATATTTAAAGAAATTATTTTTCTCTATCTTAAAAAGGTACAGTTTATGTTATTCAACTTTGAGATGGCTGATATACTGTGTTAACATAACTGAAAATAAAATTTCTAAATAAAAACGAATTTAATCACTGTATCATTGCTTTACTTCCATGGTACCAAACTGTTTTGGCTAATTTTTTTTTAAAGTGAATTGACTAAATACTTTGGCATTATGTAAACATACACTCAAAATATCTTCTTCAGCATAGGAACTTTACATTAAAAATTATTTTCTATTTCATTATAAAGGTCAGAATTCCTGGGAAACCAGGTGCCCCCCCCCGCCTTTCTTTTTTCCAGAACGAGTGTCATTGAAATGTTTCCATTAGTCTAGAGCTTGAATATCACCTACTGGTAAAGTACTTCATATGCTGAATATGATAAAAGGAGGCTGTGCCTTTAAATAGTAGAAAAGCATGGCAACAAGAGAATATTATGCTATTACAGTAAATTACACTGACAGTAGAAGGCAGTGGGGGTTATAGAAAGGAAAAGGAGTTACACAATAACCACTGGCCAGAGTAATTAGCTGGGGTAATGAAGAGAGAGGAGAAGTGTGTTGGACATTGAAACCCTGTCCTGTCAGCATTATTGTTCTCCAAGGCTTTGGAAGAACAATGCTTTGCTGAGCCTTCAGTAATCGCTATACATGACTACTCATGAAGAGAGTAATTAAGAAATGTCAGTGCTTCTCTGGAAAAAAATTTGTTCTCATACCACACAGAGTGTTTTCCTGGAAGAAGGACAGTTTTTCCTTGTTGTTGTTCTAAAATAATAACAGAGCAGAATTTGTACTCCATGCAGTTCAAAACAGTGAGCTACGAATAACTAAACAAACGCAACAATGTAATTGTTCCTTCCCCCTGCACGCCCACCTCCCACACTCAGAGGTATCACTGGCCTTACCTGAGCTAGAAAGGAACTATTTTGAGCACTGTATCCAGTCTCCCACATTCCCCAAGCCCCTAAGTTACTCTATGTCACATCATCACCCTATTTTATTTTTGTCATGACACTTATCACTATTGGAAATTCTCTTTATTTATATATTCATGTATGTATCACTTCATTAGACTTTAAGCTCCATGAGAGTAGAGTCATTGCCAATGACTGAAAGGGTACCTGGCAGTAATAAATTATGAATAAATATTTCTTAAATTAAAATAATTGAAGAATAACATTGTGTTTAAGGGAAGTATAACACGAAACCTCACATGTGCTTTAAGAGGTCAAATTCTCAGTTAAAAGCAACCATTTTTATGGAAAAATAAAAATTGTCAGGCTAAGCAACACAATGGAGTACTACAAAAAATTACAAACTTTTTTTTGTTTTTTGCTTTTTTTTAGCCAACTGAATTTAAGGTTAAAAAAAGAACTTACTTGAAAGTTACTGCTAAAAAGAAGTAAATTTATGTAAATGATTCAAAATTTCTATCAGAAAAAGTCTGTCTTTATCTTGCAAATGATGAAATGTCAGCAATTTTTCTTACAGAAGTAGATTATTAGGGAAATGAAACCACAGATACTGCGGAGTGAAAAGGTAAGAGCACTAAACCCGTACTAATGAGGCTAATCAAATCAAACACTCTTCTATTCCATTCCGTCTTATTCACTCTGCTCTTTGAATTAAGCAGTCCTGTCTATATGGCTAATTGTAGCTTTGATTCTCCAATTTGCTTTTTAATCAGATTGCTTTAGAGGTAAATATTTATCTCCCCAAAGTAGTAGACTTTATGGTTGGAAAGAAACAAAAACTAATGTTTTGCATTTTCCAGGTAGAACATATTTTGGTTCAGGAAGGAAATAAGTTGAGCCCCAAGAATGAACGAGATATTTCATCAATTTGAGCTAGCTTTAGCTGAAACCAGAATTGATAATGATTTCTGAATACGATTCTTTCCATCACAGCTGCCTGCTTATTGTTTCATTAATTCTATAATAAGAATAAGTGGATAATAAAAATGTTTTCTAACTGCAACATCTCATTATGTCTACCATAAAAGAGTTTAATATGGTGGTAATGAGCTGAATTTGGGGAGCCAGAGTGTCTGGGTTTGAATCCTAGCTCTGTTACTTAATAGTTACATGACTGTGGGCAGTTGATTTAAACTCTTTGTGATTCAGCTTCCTCAACTGCAAATTTGGGATGATAATAATACAACCTCAAAGCACTGCTAAGAGGATTATATTAATTAAACATGTAGAGCACATTGAACAATACTCAATGTTGGCTATTATTGATATTATTTTACAAAATCCTCGTTACTTGTAAAATTGAAGAGAAACATGAATACGCATAATTATTGATTTATATTTCAACACATGTATTCACAATATCAGGAGCTGTGCTGGTCACTGAAGGTACACTGGAAAACAAAAGCAGCCCAGGACTCATGGAACATACTGGCTAGGCAATAACAATTTAAAAATATATACACATATACAGTGTGACAAATGGCATATGAAAGAAAACTATACAGTACTAATTTATTCATCCATTCATTACTTTGTTCAGTAAATATATTTTATTTTTTTATTTTTTTTTAGCAAATATATTTTAAATACCAGCTATATGTCACATCCAGGATACACAAATAGTGATTAAGATATATAAGGTTTTGACTTTTAAAGAATTGTGACTGGTAAAACCATGTAATAAGTGCCACTGAGAACATAGAGGTTATCTGGCATACTTTCTTCCTACACCTTAAAGAAATTAAATTTGGTCTGGTCTTTCATGTCATTTCTGTTTTAAAATCCTGGAAAACCATTATCGTTTCTTTTATGTACAAATCTTTTCTTTAGTTACACAACTCTGGAGAGCTTATAAACTAACAGTTTTTAAATCCTTAAATATTGTCAGAATCTCAATGACACTTACTAAAATGCCCTCCATAGAATATTAAATAAATAAATAACAACTCTATCCAATCATGTCAGCAATATGATACCTTCCGTGTCATGTCAGAAATAGGGCATTTATCCTTGATTCCTCCTTTTCCATTATTGCTCACATCAAATTTGTCGATTTTAACTCAATGACCTGTTTCCATATTTTGAATCCCTTTACTCCAATCCAGCTCCCCTTGCCAACAGTTCAGTCTAAGCTACTCTCATCTCTTTTATGGAGTTCTTACTCCTTTTAATCCATTCTCCATAGAGTTACTAGAGCAGCCACTTTTTTAAAAAGTGAGTGTAATTAGCTTAAGTCTGTACTTGAAACCATTCCAACAAGGTTTAAGTTTAGTCCTTCAGTTCCTTGATAGCCTATCTCCTCCACTAGATCATGAGTTCCATGAAGACAGGGGTGGTTGTTTCTTGTTGAAACCCAGTACCTATTAAGGCATTTCACCTCTAGTAGAAACTCAAAAAAACGAATGCTTAATGAATGAATGATTGAGTTAAAAGTAAATTGGTAATTAGTTTATCTAACTGACCTGTTGTAAATCATGGGCAGCCTAGAGAAAGACCTTCAGGAGGTATGAAGGGATGAAGAGGTGGGCCTAGGTTGGAGGATGTACATCAACGCAAGGAAGTGAATAAGTCTTGGTGACTATGGTTTGTGACATGACAGTGTATAGAACTGAAAGGAGACAGAAAAGTGTGCTGAAGGCAATCTGCACTTTCTCTTACCCCCACCCCCTTCCCGTTTTACCCCTAACTGACACTCAGCTCTGCAAAACACAGGGTAAGAAAGAAACATTGTTTATGTTAGTTGTTTGTCCTCTAGAAAGCAATTATATAATCACATATGAGAACATATATTTGCCACAGTTGTGTATAGATTTAAGAATAAAAAACTGTACAGTATTTCAGGAATTGTTCATTTAATGTGTGCTATTGGAAAGATGAGGCTCCACATTGTTAAATCCATATCCACCACAGGCTCTGCTGGTATTCTAATGCGATGCTGTCTATTTTAGGATCTCCTGTGGAATTTGTGAAGTCTCTTAAATCATCAGGTAATAATGTTTATACTTCTAGGACATAAAGTGTTCACATGAAAGGGAAAATTTATCAAAGACTGATTCTGCAGAAGTGATCTTAACGGTTTAGTGGTAATTTGCACTGGAGAATTTTTTCTTTCAAATCTTTTAAAATAAAACCAAAGTTTAGAACTAGACCAAGTCTTGAAGAGGATTAAATTTGATTCTTTTATTTAATAGATGAAGAAAGGAGGTCTGGAGAGACAAATTGGAAGAATCAGGGCAGAATCAGGATGGGAATCAATATTTCCTGCCTAAAATTGAGGATGGTTCAATTGTAATAGGATGCCAAAAAGGACATCACCACAATTCATTTCAATAAAATCAACATTCCTTGAAACTGCTCATGAGAGGTTAATGCATTTAAAAAATATGTAGGCTATCAATTTATTATGTTTTAGAACTCCACTCTAATTATAAAAATATATATCATTAAATATTTATTAAACACCTACTATGCTTAAGAAATTGTGCAAGGTTTAGTAATTATATCACATTATAAATAATAAATTATAGGGGTCCTAGGAATGGTAATTATACTGTAAATTAAAAATAAAGTCTTTAGAAAGTAAAATAGGCTTTCAAATTATTTTGAGTTTTTAAAATAAATCATAAATGAGATCAATGAATACATTTTAAATGTTAATTGGTTGTAGAAACATCTTTTTTGTTTTGTTTTGTTTTCATTCCCCTGCATCATTTCTAACTCTTTTAGTAATGCCTCATTTGGATCATGTACACAGTAGGAACTTGACAAAAATTTAATGATAATGATAATATTAAAGCCTGAGGATTCAGCCCTTGAGGCAGGGAGAATTGCAGAGTATTTGTACTAATACATTGTTATTGTTGTGTTGGTACTGAGGATCCTCCAATATGTATTCCATCAAGAGCATGAAGCAGACTGTCATTCAGTGGCTAATTCAGGGCATAATATATCACAGCAAAGATGTGTAAATTCGTCTGAAGGAAAAAAAAGAGACTTGTTTGTAAGTGAATAAGATATACAATAATAGCTAAAGAGAGTGTCATTCAGAGGGTTGGATTGGCTTGGGAGCCTAGAAAAAGTAGAGTTCCAATGAAAACATTGACAATATACATGTAAGTACCTTTGAGGGAAGATGTCTTAGCTAATAAATTCAGTTATTTTGACTCTACTGGTAATGCTCAGGCTTCAGACTTATACAGAGCAAAATTCAAATGCTGGCTCTACCACTTCCACCAAAACCTTGTACAATACTGCATTTTTTTTAAATTAGTTAATTTATTAATTTATTTTGGGCTGTGTTGGGTCTTCGTTTCTGTGCGAGGGCTTTCTCCAGTTGCGGCGAGCGGGGGCCACTCTTCATCGCGGTGCGCGGGCCTCTTACTGTCGCGGCCTCTCCCGTTGCGGAGCACAGGCTCCAGACGCGCAGGCTCAGTAGTTGTGGCTCACGGGCTTAGTTGCTCCGTGGCATGTGCGATCTTCCCAGACCAGGGCTCGAACCCGTGTCCCCTGCATTGGCAGGCAGATTCTCTACCACTGCGCCACCAGGGAAGCCCCAATACTGCATTCTTGAGTTTCATCCTCTTACCTGTAAAATTGAGCTAATAATTGCTATAGTAATAAAGTTTGTTGTGAGGATTAAATGAGATAATACAATAATAGTCTACCTACTACTAAAGATTTATTATGTTCCTGGCACTATTCTAAGCACTTTACATGTGTACTGTCATTTCATCACTATAAAAACCCTATGAGATGGATTCTACTAAAGTAGGTTAAAAAAAAAAATTGTGTTCAACAGCTTTGCAGCCTGCTCCTCTAAGAAGTAGCAAAACACATACACACACACACACGCAAAACCAGATTACTGGACATCAGAGCCCACTCTCTTAATGTGTGTTCACACTGCTACCTGTATCTTGAGTCACAGTAACTGACACATGGATCATATTCAATAACTAGTAACTAATAATAATCATGATGTTAGAAATAAAAAAAGAAAAACAAGCTGTTCTAATCAAATACACTACTTATTCTACACATCCAACTGGTTTCTTTGGTTCTGATACCTGTTCGATAAAAATGATTTAATGACTAAGATCTGACTTTCCAAATAATCTATCTCTGGCAAGAGAATTATTAATCATTCAGACACTAGCTCTCCAAGCTACCTGATGCGAGGTTTTGTAAATTAATAATTGGCACTCAAGCTTTATATATCATTAATGGCTTTGGTTAATTTAAGTCTGCCCAGAGAGGTGGAGTCACAGGCTAGATTCTGAGTAATCATTGCCAAACCACAAGGTCATTTGAGAGTTTATCAACCAGCTCTCCCTAGTGTTCACTTTGAATACTTTTCTTCAAATTTCTACAGTAATCTAAATTCCTCCCTCAATTATTCATAACATATTTTTCATATCTTTATACTCCCAACATCTTTAAAGCAAATGCTTAATTTATTTTCTCTTTTAGATAGAAAGCTAATTGAGGGCAAAAGAATGCCCAATTTAATATATTGAATGGACACAATAATAAAATATATTTTTTCCACCACCCCATTTCTTTGCTTAAACTTGAAATGTTACAATTAACGTTTGGCCTGGCTAAGTTTACTACTCATGTATCAGGAGAAAAATCTTATTAAAAATTTCTTAAGAAATAATTTTTCCATAGCATAAAATGAAAAAAAAAGTCATTTGTAATTCTGAGCAACTAAAACAAAATGAAATATCAAGTTAAAAACATAACTTTGTATAGCAGTTTATGATTATATTATCTTATTCAATTTAAGCTATATAATCATGGAAAGTCAATATTCTATGGGTGATAGTCCTATGAGATATGCATTTTATATACCTCTCATCATTACAGTTAAATCTTAAGATATAATCACATTTTGGAGAAGCTCTACTGTTCAAAAGCTTAAGATTGTTAACTGGCTTAAGAAATCAGTAGTATTTCAAGCTATATAAAATGTTCCCCTAATCTGATGGTTTTTAAAATGTGGTCTCCAATGGCATTAGTATTTTCTGGGAATTTGCTAAAAATGTAAATTCTCAGGCCTCACCCCGACCTGTGATGTGTTGGTAAACCAGCTTTCTGAAAATAAAGGCCTAATTTAGAGCATTTGCTGATTTCCATAATGTAAACATTCCCAACATGGTCCATTTCAAGCTACCAACCCTACTTCTTCCAACATGGTGTGGGGAAGGGATGCATAATCAGAGTTTGAAAGCTCATAAAGAGCTGGCTTCAACACACTAGTGCCCCAGACATACTGAATCAGAAACTCTGGAGATGAGACCAAACCCAACACAAGCCCTCTAGATGATTCCAATGTATGCTAAAGTTTGAGAACCACTGCCTTAATCCATATTCACTATTTTTTTCAACATTCACTCCCCAGATGATCGTGTTTACTCATAAAGCTTTATTTTCCATCTATATACCAAAGGCCCATAACTTTTAATCTCTAGCCCAGAAGGATATATCCTCCTTCACTTTCATGTCCCATTGACACCTCAAACATCACATGTCGAATGTGGAACCCCCTGTGATCCCCATAAACCTGTCGCTACTCTATTGCCCCTGTATTGGTAAATGGCATCATCATTCATCTAGCTGCTTATGCCAGAACTCGGAACTCATCCTTTACATGCCCCTCCCTTTACCTCTAAAAGTCATTCAGTCTCCAAGAACTCAAGTGTATAGAAGCTTCTTAATGTGTGACTTGGACAAGTTCATTACCTCTTTTATTAAATTTCAATTTTATCATCTCAGTTCTGTTTCTAAATACTGCCTAAACCTATCCATTTCTCTCTACCTCCATACCCACCTTCATCCAAGCCACCATAACTTTTTGCCAGAAGCACTGAAAGCTTTTCTAACTTGTCTTTCAACAGAAAAGCAATTTCTATGAAATTGCTCATTATGGTTCAGCTGTTAAGTACCTCTGAAAAATAACCAGTGGTTGGAATGTGTGTATGCTTGGGTGGAGGGTGGTAGTTAAGATGGAGCAGAAGAGGGGGCAGGTGGTTATGGTGCTGTGTCCCAGCAGCAGGTTATGGAAGCAGGTGCAGGTGTATGGTGCAGGTTTTGGGGCAGCAGGTTATGGTGCTTGTTTGTAGGAAGCAGGTGCAGGTGTATGGTGCAGGTTATGGGGCAGCAGGTTATGGTGCTTGTTTGTAGGAAGTCCTGGCATGAGGAAGAGCTTCCTTTACTTCTCACCAATTAAGTGTCATTTCTACAATGAAGCCCACAGTTGTCCCAGACGAGTAGAGTTCCCTAGATAGCTGACAGTACCCTATACACTTCCAATGCAGCTCTTTCCCAGTGGTAATTCATTATTTGTGGAAAAACTTGGTTAATGTATTTCCCACCACTGTTCTGTTCCCTAGCTGTTCCATTTTCCCTGAAACTACACATAAGCCCAGTATATAATAGGGGCTCGATAAATATTTGTTCAACATCATGTTTAGCATAGCAAGATCTTAATTATACAAAAATTGATATTAGAAAATGCTATACATTGTATATTGTAATATGTAATATACTAAGCATAAAGCCACAGTTATTCTGTTTACATTTAAAATAATTGTTTTAATACATTCTATAGCAATTTGGGAATATTTTGGTTCAATTTCAAGAAGGCATGTGTTTAGAATGAACATAACCTCACTTTGCATATTTTTTAGGCCATTTTAAATAGAAATGTATTATACATATACTCTTTGGAATATTAAAAAGTCAATTTCTGTTAAAGAAAACTCACAAATTTATAGATATAAATGAAATTCAATTTGCATTCAAATTTATTTATTCATGTTCCTAGCTGGATAAAATATTTTTAGATATACCTTAATGTCAGAAAAATAATTTATGGAATTCATAGTATTTAATGACTTTATTACTGAGTAACAAGAAAGGTAATTTGCATATATATGTGTGTATATACATGTGTTTGTGCATCTGTTTATGTGTATGTATACAGCGTGCATATATAAATGCATGTATATTTGTATATGTATATACAAAAAGGTACTTATGTATATGCAGACATATATACACATGTTATTGGGAAAGTAGGAAAACAATAATAAATTTCATGCTGCATTTGTGACATCCCTGTTTTGAGTACTACTAGAAATGCTGCTAACAAAATCACTAGAAGGTGTTTGCTTGGTTCTGAAACAAGTCAGAATGAAGTTCTAAGACTACAAAATGTTGGAGCAGTGAACAAGCCTACCAAATAAAGTTTCACTATTTTTTTAATTTGCAAGATTAAAAAATATAGCATCATCATTTCCCCTTGATTTGACACTGTTTTGATAGTACATACCCAGCCCATAACCTCAGTTCCCTAGGCAGCTGCCCTTCTCTTAAAAATGTGTTTTGAAGAATCTACATTAGGAAGAAGACTTTTCAGAATAATTATCTACTTGCCACTTATTGATTTTCTGAAATTTTGAAAGACGCTTGCATGACTCCCATTTGAAAGGTGTTTGTTGTGTCTTCAATCATTTACTAGTTTAGATAAGCAAGCGATATTTTCAAGTAACAGCTCCAAACCTGTGTGTTATTTAATTGGCTGCTTTCAGAGGGCAACTGTTCACCTGACAGTCATCTCACGTACACCAGGATTCACTACACATATCACTGGAAACTGCTTTAGAAAACAAACCTTGTTTTCTAATAGGGCACATGGCCAAAATTTATGGCATTCTTTAAAACAAGAGAAAAAAATCTCAAAGCATTGGGACATACCTGGTTTTACAGAAATTTTAAATATCATCTTTCTTTAAGCAATTGAATAATCATATTGGTTAGAATACAATCTTGAACAAGTTAGAATACCCAAGTACTTGATTTGAGAGACTTAGGCTATGAAATATATCAGCAAAAATGGGAAGGAAATGGTAATCAAAGAGAATATGATTTAAATTTAATTTCTTGACAGAAACAATATTTATTGGCCTAGATTTAATAAGCACTATGGAATCTATTCTCAGAGACAAAAGGATGTACATAACAATAAATTAGAAATTATACTTAATACAACAATTTTTCTTTAGATTCAATGTTTAAGCCATTGATGTCTTGAAAAAATATATCAAAAATAATTGTTAAAGATATACTGAATATAACTAAAATATTGTTCCTTGTAATGACTGATGAATGAGAACGTAAAAATCAGTCTTTTGTGAAGAATAACTACTTCTACTATGAGAGAGCTGTTAATAACCAATTTGTGGATATATATGTGAAGGAGAGCTCTATTTCATTTTTCTCCTATTTGCATCACCAAAGTTTCTTCACATATTCACTATTGTGACAACAGGTTGGATTTTCAATTCACCATCTGCCTAAATAGCATTAACCTTCCCATAACCTCCGAATTTCACTGTTACACTTTGTCTGATATTTGAATCTCTCTAATATAAACTAGAAACAAAATACATTGTCCTTTCAATTAGGCACAGGATAGTGCGTTCCAGGAGCCAATGAAAATAGAGTATCACATGGAGATGGACATTAACATTTGAAATCATTTTTATTAAAATGCACTAAGTTCTAAAAATAATCAGAAAAAAACTAGCTTTTGAATACTCTAAGCTGGAACAGATTTTAATTAATATACTGTAATAATAATAATAAATTTGAATAGCATCTTACAGTTTACAAAATTATATTCACAAACACCATTTATATCTTAAAGGGAAACCTATATATCATGCTAAAGATATAGGCTTGTCATCTTCCATTCCCATGGCCAAAATAATTTCCATACTGATACATCTATTGGTTGCTTCTTAGTTCTCATCGTATTAGTCCCATCAGCAGCACTGACAAAGTTTATCATTCTCTCCCTCTTGAAAATTTTAACTAGAACAGTTTTCCTTTTACCTTTCAGACAGCTCCTGCTTAGTCTGTTTTGCTGGTTCTTCCTTCTCTCTTCAACCTCCTAATTTGGAATTCCCTGGTGCTGAGAATTTGGACTTTTTTCTTTTTGCTTATATTCATTCCCTAGGTTATTTTATACCATCTCATGGTTTTAAACACCACCTAAAACTAATGATTCTCAAATTTGTAGCCCCAGTTTGGACCACTCCCATGAATCTAGATCCTTTTATCCAACTCCCTACTTAACATTTCTACTTGTAAGTCTAATGGGCCTCTCGAATGTTATGTTCCCAAATCTGGACTCCTGATGACCTCCTCCAAACCAGGTGATGCACCAATTCTTTCCACGTGTTAATAGCAACACCATTCTTCTGGTTTCTCAGGTCATAATCATTTGTATCATACTTGAAAACTGTCTTTCTCTAACACAGCATATCCTTTTGTTGAATTCACATTCAAAAAATAATCTAAGTGATAGCTACTTGTCAATCCCTCTATTACTACCACCCTGATCCAAGCTATCATGTCATCTCTCACCTAGATTATTTGATTAATGGTGTCCCTGCTTTAGTCCTACCCTCTTCCTCTGTAGTCCAATGTCAACATAGAAGCCAGAGAAATCCTATCAAGATGGCGGTCATCTCATTTAATTTCTCTGTATATAACACTGCAATGGCTGTTCTTTTAACTCAGAGTAAAATCCGAAGTCCTCACTAATACCTAGAAAACCCTAGATGAACAGGCTTCTCTTACCTTCTGATTTCATCTCTTGCTACTCTGTTCCTCATCATTCTGTACCTGTCACATAGGACTCTGGTGTTCCTCCAATCTGCCAGGAACGTTTCTACCTCAGGAAATTTGTTTGCACTTGTTCCCTTTGCCTGGGTTATCTTCCAGAAAATTATATGTCTAACTTCCTTATTTCCTTCATGTCTTTTCTCAAATGTTCTTCTCAGTGATGTCATCATGGTCTAATCAATCTAAAACTACACACATACATACACAGAGCCCTGACATTTCATATTCTATTTTCCTATTTACTTGCTTATGGTTTGCCCCACTCCCTGGAACATCAGATCCACAAAGACAGTATTCATTTGGCTATTGTGTACCCTAATATGTCCCTAGCACCTAGACTCTTCCCGGTCCACAATAGGTACTTAACAATATTTACTGAATGCATACATAAGCAGAATTAGATTCATTTACATAATGAATATTTTGTTTCAAAAAATGGCAAAATCAAAGTTATAATGAAATATATACTGACCAACTAGCATGAAATATTCTAAAAGCTTAACTTTATATTTCAATAACTCTTAAGGAATGCAGAAAAGTTTTAGAAAAGAGGAAGATGCAATCCTGATTTTTAAAATATTGAAGATGAGCATGAGACAGTGGTGAAGTGCAATATTTTGCTTATATTTGCTTTTACAGTCTCTTTCTTTATATTTCTATGTACTTTCAAGAGAGCAGAATGAACACTATGGTCTCAGTGCCTCAGACAGCTCCTGACATGATAGGCATTTAAAATTTGTTGAATTCCATATATGCCAGTATATATATATTCATACTAGCAACCCATATGAAAGTCACTGATAAGAAAATGAGATATGTGAGAAGAAGTGAGGGCATCACCTATTTCAATAGGAACACCCAGAGGAGTGAAGTACATTATGGAAAAGTTTTCTATCACTACCATATCAAGGAAGGAGGGTCATATATTTAACTTAAGGAAAGACAGAACTTGCTATAAGTGATTGAATACAATATGAGGAATAAAGGGATGAAAAATAAATTGCCTATTTAAAGAAGGGATAAGGCTCTTATGAGAGATATTATTTATTTCATAGAAAGTCCATATATTTGAAAAAGTAAATAAAACTTGCCATGCTTCCTACACTATACAAATGTCTGGGTCTGAAAGCAGAACAGCGTAAAGTTGCTCAGTTTTTCACATGACATCTAGTTTTGCCTACCCCCAAAAGGGAGGCAGGAAGAAACTTCAAAAGCCAATATGTTCAAGATGTTCAGCAGCAGGATGAAATACACATGATGAAAGAAATGTTGCGGGCAAGGTTCTGTCAGTGGTTCACCCATGGGTGGCTGCATCGTGTAGCACTGAGACACCTGCATACTTTAACAAAAGACAATGTTGGTACCCACTGTAGTGCACCACACAAAACACTTCTTATTCTGTTAGTGAGAGGCTTGTGTGTATCTTATCGGTTTCCATAGTTTTCCAAGTCTACAGTGGTCCTTCACAATACAGTGGTTGGCTCTGGCAACCCAGGAACTTCCTTAGCTGTTTGTGCTCTGACTGGTGGTATGGTCTTCAGCATGTCTTTTCATCATGTACAAATTGTAACCCATTCTTGGTGTTCAACTACCCTGACATGGGATTGGAAATATTACACAAAGAATCGCTTGTTTATTTCTCTGCCATAAGACTAATTCTTAGTTCATTTGAGTTTTATACGTTAATGTTAATGTATATGTATATAATATTAATGTATAAATATGATATTAATAAACATTATTATCAGAACAGTTTGCTTGTAGTTATTTCTAAATACCGTCACTACCAGCCTATTGTGCATATTTCACATTCACCAAAATTCTAAGCTGTTCTTAAATGTGCATTATGTTATATACATGCTTTCCTAATGGACTGTTCTTTTTAAGAATCATAAAGAGTTTCAGTTTGATGCCATAATAGAAATCTCAAATGCTTTATCAAATGGCAATTATCATATTCTCCAAATTTCTCAGCAGGAAACTGAAAAAGTAATCTTTCTGGCAATAATTTTCATTTAGTCATATTAACATCACACTTGATAAAGAGGCCTTGCATATAGGGTAGTTTTGAAAGAAACTGGTTCTGAGACATTTACAAGTTAGAAAGCTCTGTAAGATGAGCAAAGGTTCCATCTCCATTAGAAATATAAACACAGAACATTGTTAGTGTCAAAATACTAAGTAAGAATGCAACTGGTGACACAGCATAGCTGCTGATGCCTCCATCAGGAACATAGATGCTGAAACCCAATGGAATTGACCAACAATGGGTTGTAATGCAGGTCTGCCATATGTAGGCTCCATGAGGACAGTGGCTGCTTCGTCTGTTACATTCTCCTTTGTAACTACAGCACCAGCACAGAGCCTAGCACTGAGTGAGTATGCAACGGATGTTTGCTGAGTTGAGGAATGAACAAACAGTTCCCTCTACCTTTTCATCATCTGTCCCTCACCCCCTGCATTTATTAAGCATCTATTATGTGCCAGGCTCTGGACCTTATATACTTGAACTCCCCTTTTTATGGATGTGGTACCACTTTAGAGATGAGGAAATTGTGACTCAGAGAACTTAAATAATGTGTGCACATATTAAACAGCAGAGCTGGATGAGTTGGTTATTTCATGAATGGAAAGGATGTATCAGGGTTCTGGAATCACCAAAATATGTAAATACGGGAGAGAACACACCTACGAAGATTAATATTTTCCCAATAATTTCAGGGTATTTTTCTTTGCTCTTTGTATATAAACACATCAAAAATAAGTTCTAGTTCTGAGACTCTGTATTAAGCTTTCCCAAATTTCTGAGGCAATCAGCAATTTGATTTTGAGAAAACCTTTGTTGGTTTCAACTTCAATATCTCATCTCAAGGAATGTTGTAGGAATAGGTGATATTTCTGAAATGTAAGCACTTGGAAGACAAGGGAACACTAAAATAATGCATAATGATATACCCTACAAGTAAGCAGTGTTTAATTTCTACCTTCTTTAGACAGTAGCAGCTTCACTCCATGGAACAGAGCAACATAACATATGAAAGTGTAAAGTGAGACTGATGGAAGTGAATTGAGTCTCTGAAGATATTTAGGGTTCATTTTTCTGTATCTGCTCATGGTACAGTCTGCCCTGGCCTTTTATAAGTTCTGTAATGACAGAATCATAATTTTATTCATAGTATCTTTTTCATTTATAGACATTTAAAAGGGTAAAATTTAAATCATGTTACTTATTCAAATATTTGACATAATATTTCCTCTGATATATGAATAGCAACATATATTTTTATAACTCTCACTGCTTTATACCTAGAATAGAAATTTAGCAGAACTCTAGATAATAGTCTGAAGCTTATTTACCAAAAGAAAACTTTAAAAATAGATCATTAGGATGTAATGTACAATATGATGACCATAGTTAACAATGCTGTATGATATATAGAGACATTGTTAAGAGTATAAATCCTAAGTGTTCTCATCACAAGGAGAATTTTTTTTCTTCTTTCATAATTTTTTCTCTTCTTTTTACTGTGTCTATATAAGATGACAGATGTTAGCTATTGTGGTAATCATTTTATAATATATGTAAATCAAACCATTATGCTGCACTTAAACTTATAAAAGAAATTTAAAAAATAGATCACTTGATTGAAAACTGACTTATTTACCACAGTAAAGATAATGAATTTAAATTTTCATTTACTAATAGGCATGATTCCATAAAAATAGGGATCCAGTTCATTAAAAATATAATCTCAAGTCACTTTTAATTCCAGCCAAATAACCAAACTGCTTCTTCACTACTATTGGTTTATCATTGAATTATTGAGTCCATGCTTCTCTTAGGTCACTTTAAAGAAATGGAACTAAACATCCAGAGTCATATTTGTGGGAATTATAAAAGATAAGAATCTTTTCTGTTTTAATATCCTCTAAGCATATTATGGTTAACATTTCTAAATTAGCTTCTTGTGGGTTAGTGTTTTTTGAAAGCTAAATTTTGGGAACAGTGTTTGTACATATCTCCCACTCTGAACACATTTACTGGGTCATTCTAATTATTTCATTTTTGAAAGAGTGACTCCTTCAGTACAATAGGTATGGCATTAGTGAAATGAAAGGTTGTGACTGAATAACTATAATGGTCTAACATTTGAAAAATAAACATTTATCTTTTGTCTCCAATTTTATTTTCTCTCATTACTTTAGCTAAGATTTGACATGCATATTTCACTGAAAGACCATTATCTGTTCTTAATATGAAATTACATTAAGAACATTACCTAGCTAATTTATAGGAGGCCACCTATAAGAAATAAATAAAAGGATAAGCATTCAATAGAACGTAGAAGGTAAGGAAACACTTATATATCTCATCTGAAAATGAGTTTATTAAAAAAAATCTTTCCTGAAAGATTTATTAAATAAACAGCATAGGTCAAGACACTTGACTTGTTTTGCTTTTTAGAAAACATATTAGTGTTTTATAATTCTCTTTCTACTTCTATTTCTGTGCATATATACGGAGATGTTTAAGTACATATGTACATATATAGCTATACTATATTTGTCTAATGATATCGAGCCATGATACACTTCATATAACTATAGTTTTCTTAAAAAGAATCATTTAGCTTGGTTTTATTTTAATCATGCTACGAAAATTTCTCTAAAATGTATTCTACTTCTTTGATTATTAAATAGGATATACAATATATGACTTAACATTGTATGTTGCTAACTCAGGGCCATCTTTATGGCCATCAGTTTCTCTACTCTGCTGTAATAAAGCAATGCCTTTAGGGGTATAAGTAGCATGGGGCCACATTTAATGTCTTGGAGCATTCATTAATTATTTGCCTTCAATTCTTGTTCTTCCATATTTTCCCTTTACCTGAAATTATCATTTTTCAGTACCACTGCCTTTCTACATTATTTTATATGCAAATATCTAGGTGAGTCAGCTCTCAAATATGAAATAACATGCATGAGCTTGTACAGACTTTTTCTTCACTGCTGCTGACATTTTAATTTCTGAGTTTAGAACAAGACACTGCTACTTAAATGAAATATAAAAGAATGTTTATACAATTTTATCTTTATTGAATAGGAGCCTCGATGAAGCCCAAAGAGCAGGCTCTATCCTGCAGCAGCATCTCGTCCATGTCTGGCAGTCCCTGTTTTGAGAAGATGGACACAGACTCAAGGTGGAGCTATATTAAAAATGGATCCAGGGCATCCCTGGTGGCGCAGTGGTTAAGAATCTGCTTGCCAATGCAGGGGACGCGGGTTCGAGCCCTGGTCTGGGAAGATCCCACATACCGCGGAGCAACTACGCCCATGAGCCACAACTACTGAGCCTGCGCGTCTGGAGCCTGTGCTCCGCAACAAGAGAGGCCGCGACGGTGAGAGGCCCGCGCACCGCGATGAAGAGTGGCCCCCGCTTGCCGCAACTAGAGAAAGCCCTCGCACAGAAACGAAGACCCAACACAGCCAAAAATAAATATAAATAAAAAAATAAATTTATTTAAAAAAAAAAAAAATGGATCCACATCTCAGACCTGTCTTTAATTATATAGATCTTTGTTCTGTGAATGAATTTTTCATTCATCCAATCAACCAACAAATATCTATTAAACTTCAATTCTTTTGAGGTACCATAATTGAAACTGGGGTAGATAAAAAAGTGAATTACAGATGAGCCTTCAACTGCTCTTACATATTACAGAAAATGAACAGTTGAAGGTATTCCTTGCAGACAGATGTATCACATAATAGCTGAAAATAATTATTTTAAAAGCATATTTTTACTCGGTTTAACAAATATAATGTTACATTGTAAAATTAGTTGAAATCATCATGATGTATAAAACTCTTAAATATAATTATTTTATTGGTATAAGGGTAAGAGTTTTCTGAAGGGCCACACCACTACCATCACATTTCTTTCATTCACGGATTTTAAAATGTTCTTTATTGAGGAAAGGAATAACTTGCATCTTACATAAGATTGAATAAACATATCTTAATAATAGAGAATATGTGATTTTTCCTGAAAAGATACCTTTTGTTCAAGGAACTGAAGCTGTGCAAAATAAAAATGTGTTAAAGAACCTGTTCATTTAAATCATCATTTCCTCTCCAAGATTTTCTGGTTTCCAGCCATTGACACACATGCATTTGTCAGAACTGGGCTGGATCATAACTCAGGTAAATTGACTAGAGCACATAACCATGAGTCTCTGTGGATAATATTCTATTTAGATAGAAAAGAAAGAGATAGAAAAGTAGCTTTATAAGTCTAATAAATGTACTTTTTCATTCTCTCAAATAGCATATATATACAGTATATATGTATTTAGGTACATATTTATGAGATAATTCATTTTTATTCAAAGTAAGGGTTTTTTTCCCTACAATTTAATTTATCCATAGAAAGGTTTAGGAATTGGAAGTGTAAACCACTTCTATTTGGCCATACTCTGTCAACTAAATTATCTGTGCTTAACAGAGGGACAAAATATAAGTCTATATGGCATAGGGTGAGAATTGGAAGACTGATAAAAAGAGTAATAGGGTTCATTTCAAACAATAGTCATGTAATTTTGTGCAAACATACAGAATGTGTATACATATATATTCTAAAAATATAGCTATAATATAAGGTTATATACTTATGTTTTATTTTGAAATGAAAATTATATTTCAATGTGAAAAAGAATAATATTCTATAAGGCTTTTACTCCATATATATATATATATATATATATATTTTTTTTTTTTTTTTTTTTTTTTTTTTTAAGAAAACCAGGTTGTGAAAGGAATTGGAAAGTTGATATATACTAATTTTCCTTCCTTGGTTAGAACAATTTAATGCTCTTTTTCTCATGTAAAGAAAGACAGTATCACTTTTCAGAATTATGTGAAGAAACAGCCTTGACAAGCTATCGTCTGGATTAACCCCTTTGCAGAATATGGCTAAACAATACCATTTCTCCCTTCCTCCCAATGAGAATTTAGCTGCAGTAAGCCAGAAACATTGTTTTCATCACAGCTGTATCATTAGTGACTAAGGAGAAGTACCTGGCTCTTAATAGGCACCCAAAAATTATTTGTAAAATGAATCAAACTATTGTTACTACTGACAATAGCTAGATAAGTTTTTGTAAAATTTGTTTTGGCTCCCTGATTAAAGCCAAATAAATAAGCTGCAGTGGTGAAACTCTGTGGTATTGGGACAAGCTGAATTTAATGATTTGGGGAGACAGTGGAGTAATTTCTGTGTTCTTTACACCAGGTTTCATAGCTTCAAATTGACCTAAGTTTGAGGCCTGTAAGGACAAGAGTCTTGAGAATTTGCATATGCTCATGACATACTTTCATGACTTCTGACAAAAAAATTTGCTTGTGAAGATGATACCATTCAACAGTGCAAAGGAAAACTCTGTTTGACATTTTGTATACTTAAATTAGGGTGATGTAACAGAAAACTGATGTGCTGAGTGGAAAATAGTTTCTGTAACTGCCTCCAAATTATTTATTACATAATGAGTATCCTTAACTTCACCTAAAGTAGAAATCGATCAGTTTGTTATAAGCCCACCTAATTAATAAAACCATATTATAAGGCAACTCACAAGGATGCATTCCAATGGAACCAAGCAAGACCTCCATAAGCATGAGTACACTATAGAGCTCCTATCTCTCACTATAACATAGAAAGTTGAAATCTTACAGACATAAAACAGAGTTCTACTGTATTTTCTCTAACAGAGCTTATAACTAGAACCCACAATTAGATATTCATGAAAACTTGAAAGGGTAGAATATGATGTTGTGATATTGATGGGGGAAATGTTTGATGGCTCACTGAAGAATCTGTAATCTACAGAATCTTAAGCCTTATAAAGAGCCTGTAGGTGCCTTACCTGGAACTTCTTGCATTTCCCAGGGATATTTCTGAGATTCTTACTACATTAGAGTTGTATAGCTGTATCTATAGTCCCATTGGTCATTGACTCCTTGGATAGTTTATACTAAAATGCTGCATTAGAATGAACTCTGATTCTATAATTACTTCTCTTGAAATTATTCAAAATACCTAGAATTCATGGATTTCTTTCATATGTAATGTTATCTTGAAATTGGAAAATGTTTTTAATATATCTCTGCCAATCTCTGTGGCTAATAAAGGTCATTTCATAGTTTTCTACTCATTTCATTATTTCAGTATTATGTTATTGCTTTGGTAAATGTCCATTGTTTCAGTGGCTTGTTATTTTTTATGAGAAATTTCCAAGATCAGAAATACTAATAACATCTTCTCATTCTTTAAGAGAAAATGATAATCTAGTTTATTTACTCTTTTGTCCTGATATAGTGTATTTATTGCTACACTACACTTACATCTTGAACCAATATTCAAGAATTATCTTAAGGTAACATATTGTAAAATATTTTAAAAATCCATGCTTTAAATTTTAAACCTTAATTTTAAAGTACCAAGACATTATGAAAAAAACCAAAACAAAACAAACAGAAGGATCAAAATGCTTATTGGACTAGTTACCACCAATTTAATAAGCTCTAAGTTAATTATCAAATCAATGTATTATTAGATTAAAACTGCCTAGTTGAGGCCATGCCAAAATAGAATACACTAAAATTTAAATGAGACATTTAAAAAACTCGTAAGTACTGGACATTGTCTAGCATTGTATTTTGCACATGGTAAGAGCTTGAAAAAAATATGTAAGCTAATTATAGGTGATGTGATCTAATAGCAATGTCAGAGTTTTTAGTTATTATGATTGTGTTATATAGCATAATTATATATATGTTCTTGAACAAATACAGATAGAAATATTACACAAAATCAATACTGATATTCTAAGAAATGATACAAAAATGAAAATGGACCATGGGTACTACCGAAAGAGAATAATTTGATGGAAAATTCCTGTGATGTTATACCCTGAGAAAGCAAAACCTGAGCCATATTGACCCTAATAAGAAATGACAAACCTTGAAAAACTATCTATAAAATTTCTTTAAAGCAGTATGCTTTTCAGATAAGCAAAATTGTTTTACATTGTTACCAACTTCTATAAATGTCAGTTCAATTTCAGAATCCATTGTTTAATTGCGATCATATCAAAGAAGAATCCTTTCTAGAGAGCAAAAGCATGAAAAAAAAAAGAAAAGATTATGTTAATAAAGCAAACGTACCTTGTTACCATGGTAACTTTGAAACTAAAATATTCAGAGAATTTTTTTTTCCCCTGTACCATTGTTTTGTGAGGAACTGGTTAGTTGATTACCAGCTCATGGAACCATAATCCTTTAAAATGGTGTCATTTGAAAGGCAGACTACAAGACTTACATGGAACAATAAGATCTTTTTCCTATGCTTCTGAAAATAAATTATGGAGACAGCATGCCAGAGGGGACTCAAAACTATTGAGTAGACATGGAGAAGCTTCATAAAGCACTTATTTAATTTTTAAATTACTGCAGAAAGTTATTATTTTATTATAAAACATATTATTGACTTGAAATATAAAATTCAATGATATTCTTTGCAAAATATTGAAGCATCCCATTTGGAATGTTGACTGGGTCTTGTGGTCTATAAGTCCAGGTACAAGAAGGTACTCATTTCTCTTCTATTTTCAAATAGAAGTTTAGGAACTCTCTTGAGTATGAACTCAATGTCACCTGTCCTATTTGTAAATCCTAAACTTATGGTTCTTCCTTCCAATATTCATGCCATCTTAAATCTTATTCCATCATTCTTGGAGATCTGTTGTAATCAGAACGAATTTCAAAGGTTTGGTCCTTTCAACACAGCACTAACTTTAGAGCTGAAGGGTTCTCCTGGTTTATTCTCCCAAAAAAATTATTCCTCAACAAACATTTTTCTACAGAAGACGAAAACTTGATAACAACATTCAGACATTTACAAGTATATTAGAAGTCACTATTGCCTCTGAGAAGTGAAAAAAACAAATACAAATTTAAAAGGTAGTTCCTACTTTTAGAACGACCTCCGAACATACATGAACGTTTCCCTTCTAATCAATAAAAATTTGTCATTTTCTTAATAGTGGGCAAAACAGGTTTGCTGCTTATTTCCAAAGAATGCTATGCCTTTAAATTTTAACAAAAGCCCTTAAACTCAAAGTACATTTCTTTATAAGTGCATTTTGTTCTGGGCAAGAACATTCCCAGCAGGTCACCCACTGCCATGTTTGGAGATTTGCATAATAACACAACTAAACACCTGACACATCTCTGCATGTAGAAATTAATAACAAAGATGTCTCTGCCTTCTAGGTGTCCATTGCCATAGTTACCTCACAAGTTCCTGAAAATATGCTTAAATAAAGGAAGTCGAAAGCACTGGGGTAGAAATTAATCATTGACTGGAAAATAAGTTTTCATGATGAGGTCAGGCTTTTGTTTCTGGGTCAGACTGAAAAATTAGACAGTATTCTGATTTCAGCAGAACTGATTGCCTCTGGTTGGAGATCTGGCTCTTAGGGTCTCACACAAAACACTGACATACTTGAATGTGCAGGGACAGTTGCTTTATGCATTTATTCTCTCAAGCCCTGTAAAAGAAACATTTTCAACTATTCCCTTTAGAATGGTCAACCCTGCCAACGAGCGCAGTAAAAACATCAAACAAGGGGCTGGTCTCATGGGAACAAATGACTGGCCTGAAGTCTGTAGTGATGGACCATCCACCATCCCTTCACAAAGCCAACTAATAAATGCAGGACTTTGGAATATTTATTTGGAGATGAGAGGGGTTCAAGCTATGAACCTTAATATTAGGAAAAAATCAAGTACAGGGAGAGCAAAATTCAGAACTATCCAGTGAGAAGGAGACCTCAGAGAAGAACAGGCAACAGGACTAGCTTTACATGTTTTGTGAAAGGAATGAATAAGTAAAGTCTTAGTCCTGTAGAGTGTGCAGAGATAGGCCTTCTCACACATGCCTGGCAGGAATGCAAAATGATGCAACTTTCTGTTAAATAATTTTGTGGTATGTTATCAAAAACTTTCAAATCTTAAAATCTTTTGATCCAATAATCCAATTTAGAAAAATCTTTCCCAAGGAAATAACCAGAAATTTGTATAAAGAATTATGCTTGTCCCAGCATTATTCATGACAGTAAAAAATTAGGTTTTGATAGATAAGTAAATTGTGCCATATCCACATGTGGAATGTTAAAATTAGGTAAAATAATTTAAACTGAGAATTATAATATTTAGTGAAAAAGCAGGAATATGTATATGATGTGTATATATGTACACATATATGTATGTATAAACTTTTGTGATATAACTGAATGCCTATCTAAGACTATTCTTACTTTATATCAAGACAGGTTGTGAGTCTTATAGAAGTTTCTTAGAAATTTCCTCTCAGGCATCTTGAATTCCCGGGAAACCAATTATGCAATATTTTCTGTTCATGAAATTAAAGAATATCAATGTTATAGCATTATTCCTGAAAGAGATTAACTACAGGTTAACTATACATTTTTTTAGGGGAAAGAGTTGTAAATTCCATCCCCAGACATTTTGTTTAGGGATCTTTTCCCCTTCTGTTTATTAAATCCCTATGATTCAGGTCTCTTAAGAATCCCTGAGGAGAATTCTTCCCCACAACATCTAACAGCATTTAGCTTGGAGAAGAGGAAGAGAATGGGAAAATATTTTTTATCAAAACTTCCCATTTCAAACCCCAGGAAAAGAAACTTGGCAGCCCTTTCAGTTGCTAGAGCAATAGGTCTTTGGCAGTTCCTTCCAGCCCCATCTTTGCCTTGCTAGCCCCTAACAGGAGCGAGCGGTACAATACAGGCTCAGGCTCAAGACCACTGAAACAAGTGATGAGGCTGAGAGCTGAGTTTAGCTGAGTGTTGCATCTAAATATGAAACCGATCTCAGTTTCCTGGAGTCCTGAAACAGAAGTCATGACTCATTACAGCGGAAAGAATCAAAGTGTGGTCAGCTGAGCAGAGTGACTCACCTCTAATTCTGCCTAAAGCCATGGTTTAATGTGGTTGAATGAATGATTAGTGTTTTATGCTTTTCAGCATTTTCTAACTTTTCTATAATGAGCATATAATAGGAAAAAAAATTCTGAGTATATTCAGAAACATAAAAGTTTTAAAAAGTTGCTAATTCCCAGATTAATCAATGACTTACAGAAATCTACTACTTGGAGGCTCCATACTGAGTAATTCAATCATTTATTTACTCATTCGGCAAACATTTATTACACACCTCATATGTTCTAAGCCTTGCTGTAAGGGGCCTAGAACATTTTTGACTCCAATGAGCTTAACAGTCTAGTGACAAAAGACAAGCATAGGAATTAGTGCAATAAAGTGTTTACAGATGCTTTGAGCTGTGACAGAAATATGCACAAGATCTACCGGGGACTGAAGAAGGGAAAGATTACTGGCTGGTAGGGAGCAGGAAAGGCTTCATATGACAGGTGAGCTTTAGCTGATTCTTAAGCAATTGGAAAGCCTTCTTTACCATGGGAGCAAAAGTCTGTGGGGATTTCAGGCAAAAAGAGCAATACTCAATATAGACAGAAACAAGAAACACCTTGACATTTCTCAAGAACTGCAAATCGGAGGATTTGGCAGAAGCTGGGTCACAAAGCTGAACTAAGAGTCAGGAAGATTGTGAGGGGCTTTGCTCACCACACTAGGGAGTTTGGGCTTTTTATTGAAGGGTGTGAGCCTGAAATGTCAGGACCCAATCATGTAAGTTCTAGTGAGAGGTTGTTGGTTTAGAAGTGCTAAAGAAAAGAAGCTACAGGACATTAAAACTTCCCAAACACAGGATGAAGGGGAAGTCTACAATAAATCCAAGATTTCTGATTTGCATGTCTGGGTGGATGAGGGTGCTATCTGTTGAGTAGGAGAGCACATGAATTAGATTAGATTGGACATCAGTAATGAGACTAAAAGATTAGAAAGAGCAGCCAGTGAGCTCAGTTTAGACACATTGCATAGAAGTGCTTGGAGACTGTTAGGTATTTAGAATTGAAGAAGACTGGGTTGGGAATTCCTTGGCTGGACTCAGCAGTTAGGACTCAGTGGTTAGAACTCAGCGCTTTCACTGCCGAGGGCCCGGGTTCAATCCCTGGTCAGGAACTAAGATCCTGCAAGCTGTGCAGCAGGGCCCAAAAAAAAAAGACTGGGTCGCAAACTCACTCTGTGAAGACATCCATTTCTCTACAATTGTGCAAGGGCAATATTGAGCAAATTAATCCAGTATGGCAGGGCAAAGAAGGCTAGGAATGGATGCTGGGCACTGCACTGGAATGTGATCCTGGCTGCCTGCTACCATCCCACTCATTTCCCTTTAATTGGTAAATTGGGGAATACACAGAAATAGGGGCCAGGCAGCTAGGGCAGGACAGAAGTGAAGATATTTGAGGTCTTTGAGGTAGTAACCATTTACTAACTGGTATGAAACATACAACCATATCTGTGTGTAACACATTAATTTTCAGCTCTGCTCTTCAAATTTCTTTTGTGTTTTTGTCTTTGACTTTATTTCCCGCTTATTTACTTAACAAAACTTACTAAGAGGAAATTAAACTAAATAAGGAGACATGAGACTTTCCTGCATTGTAGTCAGAGTGTATAGAAGGATTATTGCATCTCTAGAGGACAGATCTACCAGTAGAAGCAAGAACTATTGGTTCCAAAGCGAATTGAGTAGGGAATCCTAGAGTAACAGGAGAGTGGTCAGCTCTGATCATTCTTTCCTATTTAGTTTATTACTTCTCAAGCACAGGTGGAGAGATTGAATTTGCTCTTTCAATGTAGCGAACTCTTCTATCATCAAGTTCTAGATCTCATCACTTTCCTTACTGTGCGTCTGAGGAAAAGCACTTTAAACTGATGCTCCTATACTGGAAAAAGCCATTCACTTATGACTAGGAAAGCACCAAATAAATCAGAATTTCTTTGCATTTCTCATTTAAAATTCTGTTGAAATTTTCTATAACTTATTGAAGAGACGATGCATTAGAATGAAAGCATATTGTACTGGGAGCCAATAAGCTTGGGTTCTAGTATCAAATTTATATTTTCTAATCATAAAAATAGACTAAATATTTGTATCTGTGAAATAGGTATAATGATACCTGCTCAGATGATTTTTATAAGATTTCTCATGAAATGATAAGGGATATCTTTCAGTTTTCCACTTCAATGACCTGATTATATTGAGTGAGTCATTTGGCTACTTTGGGTTATCATTTTATCATCTGAAAAGAAAAGGTTTTTCCAAGTTTCCAAGATAGTTTCTTGTATTTTTTCTATATCTAACATTCCATAATGTTATAAACTGGATAGAACATTTTATGGATGATTGCTGATGGCTAGATAGCCTTTTTTTTTTTTTTTTTTTTTTGCATTTTTCCCCCATGGTCCTTGGTCCTTGCAAAATGTGGGCACACCTTGCCTAAATGAAGAGAGCTTTGTCTCAGACATTTATGTTATTTCCTGTATAGTAAAACAGTTAACTGGTGTAAATGAAAAGAAAGCAAATTACTGTGCTTACATAAATTACATAAAAATCCAAGACATGCATTATAGAGACATTTGCAAGCTGTTTGTACTTTTGAAATCTAGAAAATTAATTGCCATTCCACCAAGGTAAATAATGATACAAAATAGAGGAGGTGGATTTTATTTTTAATGTTTCCTCTATTGATAATCACAGAGAAATGTGAGATGACAGTTTCCTTTTATATTCAGGCAGCCTCTCAAAGCCTACCTTCTCTAAATAGTTTTCCTTTAGATACTCACGATTTTGCCACCACCCCTTCCTTCATTTTTGTTTGGTCTGGTTGTACAAGTCCAATTATTTGCCTTCACTAATAATTATACCATGAATGGTATCTATTTTTATTCTCTGTAATTCTTGAAATTCATTGGTTTCTCTTATGACTTATTGCATAGTATATATTTTAATATGGGCTAATGGCATAAGGTCTAGAATGAAATTACATAATTTCTAGGTGTCAGTTTTCCCCACCTATAAAAAAGACATAAAAAAAATCTACCTACCTCACAAGACTGGTAGGAGAAATAATATAAATTTGTCCACAGAGAGTCTTATACTCAATAAGAGCTCAATAAGTGTTAGCTATTATTCTACAATAGACATAAGATCAATACATTAAGTTTTTAATTGAATTTGTGTCCCCTTGAAAACACCACCAGGTCAAGGAATTTAGGGAAGAGCTATTGTGACTCTATGTAAAGAGGTTTAGTTTACCAGCTAACTTGCCTACCTATCTCAGGTCATAGAGGGTTTTCAAGTGAATTCTTTGTTTGACTTCAATGATATAATAGCAACTCTGAAAGATATAAAATGGCCAAAATAATGGAATTAATTTTTAAAAGTTTTTGTCAGGCTTATATTTTTTTAATACAAGTAGAGTGTTTATCATCGGTTCACTAAATATTAGTTAATCTGGTTGCTTATTCTTATTAATTTACCCTTGGGAGACTCTCATTATCTCTATATGGCTAGTCTTTAGCAAACTCTCCTTTCCTCCACTTTAAAGGAAGGTTTTGCTTTTCTCCCATCCAACTTCCAGTCCTGATGATATCAGTAGGGATTTGGAAATAGGTAAAGACCTTGGCAGGCATCTTCTCACTTCCCTAAACTGTCTCACTGAGTGGAACTGAACTTCTTTGAATTAGTGAAGTTATATCTCAGGGGCTCTGTCTAAACATTTTGTTGGGGAAGAATGCCAAGTTATGTGGAAGAATGCTGTACACTCTAGACCCTGGAATGCAGAAAAGTATGCCAATTATATAAGTGTAGATTTAGAAAGTTTTAATATGCTGATAATCTTTGTTTAGTACATAAATATTTTTGCATTACTTTTATGTAATTTTAACATACTAGCTTGGAAATGTGGGCCTATTTTCATCATAAATAATCATCTTCCTTGTTAGTTGTATGGCTTAGATTATATGACTTATTTAGTGTGCACTAATTTAATTAATATTAAATTAAGCAAGTTTCCAATCTTCCTTTTGAATCTGGTTGGCTGCATTACAATACCCTTTCAAAGCAAGGAGGATACCTCACAACAGGAACATAACATGAAAGACAAGAGTCAAATCTGACCCTTGTTATCAAGCTGAATGAGAACACTTTATCAATCAACAATACAAAAAAGGAATTTAGAAGCCATATACACTGAACATAGAAAGCACAAAAGAGTAATGCAGTACAGCCTCATGAAAAATGTGAGAGAACAAAAATTTGGCCAGAAACGAAACCTAATAAACAAAATTATTTCTCGAAAGTAAACTTTGAAACAAGGCATTTCTTTCCCTTTAAAACAATTTTGTTTTCTTCTTTCAAAAGAAGATTAAAATAAATAGAGGGGGTATGGTTTCCATCCAAAACTGACCACAAAAACTTTTGTCTTCCTGAATATTACCACATCTAAGATAGGTGCCAGGAAAACATATTCTGAATTAAGAAAGGGTCAATTTCAAGTGGTCTTATTTGAAATTCTCTCCTTGCATATCATAATAATTCAACTTAAGAGAAATGAAGCCCTGTTCAAGGTAAGTTATGGGAAGTTCAATAAATAAGGAAATCATTGGAAAATGAGTAAAGCATTAGATAAAGAATGATACCCATGTGCAAAAATCAGACAGGCATTGGGAAAAGATGGGATCAAAGTCGGAATATTATCAAATGAAAACCCACCTCTCTTTTCCTCAACTAACCACATCTGCTTCTAATCACTCTACTATCTATATTCATAATTCAGAGTATCAAATACTTGAGCTAGTTGATTGGTTACATTCAGTTAATACAGACAATTGGCTTTGGATTTCTCTTTTCTGTGTAAAACTGTAGATCCAATTGCCCTTTCCCATCTCCTCCACTGCCATGGGTACCAAAGACTTTCCATTTTGGAGCATATGACTACTGAAGTTACACTGCTGCTATTGCACTATGGATCCAGAAGAGTTTCTGAATAATAGTTTAAATTTTCTCAGAAATTAAACCTGAAAAAATGTTATATTCCAAATTTCAGACAAATAGGAGTAAAAGAAATATAGAAAATAGTCACTAAATCTAGAAGTTACAAAGTCACCTAAACAAAAAAGTTGACCTTCAATTAAAATGAGGCTAAGGATTAGGAAAATAAAGGCAATACAAGCCACTTATGCATGCCTTTGTACTACATTTCTAACTGTATCTTGAAAAGACAAGTAGAAATCCTTTACATAAATATTTTATGTTTATCAACTATCTTTTAAATCCTGGTTTAGTTGTACCAGAAATACACAAATACTCTTATCCAAGAGAGCTGTATCGACCACCTGAGCACTGAAGGACACTTACTTGCTCCAGGCCTGTGTATATCACAGTCTTGTGCTGATAAAAGGAAATGAAAGTGATTCTCCTAAGGCCCTGATGGATCAGCCATGTATCTTCCACTCAAAGGTAAATGAAGTGTTTAATACACTGCCGTCTCAGGTCATATCTACTCTTTTATTTGTTTGAATTAATTTCCAATTGAATTATGTTTAGAGAATATGTGAGAATCAACCAGAAAGATGAGCAGTTAGCTTTAGAAATTTTATTTTGAAAGGTTATGAAATGTGCTTCAGTGATACATTGGTTGGTAAAGCCCATCCTTGGAATTCAAAAGAGATGAATTTTGGTTTTATTTCAATAGTATTTGTTTGTTTTTCAGGGCTTTATCCAAAGGTACCATTTTTAACGGTAGAGAGTAATTACCCTGAAAATTGCCTTAAGTCCAAGAAACAATATTTTAAGGAATATTTATATATTTAAATATATAAAAATATTTTTGCATACTGTTATGCAGAATGTCTATAAGAAGGAGAAGGGAAAAGGGATATTGAATAAATAAAAGATTATCTACTGGGCTTCCCTGGTGGCACAGTGGTTGAGAATCTGCCTGCCAATGCAGGGGACACGGGTTCGAACCCTGGTCTGGGAAGATCCCACATGCCGCGGAGCAACTAGGCCCGTGAGCCACAACTACTGAGCCTGCGTGTCTGGAGCCTGTGCTTCGCAATAAGAGAGGCCACGACAGTGAAAGGCCCGCGCACCACGATGAAGAGTGGCCCCCGCTTGCTGCAACTAGAGAAAGCCCTCGCACAGAAACAAAGACCCAACACAGCCAAAAATAAATTAATTAATTAACTAATTAAAAAACAAAACAAAACTTCCTCTTCAACTTTAAAAAAAAAAAAAAAGATTATCTACTAAATGTGTTGGCAAAATATGATCATATGATCCTTAGGTCAAATCTAGCCTGTGGCCTGTTTTCATAGTGCCTACAAGCTAATTATATTTGTATGTATATATATATATATATAAATTTTATTTTTTACATTTTTAAAAGTATGCTAAAAAAAGAATAAGATGTGACAGAGACTAGAGACCATATATGGACTACAAAGCCCAAGATATTTAAATACCTGGCCCTTTAGCAAAAGTTTGCCAACTCTTGGTCTAAAAGGATATAATGATAAGGAATATTTGTTAACTTGGGTTTTGGTGGTAAGATGTATTAATTATCTTAGTGTAGTAAAGTGAGAAATTGTGGATATGTGTAAGTAAAGCAAGAGAATAATAAACAACACTGGACGTTATAATTCATGGTTTTGGTTAAAAGGAAACTGTAATGAATACAGCATTTAGAGATAATCTAGGAGGAAAAAGGAGCCATGCTAAACATTCCACTGTCATTACTACATTATATTAATGGTGATATTCACAGACAAAATGTGATACCCACAATCAAATGGTGATTTCCACAGATTGCAAGTGAGACAGTTTTATGTACCAAACTGAACGAAAAGATCAGGAAATTGCAATTTTAAAAAAATGGGAAGAGAAAAGATACCTAAGCTCCAAAAGATTCAACGACTGCCATGTCCATTACTCAAAATCCTTTAGAGTATTTAATCTTACATTTTTAAATAAGAAATTATACACATAAAACAGTGCATAGAGTAAAAAGTTCCTTCCCAAATATATGCCACTCTTTAGAAGTAGCACCGCTAATAGTTTTTAGGTTATACAGCCTTCCATATATTTTTCTATGCATTTATTTATTTATGCAAATACATATATAACATTGGTTTCTATTTGTTTATTTTACACAAATGGAAATATATCTTATGGATTTCTTAGTACCTTCCTTTTAAAATTTTGTATGTTAAATGATTCCAAGGTCTTACAGATCTTTCCATGTTAGTATCATATAGGAGTACTTCATTATTTACAATTACGTCACAAATTATTGAATACATACATGTGGGTATGTGACAGAATTAATTTCCTCTCTTTTAGATAATTCCTCTTTTATACATATAGATAGTTCTCTATTTTGATATTATGAATAATGTACAACATTTTGCTCATGTCTTTTGTACCTTTTTTTACTTCCTCTTTGTGTACCTCAGGCTCAGTTGTCACTTTCAAATTCCTGTTTGCATAGATATTTCCTTACTATTCTTAAGTACTCTTCGTAAAAGGGCTCTTATTTCTTTAAATAATTGGATAACCATAATTCTTACATTATTTTAAAGTTGGATTTTGGAAAGAAAAAACCATTTGGCAAATATTGAGTGATCTGTTTGAATACAGATATGGGTATTGATAGATAAAGATCCAGAATTATCCAAATATGTGACCTTCTGCCTTAGAAAATGGTGAGCTCCTTGTAATTAGAAATATCTAAATATGGACTGGACAACCTATTACAGGGTCATTTCAGAAGAGATTAAAGAACTCAGTGAGTGGTAAATCTAGATCCTAACTTTGAGATACTTAAAAAAAAAAAGGACTAATTATATGCAGCACATGACCACTTGCATTTTATTTAAGTTAATCCATATATATAAAATAACACTGGTCTAAAAAAAAAATGGACTGAAATCTTTGGTCAAATATGCAATAAAAACTACTTAACTTGACAAATGTAGTAAATCTGCCTAATATCTTTGTACTCATAATTAGTAAAGAGTAAAAATTTCCCAAAAGATTGACTTTGTATGATTTCACGTAAACTGTAACTAGATATCAATACTGCACTCTCATAATTATTGCTGCAACATGACTAATTATTCATCATTCTTAAAAATGCAGCTGCAGAAATATTTACTATGATTTATTCCTATCTGCCCTTAGCAAATGATCCTTTCAGTTTTGTATTCTTCTCAAAGCAGGGATTCCTTGCCATCATATAGATAATTATTTACCCTTAAGTATTTCTGTGCAGTAAGTGTACTGGTTGAGTCATGCAGGCTGAGCCCCCTACCTTTCCTCCTAGCACTGTGACATAACTCAAAGGTATACTTAGGACTTGGAACAATAGAGAAGTACGTATCAGCATGCTAGTAAATGGCAGGTTCAGCTCAGAAGACAGCAGATTTTATTTTCCCATCTTCTCTAAAAGGTCTTGCTATTCCTTTAGTAGGAACAGCACTCTCTTTAAGATCTCCTATGGAAATTAACTTTGGAAATTGTCCACACAAAATTACATAAACTCTCCATCCTCTTACAGGGCATCATTACATTTTGCTCTCTGATGATAATCATCATAATTTGAAATGGCCAGTGGCAACTATGTCTTTGACATTTATTATATTATCTTTAGTGGTCTTTTTAACATAGTCATAAGGGATGCTGATTTGTAACAGTAGTGATATTAATTGTGACCATTATCTTGCCTCTCATGATAAATTTTGGGTCAAATGATTGGTATAAGTCTAAATGAGCAGTCAGGGATGAAAAGGACAAAGAAGTAGGGGGAAAATACATGACTAGTCTGAGTCCTGCTGCATACTGAGAGGTAATTTACACAAATCAGCTAGACAAAAACAGATGGGAAGAGGGAGAGAGGGAGAGAGTTGACTAATGACACCTGACTGCCAAATGACCCTGTGGGTTTGAATGCTGGCAGGACACCTAAAGCCAAGCCAGCAGCCACTTGGAACTGCCCAGTTCTCACATTTCATTTAACAGGCTAACCTTGGTCTTTCTATAGTTACCATCACTAAGGAAATTTATACAGTATCGAATCATGATCCAGGAAATACACATTCTAACTGGGCTCTCTTCTTTTAGAAGCTATGTGCTACCAAACTCTTAAGGAGTTTATTGTCATAGCTTTGTTTCCAACAGGGAATATTTGATATATTTGTTCTTTTAAGAGCCTCGTTTGTAAACTTATAGTATGTGGCACTATTTGTGGCTTAATAAGAGCTGTGGTGAAAAAGAAGAAATTATTTATTCTGAGAATATGACTATATTATTAGATACTTTTCTCATGGTAAAATATCTTTGATTCTGACGAGTGAGGAGTTTCTAACACTTATATAATGGACTCCTACCTATACCTATTCTCTCGCTCACTTTCAACTTTTAATCTCTTTTCAACTACAAAATTAATGTTCATAGATGTATATTGAAATACACCCTGGGCTTGGAATCAAGAATGTTAGGTACCCTATTGGCTATTACTACAAACTGGCTAAGTGAGCTAAAAACTAACTTGGTGTCCCTGTGCTTAAGTTTTCCTATATCTAAAAAGGGAATAATATATTCTTTCTAGTGCTGCTATGAACCATAATGAGAAAAAATATGTGTCTGTATAAAAAGTATAAAATCTAGATTACTAAGCTTATATGGATAGTTTACTTCCAGTGAAAGTGCAAAAGTTCTTAGCCAATTAAAAAATTAATAAAAACACTTTAAAATCTTTCTATATTAGCCAAGAAGCCTTAGAATGCTGATAGTAATTATCACATGCATGTATAAGCAGAATTTATGGATTTTTAAAAACCTATACATGTTCTTGAAGAACACTATCCCTCATTTTTTGTCTTTAAGGAACATTAAGATTATTTTGGAAGTGTGAACTGGGAATACAGACTGAGGTCTAGGCCATATTTCATATTTCTAAACTATATAATGTGAAATGATCATTACTATTGCCGTTTGAAAAGTGATTCTCCTCCCTTACCCTCTTCTGTCCCTAGTACCTTGGAGAAGAGAGTAAAATGAATGCCAAGGGGAAAATGACCTGCATTCTAGAATTTTAAAAATTTCAAGCTGAAACAAAATTTTTAGGAACCAATCTGTTCAACTTGATAATGAAATTACTCCCTCTTTCATACCCCTCCATCATTTCCCATGTTTGAATCTAAAATGGACTCTAAGTTTATTACAATTTATTTAGTTAAACTGATGAATAAAGGCAATTGGGTATGGAAACAAACAAACTACAAACCCTAGATTGTGAGAGCTGAGGTCCCCTGGAATCAGGCAGTGGATATTCCATATGCTAGCAGTTGGGGAAGAGGCAAGTCCTCAGACATAACAAATATAACTTGGAAGGTAAGCCTTGGAAAAGTCACAATCTCTAAGCCCTGGAGTTCAGAGATAGATGAGAGAATGCTTGGGTAGTGTGGGAAGAGGGGAAGTACCAGGGACAGCCATCCAGAACAAAAGGGAGAAAAATATATGATCAATGAAGATGGTTGTAGAATTCTTAAAGTTAAGAAAGAAGCAAGGGAGAAGGAAATCAAAGAGAAGCAAGCCATCAAAGAATGGTAGAAATAAAGAACTAAATTGCTGAGACATGTGCCCTCATAATATGACTGTAACTCACGCTAAATTCTTAGGACTCAAGATAGGTTTCTGGAGAGCCAATGAACTCTAATTAGGGTGCTTTGGCTCACAAAGCAACATAATATCAATCACCCTCTCTCTTTCCACCCTTCTCCCAACCAAGGTAGAGCAGAAAGGTCTCTTGTTATAACAGTTTTATTATTAAGGGCAAAGCTTTTCTTTATTCCTTAATTGTAGTAATGCTAATTTAATTAAATTATAAAGATAGAATACTGTAAAATGTATACACGTAAAGTAAGACTGGAACTTTTTCTTTAGTTTTTCTTTTAAATTACACTGAAAATTAGTGTAAAAATTAAAATTAAAGATATATCAATTTTCCTAATGGTTTTCACCCACCTCTGTGGGTGAGCCTGACATTCTCAAGGGTCTTACCATTTTCTCAATTAGTCTAATAGTAAAGATACTGTATATTTTTCCATCTACTACAATGGTTTATGATGATGTTTATAAACAGAACAAAGTATATATAATTTCTTTAACATATCAGGCCCAATTTGTTTGCAAATATATTTAACTAGTTGAAAAAATCTCAAAAGACTAAAAAACACTTTTCTTTTAAGAAATACTAAGAAGAAGAGTATCTTAAAACCATGTAATTTTGCAATGAGAGAGGTAGGAACATAAGACAATTTGGAATTGTCTTCTCAGAGGTATAAAATTTTAAATTGTCCACTTTCTTAAGTCAATACCTCATTTTTAAAAACATTTTCCTGGGAATTCCCTGGTGGTCCAGTGGTTAGGGTTTGGTGCTTTCATTGCAGGGGCCTGGGTTCGATCCCGGGTTGAGGAATTAAGATCCCGCAAGCCATTCCATGCAGCCAAAAAACAGACAAACAGAAAACATTTTCTTTCAAAAGGAAAACTTTAGATTTGCAAGTGCTTTTATGTTACTATAACTTCTATTCAGGAAAAAAGAGAAGATGGTTAAAGAAAGTATGTTTCCTTAAAGTGCATTCTTTGATATCAAGATAAATATAGCTTCCAAATATAACATTGAAGTCCAACTCAACATTAAAAATACTTTAGTGAATTTAAAATTTATACCTGTACCACATAAATACAGGCAGAATTGAGTTACAACCTTAATAAAAGTAATGAAACAGAAGTCAAAATTGAAGTTCATTTAGTATTTTATCAATGTGTAATGTTATAATACAAAGGCAACTTCTCTATAACTTTCCCTAACTTCCTTTTTCTCCAGTCATTGTCAAGGACAGTTTTTTAAAAATCTTCTTTAAAATGTGAGATGTTATATGTGTACTTACATTAGGAAATTACAATCATCTTTCAAAATATAATTTGAGAAATTTAAATGAAAATAGACTCCCTCTGCAAGAGCAATGGAATCACAGCTAATTGCTGAACAATCATCAAGAGGAAGACACTGGAACTCACCAAAAAAGATACCCCACATCCAAAGACAAAGGAGAAGCCACAGTGAGACAGTAGGAGGGGCGCAATCACAATAAAATCAAATCCCATAACTGCTGAGTGGGAGATGCACAAACTGAAGAACAATTATACCAAAGAACTCCACCCACTGGAGTGAAGGTCCTGAGCCCCATGTTAGGCTTCCCAACCTGGGGGCGTGGAAACAGGAAGAGGAATTCCCAGAGAATCAGACTTTGAAGGCTAGCAGGATTTGATTGCAAGACTTCAACAGGGCTGGGGGAAACAGAGACTCCACTCTTGGAGGGCACACACAAAGTAGTTTACAAACCAGGACCCAGGGGGAAGAAGCAGTGACCCCATAGGAAACTGAACCAGGCCTACCTGCTAGTGCTGGAGGGTCTCCTGCAGAGGTGGGGTGGCTGTGGCTCACTGTGGGGACAAGGACACTGGCAGCAGAACTTCTGGGAAGTATTCCTTGACATGAGCCCTCCCGGAGACCACCATGAGCCCCACCAAAGAGCCTGTAGGCTCCAGTGTTGGGTCACATCAGGCCAAACAACCAACAGGGAGGGAACTCAGCCCCGTCCATCAGCAGACAAGTGGATTAAAGTTTTACTGAGCTCTGCCCACCAGAGCAATACCCAGCTCTACCAGCCACCAGTCCCTCCCATCAGGAAGCTTGAACAAGCCTCTGAGATAGTCTCATCCACCACAGGGCAGACAGCAGAAGCAAGAAGAACTACAATTCTGCAGCCTGTGGAACGAAAACCACGTTCACAGACAGATAGACAAAATGAAAATGCAGAGGACTATGTACCAGATGAAGGAACAAGAAAAACAACTAAATGAAAATGGAGATAGGCAACCTTCCAGAAACAAGAATTCAGAATAATGATACTGAAGATGATCCAGGACCTCGGAAAAAGAATGGAGGCAAAGATCAAGAAGATGCAAGAAATGTTTAACAGAGACCTAGAAGAATTAAAGACAAACACCTAGAAGAACTAAAGAACAAACAAACAGAGATGAACAATACAATAACTGAAATGAAAAATACACTAGAAGGAATCAATAGCAGAATAACTGAGGCAGAAGAACGAATAAGTGACCTGGAAGACTGAATGGTGGAACTCACTGCCAGCACTGGAACATAATAAAGAAAAAAGAAAGAAAAGAAATGAAGGCAGCCTAAGAAACCTCCGTACAATATTAAACGCACCAATATTCACATTATAGGGGTCTCAGAAGGAGAAGAGAGAGAGAGAAAAGAACCGAGAAAATATTTGAAGAGATTATAGTCGAAAATTCCCTAACATGGGAAAGGAAATAGCCACCCAAGTCCAGGAAGCACAGAGATTCCCAGGCAGGATAAACCCAAGGAGAAACATGCCGAGACACACAGTAATCTAATTGACAAAAATTAAAGGCAAAGAAAAATTATTGAAAGCAACAAGGGAAAAACAACAAATAACATACAAGGGAATGCCCATAAGGTTAACAGCTGATTTCTCAGCAGAAAATCTACAAGCCAGAAGAGACTGGCATGATATATTTAAAGTGATGAAAGGGAAGAACTTACAACCAAGATTACTCTACCCAGCAAGGATCTCATTCAGATTTGATGAAGAAATCAAAAGCTTTACAGACAAGCAAAAGCTAAGAGAATTCAGCACCACCAAACCAGCTCTACAACAAATGCTAAAGGAACTTCTCTAAGTGGGAAGCACAAGAAAGAAAAGGACCTACAAAAACAAACCTAAAACAATTAAGAAAATAGTAATAGGAAAATACATATCGATAATTACCTTAAACGTGAATGGATTAAATGCTCCAACCAAAGAGACACAGGCTCACTGAATGGATACAAAAACAAGACCCATATATATGCTGTCTACAAGAGACCCACTTCAGACCTAGGGACACATACAGACTGAAAGTGAGGGGATGGAAAAAAGATATTCCATGTAAATGGAAATCAAAAGAAAGCTGGAGTAGCAATACTCATATGAGATAAAATACACTTTAAAATAAAGAATGTTACAAGAGACAAGGAAGGCACTACATAATGATGAAGGGAGCAATCTAAGAAGATGATATAACAATTATAAATATATATGCACCCAACATTGGGGAACCTCAGTACATAAGGCAAAGGCTAAAAGCTATAAAAGAGGAAATCGACCTTAACAGAGTAATAGTGTGGGACTTTAACATTTCACTTACACCAATGGATAGATCACCCAAACAGAAAATTAATAAGGAAACACAAGCTTTAAATGACACAATAGACCAGCGAGATTTAATTGATATTTATAGGACATTCCATCCAAAAACAGCAGATTACACTTCCTTCTCAAGTGCACACAGAACATTCTCCAGGATAGATCACATCTTGGGTCACAAATCAAGCCTTGGTAAATTTAAGAAAATTGAAATCATATCAAGTATCTTTTCCAACCACAATGCTATGAGATTAGAAATCAATTACAGGGAAAAAAATGTAAAAACACAAACACACGGAGGCTAAACAATACTTTACTAAATAACCAAGAGATCACTGAAGAAATCAAAGAGGAAATCAAAATTACCTACTAGAGACAAATGACAACAAAAACAAGACGATCCAAACCTATGAGATGCAGCAAAAGCAGTTCTAAGAGGGAAGTTTATAGCAATGCAATCCTACCTCAAGAAACAAGAAACATCTCAAATAAACAATCTAACCTTACACCTAAAGGAACTAGAGAAAGAAGAACAAACAAAATCCAAAGTTAGTAGAAGGAAAGAAATCATAAAGTTAACAGCAGAAATAAATAGAAACAAAGAAAACTAGAGCAAAGGTCAATAAAATTAAAAGCTGGTTCTTGGAGAAGATAAACAAAATTGATAAACCCTTAGCCAGACTCATCAAGAAAAAGAGGTAGAGGACTCAAATCAATAAAATTAGAACTTAAAAAGGAGAAGTTACAACAGACACTGCAGAAATACAAAACATCCTAAGAGACTACTACAAGCAACTCTATGCCAATAAAATGGACAACCTGGAAGTAATGGACAAATTCTTAGAAAGGTATAACCTTCCAAGACTGAACCAGGAAGAAATAGAAAATATGAACAGACCAATCACAAGTAATGAAATTGAAACTGTGATTAAAAATCTTCCAACAAACAAAAGTCCAGGACCAAATGGCTTCACAGGTGAATTCTATCAAACATTTAGAGAAGAGCTAACACCCATTCTTCTCAAACTCTTCCAAAAAATTGCAGAGGAAGGAACACTCCCAAACTCATTCTATGAGGCCACCATCACCCTGATACCAAAAACAGACAAAGATACTACATAAAAAGAAAATTACAGACCAATATCACTGATGAATATAGATGTAAAAATCCTCAACAAAATACGAGCAAACAGAATCCAGCAACACATTAAAAGGATCAAGTGGGATTTACCCCTGGGATGCAAGGATTCTTCAACATGTGCAAATCAATCAATGTGATACACCATATTAACAAACTGAAGCATAAAAACCATGTGATCATCTCAATAGATGCAGAAAAATCTTTTGACAGAATTCAACATCCATTTATGATAAAAACTCTCCAGAAAGTGGGCATAGAGGGAACCTACCTCAACACAATAAAGGCTATATATGACAAACCCACAGCAAACATCATTCTCAATGGTGAAAAACTGAAAGAATTTTCTCTAAGATCAGGAACAAGACAAGGATGTCCACTCTTGACACCCTTATTCAACATAGTTTTGGAAGTCTTAGCCATGGCAATCAGAGAAGAAAAAGAAATAAAAGGAATACAAATTGGAAGAGAAGAAGTAAAACATTCACTGTTTGCAGATGCTATGATACTATACATAGATAATCCTAAAGATGCCACCAGAAAACTCCTAGAGCTAATCAATGCATTTGGTAAAGTTTCAGGATACAATGTTAATGCACAGAAATCTCTTGCATTCCTATACACTAACAACGAAAGATCAGAAAGAGAAATTAAGGAAACAGTCCCATTCACCATTGCAACAAAAAGAATAAAATACATAGGAATAAACCTACCTAAGGAGGTAAAAGACCTGTACCCAGAAAACTATAAGACACTGATGAAAGAAATCAAAATGACACAAACAGATGTAGAGATATACCATGTTCTTGGATTGGAAGGATCAATATTGTGAAAATGACTATACTACCCAAAACAATCTACAGATTCAATGCAATCCCTATCAAATTACCAATGGCATTTTTTACAGAACTAGAACCAAAAATCTTAAAATTTGTATGGAGACACAAAAGACCCCAAAGAGTCAAAGCAATATTGAGGGAAAAAAATGGAGCTGGAAGAATCAGACTCCCTGACTTCAGACTATACTACAAAGCTACAGTAATCAAGACAATATGGTACTGGTACAAAAACAGAAATATAGATCAATGGAACAGGAAAGAAAGCCCAGAGATAAACCCATGCACCTATGGTCAACTAATCTATGACAAAGGAGGCAAGGATATACAATGGAGAAAAGACAGTCCCTTCAATAAGTGGTGCTGGGAAAACTGGAGAGCTACATGTAAAAGAATGAAATTAGAACACTCCCTAACACCATACACAAAAATAAACTCAAAGTGGATTAAAGACCTAAATGTAATACCGGACACTATAAACCTCTTAGAGGAAAACAGGAAGAATACTCTTTGACATAAATCACAGCAAGATCTTTTCTGACCCACCTCCTAGAGTAATGGAAATAAAAATAAAAGTAAACAAATGGGATCTAATGAAACTTTAAAGCTTTTGCACAGCAAAGTATAAACAAGACAAAAAGACAACACTCAAAATGAGAGAAAATATTTGCAAATGAATCAACAGACAATGGATTAATCTCCAAAATATATAAACAGCTCATGCAGCTCAATATTAAAAAAACAAACAACCCAATCCAAAAATGGGCAGAAGACCTAAATAGACATTTCTCTAAAGAAGACATACAGATGGCCAAGAGGCACATGAAAAGATGCTCAGCATCACTAATTATTAGAGGAATGCAAATCATAACTACAGTGAGGTATCACTTCACACCATTTACAATGGGCATCATCAGAAAATCTACAAACAACAAATGCTGAAGAGGGTGTGTAGAAAAGAGAATCGTCTTGCACTGTTGGTGGGAATGTAAATTGATACAAACACTATGGAGAACAGTATGGAGGTTCCTTAAAAAACTAAAAATAGAATTACCATATGACCCAACAATCCCACTACTGGTCATATACCAGAGAAAACCATAATTCAAAAAGACACATGCACCCCAATGGTCATTGCAGCACTATTTACAATAGCCAGGTCATGAAAGCAACCTAAATGCCCATCAAGAGACGAATGGATAAAGAAGAAGTGGTACATATATTCAATGGAATATTACTCAGCCATAAAAAGGGTACTAACTTGGGTCATTTGTAGAGACGTGGATGGACCTAGAGACTGTCATACAGAGGGAAGTAAGTCAGAAAGAGAAAAACAAATATTGTATATTAACGCATATATTTGGAACCTAGAAAAATGGTACAGATGAACCGGTTTGCAAGGCAGAAATAGAGACACAGATGTAGAGAACATACGTATGGACACCAAGGGGGGAAAGTGGGGTGGGTGCTGATGAATTGGGAGATTGGGATTGACATATATACACTAATATGTATAAAATAAATAACTAATAAAAAAATAAAGTGAACAATAGCACTGAAAAAGAAATTAAATGAAAATAAATTAACTCTGTGTAACAGATATAAACTAAGGCAAACTCAGAAACATCCAATAATAGGTGTCCATACTGGTTTCTTCCTTATTGTTCACTATAACAAAAATAAGTACAAACTTTTTGTCATTTAGTATTCTTTAAAACATATAAGAGGATCATAGAATCTTCAACTTGAAGCCTTGAGCATAATCTAGTACTCCCTTCTCCCACTATAGGCATTCCTTTCACAACACCTCAGGCATGAGAAAATCTATACTTTACCTGAATACTTCCATTGACAGAGAGATAATAACTTTATGAAGCATCCCATTCTATTTTTATACAAATCCAGATGTTAAGTATATCTTCCTTGTATAGTAAAGAGTCAAATCTACCTTCCTATAATTTCCACACTTGGTGTTTTTTCTACCAAATTTTAGATAACAAAATAATTTTACTCTTTTTCCAAGTTATAACTCTTTGAAAATTTAAAGACAATTATTGGATCTCTTACTAAGGTCTGTTTCCAAGACATAAAATTCTCCAGATGTTTCTCATGCTGTGTGATTCTCTGACCATTCACTAGCCTAGTTTCTATTGTCTTAATTTCATTATACCTAAAATTGACCCAGAAAGCAGAATAATATTCTCTATATAATCTGTACAGGATCAGCAAACCTTCTTATTCTAGACATTGTATATTTGCTAAGGAAGGTCAAGTGTGAAATAATGTGTTAGAGTACCACAACAAAGCACTCCTATCTGAGGGTTCTTTGTCTGGATTCTTAGAACTTATGGCATGCATGGATGTGATATCCAGGGAATCTGAGAGCCCCATGTGTTTGATGTGAATATGAACATGTGTATGTTGTAGGGTAGAAAGCATATAACTTCATGGGATTATTTAATGATTTCATTTCATTATTTAATGACTTCTTGCAGTTCAGAACCACAGTCTCTTTAATATGCAGTACCGTTTAACCAGTTCTCCCTGTCTTAACTGTGTGCACTGACTATATAAAACAAAGTAGTATAGGAATCTGAATTTTACTCATCTTTATCACAGTATTAACTCCAGATACATGAAACATTTGATTTTGTTATTTTTAAAATGTTATCAATTCCTGCCAGCTTTATCTAAGTTAAAGCAAAGTATATCTTCATCCATGCAATCAATAAAACATATGACTTAACAGGGCTAGGAATAAAAGTCTCTAATATACTACTAGAATCACCAAGGTTGATGTTGGTATATTAATCAAAGCTATTTGGTAAGATTATTTCTACCAAACCAGCACTGAAAAATCTTAATTGTCCCTTAATGTTTCATGTCCTCATCAATGGTGAAAAATTTACAAATACCTTGCCAAAATGAGATACCTTGTCAGTAGAATTTTTCTGACCCATCCATCTAATAAACCTGTGGATTTCATTTGTTTTAAGTGAGTATTCCTCAATCTCTGTGGGATCCTTCCTTACCTAAGAATTCAGAATCATCTGTATAATAACTAGTGACTCAGATACAGTTTTCCATAGTCTGCACTTTTAAATAAATAAATAAATAAATAAATAAATAAATAAATAACATCATTCATACACTTAAAGCTTACTGGTCCTCTTCCTGGTTTCCATAATGCTTCAGGAATTCTAGTTAGGGTCCCAGGAGCTAGCTACACATCATTGGAATATAATTCATTTGAAGTCATTTAAAGGACTGAGTCAGTTTCTCTCTTTATCTGTCTGATGTTTTAGTACCATACTAATATGCCTCCTCTAACCTTGCCAGTGTCAAGATGATTCTCCCTAAGACAGAAGGCAGAAATAGGAGAGTTTTTTAAAATTTTATTTGTATTCTTTTGTTTTGGTTTGGTTTTTATGTTCTCTTTATCATGACTTAATGTTCCCCAAGCAGTGGAACAATTCTTTCTTATGCTGAAAACTTAAATTTTTGAAATCCTTTCCATTGCTAGTTGTACTTTACATAGCCTCAACTCACTTTGTACTGTAGCCTTCATAATAATGTTATTTTCAAGTTTGTACCAGACTTCATCACATGTCCTTGATTTTATATGCTGTTTTCTTGTGTACGTCTTTGATATATCCATAAGTCATGCAAAATGCCTACTAAGTCCCAATCTAGTAAGTCTTGGTGATATTGCTGATACCAAATTTATTGCCTTGAGAAAACAATTCAAGCTTGTTTTGCTTATTATTCATTCTCTAAGTATTATTATAAAGATACCTGCACTCATATTGTCCATGACCCACCTGCTGATATGTGAGTTTGTGTAACAAATATACATATATTTTTATATTTGATTTTTTAACATATTTACCATATATTTATTTTGAGCACCCACTCTGCAGTAAACATTGTGCTGACTGGTAGAATCACAAACACAAAGAATACATAGTATTCAAGAATCACAGCCCAGTAAGGGAGAGAAATCTGTACAAATAATTACAATTCAATGTAATATATTAAAGAGATGTTTTAAGTCCTAGGACTGCATCCAGGAGGGGGCAAACACCTGGTAGGAGCAGAGAAAAAGCTGGATAGTGTTTAAGGAGAAGATGGCATTTGAGTTTTGAATCCTGAATAGGGACACTAGAGAATTATTTTCTTCCCCAAAAAGATATTAAGCAAAGTGAATTGCAAAATGTCAGACTGATGAATGTTTCAGAGAGGTTAAGACAAGAACTGGAAAATTATCTTTGGCTTGGTCACTGATTATTTCTAAGAGAGCAGTTTCACTGTCTGGGTAGATAAATAAAAAAAGGACATTAAAAAAATTTGCTTTTGTTTGTTTGTTTTGTTTTCTCACTGATGAGTTACTGGGACATGAGAAATTGGATATAGTTAGTGTTATAGTACACAATGCTACTAGCGTTATAACATGGTGAGATAGTGTAGTTAATTTTGAATCCTGGGTAGGGTCACCAGAGAATGATTATTATTTTTTCCTCCCAAAAGATAAGCAACCCTTTCATGGTTATTCTTTTAAATTCATACATGGTAAATTATACACACACACACACACACACACACACACACACACACACACTATTTGTTTCTGGACGGAGAGGTCAATTTTCTCCGTCTTTTTCTTTGTGATTATGTATAAGAAACTATTACACTTGCACTTGCACTTCCCTCTTTTGGGGGGAATATTGGGTGCAATGTGATATTTCTCTATTTCTTTAAAGCCTCTTTGATCAAATATAGGAATCTCTGGTCAAATATATTTTGCTCGGATCTCAGGAGATGCATGCTATTTCCTTATCAACAGCCCAGAGTTTTGATGAGCCATGAAATTTTAAAAAATGAAATAAAATTCTGCTCTTAGATTCCATTTATATAGTTTATTGTTCATTCCCAATGTCCTTCTTTCTTTTTAAAGTAATAAGAATAAATCAAGCTGTCCCTTGTGTCTCCATAGACTGTATTTTAATTTCTTATTCAAGACCTCAAAGTCCAAATCCTGGAGATATAGCTTGGTTAGTATAATAGATTATTTGTTTCACCACGATGTGTAGCTAAATTTGGTTGGTTTGACTAGCCTTGTCTTATACACCCAGACAAAGAGCCTGCCACTGAATATTCTTGTCAGATCATGTAGCTGCCTCCCTTTTCCTTAGCAAGGGTTAACTAAGCAGCAAAGCTCAATCTCAGGGGAGACATCTTTGTAATTGGTTGTGTGAATCCTTTTATTTCTCCATGGCACAGATGTTCTTCTTCATCAGGCCTTTATCCAATGGAATAAGTGCAGATGATTACAGCTGTTATAATTTTAATTGATACATATTCTCCTCTTTTTTTTAACACTCGTATGTTCTAATTGTTTAATATATCTTTTTTTTTTTTAAATAAATTTATTTATTTATTTATTTTTGGCTGTGTTGGGTCTTCGTTTCTGTGCGAGGGCTTTCTCCAGTTGTGGCAAGCGGGGGCCACTCTTCATCGCGGTGCGCGGGTCTCTCACTGTCGCGGCCTCTCCCGTTGCGGAGCACAGGCTCCAGACTCGCAGGCTCAGTAGTTGTGGCTCATGGGCCTAGCCGCTGCGCGGCATGGGGGATCTTCCCGGCCCGGGGCACGAACCCGTGTCCCCTGCATTGGCAGGCGGATTCCTAACCACTGCGCCACCAGGGAAGCCCTAATATATCATTTTTATCAGTATTATCATTGTGAAGTTCAACAAGTTCTCACTAAGTATGAGGCATTATTAAACTCTTACAATCCAGTAGGCTTGTACTAAATTAAGTTCTTTACATACATTAACTGGTCTGTGTTATGTTAATGCTCACAACTCTACCAGGTAAGTACTTCTATTATCACCATTTTGCATATGAGGAGTCTGAGTTTTGAAGGATTAATTGAACCAAAGCCAAAGATGTGATACATGGTGGAGGGAGGGTCCATATTTTTTATATTGATACTGATCCCATTACCTAGATGCTTTGGATTTTCTGGATTTCTTCTTGGATTTATTACTTTCCTTCTACCTAGGAACTCTTCATCCTCTTTAATAAACTGAAGCATAGAAAGCATTCCTCAAGTCCTTTACTCTCACCTCTGGAAGGGAGATCAGCTTACATTTATAGCTTACATAATTGGTGAGTGCCTTAGGCAGAAAGACAAACATAGTGCATGGCCTGCAGGTTGCTAGAAGAGTTCCCTCAGTCCCGACAGTTTGGGCATCAGATTGAAGCAGTCTTTTGTGGCTTCCCCTTAACAGTCTTTCTCTAAAACAGTCCAGGAAAACTACCTTTCTGCTCTGGTTTGCTGGCTGTTGACACTGTAAAATGGAAAAGAAGGGAGAAGGCACTTCTTGAATCCTGACTTCACCCTAATCTTTCCATTCTCCTCTCATTTCCCTGTTAATCTGACTGCATCCCCTGTAACTGTGATTCACAGGACTTGTGGAAACTCTTTTCTATGGCACTGCCATACTTCTATGTCTTTAGGGACAAAAAGTAGCTAGAAGTGTTGTGCTATTTGGGTGACTATACTTCTAAATATTCAATATGATATGTGAGCCAAGGTCAAAGACTATCAGATAAATAAGCTCTGAATTGGAAGCCTCAAATGAAGAGAGAGAGGCAGAGGTAGACATAAAGAGGCGTTATTATGTCAAGGAACATATTTCACCAAAGAGGACCAAGTCAAACACTGTTTATATAGGAAGGAAAGACCAAATAAATTTTGTCAGAGCTTTCTATTTCGGAAGTCTGCTAAACTCTGAAAATTAGACGTAAGCTAGCATATCTGCCATTTATTTTAGGTTTGGTAATTTATAAAACATTTTACCAAACATAATCATTCACCCATCATCCAGTAAATTATAGGAGTTCCCTTGTCTTCCTGCTCTTAATGCCCATAAATATTGCTTTTGTTGAGATCACCATGTATCTCTCATTCAAAATGTTAATAGCCTCCTAAGGGTTCTGCATACCTCCCTGTACTCAGATGTTTACAGTTTGGGCTCCTGGCTAGAAAGAAGCCAGGAAAAAATCTTAAGTGTCCATATCTCATGGGCAACTCCCTTCTGACATCTGTGTGTATTTTGACTAACATCTTTAATCTGCATTCATAATTTTAATTTATAAAGAACTTAAATTCAGCTTTTAGGCCTGTCAGTGATGTACATGCAAATTCACTTTGTTATGACCAGTATAAGCAGTCTTATGAACCATACCTATCTCCCCTATCCTCCAGGTCATGTTCATGATAAGAGACATATAAACCTTAATAGAATACCATCTGCTACATTTGTAACTTAGTGAAAATAGGAGGCAAATCAGAGGTTGTCCTGAAAATTTGTATTTTAAATTATATTCCACCCACTTTAGGGAATTGGGAATGTTATTTGATAGCTTTGATTAAGCATGGCCAAGGTAGTAAAATTTCTTCCATCTAGTTTTTTCCCTCCATTATACTGAAATACAGATTCCTCTTTACATACCCAAGAACGCATTGTAAGTGCTTTAGAATTATTAATGACCAGAACTCCCTCAGGAGTGACTCCTTTTAAGTCCTGAAATCACAATTCTTCGAGGATATAAAGTGTAACCAATTTACCCACCTTATCTGAACCAAAGTAGAGGTTTTAAAATTCATTCAGACCTAACAGGGAAGAGTACACCCAGATAGTATTTTCCTGTTAAACACCTCTTATTTAGAGAGGTGTAAGAGTTAGCTGGAGAATAAAGAATCCATATTTTTCCTGTCTGTGTTATATGGGTTTTGGGGATAGAAAAACTTAGAACTTCCAATGTAGTAATTTCTGTTGACAAGAAATTCAATTAAGTTGCAGCGGGGGTTGTCTTCCTGATAAAATCCCTGATTTTAGTAGTCCATCTCATGTTTTAACACTTTATAAACTGTTTATCAGCCTTTCTTAGGCTTATCAGTAGGGAGAACAAAACAAAACAAAATACATGACATTATCTCAGATGGCAGCAACATCAGTAGCTTTGAGAATATTATTTCTGTGGGTTGCATGTTCAGTCTTTATTGTAGTTCTCCTTTGCCTACCATCCAATTTCTTTTAGACCCATATGGTGCCAATTTCTTGAAAGCTTATTGTAGTAATATTAAAAATCTCAATCTAAATAGCAAATTAGGCCCCAAATCATAAGGAAATAAGTCTGTGTGGGCTCACAAAATTTCCCCTTCAGGCCTTGAGATTCTACTTATCTACTTCTTTGTTTTTTATGAGAAATAAATTACTTTTAATGTTGCATTTTATAAAAGGCTTAAAATGTGTGGGTGTCCCCCAAAGTGTTTGACTTTTGTGGCATTTTTAAAAACAATCATGACTTGAAAAATCTCAGTATTTGAGTGATGATAATAAAAATTGCTTTGGGCTGAAATTCTGTATTTTGTATCAGAGTCCACAGGAAAATTTTACAGGTAAGTAATAAACCTGGAAAATAAGGGTTTATCGTGGAAATGTTGACAGACTCTAGCAGGTGCTACTGTAATATCTTGAATCTGATATAAAAGAAGTTTTCAATAATGTTTTTCCAAGCCAGTCTTTTGGGGAATGCAAGTTAAAAAAAAAAAAAAGTTTTCCACTACCTCAGTGATTGATGAAAATGTGAGGAATTTGTGGCCAGATACCATGGGGTACCTGTGAATAAGATCAAAAGCATGGAGAGATTACTGTCCTATGAGAAGCCACTTATTAAAGTCTCACTGCATAGAGACATTTCAATAAAATGATAGTCCATAAGTGCCATATGGATTATACTGGTATGTTCTCAGATAAAGGTAGTAGTGAAATAAACTGTCACCCCACTTAGTTATGTTTTAATAAAAAAAAATAGGAAGATAATAACAAGAGTAGTTGTGACTAAGACTGTGATTCTAGAAGAAATCAAGTCTATGTATTGATATATATAGTGCGTGCTCTCCCATATTCTCCACAAAATTATGGTACAAGTTACCTGGCTTGGATCAGTTTTATACTTTAAATTTTACAGATTATGACAGGAAATAAGAAATAGTTCCTTCAATTATCTAATTAAGATGCAGAACTAGTTAGACAGGAGTACTATCAATTTGAGGTCACTGTCTTGCCCTGTCCCTAGATCATATAATGTAGTGGTCCCGAGAGAGGCAACATGTAGAAATGCTTAAATCTGTTTGTGCAAGTATCACATGTTCATGCTTATTAGTTATGTGACTTTGGACAAGTTATGTAACCTCTCTGAGTCTCAGTGTTTTCATGTAAAATGGGAATAATATGAGCAATAACAACAGGAGTGATAATATCTAACGTTATTGAGTGTTAGTATGTATCAGGCATTGTGCAAGATAGTTTACACATATTAATTCATTTAAACATATAATTGTGTCTATCCTATAGTTCTTTGTAAGAATTGTAGGCTGGATAAACAACAAGGTCCTACTGTATAGCACAGGGAAACTATATTCAATATCCTGTGATAAACTATAATGGAAAAGAACATGAAAAATAATGTATATATATGTATAACTGAATCACTTTGCTGTACAGTAGAAATAAACACAACATTGTAAATCAACTATACTTCAATAAAATAAACTTTGAAAAAGAGGTATTCCATATAAAGTCCTTTGCCCAATGTTAAGCATAGCCTCAATGCAAGTGTTAGCTGATTTGGCTACAGGATTGATCTTGCTTCATGAACACTTAGGTTAAAGACATAGGGGTCATTACTTTCCAGTACTGTTACTGCCATGAACTGTCATCACTGGTCTACCTGAAACCAAACTATTATACGACAACCTGTTTCACAAAAGCTCTGTCAGCACCAGTCAGGACTGATTGATTGTATACCAGGGACTGGGAAGAATTCATGAAATTTTCTCAACCCCACCATGAAAGATCTTTACCTGTACGCTCTTGGTTTAGGGATTGCCAGACATTTTTTCAATCAATAGTAGAAACCAAGTCATTTCAGTTTGGTGTTCTGACTTGATGTGCCAAAGCTTTAAAGAAATAGCCATCTAAAATTTTTAAAGCAAAATGTAAACAACTAGACTCAAAATTTTTTTCAAGATATACATATTTCACAAACGGAGTACTAGCACTCAGATTAAGAACAGTATCTCATAAAAGCCACTAACTAACTAAAAATATAGCTAACCCATATTAGCTATATTTTTATGGAATTCTTTAACCTTATATAGAAATTAACTTAAGGATATTCTTTTATTTAGCACTTATGCATTCTTGAGAAAGCTTTATAAATTCTATTTCATTCTAGCAGAATAACTGGTAATTCTTAATACATAGTAGAAAGAATTTGAAAATACAGGGGAATCATTCGTTTTGTCTTAAAAAATACAATATTTTAAATTTTAAAGCTCTAACTCAATCTGACATTTAATCTACAGGGGTCTTCATAAAAAACATCCTTGGTTTAAATCTTATACTACAATTTCTAATAGAGCAGCCCCATTAGTAAACTATATTCATGCTAATGTGCTTGCTTGGGGCAATAATCATCAAAGTCCCTAGTTCTGGTCCTTGCCAGTGAAAGTGCACTAGGAGTGGGTGATGTAGTATCGTAATTATACAGTCAGCCTTGTCAAGGCATAGAGCATTGGGAATAGCAGAATCCTGAAGCTGAAAATGAGGCTAGCTGATAGATGACTGTCATTAAGCTCTTTTTTTGTTCACTTTGTGATGGGGTAGATACTGAGCTTAGGAAAAGGATTCTTAATGAAGGATAAAATCTTTGACCCATAGCCACTCTTTATGTGCTCATAGCCACTCCCCTTCCTTTCCACAACTACACATATATTCTGTTCATCTCTCACCTTAGCCTGATGAAAAATAATAAACATCTGCCAACAACCTCCTTTTAATCAATCAAATTTAGATAATGAAAAGTAAAATTTTGCACACTGTTTACCCTAATATTTCTAATCATGACGATAAATGACTCTTCCCATCCTGTGCTCCTTTCCATATTTAATTGAATATTGTCGAATTTTGGCTACATAGAACTATTCTATATTTAAAACATAAATTCATCTTACTAATATATTTATGTTCAAGATATAGAAAAAAGCACATATATGTGCATATATGTATATGTATATATTTGTTTGTAGGCACATACACATACATATATATATCATACAAGCTGTGTACATTTTATTTTATCACATATGGTACTAAATATAATTATTCTAAATTTTTTAACATTCTCAGAATGTAGAAGATTGGCATAAAGCCTTAACTGCTTTCTCTCATTCACTTTCAGCCTGTCTTCATTATTAACCATATTTTCCTCCCTTCTGGCTCCATGCCCTTCTGGGTTTGATTGGGCTATCTCTCTTCTGCAGCCAGTGACCTGCTAAACCACTTTCCTATGGTAATTAGAAGGTGCAGAAGTAGGAGGGTAGATGTTCCCACTAAGTAATTGTAAGAGGATCTAATACTACATTTTGCATCCCTCCTAGGTCACATAGCTACACAGAACCAAGTTTGTCTTCTTCATAGTCACTGTTTTAGAATATTTTTTGTGCATATCTATAGAGGATATCTTTTGATGTAAGACTCTTCTAAATTATTAATGCTAGAATCAAACAGTGTATATATATATCAGAGTATTATATATCTACTGTAATGTGGGAAACAATAAATTTTAAAAAATGTTTAAAAAAATAAGTCATCATTACAAATATAGATCATGGCAAGACTTGAGTACAATTAAAAACAAAGAACTAGGAGGTTTTGTGTAGTTATAAAGTGATGATATGAGGTCATGAAATACTTCTATATCTTAATGTGGTGGTGGTTATATAAATCAACACGTGATAAAATTGCATAGAACTATACACACACAGACACACACAAAAGTTTATGTAAAACTGGTGAAATCAGAATAAGCTCTGTGGATTGCACCAATGTCAAATTCCTGGTTGCAATATTTGTACTATAGTTAAGCAAAATGTTATCAGTGGGGAAATTGGTGAGGAACGAATGGAAACACTCTTTCAATTTTTTGTAACTTCCTATGAATCTAAAATTATTTCAAAATAAGAGTTAGAAAAAAAAACTATCTGGAGAAGAATTTGGGCAGGTGTTGAGGAAGCAAATCTGTGTCTTGTCTTCATTGCCACCATGGTTTTTCTGTTTCCAGTCAAATTGCTTGATCTCCTCATCCTTTGTTTCTCCTATGTGCAGCAAAATGCAAGTCCTAGCTCTCTGAATTACTATAAACATCTTGAAATCAGTAAGAAGAATGATATTGCATGCATACATCTGAAAGATCATGATTATATATCACAACTTCCTGACAGCAATATTATAACACCCATCTACCTACACAGTTTTAGAAACAAAAGCCACAGGGGAGCCATAAACTAGACATGCAGGTCCTGCTACTTTGATTCTGCATTTAAGAAAATCACTGTGCTCCTAAAATCTGCTACAATACCAAACTTCATTCACATAATCATGACTAATAGATGTAATTGTGAACACTTTACACACATAAAGTACCATTTAATCCATTCGGATTGGAAAGCTTTCAGATTTGTGTCAAAATAAAAAGTACATTAAAAGTACTAGCTATACATTTACAGTAAAGAAATTAAGTTCTTTTCTTTCTGGATGTGTATGGTAGCTGAATGAAAACCTTTGCCATTTATAGAATGGAGCAACTTCCTGGCTGAATGAGAGTCGCTCAGCATGCCAAACAAAGCCACAGGCAAAGCAAAGCAAAAGGGAAGCTTGCTATTTTATAGGTTAGACAAGAAACAACCTAAATGACTGCTCTAAGGGAGAGACCTTCATATTTCATGCAAACCCCAGGAAATAATTAAGACTTCAGTGCAATTCTGGGACCTGTGCTCTAGAAACTGCCTCAGTAAACTTCATTTTCAATCTGGTAAAATCAAGATGCTCTCTTATCCCTTACTACCTCTTTTATATCATCCTCCTTTAAGGCAATGAGAATTTAGCACATAAATAAAAAGCAGGAGGTCGTTTCAGGGAGGGGATAAACATGATTCAAATTCAGCCAGGTGCTTTATCACCAATTTGGGAGGTTGCAAAGTTATTAGACATTCTGATATAAAGATGGAGGGAAAAACTATTGGTAGAAAAGAGAGAGAAAAAAAAAAGCCCTTGGAAGGTAAACTGATAACACAAAAGTACTTCAAAGTAAAAATAAACTAGCTGCCTCTCATTTAATATTCCAGAAGGGGAAAAAGTTCATTAGACACTTAAAAATTATCAGGAGATAATTAAAAGTAGATGATCTTTTAGACTAAATCTCTGTAATACTGTAGTAGTTATTTCACCTAAATTACAAATGAGAAGTCCATAAATCCTATGGAGTCAGGGTAAGGGGTGCTGGCTGTCAGTTGGTCTAGGCTGGGGTGACTGGGTGATAAATGAATTCAGATTGTGGCTTTGTCACTATGACCTGTGGCCTTAAATGGATTCTGTTACCTGTTTAGTCTTCATTTTCCCCATCTTCAATACAGGCATATCGATGGTCTTAAAGCTGGTCTCTGTGAGGACTTAGGGATTCCTCAGGGTACCATGAAGCCCTTTCAACGCCTTCTATTGTTATAGGTATGGCTCAGTTTTATTTGTTTAGATTTTCAAGTAAAATTTCACTTGACAAAACAATTTCACATTTAAAAATTTTTAAATCAGTGAAATAGACAATCTTCTGGAGCTCCTTGCTGTGCCAAAGTTTCAATAAGTTCTGGTATTCATTGTTTTAAAGATTTACCGTCTCCATAAAGGAACATTGGGCTGGTCCCTTCTGTGTGATTTCTCTATTATTTGTCTTTCCTTTTGTACACAGCAAATTACTTTAAGATATTGATTTGATTTGTCTTTTGTCCTTGATTCTTTAGAATAAATAGGAAAAGCTGTATGTTTCTAGTTTGGGCGCTTCATCTTGAAAGGGATTTTACACTGTAGTATCTAAAATTATAATTCCAAGGCAACAGCACCCAGGAGATAAGCCTCTCATAGGTTTGTTGTTTGAGAAATTGACTTATGTCTATCTAGCCCTGGAGGTGAGGGTGGAACATAAAAGAGGCTGAACCCAACAACCTAGAGAAAAAAGATTAGGTTCTCTAAGACCAAAGAGGGAAGAGGGAATCACTGGTGGCAGTTCCAGAAAGGGGCTGAGTGCAGTTCTTCATCCATCTACTATTTAATAGCAGGACCTTGGGAAAGTCATTGAATGTATTTATTCTGAATAAAATTTTACTGTTGAGCCATATTCATGCTACTGAATTTCTCTAAAGATCTAATGACAATTCATTAGAATATATAATGCTTTCAAAGATAAATAGTAGCAGTAAAAATGATAAATAATAAGCTAACTTTCATCCTTGTCTCTTCCAAACAGTGGCTGTGACTAAAAAAAAAAACCTCTCTATTTTAATTTAAATTGTGAAATGTCATTAATTGGAGTCTGTCTATGCCACTAACACTACGGCTTCTAATTCCAATATGTCTCTTCTATTCCACTGTTATAAAATATAATAATTTCTCTGTATCAAAACATACCCCCTCAAACCCATTCAATTAGTATTCACAAACTTCTAAACAGTATTAAAAGTCATTATCATATTATTACATGTATTTAATAAATGACAATTTTATCTTTTCTAGAATGTTAGAAGTATTCTGTCTCTTCTGTAGAATATGTATTTATTATTTTAAAATTATATATATGTGCATAAGACTGAGGTCGTATTTACATATAGAATTTGGTATGGACCACAAACAAACCAGAAATTTCAGCATCCAGTTCATGCATTTAACTGACATCAGACATTCAGATTTGAGTCCAATTTTATTCATGTAGAAGGAAATGGCTGAGTCAAACGGGAAATTACTATTTCCTGTCACTCTGTGTCGCTACTGCTAGAGAACAATGGAAAAGAGGAAAGAAAGAAAGTAAATGAAGGTTCTGCTCATGTTATACATTTAAACCTTAAGGAAGACTTCATATCTGTGTACAGAAGAAAAGTTTATTTTATTTTTATTTTTTTAAAACATCTTTATTGAAGTATAATTGCTTTACAATGGTGTGTTAGTTTCTGCTGTATAACAAAGTGAATCAGCTATACATATACATATGTTCCCATATCTCTTCCCTCTTGCATCTCCCTCTCTCCCACCCTCCTTATCCCACCCCTCTAGGTGGTCACAAAGCACCGAGCTGATCTCCCTGTGCTATGCGGCTGCTTCCCACTAGCTATCTATTTTACATTTGGTAGTGTATATATGTCCATGACACTCTCTCATCCTGTCACATCTCACCCCTCCCCCTCCCCATATCCTCAAGTCCATTCTCTAGTAGGTCTGTGTCTTTATTCCCGTCTTGCCACTAGGTTCTTCATGACCTTTTTTTTTTTTTTCCTTAGATTCCATATATATGTGTTAGCATACTGTATTTGTTTTTCTCTTTCTGACTTACTTCACTCTGTATGACAGACTCTAACTCCATCCACCTCATTACAAATACCTCCATTTCATTTATTTTTATGGCTGAGTAATATTCCATTGTATATATGTGCCACATCTTCTTTATCCATTCATCTGATGATGGACACTTAGGTTGCTTCCATGTCCTGGCTATTGTAAATAGAGCTGCAATGAACATTTTGGTACATGACTCTTTTTGAATTATGGTTTTCTCAGGGTATATGCCCAGTAGTAGGATTGCTGGGTCGTACGGTAGTTCTATTTTTAGTTTTTTAAGGAACCTCCATACTGTTCTCCATAGTGGCTGTATCACTTTACATTCCCACCAACAGTGCAAGAGTGTTCCCTTTTCTCCACACTCTCTCCAGCATTTATTGTTTATAGATTTTTTGATGATGGCTATTCTGACCTGTGTGAGATGATACCTCATTGTAGTTTTGATTTGCATTTCTCTAATGATTAATGATGTTGAGCATTCTTTCATGTGTCTGTTGGCCATCTGTATATCTTCTTTGGAGAAATGTCTATTTAGGTTTTCTGCCCATTTTTGGATTGGGTTGTTTGTTTTTTGTTATTGAGCTGCATGAGCTGCTTGTAGATCTTGGAGATTAATCTTTTGTCAGTTGCTTCATTTGCAAATATTTTCTCCCATTCTGAGGATTGTCTTTTGGTCTTGTTTATGGTTTCCTTTGTTGTGCAAAAGCTTTTAAGTTTCATTAGGTCCCATTTGTTTATTTGTGTTTTTATTTCCATTTCTCTAGGAGCTGGGTCAAAAAGGATCTTGCTGTGATTTATGTCATAGAGTGTTCTGCCTATGTTTTCCTCTAAGAAAAGTTTATTTCTTAACACAGAAACCTGCTTTCCTTCCAATCATGGTGAACTATGTTTCTGAACTGAGAAAGAGAGAAATTCTTTTCTCCTCTTTGCCCCTCACGCTAACTGCCACCCTGCCATCAAGACAAAAGAAAATTAAGATCCAGAGACACCTCCCAATAGCTACAAAAATTTAGATTTCACAATAGAATTCCCATTAGCTCCAACTGGGAATATTATGTGGGCAAGAAAAGTAATCTGGAGGACAAACAATTTAAGAGTGTAAAATTTTAAAAAACAGTTTAATTGAGAGAATCTATTAAACTGGGCTAAAATTCATGTTGACCTTTGAGCAATGCAAGTTTTCTTAGAAAACATAAATGTTGGAATCAATCTATTTGCAAAAATATAACTGAAAGAGTCTTTATATATAGGCAGGTCTAAATTATTTTGGTTAAACATATTAGGTCATTTTTACTCTTTGAAATATCAAATTATCTTTATTTCCATTTCTTTTCAGAGGAATGTTAAGGATGGATCATTTTATAACTTAGACAATTAATCATCTTGAAGTGTACAATGGACCACTGAAAAATGTTTTTAGAATCATCTCTTTAACTAGTTCCAATTGTAAACCACTAAAAAAGAAAGCCCTGGGAACACTACATCTGAATTAAACTGCAAATCAATTAGAGCTCCAGAAGAAAATCTGACAGTAAAGAAAAACAGGCCAGCAAAGCTCCGAGGAAGGTTTCAAGATTTTGAAAAATAATGGTGGCAGATACTCAGTACTCAGGCTTTAAAAATGCAGTAACAACAACAACAAAGTCTCAAATAATCTCCTTAGAAAGAAGTCAGAAGATAAAATCTATGCAGTAAAAGGAAGTTAAACCCACTTTAACCTTTTCTAACTTGAGATTGAGAAGTTAGAATTTTCTCTTTGCTCCTCACTGGTAATAGACTATCTATTCAAAGAATTACCCTGACCTCAGCTCTTTGCCAATTCACTGCTGGTTTCACATGTTCAATATTACAAACAATTCGATTTTCTAACATGAAAATTAGAGGTCACGATAATAGCACACGTAGAACAGCAGCTTAGGAACCTGTGTAGGAAAGCACGTGAAGATAGGAGACAAGTTCTTTCTTCCAAAAAGTAGAAATATTAAATATTAAACATGAGATGACCTCCTCCTACCCTCAGTATGGTGTAAGAACAAATGTTAAATCTTTCATACTTGAGATTTTAAAATTGAGTATTTTTGAAATGACATCATGAGGGTGTTTTAACTATGAATGTATGTGTCTTTCTTTATTATTTTCACCCCAGATATTATCCAAAATCATAACACATGGTGGACACTCTTACTCTATGCTAAGCAGCATTTTTAGCACAAGTATTACCTCATTCTCATAACTGCTCTATGAAGTGAGTACTATTATTATGCTTATTTTCAGGGGGCACAGAGAGATAAATAACTTGTCAAGGGCCACACAGCTGATAACTGAGGCAACTGGGATTTGGACCCATTCAGTCTGGTTCTAGAGTCTGTATGCTTAACACAAACTAGCACTAAACTATACATTTTAAATTCTTAATTTATAGTGTCACTTGTGATCAGTATCGATACTGCATGGTAGCTCACAGAATAGTTTTGAGCCTGCTTTATCATAATATTTTATATGTAAAACATCAATGTTTTTAAAAAAATCCCCCATAATTAAATGAATATCTAGTACTTGATCCTGAAAATGTGACATAGACCTTCAGGATAAAGCAATAAAAAATTTCCATGAAGATAATAAAAAGTATTATTCATGATGGAATCTTCTCTTTTATGGGCGTGATGATGAGACACAACTACAGATAAAATGTCACACTCCTCCACTCCTCAAATTCAGGAGGAGTGCAAGTGACTATAAGCTGCAGTGGTGCATGTATTTGGAGAGGAAAGGGTGAAGAATGTTTAAAGACCTGGCTCAGGGGGCATCAGAGTTACTGATACAGAATCCAGGCATTTCAACATACTGCTGTATCCTTTAGGACTTAAGTTCCTCCATTTTCCTGATCTATAAACTGGGAGAATAAGGGGTCATACCTGCTAGAGTTTCAGTAAAGATTACATAATACAAAATATATAAAGCACCAAGCAGATGCCTGTTGTGTAAGACACGCTTTACCTACATGGACTCACCATGAAGTTCCTTCACTAAACTCACATATGCTTTTCAGAATCTGCCAAGTTGTCTTTTAAAAACTGCTTGCCCAACTTGTTAGCAACAACTCTGAAAGAAGGAATTCTCACGATTATCTTCTATCCTGGATTCATAAAGCCCCAGGAAGGCATATGGTATTATACAAACATTAAATAATAATACGTTCTGCTCTGCTTACCAAATTAAATCAAGTTCTAAATGCAGCACATGCAGAGTGAAAATGGCTGCCGATAAGAAGAAATTTTGGTGTTGAAATTTGTGTTTCTGTTACATAAAATGTTGTAGAATGATGTACCAATGGAAGAATGGAAGGAAAACTTGGAATATGGATGAAATTTTAAAAAATACTTTCTTCTTTATATATAAAAACATAGATTAGTGGTTATAATATTTATTTACTCACTGTGTGAATTTAATCATGTAACAGATTCTCTGTGACTGACTTTATATGTGAAATGGACATACTAATGATACTTACCTTATAGGTTTGTGATGAGAAAAATTAATTAATGAATAAAATATACAGAGTAGTGGCTTACACAGAGTAAGTGCTTGATGTTAGCCATAATTATTATTTCTTCTACTTATGTTACACTTTCCACAGGTATTTTATAACGCAAGTATAAGTTGGTTATTTTATAGCATCGTATCTCCCCTTCTACCAGCTTTGTCAATAAATAAAAGGGATGCAGCCAAAATGAAAGTGGGTATTGCAGTAATTATGATGGTGATATCTCACTTTCATAAATTCTCTCTTGGTGAGAATTGGAAGTAAAGAAAAAGAAGCCTCTAAGTTACTGAAATAGTTATTTGCAAAATACTTGTGTTGACTCAGACCAAATTACTCATATTTTACAGACATTTCTGAAACAATTCTCTGTTTTGAGGCTTTTGACCTATAGCTAATAAAAGAAGACTGTTTTTAAATACTCCATGATCTAGGAGCTGAGCCAGGGATTTTACATGAGCTATTTTATTTAATCTTTGCAAATCACTATGAGGAAGTTTATTAGTTTTCTATTGTTATAACTCATTACCACAAATGCAGAGGCTTAAAACAATACAAATTAATTTTCTTGCAGGTCTGGACATCAGAAGTCAAAAATCAGTTTCTAAACTGGACTAAAATCAAGGTGTTGGCAGGCCTGCTTTCCTTCTGGAGATTCTAGGGGAGAACTTGTTTCCCTGCCTTTTCTAGCTTCTAGAGGTCGACTGTATTCTTCAGCTTGTGTCCCCCTTTCTCCATCTTCAAGGCATATCACTCCAACTCTGCTTCCGTTTTTATATCTTCTCTCTATTACTTTGATTCTTCTGCTTCCCACTTATGTGGATCCTCGGATTACATTGGCCCACTTGGATGATCCAGGATAATATCATCTCCCCATCTCAAGATCTTTAATTTAATCACATCCTCACAATGCCTTTTAACATGTAAATTAACATGTTCACAGAAGATGGGGATAGGACATAACATCTTTGAAGGCAGGGGATTATTTTTCAGCCTACTGCAGCTAGATAGTATTATACTCATTTTGTGGATGAAGAAAAATGTAATAATTATTAACTCCATTAATACACTGAGAAACAAAAATTCAGAAAGGTTGAATAATTTATTCAAATTCACAAAACCAAAACGTGGGCACCGGCATACTAATGTAGGTCCTTTTGACCCTAATGCTGTTTCCACTACACAATTCTGCCCCCAAAGTAGGAAAAAATGATAAAGGAAGGACTCCCTCCTTAAGGGTAAATTTTTTTTTCATTTTCTTTATGAGTTAAAAATATTTATTAAATATATATTGAATAGCTAACTACATGTAAGACCCAATTTTAAGTGCTGGGAAAAAATATGAATCAGACCAAATCAGTAACTACTAGGTAATCTCATATCTTCCCATATATTTGAATACTTATAACTCTTAAATCTATATCTACAATCCTGACCAAATTCAACTACCTAATTGATAGCTCCATTTTTATGTTCAATAAACCTTGTCAATTTGCCATGTCTGGAACTGAACTAGCCTTCTCCACCTCAGGCAACAGCACCACCATATTTCCCTCCCTCAGCATCCTCTAATCAATAATCAAATACTTAAACTGTCTCAAAAATGTTTCATAATTTCATTAACTTCTTATTTTCATTACCCCCAGACTTCTAACTGGTATCTTCATTTACATTCTTGCATTGCCTCAATCTAATCTCCATACATAAATTGGCATGATCTCTTTAGAAAATAAATTAGATTATATCACATCCAGGACAAAATACTTCAATATCCACTGCATTTATAATAAAATCCAAATTTTTCATGCTACACAGTGTTACCACATACCTTGCTCTGTTTAGGACATTTGTGTGCCTGTTGTCCTGGCATAACTAGTAATAGAGCCTCCTTTCACTCTTAAACTTGCTCATTTGGATGACAAATTACCTGGTCACCATATATATAGGGCTCTGTGTTATCTTTCCTCTGCCTAAATTTCTTCCCATAGCCAAAGTCCCTCTCGGGACTCAGTGGGGTCTGTCCTTAAGTCTCCCCTGTAATTATTTTTCTTCAAAATCTAAACCAAAGTGTTTAATCCTATACCTAGTTGTTTTATTTGTTGAATGTTTGTTTTTACCATTAGACACCTCAGTCTACATAGTACCTGGCACATGGTAGGTGTCCACACATATTTATTAAAAGATTAATGACTAAACAAATATGCCATATAGTCAGAGAGTTATATAAACACGCAGTATAACGTTTAAATAATACAATACAAACTAACACAGAAGAGAAGGAAGTCACTTCTGTTTAGAGAGAAAAGAGTTTGACTTCACAAGGGGAGGAAGCCCAGTCAGTGTTGACGGATGAAAAACATCATGCTCTGTGAATCAAGAAGCTATAAGAAAAGATTTCTAAGCAGAAGGAATGTCATTTACAAAGGCAAAAAGATTTTAAAACAGTGTGATTATTCAGGGAACTCAAAGTAGCTTCTATTATTAGAGTGTACAGCCTTGCATAAATGATATATTAATGCCATGAATCCCTAAGGACAAAACCTAAACTATGGAGAAGACTGCAGGAAATATAGAGAAGAACTAAGAAATTCAAAACTTAGTTTTGTTTTCATTTATAGTGCTAGGATGATTTGAGAATGTCTATTGCACATTTAGCTCCCCTTATAAATTATAGAAGTTCTTAGATAATTAAATCAGTTTTTGAAGAGTGACATTTCAAATTTCATTACTGTAAAGAATCCTCTCAGTTGTGAGTTTGCCATGTGATATTCACAAAATTGTAATACACGGTCCATAAGGAAACTATATCAAGATTTATGGTACAGAAAACTCAACTGGGCTTTTCCCTCAAATAATTTTTTGGGTTTGCATTTTAAGAATTTTCTCAAATTTCTTCTTTGGTTGATGTATTTTTATTCACTCTCAGATTGTAAAAAGAAATAGGCTAAAACTACTGGATTAACATTTTGGCATTTATATTATGCAAATGTTAAAATGATCCGATCTGTAGAATTAATAGAACATCAGGTCATATTTTGATGTAAATAAGAGTTGGAATAGTGAATTAAAACTCATCTCAGACCTATTTATCTTGGTATAGAAAATTGTAATGGTTTCTTTGAACTTAAAATATGCACTCCAAAGTTGCACACTGGTGGACTACAGGATGTGAAAGCTTTGTTTGGCTCCCAGGGTGCTTCAAAAGTTTGAGTCAAGGTTTAAATTTAGAGAAAAATCCAGAATTCTGGCCCTTCCTGAAAGTTTTGAAGATCCGCTAACTCTGGTGGAAAAAAAAACATAGTCCCCAAGAGGCAAGTAAATGTTTTCTACTTCACATAGAACCATCTCCTTCCATCACCCCAGGTACTGAAATCCACACCACTCTCCTTACATACGTTATATGACTGAGACCTTGTGCCAGACAAAAAAAAAAAACAAAAAACAAAACCAGAAACAACAACAAACAAACAACTATTAAAGACCAATCGAGAGTTATCAAAATGTCCAGAAAAATGTTTAGAATTTGATCATTTGTAATTCTGAGAATTGAACGTACATGTTATGCTAACAAAATCATCTAAAAATGGAACAACTCAAACCTTCAATCTTTCCCTTCTTGAATTTTGTTAACTAAACTATACCTAAACAACAACAAAAACAACAACAAAGCCAAGCAAATCCAGTATAACAATTTTTCCTCCTGACCAATAAGTTATTTGTTTTGGTATCTGGTCAATATAACACAAACAGCACAGTACAATAACCCCAAAATATATAAATAGATTATGAGATTGATCTGTGGTTTGAATGAAAATACCTCCCTATAATATATCTTTCAATATAGCAAATACAATTTATTTTATTTAAATAGATTGAATACCCAAACTGTTCTAGATTAGGAAATATAAAGGCAGAAGTGATGGGCACTTACCTTAGCTATCTGGACACACCAATTAAGCAATAGCTGGGATCCAATGTTATCCTTGTGTTCATGGACATAATCCAACAGGCAGCCATGGGGCATAAGCTGTGTAACCAGCTGAATGGTTGGGCTTAGACAGACACCCAATAACCGGACTAAGTGTGGATGGTCCATACTTGCCATGATCAGAGCTTCCTAAGAGAAAAAAACATAACACCATTATTTAAACTCAAAGTTCTTTACCATTATAGTTACTTGCCCTGTACTAATGGTGTTGATAATGATTTTGAAAATGTACTCTCAATCAATGGAATCAATTAAAAGTGAAAAGACATTATTGTAGCTATTATATTTCTAAACTGGTTTAATTCAAGTGAAATTAAATGAAAAATAGACTATACAAAATGGGAAATGTTATAGAATAACTGCATATAAAATTAATAGCAGTATTTCCTCTTTTGTAATATGAATAATATTAGATTTTATTTACTGCCAAGTAAGTTGAAATTGAATCCTAATTTATACTGTAGATTTTTAACCTTTGATCTTTGGTTCTAGAGTCCAATAATCTGTACAAATGCACTTATTTGTATAAGGTGGCTCAGTTACAAATAAGGCGATTCAAAGTTAACTCATTCATTATTGGCATGGATTCAGACAGCATACACAGGTGTAATTTATAAATTATAAATATCATTATAAACAATTACAAACAATATGCCTATTGTGAATTTATGCAGAAAAATAAACATTTTAATAAGACATTTTGCTCCATAACTTTGCTTTTACTCAAATTTATTTCATTTTCAAAATTATAAGTGATGTTTATTCATAGAACCATAAAATTTGAGAGCTAGGCGAGATTGTAAAAATTTGTGTACTCCAATTTTGTCATTTCATGAAGTGAGAAAACAGTTCTAACCTCTTTTTCATAATCATAAAGGCAGCTTTGCTTAATGGAGATAAAGTGTGGACATATGATGGTTATTTAGCACATCCTAAAGTTAGCCTTCAATCAACAGTTATTTTAAGTATCTTTAGTCCAATTTGAAACTGATATGACCTTATACACACACACAGAGTGGGTGACACATCCATGGCAATTTATTATCTATCAGTTACCTATATGCAGGTATGAGACTGTTCATTGTACTATTCTTGAATATTTTTTGTAGCTTTGAAAAGTTTCAAACAAATACTTGAAGACAGAGAGCTATATTGAGCTTCTCTTTAAGACAGCATGGCAGATTGATATACACATTTACCTCCATTTCCTCTCAATTCTACCATTTTAACAACAAAGTAATTAATAAAAAGCCAGAAACCAATAATCACAAGAAGAAATGAGGATGGAATGCTAAAAGTAGGAAGTGGCTTACTAGTAGTAAGTGACTTAGCAAACATAAGAAATCTGAAGCCTAACTTAGTAGGGGGAAAACTGAAAAGAAATCCAATTTTCCCCACTCGTGTACACACCAAAGGTTCATTAGTGTTACACCACAAACCACTATACATAAATGGAGCAGGAGGGACGGACTTCATCAGGATTTTTTCAAAGTCCATTTAGGATGCACTTAGACTACAGATCTCCTCTCCCCTTCATCCTTAGGAGAGGCTAAACCAAAGGGATTGTGGACTGAATATCAGGCAGTGGAAAGAGAAATACTCTGGTGAAAATAGTAGGATAATGTAAATTTATATATGGTGAAAGTTGGGGCCACACTCCAGTTTCTTCTCCCAAATGGAGCTGTGACTTCAAACTTCTGGAAGTTTTGTTTAAACCTCAAATTCTACATCCAGCAAAATTTGAACCAATTGAGTAAATATACAGACATATCTGTTCTTAAAAATGATTATCTCACGTTTCCTTTCTCTGTTAGATGTGCTCATTTAATAAAAGGTGGAAGGCAGTTTAAAAAGTACATTTAATTGAGGAAACAAGGAAATGACAGAAGGGATACTCCAGAATAAAAGCTATACAGAAGCCTGAGATAGTAGCCAGTCCAGACTGGAGTAGGACATATTGCTCTGGAAAAGATGATGCAAGAAGATGGAAGTGATAGAAAACCTAATGAGCTTAAAATGCATTAAGAGTATACATATTTTCCTAGCAGAATCTGAACATCAAATTAGTGATAGATACGCAGAAAACTAAGCAAAAGTAAAATAAAGAAATGAATTTGAGGTAAAACACAAAATACACACCAGAAAAGAAAGTCATCGTAATTACTATAAAGCAGTGGTCCCTAACATTTTTGGCACCAGTGATCGTTTTCATGGAAGACAATTTTTCCATGGACCAGGGGCAGGCAGGGGGATGGCTCAGGATGATTCAAGTGCATTACATTTATTGTGCACTTTATTTTTATTACATTGTAATATATAATGAAATAATTATACAACTCACCATAATGCAGAATCAGTGGGAGCCCTGAGCTTGTTTTCACTTGCCACTCACTGATAGGGTTTTGATATGAGTCTGCAAGCAATTGATTTGTTATAGTCTCTGTGCAGTCAAACCTTTCTGCTAATGATAATCTGTATTTGTAGCTGCTCCCCAGCACTAACATCACCACCTCAGCCCCACCTCAGATCATCAGGCATTAGATTCTCATAAGGAGCGTGCAACCCAGATCGCTCACATGTGCAGTTCACAGTAGGGTTTGCGCTCCTATGAGAATCTAATGCAGCCACTGACCTGTCAGGAGGCGGAGCTCAGGCGGTTATGCGAGCGATGGGGAGCGGCTGTAAATACAGATGAAGCTTCGCTCTCTCACCTGTCACTCCCTTCCTGCTGTGTGGCCTGGTTCCTAACAGGCCACAGACCACTACAGGTCTGTGGCCTGGGGGTTGGGGACATCTGCTATAAAGCACAGCTGCAGCTGGGAGTCGTTATATAAGCATAACAACATAAACATGAAACAATATAAGAAAATATCATATGACTATATTGGAAAATGAAGAAAAGGAAGATATATTTCTGCAAGGTGGTGATGGGAAGGAAGTGAAGTACACTCCTGTTGTTCACAATGAAAAGTTAGTATATGATGCATAAAACTGAAAAATCAAGAGTTGACATTATAAGCATATTATTTAGATAGAGAGTTAAGTAAAAGAAGAAATTGCTGAAAACTGAAAGTGATTACTTTGGGCAGTGTAAAATGGGGGCAGGGAAGGAAAAGAGGGTCACTAGTGACTGCTGTCTTTCACCATTATTAGCCTTGTAGGACATTATACACTTTTAACCTCCACTACTATTTGAGTAGTGTTGAGTTCAGCTGAGTCTAAAGATTATTCATAATTATGGGGTAAGTCTGACAGAGTATATAGATTTTACTGGATCCAGCCAGGGTCTTACGTGAAATATAACACTTTATTTTTTGAAGAAGGAAGGGTGGGGCAGTATGAATACCTGTCCAGAGAAGGGAGAGATATGAGGCTAAACAGAAGAAATAAGCTGGTAAGGGGGTTTCAGCCTAACTCAAGGCACATTATTTTTGATGTTTTTGAGGGCAGAAGCTGAAATTGTTGTTTTTCAGGTGGCTTCCAAGTAGATTAGGTCTTCAAATTCCTCCTTCCCCAGCAGCCCCAGGGAACCAGGTGAGTCAGAGAACAAAGGAGAGCACCAGTTTCTCTGCCTCTTTGCTGAGCCCACCACCACTGCAACACCTTGAGAACTGACAGCCCAGGAACCACTGTCCCTACCTCCAGCAAGGACAGTGGTATCCTCAGGTGGTACCAGTCAAACGGTCCCGAGGTAGGACCTCGCGGTGGCTCAGAGAAAAGAGAAGCTCCACATGGAGACCAGAGCTGGTGAGAAAAGACACTGTAGATACTACAGGGTGACTGCAACTGGGAGACTGTTGTGTAAGATCATATGAGACACGCAGCCCTCCCCAAACTATCTGGGAAGACTTCCACTGAAGTTGGAGTTTCTGCACAATTGCAAAGCCAGAAATTTGAGTTATTGCTACTAATATGGCTCTATTTGGATCCATGAGGTGGAAACATTTTGGTTTTGCTTCCTGTATATTTCAGTCAACATTTGAAATAAAGCAAACTAATATAATTATAAGGAGAGTACAAATAGAAACATTAGCCAAGTTGCATTATCTATTATTTAATGTAGTATTTTTATTAACTAATTAAATAGTAATTAACATTAATATTAAAAGCATAAAGCAGAGGGTTCCTTCACTGAATTATGACATGCACACATATAAATATACACATAGACACCAACAAACAAGCAAAACATAATTAAATTAAATATCTAACTCAATCAAGTACCAACTTAGATATTTAATTAGATATTAAATATTAGATATCTGATTAAATTAAACGTATGCTAATTGCATTCTCTCTATTTCTCTTCTGGTGGCTCTAGTTTTTCATGTCCATCAAATCTACCCAGGTTTATCACTATAAGGGTAGCTTTCCAAGCCCCACTCCCAGATAATCAGGTCTAGAAGTAAATCAGAATCTACATTTGTAGCAAGCTCCCTAGGAGAAATTACTGTAGGAAACATAGAACTTTGAGAACCCCTGGAACATCTCCATCAAATGTATGTTTCTATCATCCATTGCAAAGGAAGTAACATGCAACAGTTGTTTGATCCTCATTGTAACTCTAGGAAGCAAAGGAGGCAGCCATTCTCAGCTGTAACATAAGGAAACCAAGGCTGAGCAGAATTACTGCCCCAGGTCATATGATGTGTAGGCAGCAGGATCAGTGTTAAGACTCGGGTTTTCTGATTCTTAGTACAGTGTTATTTCTTAGGACAGTAAAAATACTGTAATTTTTAAATTTCCATTCCATCAGCACTTCGAACTGTAGATGCTTATCTTATTAACAAGAAGACAGCACCAAACACCTGACTTTAGCCATACCTGAGTGAATTGGGTCAAATTATATTGATACTTTAGTTCCCGAGGAGCAACTCAAGCAACAGATTTGCACCTACAGGTAAACTGCCATCACTTACAATATGCTTTCAGAAAAAGCCGAAGAAAATATATTTCTCTGATTTCCTGTGAGTATTATTTGGTACAGGCCATTTCCTATGATATAGAACATCGTGAAATTTAAGGTAAAAGAAAGATTTTAAGGTTATTTCAGGCCTTTTTCAGGACGAAATATATAAACAAATTTTTTTCTTTTACAACGCAAGGAGTAATGATATTTCCATTCTAAATATGCATGTGAAAAGTTTACATCAGAAGAGTGTAAAAAAGTCGCATGAAAGTTCTCTTTTAAAAAATCTATTAGTAAGTCCTGGCAAAAAAGCTGGGGTTGTATTAAGGAAAATTGCTCATCACACTACAAAGAGTATTTGAAACCAAATTGCAGAGTATTTGCATAACAGTTCTCTTTTTTTGAGAAAGAAAAAATGAACACGACACTAATTGTAGGTTTTATTTTTTCATAAAGGAAATAGCAGATGGCTTTTTTGGGGGATAGGGGAAGAAATAAAAAGAAGAGAATGTGGATTCATTTAGAGTGATGAGTAGGATGGAAAGGGAAAAAAATTCAATATTTTAATAATGGAGTGTTAGGTTTCAATAAATTACTCTATGTTAAAATTAATAACATCCTTTGTTACCTATCTCTGTGTGGGGCCTATGGAAGCAATTTTGGAATCTTTGCTGCTGTCACTAGAAAATGTCACCAAAGGCCACTGGAATACATACAAGTTGACAGGTATATTATCTATTTTTCCAGAAATGAAATTATTTTCTGTCTTTGTTTTCCCTTTTGCTTTACAAAATTTTTCTTGTAGGTGAATTAAATAGTTTTCTCATTGGACAGAGAGGAAGGCTGTAACAGGTGCTACACTGAAAACTCTAAAGCAGAAACATTTTTCTTTACAATGAGTTCTGGTTTCAATACGGACATTTTTTTTAGACTATCAAGGGATGACCAGGGCATAGATAAAAAGCTCTGAAACATATGTGCCATTATTCCCTAGCCTATGCTATTTGTATTTCTATTTTATTCTGAAGGAAAGACATCTCTGTACAATAATAAAAGTGAGCAATACCATTTGTCACACTAAGTCATCATTTTGCCCAGCCTTCAGATGTTACACCTTGCCACTTAAACTCGTTTTCTCACTCATGCTGGTTAGTAGTTTTACAAAAAGAAAACAAAAAACAAAAAACAAAAAACATATGGTCATTGAAAACTTATGGGCTATTCTGTTTTTGAAAAATGTTAACTTCAGCCAAACTTTCACTGTTTCATTATGTCTATGGACCATTAATTCAATACCCTCCCGCTGAAAATGGGGAAAATCTCACTGCACCAGGGATAAGGAAGATAAAAAAAGGGGGATAGAGAAAAAGAAAGGATAAACAATTAATACAGGCATATAAAATTGTGCTTAATGAAACTGTCAGCAGACTTATGCATGCTTAAAACAAATGCCTCTCCTAAAGATAGAGGGGGTGATGATGACGAAGAGAACAAAGGAGATAATAGTGATGGCAGTGATGAAAAATGAGATAAAATTATTGGTCCATAATAGTGTTTTACAAATCTGTTTTGCTGCAGATGGTACCCAGATAATAAAATAAATGAAATCTGCATCTGTTCCCTCATGTCTAGAATAAATAATAATTTACTAGTGCAAGTAGGTGAGCAGTAATTAGACTGAATTAATATGCCATCAGTTTAAGTGTGTCTACATTGCTCAGTGGCACTCCTTTCAAATCCCTGGTATCATTTTTGTGAACTTGAACACTCAAATTAGGATCCTTCTAACTTTTGGAGTCAGCAGTTTTCCATCTCTGTTCTCCATCATTCACCCATTTGCTGGCTGAATTTTAGATCTACATATTACTTAACAATGCTACACAATTAAGACCTTTGTGAATAATTTTATACAAGGTAGAATTTTACTTTCTGACTGTGTTTTCTATCTTCCCCCTACCCCTAGGTATACTGAATTTCCCTCTATCCTTATTATATTTTCCTATCCTATGGTATACATTTATTCACTTAAGATATTTATTGAGGACCTGCTATGTGCCTAGCACTGTGATTGAAGCTTCTCTATCCTCATGAAGCTTTCATTCACCTGGGAGAGGCAACCAATATACAGGAAAACCTAATAAATATAAAACAGATGTATAAATAAGTATAAACTGCATTAAGGGTTATGAGGAAAATAGAGTATTGCAATAGATAATAAAATGGAGGTGGCAGAGCTACTTTAGATAAGGGTAGTCAAAAAATGTGCCCTGAGATCAGAATTATGAGAAGTCAGATAGACAAATATGAAGAAAGAGACTAAGAGATTGGCAAATTTTGGAAGCTCTGAGAAGACCCATGTCTGGAATTTAGGAAGGGCTGCAATGGCATGAGATAAGACTGGAAATGTAGGTAGGGGCCAGACCGTGAAAGGCCTCTAAGTCATGGAAAGAAGACTGGATTTATTTTTAATAATTTAATTTTTTAATGCCTGTTTTCTGTTCTGCTTCACTTATCTCTCTCTCTTAGCCTGAACTCCAATGTTAACTATTATAATAAAGCATTTACCACCATCCTATAATTTTTCCCCCCGATATTCCCATTTTGATACCCCTTGGCCAAAGACAACTCCCACCATTTGAATTCTCAAACTTTCCAATGTTGTTAGAGAAAAGCATAGATTCATGGAGATTTGTCAAATCTCCTGACTTGATCCTCCAAAAATAGTCCTTGGTTTTAGTTTTTAATTTCTTATTGACTCTTTATTACATTTATTATGACCTGTATCTCTGAGCAGGAAAAGTCAAAAACAAACAAACAAACAAACAAAACACTTTCTACCTTTCACAATATTTACTCTGTAAAATGTGCTCTTGACATCTTTCCATTGTGTTCCTTTGGATAATTTTACCTTTGTTTATCTCTAGTATGACTTTATCTTCACTCCATATTGGCACATTCACTGTACCCACAAGTATATTTAGATGTCCTATATTCTAAAAATGAAAGTTCCTTCAATTTTTCCACTTCTCTACTTTGAGAATATTTGCTATTCTCATTGGCTATTTCTTCATTTTATAGTCTTTCACTCCTTAGGGGTCTAGTTTTTCTGCAACTTTCCTGCATCCTAACTATTCAAAGTACTCTTGAAAAAGTCACCAGTAACCTCCTTATCACTAGTCAACAGGTTATTCCCTCATTCTTAACTTTTTCCTGAGATTCTGCATGCTTTTACCTGACTGACAACCATTCTCTTTTGAAAATCTCTCTGTGATTGATGATAGCATTTTATTCTATCCTGAATCTTCAGTCTCTCTGAGTATTCTTATTACAGGTATTGGCACATGCTTTTCCCTCCCATACCTTAAATGTGGAAATGCCATCATAGCTTTGTCCCTAATATTCTTTGCTTTCGTCTGTAACCTCTTGCATCCTTATATCTTATAACTAAGAAATATGACAGAGTTATCAGAAACACATGGAATCAACTGCAGAATTCTGTGGTTTCTCAAGTTTAATAACATTGCTATTTAAAAGATGGAAAGCAAAATCCATCATGACCATATCCAAAATATCTGTGCAAAATACCTATCAAAATATCCAGACATGAGAATTATGCTGTGCCCATATTCCAACCATTCTTTTCAACTCCTGTAATTTCAACCGTCATCTCTGAGCAGAAATTAATAGGTCTTTATATAGGTATAGCTCCCTTATCGTGGTATCTATTCCATTTTTATTTGATTTATTTGTTAAATGTCCACCATCTCTAATGATTTCTCTGAGAGTAGTAATATTAGCTGATAATGTTATCAAACTCTTGTAGAGTGTATGGCTCTTAGTAAGGGGGCAATGCAATTTTATTAATAAATAAACAGAATCTGTATTATATTCCCCCCTCTCGTCCTACCTCATCTCAGGAATCAACTCATATTTCAAGTGCATTCTGGTCATCCTGATACAGATAAACTACTGGATATCAAATTTAAGACACAAAGTAAATTTCTCGATAAAAGCTTGTCTGCTAACTTTACCAATTTTGTAAATGTCAGAAGCATTTTCTAATTTGGATTGTAAAACTTAGATTCATATTTGGCATAGTCTTTTCTAATGTTTTCCATTCCACTCCATATCTAACATTGTGCCAAATCCCATTTATTGTTTATTCCAGTGTAGCTCAAATCTGTATCCTTCCATGAATTTTTTTTTTTTATACAGCAGGTTCTTATTAGTCATCAATTTTACACACATCAGTGTATGCATGTCAATCCCAATCGCCCAATTCATCACACCACCAGCACCACCGACCCCAAGGCTTTCCCCCTTTGGTGTCCATACGTTTGTTCTCTACATCTGTGTCTCAATTTCTGACCTGCAAACCAGTTCATCTGTACCATTTTTCTAGGTTCCACATATATGCGTTAATATACGATATTTGTTTTTCTTTTTCTGACTTACTTCACTCTGTATGACAGTCTCTAGATCCATCCACGTTTCAACAAATGACCTAATTTCATTCCTTTTTATGGCTGGGTAATATTCCACTGTATATATGTACCACATCTTCTTTATCCATTCGTCTGTCGATGGGCATTTAAGCTGCTTCCATGACCTGGCTATTGTAAATAGTGCTGCAATGAACATTGGGGTGCATGTGTCTTTTTGAATTATGGTTTTCTCTGGGTATATGCCCAGTAGTGGGATTGCTGGATCATATGGTAATCCTATTTTCAGTTTTTTAAGGAACCTCCATACTGTTCTCCATAGTGGCTGTATCAATTTACATTAACACCAACAATGCAACAGGGTTCCCTTTTCTCCACACCCTCTCCAGCATTTGTTGTTTGTAGATTTTCTGATGATGCCCATTCAAACAGGTGTGAGGTGGTACTTCATCGTAGTTTTGATTTGCATTTCTCTAATAATTAGTGATGTTTAGCAGCTTTTCATGTGCTTCTTCGCCATCTGTATGTCTTCTTCAGAGAAATGTCTATTTAGGTCTTCTGCCCTGGATTGGGTTGTTTGTTATTTCAATATTAGCTGCATGAGCTGTTTATATACTTTGGAGATTACTCCTTTGTCCGTTGATTCCTTTACAAATATTTTCTCCCATTCTGAGGGTTGCCTTTTCGTCTTCTTTATGGTTTCCTTTGCTGTGAAAAGCTTTTAAGTTTCATTAGGTCCCATTTGTTTATTTTTGTTTTTATTTCCATTACTCTAGGAGGTGGATCAAAAAAGATCTTGCTGTGATTTACGTCAAAGAGTGTTCTTCCTATGTTTTCCTCTGAGAGTTTTAGAGTGTCCGGTCTTACATTCAGGTCTCTAATCCATTTTGAGTTTATTTTTGTGTATAGTGTTAGGGAGTGTTCTAATTTCATTCTTTAACATGTAGCTCTCCAGTTTTCCCAGCACCATTTATTGAAGAGACTGTCTTTTCTCCATTGTATATCCTTGCCTCCTTTGTCATAGATTAGTTGACCATAGGTGCGTGGGTTTATCTCTGGACTTTCTATCTTGTTCCATTGATCTATATTTCTGTTTTTGTGCCAGTACCATATTGTCTTGATTACTGTAGCTTTGTAGTATAGTCTGAAGTCAGGAAGTCTGATTCCTCCAGCTCTGTTTTTTTCCCTCAAGACTGTTTTGGCTATTCGGGGTCTTTTGTGTCTCCATACAAATTTTAAGATTTTTTGTTCTAGTTCCGTTAAAAATGCCATTGGTAATTTGATAGGGATTGCATTGAATCTGTAGATTGCTTTGGGTAGTATAGTCATTTTCACAATATTGATTCTTGCAATCCAAGAACATGGTATATCTCTCCATCTGTTGGTATCATCTTTAATTTCTTTCATCAGTGTCTTATAGTTTTCTGCATACAGGTCTTTTGTCTCCCTAGGTAGGTTTATTCCTAGGTATTTGATTCTTTTTGTTGCAATGGTAAATGGGAGTGTTTCCTTAATTTCTCTTTCTGATCTTTTGTTGTTAGTGTATAGGAATGCAAGAGATTTCTGGGCATTAACTTTGTATCCTGCAACTTTACCAAATTCATTGATGAGCTCTAGGAGTTTTCTGGTGGCATCTTTAGGATTCTCTATGCATAGTTTCATGTCATCTGCAAACAGTGACAGTTTTACTTATTCTTTTCCAATTTGTATTCCTTTTATTTCTTTTTCTTCTCTGATTGCCGTGGCTAGGACTTCCAAAACTATGTTGAATAACAGTGGTGAGAGTGGACATCCTTGTCTTGTTCCTGATCTTAGAGGAAATGCTTTCAGTTTTTCTCCATTGAGAATGATGTTTGCTGTGGGTTTGTCATATATGGCTTTTATTATGTTGAGGTAGGTTCCCTCTATGCCCACTTTCTGGAGAGTTTTTATCATAAATGGGTGTTGAATTCTGTCAAAAGATTTTTCTGCATCTACTGAGATGATTATATGGTTTTTATTCTTCAATTTGTTAATATGGTGTATCACATTGATTGATTTGCGTATATTGAAGAATCCTTGCATCCCTGGGATAAATCCCACTTGATCATGGTGTATGATCCTTTTAATGTGTTGTTGGATTCTGTTTGCTAGTATTTTGTTGAGGATTTTTGCATCATATTCATCAGTGATATTGGTCTGTAGTTTGCTTTTTTTGTAGTATCTTTGTCTGGTTTTGGTATCAGAGTGATGGTGGCCTCATAGAATGAGTTTGGGAGTGTTCCTTCCTCTGCAATTTTTTGGAAGAGTTTGAGAAGGATGGGTGTTAGCTCTTCTCTAAATGTTTGATAGAATTCACCTGTGAAGCCATCTGGTCCTGGACATTTTTTGTTGAAAGATTTTTAATCACAGTTTCAATTTCATTACTTATGATTGGTCTGTTCATATTTTCTATTTCTTCCTGTTCAGTCTTGGAAGGTTATACCTTTCTAAGAATTTGTCCTTTTCTTCCAGGTTGTCCATTTTATTGGCATAGAGTTGCTTGTTGTAGTCTCTTAGGATGCTTTGTATTTCTGTAGTGTCTGCTGTAACTTCTCCTTTTTCATTTCTAATTTTATTGATTTGAGTCCTCTCCCTCTTTTTCTTGATGAGTCTGGCTAATGGTTTATCAATTTTGTTTATCTTCTCAAAGAACCAGCTTTGAGTTTTATTGATCTTTGCTATTGTTTTCTTTGTTTCTGTTTCATTTATTTCTGCTCTGATCTTTATGATTTCTTTCCTTCTGCTAACTTTGGGTTTTGTTTGTTCTTCTTTCTCTAGTTCCTTTAGGTGTAAGGTTACATTGTTTATTTGAGATTTTTCTTGTTTCTTCAGGTATGCTTGTATAGCTATAAACTTCCCTCTTAGAACTGCTTTTGCTGCATCCCATAGGTTTTGGATCGTCGTGTTTTCATTGTCATTTCTCTCGAGGTATTATTTTTGATCTCCTCTTTGATTTCTTCAGTGATCTCTTGGTTATTTAGTAAAGTATTGTTTAGCCTCCATGTGTTTGTGTTTTTACGGGTTTTTTTCCCTGTAATTTATTTCTAATCTCATAGCATTGTTGTAGAGATGCTTGATATGATTTCAATTTTCTTAAATTTACTGAGGCTTGATTTGTGACCCAAGATGTGATCTATCCTGGAGAATGTTCCGTGCGCACTTGAAAATAAAGTGTAATCTGCTGTTTTTGGATGGAATGTCTTATAAATATCAATTAAATCTATCTGGTCTATTGTGTCATTTAAAGTTTCTGTTTCCTTATTTATTTTCATTTTGGATGATCTGTCCATTGGTGTAAGTGAGGTACTAAAGTCCCCCACTATTATTGTGTTACTGTCAATTTCCTCTATTATAGGTGTTAACATTTGCTTTATTATTGAGGTGTGCCTATGTTGGGTGCATATATATTTATAATTGTTATATCTTCTTCTTAGATTGATCCTTTGATCATTATGTAGTGTCCTTCCTTGTCTCTTATAACATTCTTTATTTTAAAGTCTATTTTACCTGATATGAGTATTGCTACTCCAGCTTTCTTTTGATTTCCATTTGCATGGAATATCTTTTTCCATCCCCTCACTTTCAGTCTGTATGTGTCCTAGGTCTGAAGTGGGTCTCTTGTAGACAGCATATATATGGGTCTTGTTTTTGTATCCATTCAGCAAGCCTGTGTCTTTTGTTTGGAGCATTTAATCCATTCACGTTTAAGGTAATTATCGATATGTATTTTCCTATTACCATTTTCTTAATTGTTTTGGGTTTGTTTTTGTAGGTCCTTTTCTGCTCTTGTGTTTCCCACTTACAGAAGTTCCTTTAGCATTTGTTGTAGAGCTGGTTTGGTGGTGCTGAATTCTCTTAGCTTTTGCTTGTCTGTAAAGCTTTTGATTTCTCCATCAAATCTGAATGAGATCCTTGCCGGGTAGAGTAATCTTGGTTGTAGGTTCTTCCTTTTCATCATTTTAAGTATATCATGCCACTTCCTTCTGGCTTGCAGAGTTTCTGCTGAGAAATCAGCTGTTAACCTTATGGGAGTTCCCTTGTATGTTATTTGTCGTTTTTCCCTTGCTGCTTTCAATAATTTTTCTTTGTCTTTAATTTTTGCCAATTTGATTACTATGTGTTTCGGCGTGTTTCTCCTTGGGTTTATCCTGCCTGGGACTCTCTGCACTTCCTGGACTTGGGTGGCTATTTCCTTTCCCATGTTAGGGAAATTTTTGACTATAATCTCTTCAAATATTTTCTCGGGTCCTTTCTCTCTCTCTTCTCCTTCTGGGACCCCTATAATGTGAATGTTGTTGCATTTAATGTTATCCCAGAGGTTTCTTAGGCTGTCTTCATTTCTTTTCATTCTTTTTTCTTTATTCTGTTCTGCAGCAGTGAATTCCACCATTCTGTCTTCCAGATCACTTATCCATTCTTCTGCCTCAGTTATTCTGCTATTGATTCCTTCTAGTGTAGTTTTCATTTCAGTTATTGTATTGTTCATTTCTGCTTGTTTGTTCTTTAATTTCTTCTAGGTCTTTGTTAAACATTTCTTGCATCTTCTCAATCGTTGCCTCCATTCTTTTTCCGAGGTCCTGGATCATCTTCACTCTCATTTTTCTGAATTCTTTTTCTGGAAGGTTGCCTATCTCCACTTCATTTAGTTGTTTTTCTGGGGTTTTATCTTGTTCCTTCATCTGGTACGTAGCCCTCTGCCTTTTCATCTTGTCTATATTTCTGTGAATGTCGTTTCTGTTCCACAGGCTGCAGGATTGTAATTCTTCTTGCTTCTGCTGTCTGCCCTCTGCTAGTGTTGTGGGGGGTCTCCTGCAGAAGCAGAGGGTTGCTGTGGCTCACCGTGGGGACAAGGACACTGGAAGCAGAAGTTCTGGGAAGTACTCCTTGGCATGAGCCCTCCCAGTCTGCCATTAGCCCCACCAAAGAGCCTGTCCCTTCCATGTATTTTTAACCTGACTCCTAGTTAAGTTCAGACTCATATTGCTGTTGTAAAAAGAATGCTGATTTTTCCATTAACTCCAGTGTGTTTTTGCTGTAACTTACAAAAAAAAAAAATATCCTTGGCATTTTTTGGAGTCCTACATAGATACCCTTAACCTTGATGTACTCAATAAACATTTGTTGAGTTAAATTTGATATGTCGAAAAATGCAACACATTCTGTAATAAAGAAGGTTAGATTATACTCCCAGCTATGATGCTAGTGATCTGTGGGATTAACCTGCATATTTCTCTTTGCCCCTCCAGAGCCATTCTCCATCCTTCTCCACTTTGCCATGTGCCCAGCAAAACTGACCCAAATGGATGACAACAGGCTACCTTTTCTCTGTATTGGTTTCATTTGCGTTCAGCCAATAAAAAGAAGCAGCAGAAGACTAAAGAGAGAAGAGAGTGAGGTTGGTATTTATCCCTCACCCCCCACTTCCCTGCAGCCCTCTACTAAAAGTCACAGTGGTAATCTTTCTCTTGCTCCTTCAGGCCTAGCAGTTCTGTTACTAGTCTCGAGACACTTCAACAATCTATGCTGGTGTTCCTCAACCCTGCCTATACCTTTATAAAAACCCCTTTGTTAAACTCTCTCCCATTATTCCAACTTAATATACCATGTGTTTCCTGTTGGGGTTCTTCTGATGAGGTAAATTTGGGCAAGTCACATAACCTAAAACTTATTTGTTAAACGACAATTTTAAGTCACTGTTGGGCAAAAAATGGCATGTGTGCTACACCAGCACTCCCTCCCCTTGCCCATGGCAGAGACTGCTAAGCAATCATTGTGATGGGCTGATAATGAATCCCCAAATATGCCCACATCTTAATCCCAGAAACCTGTGAATCTTACCGTATTTGGAAAAAGGGTCTGTACAAATATGATTAAGTTAGGGATTTCGAGATGAAGAGATCATCTTGGATTATCTGGGTGGGTCCTCAATGTCCTCACAACTATCCTTATAAGAGAAAGGCATAGGGAAATTAGATACAGATACCAGAGGAGTCAGAGGTGAGAGTGATGCTTCCACAAGCTACGGAACATATGCAGCCACCAGACACTGGAGGAGGCAAGAAACAGATTTTCCTTTAGAGCTTCTGAAAAGCATGCAGCCCTACCAACGCCTTGACTTCAGAAGTCTCGCTTCCAGAAATGTGCTATAATGTTTCTGTGAAGTCAACGAGTCTGTGGTAGTTTGTTACAGCAGCCAAGGAAAACTAATACAATTACTGTATTCCTGCAAGGACTGGATGAGGACTCAAAATCCTTCTCCATCCAATGCTTTAGGCAACAAAAACCAACTTATTGGAAGGTAAAGGTGAGATTTAAACATTGTTGCCTTGATTTTATACATAGTTTTGCAATTAATGTTGCTGCCAAACCTTTTTTTAGTTTGGATGTACTATATTGGTCTAATCTAAATGATGCAGATACTTTTAATTCATTTAAAAATTAACATATATATATATGTAATAGCCAAATGATATAGTATAGGCAAAGAGCTTATCAGTGCCTAGTAGACTCTTAAAAATGTTAGTTACGTTTACATTTGTATTAAACTAATTATATTTGAAGGGAGTGAAATCATTGAGTAGTAAAGGCATGGCCAGGAGTCTGGAAAAAAAACTGCAGCCCCAGGGTAAGTGGGCACTTTGATCTTTTTTCAAGTATAGTAGGGCCATTTGGAATAAAAGGTAGGTAAATTGACCAAAAAATATTTTTTCTGTCAGCCCTTTATAAGCTATTCTTTTCTTATTTAAGCCCAGGGAGAGCTGGAAACATCTCTTCCTACTTTCAACATAAAGGTAATCATGAAACATTAGGAGAAGGCCAAAGGTAGCTTATGGAGTTGCAAGAGAACTTCAAGGACAACACAAATTTGTTCTGTAACAAATAGTAACCACAATAACAGTAATAACAGTAAATAGCAATTTGGGTTAAAGTAGATGATAAAGACTAAGAGGTACTGGTGAATGCTTATAGCTAGGGCAGAGACAATCGCTTACTGATTAATCTTAGCAAAGTTATAGAAAGAGATGCACAAAGGTGTCTGCAATTAACCATTCAGGACTGATATAGAAGAACAAGCTCAGCAAGGTCCAACATGGATCTTCTGAGAGGACACTGCAAACTTCTGTAAAGAATGAAAACATCAACTTCCTAGAATCAGAATAAATCATCTGAGGCTATAGAGTCTACAACTAGAGAAGAAGGAATAATTATTAGCTCCCAAATAGTGTCTACTGCTTTCATTATTTTCTCTCCATAAATGAAAATCAATTTTTATAAGGTTATTTGATCTGTTGGGTAAGCCCTGTCTTTAGTTCCCCTACAGCTTTCTAGTTTTTAGTAAACATAGTCCCTCTAAAGTCACCTATTCAAGAATTTCATCAGATCATAACTGCTGCTTGTTGTTGAATTGTACCTGGCACAATGCTATTGACTTTCCATGTGAACATATTTAGTTCTCAGGACAAACTTGTCTAACAGGTATTATTATATCAATTGACTGATAAGGAGAGTAGTTTGAAAAGGAGAAGCAATTTGCCAAGATACTAAAGTTAGTAAGTAGCCAAGGTGAGATTTGAGCCTGGTTCCCATTGTATCCGCAGCCAAGACTGTCTCTACCATGATGTCTCCTCAGGAGTTGCTGATGTCAGTTAGGTAACCAGGAGGACTCAGCTGATTTTGTAGTCATTATCTTAGTATCCTAGTAGGAACTATCACTGATAAGATCAACCTATTAATGGAAACTTTATGAAGTGACATTCTAACAGGTACTTTTTTTTTTTTTGATAAATCACCTGAGCACAATTTATCCTCGACTACTTAAAATTAATCCTCCTATTATAAAATGCTGAAGAACCTTTGCAGGAAGGGACAAAGACTAACTCACATCTTTATTCTCATTTCTGCAGAGGAGAACATGATTCTAGGAGTCTCAATCAATACATTTAAAAATCAAATTTGACTTAAAATAGATCAGAATCTAGTAATTTTGGTAATAGCTCTTATTTAATTGCTTAGGACTTCATGATTTGCTATTTTGTATAATTTGGGGAATTAATTCTGTTTTCCTAGATACTGCACATTCTCCAAAGGAAGACACCTATGGTGTTTCTAATTTGCAAGAAGAATCTGTTAATTAATTCCAATTATATTAAAGGCATATAACAACAAACAACCAAATAAAATTAGGAACACCTTCCTTTAACAACTAATAAAATATCTTAAATATACTTCTGGTAAAAGAGGAGGCTGAACTGTGTTCTTCATGATTCATTCAAGATAAAATACTGAGTGACTTTAATTAAGTCTCCATTTTTCAGTTACTAGTCTCATGCTCATATAGGATAATTCACACATAGAAATCATTTGTCCTATCATTTATTTCTTTCTTATCTCCTCTACTTTTTATAATGAACTTAATTATTGCCGTCAGATATATTAAATTTTGAAACCATGATTTATATGCAAGTTCTTATATTAAATATTCATGTCAATGTTATTTTAATATTCTACACTGATCCTGATGTCAAGAGTATTCAGTTAGAGGCAATCACTAGTAAAAATCTGCATTAATGTTATTTATGTTTCTATGTTTTTAATATAGTAGCAGTAAATAATATTACCACCTGACGCAAAAGGAGTTATAATAAACCCTGAAAGAAAATATATGGTGTTACAAAAGACCCCTATTGCTAATGTCTTTGCTTCAGGAGGCTCCGAGTCAAAGGAATGTGTGGTTTTGTGGCTAGACACACACTGTGTAAGGGTTAGAAAGTGGCAGTGGAAAAAGGAGTACCTCATAAAGAATCTCTGCAAGAAGGCCTCCAATCCTGACTTGGCATTTGAAACCAGCCACTGAAAATTAACCAATATTTTAGAAATGGAATGGTAACTGAGATTTCTATAATGACTGCCCTCGGAAAAGTCAATTCATGGCCATTATATTCATCATCAGAAAACTCAAACAGTAGTGCAGAGCACTATAAGGGTTATTTTGTTAAATATTATCTTATTAATAACGGTATGGAGTTTAGGAGTATTCATAGGAAATAGCTAGCCATTCTTTCATTCACTCATTAACTCATGCCCATTATTGATTGAAGTTTACTCTATACACTCCACTAGGATGCAAAAATTAAAAAGACATATATTCTACTCATGAATAGAGGATATCCTAGAAGTCTTTAAATGTTAGTAAAAATAGGTTATGAATATTAATAACAGTTATGATGAATATTTATGATCTAAGATTCCTATAACAATTTATGGAAGACAGAGATTATCTTCTAACTGAATGCAGGAAAAAAAATTAAAAGCTTTGTTGAGAAGAAAAACCTGAGTGTGGATATCACTATGTGGGAAGAATATGTTATAAAAGAATAAATAACATGGGTTGGGTGGTGTGATGAGGAGAAAGAGGTATGAACACTGATTCATGCAAAACTTCTTTCCAGAGTGTGCTCTTTTACTAGTTAACATGATAAGAAGCAAGTCATTCACCCTGTCAAAACCTCAGTTTCCTCTGCTGTATACAGCTGAGGATCAATAATACTCATCTTGTGCAACAACAATTTCACAAAATATATAGGAAAGGGTCTAGCACAGGGGCTGGTCAGATAACATATCAGTTATCCAATATAACTAATTCTTTTCCTTCTAAAATTAAGAAAGTGGGAAAGTGTCATATGCATGGGGAATACAACTAGATCAGCTTATAGGGAGCATCTGGCACATGACAAAACAGTAAGGAATAAAACTGGAAAGGGAGGCTGGTACTAGGGCTTGTAGGAGTTTAAATGATAGGCTGACGTTTGGATTTTATTCTGTCAAAATCCTTGATCAAGAAACTCACATATTCTGGCAGCACTGTCCCCAGGATAAATCATAGGGAAATGGTCTGAAAGCCAAGAGATGAGGAAGCTGCTGTCCGTGAATAAGGTAATGAGATTTTAGCACACTGCATCCTAAGGAATCTGAAATAAATGCCTAGCTTGCCAAACACCTTTTTAAAAAGGGTCTTCAGGTTTTGTATTTTGTGCTCTTGGCTGGGGTTTCCTACTTCACATTTAAAAAAAAAAAAATCCTTCAGTAAGTTACAGAGAATACTGAGGAGTTTGTCCTGTGGATGATAAAAACCTGTTATACAAGTCAAGATAAAAAACCTTCCCCCACTTCTTTCTGGAAGGAGAGATTCTCTTTTACTTCTCCTTCCCTGCAGTAGGAAAGGATTTGCATCCAATATGAATAGAATTTTACTTCTCAGCATCTCTTTCTTCTTTTCATTCCCACAACTCATTGTACTTTCCTCATAATCCACTTTACCCCATGGCATCATTTTTTTTCCACCAAATTTCATGACAGTATTGGTCAGTCTGGTTCATTGCCATGGTCACACAATTTCTCTGCCTAATACAGGCATTAACAATTACCCTTTGACTTTCTACCAAACAATTCTGAAAAGGACAAAAGAAATTACAGTATTCAATAGTCAGTGGAATGTCTAACAATCTCTCAGTTCTTTATAGATATATATGGGGACAGCTTTTTGAGGGAAGGTGCAGTGACTTTTGTCTGTAGTCTCTATTAATTGTTGCTATGTTGTTTTCCTATCCCCTATGTGGGGATGTAACAAACTCTGAGGCTACTCTACTAATCTTTTCTCCTCTTGATCCTTTACATTATTATAGCTTCCAGAATTTCTGAAGCCCCTGTGCAAATATTATCTAAATTTTAAAGTTCTGATGGCCATGACATCAGTCATTCCGCTAAGAACCAGACTGAACTGAGATGGAACTGGTACTAGAAGCTAAATATCATTTTTGAGAGTTAAAAAATCAAAACTTAAAGTCACCAGTCATGATTACAAAAATTTTGTATTATTAGAAAATGCCTCTGTGGCACTTCAACTCTCAAGAATTATTTGCTTCAGTCTGTTTCATCAGAGGAACCAGAAAATTATTATTTATGATAATACTTACATAGGTTACTTAGATTAAAAGTAAAAGAATTCATATATTCAGAGTAATTATTCATCAAATCTTCAAATGGTATGCAAAACCCACTCAAAAAATAAATTCTTCATTTTTTAGGTATTTTAATTGAAATTTATATAAATTAAAATTCACAGATATTTAAAATGTGTACTGGAACATCATAACCTGATATTTATTTCAATTTTTAAAATCATAGTATAGAGAAAGCAAGTTTTATAAGGTTCTTCTAAACCAATTTCAGTGATTTTTAAGTGCAAACTATGCAATTAAATGTTAAGTGTGATTAAAGAAGCAATACACTTGAGGATATCTGCAATATCAGTACAGACTTATGGTGCTTTTTAGCATTAAGGCATTTTTGCACATCTAATATATTTTCTTTGAAAATGTGATGGAAATATTTAAATACTTCATTTAGTAGTTATCAGATGACTTTAGATGGCTTTGAAAATAAATACAGATATTGTGGTTATGAGCTAAGAGTTTTTAATGGTACAGTGTGCTTCTCAGAAGAAAAATGTCAGATAATGGAAAAAATTTGATCAACAAGCAAAGATTTACTTAGCGCTTAATATGTATCCAAGTCAAATTCTAAAAATAAGAATGAATTGCATAAAACATGACATGCATAAATAATTTCATTTCATAAACTTTCATGTTTTCAGTGACATTGCAGATTAAAAAAAAATTGTTATTATTCCTTACAATGTGACAAGTATTTTTCAAACTACCATTGGGAGATGGAATGATTGAGAGGAATGAATTTCAATAATTTATTATTTTTTTTAAATTTTATAACAAGCTCTGGTAAATAGAAGCCAGAGCCAAACACATAAAAAAAGAAATCACAAGTATTTATTGAAATATCATTTAGGAATTATTTATATTCCCAAGATTTTGAGAGGAGAGTATAATAAATTATATTTTTGAGATAAATTATGTTTCTGTATTTTTCATAGTTATATTTTCTAAAATAAAAATAAACTGTATTCAACAATGTATCCATCATAAAAAGTTAGAATATAGTGATTATTTGCAACAAATGAATATCTGTAGAACTGTATTCTATCTCTTAAATTTTTAAAAATATAAGAGAAATAAAATCTTAAAAAATTTTCTGTAGATATGACATGGTAATATAAACAATGTAATTGATGAGCAGAGAGATTAGAGAGGGGTCACAGCGGTAATTTTTCGTCAACTATACTAATTAAAAATATTTTCTATTTGTTTCTGAATTCTAAAAATGTTCACTAGAAACAAGAAAGAAATTATTCTTTTGAATTTGTCCCCTAGGTTTTCTTTAACAGTGGAATTCAAACAATTTAAAAGGCAATTTGAACTTCTATTTTTCATTTGACTATGCGTTTTCTTGAGAAGAGTAAAAAAATGTATTATGAAAAGAAAGATACTATACTAGATATTTTCCTTTCCTCATTAATTTAAAAGTAATTGCAAGAGCAAAAGCCATGCCTATTGTGTGTGTCTGAATGGCCTCAAGGAAGATTCAATTACAAACTGATATGTTTCAACACACATAGCTTGCATACTTAATTCAGATGTACCTCCAAAAGGAAACATCTCTAGTTTTGTTAAATGCACAACAGGTTTCAGTTGAGCCAGTAATTTTCAAATATATTTGTATTATTTCTTGGCATTTGGTGCTTTTTTGCTTGTAATTCCTAGGTGCACATGTAAAATACTTGATGTTAAAGATGAGCAACTCACTGAGTAAATGGTCATTTGTACTTTTAAAAATAAAATGTTCATCAAGAACATGAGAGTGGAGTACCAATATGGTTAATAGAATAACATATACTCTAAATGCTAGGACTAATCTGTTTAATACTTATCAATCCAAATGTGTAAGTCTAGCACTCCTTTCTAGATCCCTGGAAAGGGTGTGATATATTTTGATTAAAATCATAGATCAAAATGGAACACTGTACTAGTTTTCTGTACTACTGAATTTTAAACTTTTGCCCAGAAATTTGGCATATAAAGATTAAAATTACATAATATATGTGAATAAGAAACAAAAAAATCATACTTCATGTTTAAGTACTCATAAAGAAAAATGTGGATACATGTATCCTGATGTTAAGTGTATATATATACATATATAATATATATATATAACATATGTATATTTTATATATGTGTGTATATATAATATATAAATTAAATCCACTTATTTCACTCTCTTCCTCCTAACATTATACATACACAGATCCATTTATGTTTTTTTCCTAAATATTTTAGCTGTACTTTAATTATTTGTGGTATTTAGAGCTTTTTTTACTAAATGAAATGAAATTCTTTCATCATTATATTTCACATTAATATAATGCATCTCTAAAAAAATTGTAATGATGAGGCAGTAAGCCAAGCCTATAAACTTACTTATGAAATAGGAAAAAAATAGAAGGACGTAGGTGTAGAAAGACATTCAATTTCATGAAAATGTGTTATTTCTAAGGCTATGTGTACGAAGATTTCATAATTAAATAAAATTAATTAACAAATTAAATCAACATTTATTTATTCACAATTGACAGCAAAAACAAGGAAAAAATGCCTTTGAGGATTTACAACTTTTAAAAATCAGAGTATTTAAGTATTAAATTAGATATGTTTAATTATTAAATCATTTTATTAATTTCACTATGATTCTAAAAATTTTCAATGCAATTTACAATTATTCACAAAGAGACTGAATGTATATAATGACATGAACAGGTAAATTGAGAAATTAAACATTTGAAGAAATATGTTTTTGAGAAAATGTTTTCTAAAAATATATAGTACATTAGAATCAAGTAAAGCAAAAGCATGTGCCTAACTGTCATTATTCAGGCTCAGACTCTATTCTCAAATGCTTAATAAATATAAATATTTGTGCTTATAAATATTATTATAGAAAAATAATTCCAAAATAAAGAGAAGATTATTAAAGTCAACTCTCAGCTTCTGTGTCAATGAAAAGTTATCCTTGGTGAAAATAATCAAAGTTGTGGATATTCAGTTTACTGGGGCTGGGATTATCATTTTAAGCATCAAAATACTTAAATTTCTGTAGCTTATCTTTGTCATAATCAGTCAAAGTTCAAGAAATTTACATCAAAATATGTCCTGCCTTGCTTCTAATATCTTTTAACCCCATCAAATGTGGTGAAGCAGAATTTCATGAGTGAAATTTTGAAAGCAATAAACCTATGCAAAATTAAAATGTTGGGAATTGCTTTCTAATCAACACACAACATTCAGCAGACAGAAAAGAATATATTAATAAATTTGACTTTAAAATAATTATGTACATTATGATATATCATAAAGGCATTAAAAGCCAAATAACAAAGAGGAAAAATATTTGCAACACTTATCATAGGTGCTAATCTCTCTAATATATGAAGATTTTATAGAAATTAAGAAGCAAAAGACAACCAACTGAGTTAAGAAAAAGCCAAGATCATGAAAAATAATGCATAGAAAAAGAAATATAGAATTGTGCTGTCTCATTCACAGTAAAAGAAATGCAGGTTAAAAGTACACTGGAAGTACTAAAAAATACTGATATTGTTCTGGACAGCATTTTTTTTTTTTTTTGGTTCTCACCATATTTTGTAGTGAGAAACACTTTACTGTTCCTTCCAGAATATTTCTTTTTATTTCTGCTCATATTTGGTCCTAGAGAATCCATGTATGAGCTCTATTCCTTCTACATACATTCCCCAGACAACACATAATTCCTAGAGGATTGTGTTTGAGTCTATTTTAGTTTCTTTTTAATTGCTGAGTCAAGGATCTCTATCAATTAAAAACTATAGCAAAACTTAAGGATGTACAGATATACATTTTGTCTTGACTTTAGCTTTTCATCTCTCATATAGAATACACCATAGTCAGTCCAACTTATACTGATGAAAATCATCAGTTCAAGATTCACCTTTTTTATCCATTCAGCTAGTACTTATTGGGTGCTGTTAGGAGCTAAATCGTTTCTCACCCCCCTTACCAGCCCAAAAAAAGATATATTGAAGTCCTAAACCCCAGTATCTCAGAGTGTGACTTTATTTGAAAATAGAGTTGTTGCAGATATAACTAGTTAAGATGAGGTCATACTGGAGTAGGGTGGGCCTCTAATCCAACGTGACCGGTGTCTTTGTAAGAAGATGGCCATGTGAAGACAGAGACACAGGAAGAATGCCATGTGAAGACAAGGACTAGGGTGATCCATCTACAAGCCAAGAATTGCCTGGGGTTACCAGAAGCTGGGAGAGGTAGGAAAGATCCACCCCTAGAGACTTCCAAAGGAGCATGGCCCTCGCCAATACCTTGATTTTGGACTTCCAGCTTCAGGAATTGTGAGAGGATAAATTTTTGTTGTTTTATACAAACAAACAAAAGAAAGCATCGTGCAATATCATTTGCTACTTTTCAATTTGGGAAAACATCCAAAGATTTGATAAAACCCTGTCCTCTATTACATAGGCCATGGGACACATAGTGTTGGAGCCAACAAATGTTGGCATACATCACTGGTGGAAATGCTAAATGGAACAACCTGTATGGATGATAATTTGATTTTAACTATAAAATGACAGATGTATTCACCTTTTGAACTGGGAATTGCACTCTTGGAAATTCATCCTGCAGATATACATTCACACGTATATAACACAGGTTCTTCATTGCAGCATTGTTTGTGGTAGCAAAAGTCTGGAAATCACCCTCTAGCGATAAGGACAAGTTAAATAAACTGTTGTATAGCCTCAGAGTGTAATGATCTGCAGATGTTACAAAGAATTTGAAAGTTCTATATGTTCTGAGGAAGTGATTTTCTTTATTTCTTTAGGTTTACTTTTTAATTAAAATGTAATATCAAGATCCAAAAGAATGTGTCAGTCTGAAGATAAATTTCTAGGGTCAATTTGAAAAATTATATAAGAATGACAGCAAGTCTAAAAACAAAAAACTAGTTAACATTTCTAGGACTTAAAAGTGAATGCCTACATATTTTCTTAAATCAACTCAGATCTCATTCAAAACAAATTTGTAGTCCTTCTGAGTAGCTCTTATGACTTAACTATCCGTGTATTCTTCCTTATTCACACTGTCCACTTCTACACAAAAATATGTTCCCTCGGATCCAACTTTTAAGCCCCAGGAGCAATGATCTAATTAAGTATTGATAGTACAGAATGATTTGTAACTGAGACTATATATCAAAATGACTAGGTAGATTTTTAATTATGTCAGTCAAAAATTTTTAAAAATCTATTGTCCAGGGCTTCCCTGGTGGCGCAGCGGTTGAGAATCTGCTGCCAATGCAGGGGCCCTGGTTTGGGAAGATCCCACATGCCGCGGAGCAACTAGGCCCGTGAGCCACAATTACTGAGCCTGTGCATCTGGAGCCTGTGCTCCGCAACAAGAGAGGCCGCGATAGTGAGAGACCCGCGCACCGCGATGAAGAGTGGCCCCCACTTGCCCCAACTAGAGAAAGCCCTCGCACAGAAACGAAGACCCAACACAACCAAAAATAAATATAATAAATAAGAAAAAAAATCTATTGTCCAAACTAAATTCCAAATTGATCACTAAGTGAAATACCCATCATAAAGCTGATTACTATTGTATAGTTATGTTCAAAACGTCAGTTTTAAATTTAGCCCTATTAAAGTTATCAAAGTTCAATCAACAGAACAGGGCATCTGATCAATTTGTGACCACAGAAGTTAGCATTCATTTCTGAACTATCATTGTAAAAACTAATAATTGAGTCAATAGGTATAATTCCAAATTATTGAGCCACAATTATGAGATGTTAATGATGTTATCCATTTTTGAATGCACACATATATTCTGTTTCTAGGATAGAAATTTTAGTAGAAAAATGGGATGAATATATAATCGAAATAGTGTACTCAGAACAAAGAAGAGTTCTTATGCTAAGGATAAACACATTTTCCAAGTAATTTACATTAAAAATATCCATAGGGAGAGGTTACTCATCTAAAGTGAAAACTTGCTGTTTTGTCATGGGGAAGGAGGAGAAGCAACTTAAGCACTTTTTGAAACTTTCTCTATAATCATGGTAATAATCTTAAACAATATAATTATTTTCACCAAACATGATCCTAAAATACTTAAACAGAGTAAATGACTACACTTTCCCTATAAAAATCACTCATGGGGTCTGTTATCATGGTATTAGCACCAAAATGATAAAACTACAAAAATTTCTAGAGGCTATTCAGCAGATGAATACAGATATTGATTCTTCCTGTACATAATTGCAACCCTTGGGGTACTTGGAGCATTATTATTTAATTATTAAAATAAGCTCCTTGATTTTGATCAGAATTACATGAAAAGTCACTATTTTAGTTTCCAAAGTGTGCATTATGAACATCCATTTATCTGCCAAAGAGGGGAAGTAGGATAGGGAAGGGAGGACACATTCATTGAATATGTAAGGTTCTTTAAAAGTTTTTTCCTCGCTTATCGTTCTGGTTTTATCACTTCACCCAATTAACTACGTTTCCAGACAGCCATTTTGATGCTACCTTAAACATGCCAGGCTTTTCTATTTCACCATGCTGATGATACAAGGTAAAATAGATACAATCTACTTTACCTAAGGACATGAAAAATGCAACGAATTCACTGTCCCCTAAACCTATCCAAACCAAATCCATAACAAAAGAATGAGCTTGAATCTTATCTTTTTCACAACTCTCTAAAGTACCAGTATATACTAAGTTTATTCTCTGAAGCACAAAATATAGCACTTTATATTATTCTATATTGCATTCTTCAAAGTATATTAACTTTCCCCATCACATACAGAGTTAGTTAGTCATGTTAAGTCAGATTCGTGTCTTGTGTCATACAAAGATAATCTGACAGTTAACATTCTTGGTTACGTAATTGATGTTACCCAGAAATAGGCTGATTTGTTGATATAAGGTGATATAAAAGGACCACTGCCCAGATCCCCCTTCAAGGAAGAACTTATTGTCTTAGCATCTGAGAGTGCTGTTGGGAGACTACTTTCTGCCAACCCATCTTTCAAAGATTTCCTCAGCTGCAGAAAGCCAATTCACCCAAGTCTACACCCCTTCCCAAGGCCACCAACTTCTAATGACTGCTACATGGCAACTCAGGGCAACTTTGATGGTTCATTTTAGCTCCAGAGTAATCAAAGGAGGTCAGACAAGGCTGTTGTCACACCTGAATCACAGCCTGATTTCTCTCTCTATCTAATCCTTCTTCCTCCTCCCCACTCCCCATCACAGTTGTTAATCCCAAGTGTACTTCCTAAGAACATGTTGGATACTAAATTCCGTTTCCGTGTATCCTTCCTGGGGAATCCATCCTGTAGCATAAACCATTTGAAAAATGAACTAAGCAATAATTTGCTTTTAGCAAAATTTTGTAGACTTTTCCGATATAGCTAAGATGTCAAATTTGGATGTCTCAGCTACCCACCAATGTAGCTGAGAAATTTTGTTTGTTCACAAAATATTTACTAACTGTCTCCTACTTTATGCCAGGAAATAGAGCAGTGACAAAGACAAACATGAAAACTTACATCAGAAATTTATTGTACTTACAGAAATGCTTAAAGCCATATAAAAATGAAAATGATTGGGAGGGAGGGAGACGCAAGAGGGAAGAGATATGGGGATATATGTATATGTATAACTGATTCACTTTGTTATAAAGCAGAAACTAATACACCATTGTAAAGCAATTATACTCCAATAAAAATGTTTTTAAAAAAGAAAGCATTCCAGTAATACAATTCAGAAAAAAAAAAATGAAAATGATAATTTAGGTAAAGGATTTTGTTGCATTCTTTTATGAGTAAATTCCTTAAAGAAGAGTTTTTCACATTTGCACAATCTCAAGCCTCATGAATGACTGAAGGCAAAATCAATAACCCAAGACTGAAATAGTTTAGATATTATGAAGTGTGTGGCAGTCATATAAACTACTTAAACATATCCATCTTATGAAGAATTTATTGCTAACCAAGTTGCAGTCTTTCATATTGCCTTTTCGAGGAAAATTTCTTTTTTCTTTATGTGTACCTAAAAAGTAGTTTAAGTTATAGCCTGAGGAAATTTGAGAATAACAATGATTCAAACAAAATAGGCATTTAAGAAGTATAATATATTTTGCTGAGAAAAGTCAGTTAACCAAACAACTTTGAGAATCTGCATAGTAAGACACACTGTGCTGGCTGCTGAAGACTGTTTAGTAAAATCATTTTAAAGTGTAAAAATGAGATTCTTGACAAGTCTAGAATTCTAAAATAATTAAAGGAAGACTCTTGAAAAAACAAATATATATTAGAAGGGAAAAAAAATCACTAAATTGGTAGAAATGTGGTGATAATAAAAGAAGAAACAATTAAAACATGGTCTGAGATATATCAGAATAAGAGTACCTTGGAAACCCTGATCCAGAGAAAAAACAGAAAATACAAATATAAAAATTAAGAGTTAGAAAAGAGAGAAAACTCTAGGGGATGTATCAGAAACAAGATGAAAACATCACAGTTACCAGAAGGATTCACAATCATATCAGAAAAACTCTACTAATGTTCAACTTTTTTCTAGAGGATCCAGACAAAGCTACAAAGGAAGAAAAATAAATCAGGGATTTAAATATGAGGAAGTAAGAGGTAAAAATAATATTAGTCATTGATGGTGGTTTTTTTTTTAACCAAGGAAATAAACAAAATAATAGAACTAGCAGACTAGAATATAAATGAAAAATAACATTCTAATTAAAATAGGAACAAAAGCCTAGTAACTCCAGTAAAGAAAAACATAATCACATTTTAAGAAAATTATATAATAAAACTAAAGTATATCTGAATGAGAAGTTTCAATATTGTAAAGATTCAGTTACCCCAAAATTCTACTACATCTTTAATTCAATGTTAAGTAAGGTATCACTTGGGAAAGGAAGAGATATTAATGCAGCAATTAAAAATTTCACTAGTAAAGAGAAGTTCTTAATGCTTTGAATAGTAACGAGAGTAATGACAGAATGCCTGCTGTACCAAATATCAAAATATACAATAAAGGGGGAAGTAAATGAAATGAGGTTTCATTGCTTTTCCTAAGTTAGGAATAGACAGGTCAATAGAATAGAAGAGAGGATTCAAAATAAGATAAATCTATTCTAGTAATTTAGCTACAAAGAAGTTATAAATACATTAATGCTAGTGGCTTGGATCTAAAAAAAAAGAAATCCTTTTAAGAAAGCAACAACATAAATAGAAATATTTGTATTAACACCTACTTTTCTCAAAGTTTCAAGTGGTCCCAATATACAATCTGTAGAAACTCTTAATAAATCTCCACATTCTCTTCTCTTTTCTAGCACCCTGAAATTCCTAGGATCCTCTTTCCTACTGCTAAAGAATTCTTCTCTAGGTTCTAGGTTTGCAATCTTGTTTTGATGATTTTGTTTTTTGCTTTTTGTTTTGTCCCTGAGCTATCACCTCTTGAAATGTCTTTTTTCCTACACATGTAGCAACTAGAGAAGAACTCCTGAACTCTTTTTATTTCTTCCTTTAAAGAAAATATTATTTTAAAAAAAATGACTAGCCATGCTAATTTCAGTTACATTCATCCCTATGTTATGGAAATAGTCTTTGAGCTACCAAGAACACAAAAAAATAATTTCTTGTTCTTTATTTTTTATTTTTTCAAAGTTAGATATCTTTAGATTCCTTCTGCCAAGAGTCATATAATTGTTAAATCTCTTCTTTCAGTTTAGTAATTTTTATAAATCTGTAATCTATGAAAACAATGGGTACCATAAATATTTTTGGAGATCATAATATGAGGATTAGCAGTACAACTGCCAACCTCCATCCTTAGACAATTTATATTGGGTGTATTATTTCCCATAAAACTTCTCTAATACTTAAATCAAAAAAGATAACTCTTAGCTAACTATTTCCAATATTTAAAAAATTTAACCTATGGGGAAAGTCAAAAAAGAATTTCACTTTTAACTGAAATCCAGGGGCTAGATATTTTCTTAGATATTTCTTTCCACAGTGACTAGCTTATGTAGAGTTGTAAACTACCATTTCTCAATATAGATGCTTCTGGCCCTTCTTGCTTCCATGGGTGGAAGACAATGTCATATGCTTAAGGAGCCCTCTAATTCTCAGTAAGCAATCATTTATTTCCCAAAAAGAATATCTAATGCTGTTCCTTATGAGGGAAACATTCTCCAATAGCATGAGATTATTACATGGATTAAATTAAAGGGTACATATTTTTTAGTTTTACTTTAATAAAAACTATTGAAAAAAAGCAAGGTTAGAGGGAGCTCTTCTAGGATTTCTAGATTTAAATTCCTTACAGAACTTCCAGTTTAATATGATAAATTAAGTGCATGCATTTTCTCTGCTCCTTCCCAAGATTCCACTAAAATTACACTGAAGACAGTAAAAAGATACAAATCCAAAAGACCAGGAGAATGGGAGAGGGAATAACAAAAAAAAAAAAAAAAAACTTAATGAATTTCAGGGAAATGGAGGTAGTAAAACTAAGAAAGCAAAATGGCAAATACCTACAAAGGGGGATGCCAGGGATATAAAAGCCAATTCATTCAGCAGAAACTGGCAGGGGTGGGGGGGGAGTATAAAAACTGGAGACATCTAGATGGTGAAGGTGGAAGATGGAAATGAAAACAGAAGTAATATTTAAAATTTGTATAAAGAACAATTAGACTCTCTGGTCTTCTCCTTATTTGGAGTAGCAGGTTATTGCTTCTCTCCATTCTGGCAAGAAACTAGACATTTTTAAATGGAGAAACTGAACCAAACACATTACCTTTAGGTACACCAGGCACAGTGGAGACTGGAGGAGTAGAGCCTTACTAACAGAAGGTCTCTTTTTTCCTGTTTGTGTTAAATCTATGTAGTGAACAAAACTACTTGTAATCATCTCCAAAAATGTGCAGCCAGGTGTATAATTTTGCTAGAAACAACTGGTAGATTTTCTCTGCAAAAATGGTCCTATAGTGGGTAATTTAAACAAATGGTCATATTCTTGCTCACAGGAGAACTCAAATCACCGGATGCTACAGAGTGAATGTTTGTGTCCCTCAATATTCCTATCTTGAACTCTTAACCCCAATGCAACATATTAGGAGGTGGGGCTTTTGGTAGATGATTATGTCATGAAGGCAGAGCTCTCATGAATGAGATTAGTGCCCTTGTAGAAGAGACTTTGAAGAGCTCCCTCATCCTTTCTGTCTATGAAGACACAAGAAGAAGAGAATAGCTGTTTATAAATCAGGAAGTGGGCTCTCATCAAATACCAAATCTGTCTGTGCCCTGATCTTGCACTTTTCAGCCTGAGGAAAAAAATTATGTTGCTCATGAGACTCCCAGTCTATGGTATTCCGTTATACCAGAAAACAAAGAAACAGAAAGAAAGAACTCACAGGAAGAGATAATTCAGGGAACAGACAAAAACATTTCAAAAACTAACACCCTAAGACACATGAGAACATATATTGTATCCATCATTTGGAAAATCTGAGAAAAAAGATTTTAAAATTAAACAATCAATCCAGAAGGTCCAGCAACTGACTAAAAAGAATCCCAGAAGAAAGTGCAGGGAAAAAAAAAAAAAAAAAGATAATATTACCAAAGAGGCCATGGAGGAAAAATATGCCAAACTGACAGATATAAGTTTCTAGGTTCAAAGAGTCCTTCAAGAGCTCAGCACAATGAATTAAAAAAAAAAAAGTCTCAAGTTTCATCATTTGAAAACTTTGGAATTAGCAGAAAAAAGAGTCAAATATTGACAAGAGGAAAACAGGAATTAGGGATCAGAATGGTATTAGACTTTACAACAGCAAAATTGGAAGTTAAACAAAAATTAGAAAAATGTTTGCAAAATGCTGAGGGAAAAGGATTATCAACAGAATTTTATACCCAGGAAAAGTATCAATCAAGTAGAGAGGTAGAAAAAGTATTTCCAATGTACCAATTATCAAAAAAAGAAAAAGAAAACTTATCCCTACAATGCACCCTTTTTCAGGAAGCTATTAGTATGAGGATGTTGTGTCAATTATCAGTTTATTGCCTCTCAGCTACAAATGTACCTCTGTGATAAAGAACTGAATTTCTTTAAGTATTTCTCCTTCAAAGAGAACATAATGTTAAACTTTTAAGTTGAGGGCTCTGGAGGAACGTTGAAAGAGGAGGAGGCTTCCTGCAATTTCTGGCACAGGTTAGGAGGGGTGGGGTGTGCAGATGTTGGGGTATTGATATGTGAGTCAGTCATGTGGGTATGAGGACATTTGATAGAGCCTTCCCCAGCCTTGGGCCCAGGACCTAGTTGGTTCTCCATGACTTTAAATCCTTGGGTGTGGTAATAAATTTTCCATAGCCCCCTTGACATGAAAACCAGAGTCCTGAATTGCCTGCCTGCTCTGTAGATCTCCTGTTTGCTCAGGTGCCTAGACTCACCCAGCAAGTCCCCATACAGCTTGCACTCATTGGCCTGCTTGGACTCCATTGGCAAGCCCCCCACTCAGTGCGCATGAAACTATCAATCTGGTTTCTCAGCACACAGACGCCTACACCACACACTGAGAAGTCATTCCTACTGAAAGTCTTTCCTCGACCTCTGTCCACACCCAGACTCCCACTTCAAGTCCACCCATGCCACCACTTGTTGGTCACCTGCTCCTCAGCCTGCACTCCAGGGGATTCCTGTTGCCTATTGATGGCCCAACAAATCTAGATCAGTTTCAGCCTGGATAAACCAGGGACTTCTCTGCAATCTGGTGGTCCAACCACATCTGCTGGAACAAAGGTTGAACCCCTTCAAGTTTATCCTTCATTGGGTACACTTCCTCACCCCAGGGTACCATATAGAGTTCCTCATATCTTATAGTTACTCTTTTTTATCATAGTTAATAATTCATAATATGAAAGACTAAATCAAGAAGGAGGAAGGTATGGTATCAAGGAATTAAAGCATCTTACTGAGCGGCAAAGCAAGGGAAGATTATAGATGATGAGGAAGGGCCTAGAATTGCAGCTGGGTCTTAAACCTAGATGATGCCAGTCATGATTGGAACATGAGAGTGGAATTCTTAAGGAAGAATTTCTCTCAGGAAAAGAGAAAAGAAAAAAGAGAAAAAAGTAACATAGATTTCCTGGAGCATATAACCTTGAGGAACAGAGAATTCTGTTCATAAGTTTGAGACATATTAGATATTGGGATATAAAATGCATAGGAAAAAGTATTTCTTAGTGAAATGATTATCAGCAGTGAGCAACATCTTTAGAGCAATAATTCTGAAAAAACTAAATTATCAATATAATTTGAAATTATGACACAAATACTATACAGAGAACATGAGTGAAACAAAGTTTAGGAAAGGATCTGAAAATGTTAAATCTTCATTTTCCATATTTAAAAGTCAATAGATTATATCTAAAATTGATACTTAAGAAATGGCAATAGAAGCCTATTTTTAGAATTGAGGGAAATACTGGAAGAAATAGCTAATAAAATTATCTCTGTAAAGCATGACCTCCAGGAGGCAGTCAGTAGGGCAAGAGGCTTTATTTATTTATTTATTTTAATAAGCTTGTAGTGCTATGTGCCTTATATATATATAGGGTGAATATATATTTATATTTACTTATATAGATATTATATATCTATATCTATTTCTATCTGCCTATATCCACCTTCCTTAACTAAGAAATTGAAAAAAATTTCTATTACAGAGAGAAAAGTGAATTACAAAAAAAAAAAAAAAAGTGAAGCAAAAAGAAAATATAGGCTATACAGTTTGAAATAAAAATTTCTTCTGGAGTCTCATCCACCAAAGGGCAGACAGCAGAAGCAAGAAGAACTACAATTCTGCAGCCTGTGGAACAAAAACCACATTTACAGAAAGATAGACAACATGAAAAGGCAAAGGACGTTGTACCAGATGAAGAAGCAAGATAAAAACCCAGAAAAACAACTAAATGAAGTGGAGATAGGTAATCTTCCAGAAAAAGAATAATGATAGTGAAGATGATCCAAGACCTCGGTAAAAGAATGGAGGCAAACATCGAGAGGATGCAAGAAGTGTTTAACAAAGACCTAGAAGAATTAAAAAACAAACGCCTAGAAGAATTAAAGAACAAACAAACAGAGATGAACAATACAATAACTGAAATGAAAAATACACTAGAAGGAATCAATAGCAGAATAACTGAGGCATAAGAACAGATAAGTGACCTGGAAGACAGAATGGTGGAATTCACTGCCATGGAACGGAATAAAGAAAAAATAATGAAAAGAAATGAAGACAACCTTTGGGAAGAGGTTGAAGAGACCTCTGGGAGAGCATTAAATGAAACAACATTCGCATTATAGGGGTCCCAGAAGGAGAAGAGAAAGAGAAAGGACCAGATAAAATATTTGAAAAATTATAGTTGAAAAATTCCCTAACATGGGAAAGGAAATAGTCACCCAAGTCCAGGAAGCACAGAGATTCCCAGGCAATATAAACCCAAGGAGAAACACGCCGAGACACATAGTAATCAAATTGACAAAAATTAAAGGCAGAAAAAAGTTATTGAAAGCAACAAGGGAAAAACGACAAATAACATACAAGGGAACTCCCATAAGGTTAACAACTGATTTCTCAGCACAAACTCTACAAGCCAGAAGGGAGTGGCATGATATAATTAAAGTGATGAAAGGGAAGAACCTACAACCAGGATTACACGACACGGCAAGGATCTCATTCACATTTGATGGAGAAATCAAAAGCTTTACAGACAAGCAAAAGCTAAGAATATTCAGCACCACTAAACGAGCTCTACAATAAATGCTAAAGGAACTTCTCTAAGTGGGAAACACAAGAGAAGAAAAGGACGTACAAAAACAAACCCATAACAATTAAGAAAATGGTCATAGGAACATACATATAGATAATTACCTTAAATGTGAATGTATTAAATGCTCCAACCAAAAGACACAGGCTTGCTGAATGGATACAAAAACAAGACCCACATATGTGCTGTCTACAAGAGACCCACTTCAAACCTAGGGACACATACAGACTGAAAGTGAGGGGATGGAAAAAGATATCCCATGCAAATGGAAATTAAAAGAAAGCTGGAGTAGCAATTCTCATATCAGACAAACTAGACTTTAAAATAAAGACTATTACAAGAGACAAAGAAGGACACTATATAATGATCAAGGGATTGATCCAAGAAGAAGATATAACAATTGTAAATATTTATGCACCCAACATAGGAGCACGTCAATACATAAGGCAACTACTAACAGCTATAAGAGAGGAAATCAACAGTAACATAATAATAGTGGGGGACTTTAACACCTTACTTACACCCATGTACAGATCATCCAGACAGAAAATTAATAAGGAAACACAAGCTTTAAATTACATAATAGACTAGGTAGATTTAATTGATATTTATAGGACATTCCATCCAAAAACAGCAGGTTACACTTTCATCTCAAGTGAACACAGAACATTCTCCAGGATACGTCACATCTTGGGTCACAAATCAAGCGTCGGAAAATTTAAGAAAATTGAAATCATATCACGTATCTTTTCAGAGCACAACGCTATGAGATTAGAAGTCAATTACAGGGAAAACAACGTAAAAAACACAAACACATGGAGGCTAAACAATACGTACTAAATAACCAAGAGATCACTGAAGAAATCAAAGAGGAAATCAGAAAATACCTAGAGAGAAATTACAACGAAAACACAATGACCATAACTTATGGGATGCAGAAAAAGCAGTTCTAAGAGGGAAGTTTATAGCAATACAAGGCTACCTCAGGAAACAAGAAAAATCTCAAATAAACAATCTAACCTTACACCTAAAGGAACTAAAGAAAGAAGAACAAACAAAACCCAAAGTTAGTAGAAGGAAAGAAATCATAAAGATCAGAGCAGAAATAAATGAAATAGAAACAAAGAAAACAGTAGCAAAGATCAATAAAACAAACAGCTGGTTCTTTGAGAAGATAAACAAAATTGATAAACCATTAGCCAGACTCATTAAGAAAAAGAGGGAGAGGACTCAGTAAAAGTAGAAATGAAAGAGGAGAATTCACAACAGACACCGCAGAAATACAAAGCACCCTAAGAGACTACTAAAATCAATTCTATGTCAAAAAAATGGACAACCTGGTAGAAATGGACAAATTCTTAGAAAGGTGTAACCTTCCAAGACTGAACCAGGAAGAAATAGAAAATATGAACAGACCAATCACAAGTAATGAAATTGAAACTGTGATTAAAAATCTTCCAACATGGCTTCCCTGGTGGTACAGTGGTTAAGAATCCGCCTGTCAATGCAGGGGACACGGGTTTGATCCCTGGTCCAGGAAGATCTCACATGCCATGGAGCAACTAAGCCCATGTGCCACAACAACTGAGCCTGTGCTCTAGAGCCCATGAGCCACAACCACTGAGCCCACATGTCCCAATTACTGAAGTCCGCATGCCTAGAGCCCATGCTCTGCAACAAGAGAAGGCACTACAATGAGAAGCCTACATACCGCAATGAAGAGTAACCCCCGCTTGCCACAACTAGAGAAAGCCCGTGCAAAGCAACGAAGACCCAATGCAGCCAAAAATAAAAATAAATAAAATAAATAAATTTAAAAAATTATCTTCCAACAAACAAAAGTCCAGGACCAGATGGCTTCACAGGTGAATTCTATCAAACATTTAGAGAAGAGCTAACACCCATTCTTCTCAAACTCTTCCCAAAAATTGCAGAGGAAGGAACACTCCCAAACTCATTCTATGAGGCCACCATCACCCAGATACCAAAACCAGACAAAGATACTACAAAAAAAGAAAATTACTGACCAATATCACTGATGAATAGAGATGCAAAAATCCTCAGCAAAATACTAGCAAACAGAATCCAATAACACATTAAAAGGATCATACACCATGATCAAGTGGGATTTCTCCCTGGGATGCAAGGATCCTTCAACGTATGCAAATCAATCAATGTGATACACCATATTAACAAATTAAAGAATAAAAACCATATGATCATCTCAATAGACGCAGAAAAAGCTTTCGACAAAATTCAACACCCATTTATCATAAAAACTCTCCAGAAAGTGGGCATAGAGGGAACCTACCTCAACATAATAAAGGGCATATACGACAAACTACAGTAAACATTATCCTCAATGGTGGAAAATTGAAAGCATTTCCTCTAATATCAGAAACAAGACAAGGATGTCCACTCTCGCCCCTATTATTCAACATAGATTTGGAAGTTTTAGTCACAGCAATCAGAGAAGAAAAAGAAAAAAAGGAATACAAATTGGAAAAGAAGGAGTAAAACTGTTCACTGTTTGCCGATGACATGATACTATACATAGAGAATCCTAAAGATGCCACCAGAAAACTACTAGAGCTAATCAATGAATTTGGTAAAGTTGCAGGTTACAAAATTAATGCACAGAAATCTCTTGCATTCCTATACACTAATGATGACACAAACTGATGGAGAGATATACCATGTTCTTGGATTGGAAGAATCAATACTGTGGAAATGATTGTACTACCCAAAGCAATCTACAGATTCAATGCAAGCCCTGCCAAAATACCAAAGGCACTTTTACAGAACTAGAACAAAAAATCTTAAAATCTGTATGGAGACACAAAAGACCCCAAATAGCCAAAGCAGTCTTGAGGGAAAAAAATGGAGCTGGAGGAATCAGACTCCCTGGCTTCAGACTGTAATACAAAGCTACAGTAATCAAGACAATATGGTACTGGCACAAAAACAGAAATATGGATCAATGAAACAGGATAGAAAGCCCAGAGATAAAGCCACACACCTGTGATCAACTAATCTATGACAAAGGAGGCAAGGATATACAATGGAGAAAAGATAGTCTCTTCAATAAGTGGTGCTGGGAAAACTGGACAGCTACATGTAAAATGAAATTAGAATACTCCCTAACACCATACACAACAATAAACTCAAAATGGATTAGAGCCCTAAATGTAAGACCGGATACTATAAAACTCTTAGAGGAAAACATAGGAAGAACACGCTTTGACCTAAATCACAGCAAGATCTTTTTTGATCCACCTCCTAGAGTAATGGAAATAGAAACAAAAATAAACAAATGGGACCTAATGAAACTTAAAAGCTTTTGCAAAGCAAAGGAAACTGCAAACAAGATGAAAAGACAACACTCAGAATGGGAGAAAATATTTGCAAACGAAGCAACCGACAAAGGATTAATCTCCAAAATATATAAACAGCTAATGCAGCTCAATATTAAAAAAACAAACCCAATCCTAAAATGGGCAGAAGATCTAAATAGACATTTCTCCAAAGAAGACATTCAGATGATCAAGAAGCACATGAAAAGCTGCTAAACATCACTAATTATTAGAGAAATGCAAATCGAAACTACAATGAGGTATCACCTCACACCAGTTAGAATGAGCATCATCAGAAAATCTACAAACAATAAATGCTGGAGAGGGTGTGGAGAAAAGGGAACCCTCTTGCACTGTTGGTGGGAATGTAAACTGATACAGCCACTATGGAGAACAGTATGGAGGTTCCTTAAAAAACTAAAAATAGAATTACCATATGACCCAGCAACCCCACTACTGGGCATATACCCAGAGAAAACCATAATTCAAAAAGACACATGCACCCCAGTGTTCATTGCAGCACTATTTACAATAGCCAGGTCATGGAAGCAACCTAAATACCCATCAACAGACGAATGGATAAAGAAAATGGGGTACATATATACAATGGAATATTACTCAGCCATAAAAAGGAACGGAATTGGGTCATTTGTAGAGACGTGGGTGGATCTAGAGACTGTCATACAGAGTGAAGTAAGTCAGAAAGAGAAAAACAAATATCGTATATTAATGCATATATGTGGAACCTAGAAAAATGGTACAGATGAACCCGTTTGCAGGGCAGAAATAGAGACACAGATGTAGAGAACAAACGTATGGACACCAAGGGGGGAAAGCAGCGCTGGGTGGGGGTGGTGGGATGAACTGGGCGATTGGGATTGACATATATACACTAATATGTATAAAATGGATAACTAATAAGAACCTGCTGTATAAAAAAATAAATAAAATAAAATCCAAAAATTCAAAAAAAAAACAAATTAAAAATAAAAATTTCTTCTGGTTTCCTTGATTGAACCAAAAGTGTTAACCGCTTTTAACAGTCACCTATTGAGTTGCCTCTCTGGGACCTCTTCTCCCTGTTAGGATTCTTAGCGTTTATGCAGCGTATATGGTAAAACTGCTGGGCCATCAGCAGCCATCTTTAACAAGGGCGCTCCACCCTCTCATTTGATCCCGGCGTAGGCATACTCCCAAGACAGGTCAGTGAGAATCTTTTCCCTAAACCCTGCTCTCCAGACTAGAGGTTAGTGGGACACTTTCCACAAGCTGGGTAGAAACTGAGGTGAGAGAATTCTCTGTGGATCCTTAGGGATTGTAGTTTCCTTTAATTTCCTAGTTCCAGCTCATTCCTGAGGCACATCTGTATTCCTGCCATTTGGGTTCCACCAGACTGCCGTTATTGTTCAAGTGGGTTTATTTAGTTTACTTTTTTGATTGAACTAACTATTACAGAATACCATATTTATAAAGAAACAATTTCTGCTTTCTCCAGTTATCCATTACTTTATAACGTTTTTATGTTTTCTCCTTGACAAACTGCAGATGGAGCCTCATAGTCTAATACATAGGTCATTTGATGTTGCAATGGCAAATTAAAAATGCCAGTTATCAGGGATGAAATGAAATATATAATTATGGTCTGTAAAGTGTTATATAGTAATCAACACCCTGAGAGACAGAAACATGATTTGAGAGTTGGCTTATATAAATATAGTGGGTCACAGAATTTCTCCAAATCTTAATTGAGCTTCTACCTATTTTTGTTTGTTTCATACGTTTCTTTTTTGTTTCATATAAGACTGATTTTGTTCTTACTTACAGGTAAATTTTACCTTGAAATTATGCCACTCTTCCCTATGAAACACCAAAATGTTCCTAAATTTAAGCACTTGAGAAGGAGAAATCCAAATGATAAATATCACTTAGTAATTCACCAAGGCCTCTTGTCCCTGAATACTTTATGCTCTAATGCTGATTTGTAAGTCAAATAGTTTAGGTGTATGCCAGTGTTCACATTCAGCCTTATCAACCTCATGGCACAAAGAGACCTTATAATGTAATATCTCATCACCAAAAGGACAGTTAGATAACATAGGATCATGCTTCAAAAATGGCTTAGCTGGCAAATACATATTTTAAACAGACCACTTGGTTGACTTAAATATCAGAACTGTCTTTCATCAAGTCTTGATTAGCTGACTGTTAACCTTGAACCAACAGTGACTTGCTTGGAATGCATTTCATTTAAGGTGATGAAAATAATATCTTGTATTACTAACAGAGACTCCTGAAAACCTTCATTTACTATCCACATAATAACAATCTGGCATATACATTACTCTTCAGAAACTGAAACTTCACTGTATCTATTTGAATTGCTAATGGGAAGAAGAGCCATGCTAAGAAAATCCTTAAATAATAGTAAGTTCCTAAACATAGGTTTTCACTTTCTTACTGTGAAAAGTTGGCATTAATTATGCAAGTCTCTCTGCGAAAGTACACTTTAAAGTTTGATGGTCTTTGTTGCTTTATTACCATGATGAATGAAAGAAAACTTATTCAACACACCTGGATCACAGTTAACAGATTTTACGTAAATTGTTTTTTTTCTGTTTTTCTGACATTGTTTTAAGAAGTTCAAGCTAATCAAAGTCTAAATCTAAAAAGGAGAAAATAATTTATTGATTAAAAATGGGCAATGATGGACTTCCCTGGTGGCGCAGTGGTTAAGAATCTGCTTGCCAATGCAGGGGACAGAGGTTCGAGCCCTGGTCCGGGAAGATCCACATGCCATGGAGAAACTAAGCCCGTGAGCCACAACGACTGAGCCTGTGCTCTAGACCTTGCTAGCCACAACTACTGAGCCCGCGTGCTGCAACTACTGAAGCGCACACGCCTAGAGCCCGTGCACCGCAACAAAGAGTAGCCCCGCTGACGCAACCAGAGAAAACCCACGTGCAGCAACAAAGACCCAACACAGCCAAAAATAAATAAATAAATAAATTTATTTATTTAAAACAAAAATGGGCAATGACGCATAAGCCTCATAAGAAGATAAATATTAAATTTACTGGAGGAACAGTCTGTACTTCATCTTTGTTCATACTAGAACATGGTATGTTGTTCTACATACAGAGGAATGACTTTGGAAGGATACCTTGAGCTTATGGGTATTTTCAGACTTAATAGTAATTTTAGGTAGAACATCTGAAATTGGGAAATATAAGAATTCTCACCCACTATCCATCTCACTGCAACATCTGCCCTGCTGCAGTTCTAACCTATCAGTTTAAATTGGATACTTTTAGATGCAGATGGTGGTGGTTAATTTCCTCTGGACAGCAGATGAAGCATTAAAGGGATGATAGTCTGTTAGTAACAAATCTGTTTACTTCAGGAGCAGTGCAAAGACTTTATGCCTTATTAGGAAAGTCCTTTACTCATTTTCCGTTAGAAAACTCTGCCAGCACAATTATATTCATACTGTTTATAAACATCTTAATACACAGTTGTAAACAGTAACATTTCTTTAACAGTTACAAATGTCTGAGAAGTACATAAATACAAATTTACTGTACCAAAAAAAAAAAGATTACTAAAGAGATACGGAGATATTATAAGAATATAACCTGGGCTTCCCTGGTGGCGCAGTGGTTGAGAGTCTGCCTGCCAGTGGGGGGGACACGGGTTCGTGCCCTGGTCTGGGAAGATCCCACATGCCGCGGAGCAACTGGGCCCGTGAGCCACAGTTACTGAGCCTGCGCGTCTGGAGCCTGTGCTCCGCAACAAGAGAGGCCGCGACAGTGAGAGGCCAGCGCACCGCGATGAAGAGTGGCCCCCGCTTGCCACAACTAGAGAAAGCCCTCGCACAGAAATGAAGACCCAACACAGCCATAAATAAATAAATTAAAAAAAAAAAAAAGAATATAACCTGATTGAGGAGAAAAAGAGAATTTTGTTTTGAAATAGAACTATTTTTTTTTTCTATAGGTGGTTATGTTCAATGACAATTAGATTATCAAGTAGTAGAGTTGGTTTGTTTTTAATGAACCTGTTGATATTACTCATAGCTATCAAAAACAAACTAGAAAATCTTGTCATGAACATTGAGAGTTTACTGTGAATAGAAGTGAAAAAAAGAATAGTCTTTTCAAAATATGTTCATACCTATAACTCAATAAAATAGGGGATAATTTGTGGCATTCTTTTGGGTGAGCATTTACAGCCAGACATTCTTAATAAATTAACTCCCACAAGTAATAATTCCATTAAGAAGGAAACTGAAAAAATCTTGTTTTTAAGTAAAATATATATATAATATTTATAAATATTTTTAAAATAAGCATATTTGAAATGAGAAATTTCAGGGTTTAAAATAAGGAATCATGCACCTATATCTGAGAACTATATTAAACTCTAATATCATACTGTGAGGGAGTTAGTGTTAAATAAGTTATAAGAAAATATTTGTACATTAATTTACCCTCTCCTTACTTAAAACAGAGTTCAAAAAACAAACAAAACCACACACACTCAATATGGTTAAAGGAAAAAAAACCCCCCCCCCACACACACATATATATATATTTTATATGGCATAAAATATATCAAAATAAATATATATCGTATATAATATATAAGGATAGAAAAAATAAGTTGAAACAAGGGTTAGTTTATTTCAGAAAATGCATGCATTTTAGACAAATGCAACTAAAAAAAATGGAATGCCAAATAACTTTGGTATTCCTGTACTGGTGAAAAGTTTAAAAGATCCCTAAACTCACCATTAATGATAATATTTTCTTATACTAATCTCCTATCATACTTTCTTTGTTCCAACCTGATGAAACATTCTGTTTTATCGATTTACTGTATTACTAGACAAATCTCACTAAGGTTAAGGTTATGCCATCCTAGTTATCTTTATAATCTTTGGAGTACATAGATAGTACAGGACATTGCACGTGGTAGGCACTCCATAAAAGTCTATTAAAAAACAAATGAAGTAAATATATTTTACCCATCCTTCCAAACTAAAAATAAAAATCTACTGAAAACTTACTGCTCAGTAAATGGCTATTGTGGGAGTTACAAAGTTCAAAGTAGCTTTTAACCAAAAGACATTAACAATTTTGCTGAGGATACAAAAATAGCACACAGGCTTCAGGTGTTACACCTTAGTACATGCATTATAAACTTAGTAGAAAATAAGAGAACAGGGAGTAATGTAGGTTGAGATTTATTCTTTTTTAAATCAATGTTATATGAAAAATAGAAAATATTTTATTTTGAAGCATCTAGCTGCAAAAGAATAAAATACTTTTTTGTTAGAGTATAGTAACACGCTCATTAAGTGAACGAGTGTTCCATTTTGAAATTAAATTTTCATTTTAAAGGAACTTGGCTCATTGCTTTAAACACCAGAGAAAAAACCTTTTCTGCCTTTATACTCAAACCTCTTGTGTTTGCAACCTTCCCAAAAAGCTTACACATGCTTCCTACCATTAATTTACCACATGCTTGCTAGAGCTGACAATTTTTAATTTACTGGTCAGATTCACCTATTAATTGTATGCATTATACCAAACATATTCCCGATTCACTAAAATTTCTTTGTGGGAATACAAGGAAGTTATAGTGAATATGGTTGAGATCAAGTGGGCCCTTAGATCTTAATTATAAATTATCAAAAAAAAAAAAAGAAAAAAAGAACTAGCTCCCTTGGCTATTTTCTTACAAGGAAACAAATGAAACAGGGAAATTTATTTCCAACCGTAAATCCCAAATGTTTAATTTTCATTTTCCCCAAGTTAACTTTCTCACCTAGCTAAGCAGCATTTCCTGCCATTATTAGCTGCCGGCCCAATAGCAGCTGACCAGTATCTGCCAAACTCCTTGCTTCAATGAGCTTAGGGACTCCTGAGGAATTCCACATATGCAGACTTCTGCTTACAGCTTCTAATTATTTTCTAACAGATAATGGAACATTTAAGTTCAGAGAGGATAGATTAAATTTGTTAAGTGGATCAAAACCCTAGATAAAATTTCAGTGGCAAAGATCACTGTAGAAAACCCTAGCTTTTTAGTTTTGAGATAAAGAGCCCTCGCTGATTGCTTGTTTTCTGGGACAAACTGGTCTCACAATGTTACTATTAACATTAAGGTATTCATTCTTATTTCTAATCACACTGTGCCAAGCTCTATGTAAACTATAAGCTGTGAGCACCAAAAACATGGCTTCTTAGGAACTGCAGCAGCATTTAGAAATGTTCAAAAGAATATATGGATATCTTTTTCTTTACTGGAAAAAAAAATAACAATCGAGCTATTTATGTAGTAAGTATAGTACAACTTATTGTTTTAACGGGGTCAAAGAAGTATAGACTCTATGGTAATAATTTTATGTGAAGTGGTCATGATGAGGTTAAAATGCTTAGGCAATCCATCAGAATTTTTTAATTTGTATAATTCAGAGGATTTGTCTGCAGTTTTTGTAGAAAGTCATAACACTCAGTTTGATTTTCTAATTTGAGGGTAAGAATCTCTCTCTAAGATCTTTTGGAGGAGGCAGAGTAATGGTATGAGAAGTCAGTAGACTTTGAAACCAGAGAGCTTTCAGTTCAAACCCAGGCTCTGCCTTCCCTTATTGGTTTCAGAATAAGAGAAATGATTTAAATCCTATCTGAAAGCTTAATTCTCCTCACAAATAGGCATATTAATAACCATCTGTAGGCTCTCCTTTGGCTCAATCTAGATGCAAAGAATCATTTCTTTCTTTACTTCATAATTTATAATTTTGGTCTTAATTTTACACATTAGGCTCTAGAAAATACGTTTTAAAAATATGTCTACTATTAATAGTTGATCCATGGTGGAACATGATTAAGCCTTCTTGCTAGACCAATCCCTTTTCACTCTGGCTTTGTTATGTCATTGAGTTAAAGTTTTTGTACAAATCCACCATACTCCATTGTACAGATTAACTCTTGCAGTTTAGTACAAATAAAACAGTACCCAAACTCATCCTTGTTAATATAATATCTTCATTTAATCTGGATGGGAATCACCCATATGTGACCCAGGATTACCGATACCTGTTGCTGAATGTAGGGTTAATCTTGAAACTTGAAGATCTCAAGCAGTCTGGGGATGCTCTCTGTCTACTTCAGAGGATCCTTTTTACTATGACCATTAACAATAACCATTAACTAGGATGATGATGGAGGTAACACCAACAGAGTTTCTATTACAAATTCTTTGGGAGTAACCAGACATACTGTCAATCTGTTTAGTTTCTGACAGTCTATGCTTTGCAAACAAGCCTGTGACACAAACATGTGACTAATACAGCAGTGGTGGGAGGTAGAATGAGGAATTCTTTTGATCACTGTGAGAAAGCGATCATAAAAAAGTTCAAGATATACTTGTGAAGTAGTAACTTCTGTATAACCATTTTAGCAATACCAAGCATGTGATCATTCATAGTTGATTACCCAGTGGTGTAATAAATTTACAAAAGCACATTGGAAAAATATGATGGAGTATATTTACCATTTATCCATATACCACAGTGGAGTGAATATATATAAGTATATAAAATTTATAATAATATTTATATTATATTAATAATATAATTGTAATATATATCTATAATATATAATATTAATATATAAGTTAATACATTTATATTTATTTACTCCACTATGTAGATACACATATATGTGTGTGTATGCTATTGCAAATATCACAGCATATTAAGCCTTCATTTCCTGAACAAAATCACTGCTGTATGAATAAATAAAATCACTTTATGCCACATAATATAAACCAGGATTTTATTCAGTTCGTCCTTTCCTCTTACAGAAACAATATTTTATATCTTTGAATCTACAAGCAGAGAATTAAGCATTAACAAAACCATCTATGTCAAGGTTTGATATATTTCAAATTATTTGCTGATTTTCTGGAAATTCTATTTCCTGGTCTATGTTTGCCCTGTGGGCAAAAGCTTTCTACCTGAATTTTAAGAGCAATCTTCATATTGTAAACAGCTTTTCCTACTGATGCAGTCAAAATGAGTGGGGATTTTTCCTAAACCGTCATAATTAGCAAATACCGCTTGGATTGGAGTCAGGAACTGCACGTGATCAGTGTCATTCTCTCCCAGCTCTATGGTGGCACAGCAATACATCCTCTAATCATGCATGAAACTACCCAAATTGTGGAGTTTAGAGAGCTGGAAAATGCCTACAATACGGAAAGCAATGCCTTTAACAGACTACTGATTTCCATTCACTGAATTTAAATATTGGTACAGTAGACAATGTGCCTCCCATATATAATGGAAACATTCACAGGGAAGCATTCAGAAGATCCCCATTAGGGGAGGTTACTGGCCTCTTGCACACATAGAAAGTCTATAAGGGGTTTTCTTTCTCAAAGGGCTTTCAGAGGGTACACTGAGACCTACTTACAGAGTCAATATAAAGGACTATTCCACAGCGATATGTTGATGTTCTGGTTTCAAAACATTTAATAAATTTATTTTGTAGAAATAAATCAGAGATGAACAATATAAATATGTAAGGAAAATTAAAGTATAATAAAGTAAATAGAGACAGGACTGTTGGAGGGAAATATTAAGTCAATTAGTCTGGAATAGAGAAGGCTTAAGGGAGGAATAATAACAACCTTTAAAAATAGAAGAATTATTCAGTCAATTAACCACGTACTTATTGCTTTCTAACCAGATGCTTGTATTGCACTTGCCATTAGAGATGCAGACGAGACGTGGGGTCAACAGACAGTCCCTGTCATCAAAGATCCTGTAGTCCAGTGATGAAGAGTGGGATTCTACAGTGATTACTAGGACAAATAAATCTATAATAATCACAATAAATGCACAATTTTTTTTCTGAATGTTATTAGTAGGTTATAATTTAGATTAAGGGGTCAGGAAAGGTATCTTTGAGGAAGTCTACTTAAGCTGAGAAAATAATGATAACCAAAAGTTCATTAGGTGTAACCGGGAGAAGGAAACTCTGGGGAAAAGCACTGACTGGTGTGCTTGGCTTGTAAGAGGAGTGGGAAGAAAGTCAGTGAAGAGAAAGAAGACTGGGAGAATAGTTAGGAACCCTGGAAGCCAAGGGTCTAATATTTTATTTTGCTTTAGTGAAAACACTGAAAGGTTTTATTTTGCTTCAGTGAAAACACTGTATTAAAAAACAGGGAGATCAAACTGGAAGCTCTTTTTATAATTCAAGCTGGAGAAGTTGATGGCGTGGATTAAGAGGGTGGCAATGGGATATAAAAAGAAGGTGATGCTCTCTAAATGTGTTTTTGGCATAGAATCAAAGCATTTTCTCTTGAATTTGTAATGAGTAGTTTGAGGGGTTGTGACATTTAAGGATAAATCCCAAATTTCTGATGGGTACAATAAAGTAAATGAATATACACATTATTTAAATCGGTAAGATTAAATGCAGAAGAGATTAAGAAAAGAAGATGAAAAGGTACATTCTGAGTGTGTTAAACTTGAGCTTCCCCTGAGATTTCAGTGTGGTGATATCAAGGATGGAGATGAGGTCAGATTCATAATATAGACTTAGAGATGAAATTTGAGAATCTAGTGAGATGTTCTATAAAACATGTATATTAAAAAGAGGTCTAGAACGTAGCACTGAGAAATTTTAGTATTTCTAGGATTGTTTGCCAGCATGATTTTGAGAAGCAAGAAAGTTGAAGATTTTTAAGAATGTGATTATGGGATAAGGTGGGGGGGGTATAAATTGGGAGATAGGGATTGACATAGACACACTACTATTTATAAAATAGATAACTAATAAGAACCTGCTGTGTAGCACAGGAAACTATACTCAATGCTCTGTAATGGCCTATATGGGAAAAGAATCTAAAAAAAAAAAAAGACTGGATATATGTATATGTATGTATATGTATAAATGATTCACTTGGCTGTACACCTGAAGCTAACACAACATTGCAAATCAACTACACTCCAATAAAAAATTTAAAAAAAAAGAATGTGATTATAAGATGGTCCACAAATTCAAGATTGTTATGAAGGGATGCGAGGACAGGGGGCAGCTGAGGGATAGTGAGAAACAGCGAAGAGTCAATGAATGGGAGACATCAAAAAGGGTTAAATGTTTCTCAAGTAGTTACTATAGGAAAAGAACTAGAGGGACAGGAGAATGTAGTTGGAGAATTAGGTGTTTGATTGAGTGATTTCAGATGTGATGCCATTTCAGACTGAGTTCTCTACAACTAACAGGACATGAACCAGGGCCAATGAAATAACTGTAACAGAAGTGATTTACTCTAGTTACTGGTACTTTTTTTCTTTTCTTTTTAGTAGAGTTTTGGAAGACTAAATTCTGTTTCTAATGGAGTTTGGAATCTCTTTCTGAAGTTATTGTTTTATTTTTAAAAACAAAGGAACTATCCAAAACTTTTCTTAATTACTTTAGCAATAATTTTTCTTAAGGTAAAAAGGATTGGTTAACCAATTTTTCAAAATCATGCAAGCAGTATAGAATCCTGTGACATCTAAGTAGTGGGTTTTAATAAAAAAGAATTTTATGTTTTTCACCTCTGAAATGAATGAATTGTATTCATATATGCAAATTAGCAAAATCTATTAGGCCTAAAGATATAATTTAATTAAATTATACGCATTTTAAAAAATCCACTATTAGTATAATACAGGATCTAGCTAAGAGTTATTGTTAACTATGTGAAGCCATATGTATGAAAATATTGTGATGTGAAAATAATGTTATAGAACAAAATATCTTTTCAAATTGTTTTGTAAGTCTGCTATAATCTAGGAGAAAATGTAAACCTTACCAAGAAATTGTTTGTCTCCCCCCACTAATATGGCAACAACTAGAGTTGAAACAGCTCCCACTAAGACACTGAGTATCATAAAGACAATATAGAGAAGAGTAACAGAAACAATGGACACATCTTCAGAAAATAATAAAACGACTGTTGTGTAAGATAAAAGTTCCTACTGTATAGGAAGAAGGAAACTGCTTATTTTTCTTTTAATAAGAAAATTACCATTTACACAATAAGTTTGGCTGATCTGAAACACCTTTCCTTGCACCACCTTTTCATGAACTATGTGGTTGATTTGGTGGCAAAGCTGAAACTGAAGCCAAGAAGATTCAAGTTACCTCTAACCTGAAGTATTATTGATCAGTCACTGGAACTTAGGATAATTATGGCATTTCTTCTATCCTAGATTAGTTCTTTCTAAGAAAACATAAATTAAGTAAAACATTTAAAGACATATGCACTTCCTAGGCAAATAAAATAATGTCAAGTGGTAGTGGGCTTAAATATCAGGGGAAACAAACAAACAAACAAAAAACAGAGTAGTGGAAGCTCAGATTAAACTCAAGAGCCTGTCTGATTAGACCAGACCAGGGTCCCCAGTTCCAGGGATCTTGCTCAACAGCATCATTTTTTAGGTATCTGTTGTGCATCATTTGATGAATTAAAAAACAAAAAAAAGAGAGAAAAAACACCTGCGTTTTCCCAATGAAATGGTGCTATTTGAAGCAAGAACTAGGAAAGTGCATAAATGTAGGCATTCTTCTTAAGAAGGTGGACCTTTAGAGTCATTTTCTTAATGTTCAATGTGATCTTCCTTTATGTGAATGAAGAATGTACTGGCCACTCACTAGCAGTGTGTTATTATCATCATTATGAATCCATTAGACATACTTAGGTGAGCTGAGTAACAGCCTTGTGACCAAATCCTCCTTCTCTTGCTTTTAGTGTAGCATTTAATAGAACACAAATTGCTCCTTATTTATTTTTGCCTATGGTAAAAATTCTAAGGAAATATAAAAGTCCTCTCCTTTGCCCTTGGATATCAATAGAAGTAGTGGATGTAGTGAGTTTTTAGTATTAAGTTGTTGCATGTTTGTCATTATTGTAACAAGTGAGTCACAGCTATATCTGATAAACCTAGTAGTAGTTATTAAATCGGGAATATTCTACCCTAAGTGTAAAGTTGCAGGGAGGGAGGGCAGCAAAAAGGTCTAATGCTTAATAAAAGTATGCAGTTTCCATTGTCTTTGGAAGCTGTATTTTCCTCCTATAAAATGATATAAAATACAGGCACACACTTGCATATTAATACTAATACACACATAACCAGTCTGCAAAAGAGACATGTGGCATGGTCGCAGTTATTTTAGTTTGAACGTTACCCTTGGAACACTCTACCATAGTGCTGTACCTTAGTTGACTTCCTCCTGCCTTTCTTTGCCCAGTGGCTTTCTCTTGCTACTGAAGCCTGTTTTGTCACACTCTGCAGGTAGCACATGCAGGAGAATAAATGTCTTTCTCTCCCAGCTGCCCTCAACCAGTGACTGACAGCTGGAGTCCTTTCATCGTCTCCCTTAAATTTTAAGGAGAGTAACTCTGAGGTGTACATCCTACACTGGCTGCCAGAGTCTCTCCAATGGAAAGAAGCTCCAGTCACTCATGATGGCAGCTGACTTTACTGATTCTCCTGTCTCATTTCCATATTCCCTTACTGATGAGTCCCTCACCTCCAAAATAAACTATGAATACTTTCACTCAAATCCATGTCTCAGGGTCAGCTTCTGCTTCTGGAAGAGCCCAAACTAAGACATATGTCAAACATGACTTTTAACTTAATAACGCTGAGAATATTTGCAATTTCAACTCAATTCTTAGGTCCAAATTGCAAATAATTTTGCTAACATAGACCTTTTGTGGTTTGATATGTTATTTAAGCGCTTATAATGATCTTCACACATAATAGATGAGGTAAAAATGTAGGTATGAAAAGTAGGTATATGTTTGTATTAAAGTTATACCAGCCTACTTAAAATACTGAATTCACCATTAATTTTTCCAGTTCAGCAGTATTTTAATTGTTGTGAAGCTATCCTAATGTTTTAAAAGTTGAGAAAATAGTAAGAAGTGTTTCTGCTTGATATTTATTGAAACTCTGCCAATAGCAGTTCATCAATCTGTTAATCTTCTAGCAGTTATTCACCAGGTAGGAAAGGTGCAGTCAAAATATTTTCCCTAATTTTTTTTTTTTTTCACTTTTAAGAAGATCAGACTCTTTAGAGTCTGTTGGTCACCAGATCCATCAACCATGTAGGAAAATGATGCCTTTCATGGCTCAATCAGAGCCTCATCTAAATTTCAGCAGAAATCTGTAACTTCAAGCTGCCATCCCCACTCCTGTTTCCATGGGAATAGACTTCAGATGAGGGAAAAGAAAAAAATGGACGGGGTTAGGAGCTTTCAAATAGTCATTCAAAATCATGATGAGGTTTTCAGAGCTTCTTTCCTAGGTGATTATTTTGTAGCCTCTTAACCCCTTTTTGCCAGTCTGTTTCCATGGAAATATGACAAAAATGGCTGTCCAAGCCTCCAGCAGAGATTATTAGCATTCTTGTGAATTTCAGCTTTGGCTGCTGTCTAGACTGGACAAGATCTTTTTCTATCAGTTTTACATATTAACCTACACTGTTTCTACTCATGGTCTTTTTTCTTTATCATTTTTACTTCTTTGAAAGTTCCCTTCACAAATTTATACTTATGATCAAGATCAAATTGATCGTGACATCACTGAAAAAAGCTTGTTTTACATTTTAATATTTGAACCATCTGTAGAGAGCGTCAGAAGTTTTAGAGACCGGCAGAAGGAACATCATTTAGTTATTGGACTCAATGTCTATTAGATAGGTGTTGATAGATATGCAGCAAGAATCATATTTAAAATATTTAGCAACTGTTCAGACACAGCACTGAAACCAAGTGGGACTCTGTGGGCTCCTGGGCTCTGGGGCCTTTCTGTTCAGCCTCCGTGCCCTTCCCTGAGTTCCAAAGGGCAGGTTCAAACAGTTGCTAATCAGGGAAGGGAGGGGATGGAGAGACAAGGAAGGAGAAGCCAAGAAACAATAGGGTCCTGGGATACAAATAACAATATCCTCGTGCCCTTTACCGAACTAAAACCCCCAACAAATGGAAATCATTAGCATTCTTCATTCCAGATTTAAGGAAGCAGAAAAGCTCTTCAAGACACCAACTGAGGCCAGATTAAAGGAATGGAGGCCCTGCACACACCCTAATCTTATCAGCAACCCCACCCTTGAACTATTGCTATAGAACTTCTCACTAAACTCACTAAACCCTCTGGGTTGGGACACACAGTTTTGAGGGCAAGAGGCTGCTTTGTCGCCCTCTGCCTGGCAAAGCAATAAAGCTATTCTTCACTCAAACTCTGTCTCCGAGGTTCGATTTGGCACTGGTGCACAGAGACAGAGCTTTCGGCATCTGCACCAACCAGTCAGAGCAACAGGTTGGTCCCACTTAAATTATCAGCCCTATTGTATAACCAATAAGTTGTTAAACTAAAAGTAGCCCTATATAAGACGAGTATAGCATTAGACCCAAATAAATTATCCAGCACCACAAACTGAGCTCCTATAAAACTTACAAAAGAGCATACAAGAGAAAAGGATAGAAAAACATAGCAATTCGTCTTTTTAAAAATCAGAGTGCATATGCTTTCATATGAAGGTCATTTGAAAATCAAAATCATTCTTATTACTGAAGACATTATGCTAAAAGATAGAGAAAGAATACATATGGGTCTTTGACAGTACCCTTGGCAAAATATCCTGTGTTGAATGTGAAAAAATAACAGCACGCTACATACATAGTTTCATCTGTTGTACCTTCTGAAATTTGCTGAGCAGCTCAATCTACAATTTTTGCTAGGGGAAATCTTAAAGTTCTGACTGACCTTATAAAGTACTTTCATTCTTCAGAACTCCTATTATTCTATAGTTGGAGCATTTTACCTATAAGGTCTTGTCTTATGAATTTGAATTGAAAAAATCAAGTTTCAATGTGTAATTATCTGAGTTAGTGGGTTCCTAATTTAAATTTAACAGCAACTAACTCACTATCAAAACTAATCTTGATTGATGTTTTCAACTAAATAGATCATAACAACAATAAAATAAAGCAGTCTGATTAATTTTCCAAATCATCGTCACTACTCTCAAATGCAGTCTGGCATAGTGGTTAAACAAATGGCCCTTGAGGGCAGGATTTGGTCAGCAAGCCAAATCTGTCTTTTAGCTTGCTTGTGTAAATAAAGTTTTACTGGAACACATTCATACCCATTTGCCCATTCTTGTGTTTTGTTTTCTTTTGTTTTTTTAATTGTCTGTGGCTGCTTATCTACTAAAAGGAGAGAGTTGAGTAGTTGTCACAAAAACCACATTGCAGGAAAAGCCTGAATATTTATTCTCTGGTCTTTTAAGCAAAAGTTTGCTGACCCTTGCTCAAGCCTTTAATTTTAAGATTATACCATTTCCAGAGAAGACACTTTGAAGTTGGAGTCTTTTTTTTTTTTTTAATTCTAAAAGCAGTCTATTAATAATGGATAAAAACATGATTGCCTGCTGTCTGTACTTACATCCATAAACTCCACATTGGCTTTAGGACCAGTTGTTTCATTAAGAATCTTAATAGCCACAGGAATCTTCACTGTTTCTCCTTCAGGGACCCAAATACCCTTGGGAGGAAAAAAATTCACATTAAATCTATATTAAGACATACAACATTTAGACCAGAAACAAAATTTGATTAAACACTTGACCTATTAATATCTTAAAAAATAATTTAGAAGTTCCATATTTTGTCATTCAATCAACAAATGTTTTTCAAGCACCTGTTATATGTTACAAGTTACTCGGCAACTTTGTTTTCTGCTTTCATTACCTGAAGGTGGATCATATGTGTATTCTGCTTTCAAGGTGTTTACACTATTATCAAGTTCAATTTGTGTACATGAAAAAGGCTTTGAATAGTAAAAAAAAAAAAGAAAAAGAAAAAACATTGAAATAATATATAATAATAATATTTGACTTGGATGATATCATCAACTTCTCACAACTTTGAGAAAGCTGTTCTGATTTTTGAACTTCAATTGTCTTATTTGTAATTTAGAAGACTGGGCTAATTAATGTTGGAGGTTCTTTTCAGCTTTAATATTATGTAATTTTTCTGCAACTAAAAATAAAATGAAATAAAAATGCATATTCTTATGTATCAAAATTCAGATTGATTTAAGAATTAATTTTCTAAGGTGATTGTTTAAGAATTAGTTTTCAAAGGCAAGTACTAGGGAGTATTGAGCACATATTAATTTGTCTATATTATTTAATATTGTGGGTGTGTGTCAAGGATTTTTATTATTTCTGAAGTAATATAAAATATTTATATTAGTCATTGAAAGCTCTCTCTTCCTATAGAGAAATAATTATATTCGAACAGGACCTGTGCATTGTGGGAAAGTATAAAGTTGGCAGGGTTTGGGTAAAGTACAACGTTAGCTAAATAACAGCATTTCTGAGTAAACAATTCAATCATTTGAATGAGGATAATGATACTGATAATACAGGGATGCATAGATTATACAAGAATATTTTTTTTAAGTGTATCGTCCCAAAGGAACACAGAAGCAGATATGAGGTTACATGTAAAAAATAATCTCAAATTTTAATTTATTAGCCTTGACATCAAAAATGTCTTCTAAGGCCAGTTTTAACATTAAAATGAAAGGAAGAAAAAAAAATAGTCTAGTATTCCTGAGCAGAACACCTCCACTTCCTGTTTTTCTTAATATCAGCTGGTTTTAGTTATAAAGAAAATATTTTTAAAAGTTTTTCACTTAGTACTTCTATGCTAAGACATATGTATTTGTGCTATCCAAAGTGGTAATAATATAAGAGAAGACCTAAACACAAGAATTATTAAAAAGTCAAAATAATAAAGAAAAAAAGACTTTAACCTTTAGAAGTTGAATTTAAGGGTTATGTTCTTAGAGTGAATAGGGAAATCTATGTTTCAAATGCAAAATAATAAGCCAAGTTCCCTGTGGTATAATTTTTTTTTGTAAATTATTAATGTAAAAATGAGAAAAAAAAAGCCCAAGACCCATTTTCTTTTTGATGGTACTAGGGTGGAGAACAGGCTTACCGTTATTCAAAAAAGTAACCACAGAGGGGGTTACCTTATAAAGATATAGCATCAATATTAAAATATTCCTAAAGTATAATTTTGAAATAAGAATATACATTCAGTGTGAATTAATTTGCACTGCTTTTTAAATTAGTATAGTCATTATTTTCCAGGCCCCATCATACCACAATTCAACTATGCTGATACCATGATATTGGTTCAAATCTTTTATGTTTAAACACAGTGTATCTTCAACCAGAAGGAAGCATTAACCAAGTAATTGGCTAAGCCAACTTGAATTTCTGTGGTCAAGAATAATTCTTTAAAGTTTAAGACAGTATGTCCTTGTAAGAACTAATATATTAATTAAAACTTAGGGTCAACCATATACACTGTAGGCATAAATTTAAACATACTTATGGAACTTTCAATAAGCTTTTAATAGAGGTAATTTCAATAAATGTGCAACACTCTTGGACAATGAGCAAATAAGTGTTGTTAACAAAAATATTAATAAAGCTTTATTATTAAATAATAATAAAATACTATTAATATTTTCCCTTCTGAGGTCACTAGATAATATTTAGTCTTGAGTTATATGGTATTCATGATTTAAAATAAAATTCAATTTCCAGACCGTATCATCTTTAAAAATATAATCGTGACTATATGCAAGGTACATGCCAAGATTGAGTTATTTTTAAAATGGAAGTCCATTTTTTTCTTAGCACAATATAAATAGAGAAACAGATAGGATACATTGTGTCTCTTTAAACATAAAAAGGATTTGAAGACTAGAAGGTATCAAGTCAGCCTAGAATAGTTTACATTCAAATTAGGTACTCAGCTAATAATTTTTTTAAAAAATTTTTATTGGAGTATAGTTGCTTTACAATGTTGTGTTAGTTTCTACCATACAGCAAAGTGAATCAGCTATACATATACATATATCCTCTCTTTTTTGGACTTTCTTCCCATTTAGGTCACCACAGAGCATTGAGTAGAGTTCCCTGTGCTATACAGTAGGTTCTCATTAGTTATCTATTTTACACATAGTATCAATAGTGTATATATGTCAATTCCAATCTCCCAGTTCATCCCACTCTCCTTTCCCCCTTGGTATTCATATGTTTATTCTCTACGTCTGTGTCTTGTCTGTGTCTCTATCTCTGCTTTGTAAATAAGATTGTCTACACCAATTTTTTCAGATTTCATATATACGCATTAATATACAATATGTTTTTCTCTTTCTGACTTACTTCATTCTGTATGACAGTCTCTAGGTCCATCTACATCTCTACAAATGACCCAATTTCATTCCTTTTTATGGCTGAGTAGTTCTCCATTGTATATATGTACCACATCTTCTTTATCCATTTCTCTGTTGACGGACATTTAGGTTATTTCCATGTCCTGGCTACTGTAAATAGTGCTGCAATGAACATTGGGGTGCATGTGTCTTTTTGAATTATGGTTTTCTCTGGGTATATGCCCAGTAGTGGGATTGCTGGGTCACATGATAGTTCTATTTTTAGTTTTTAAAGGAACCTCCATACTGTTCTCCACAGTGGCTGTATCAATTTACATTCCCAACAACAGGGCATGAGGGTTCCCTTTTCTCCACACCCTCTCCAGCATTTATTGTTTCTAGATTTTTTGATGATGGCCATTCTGACCTGTGTGAGGTGATATAACATTGTAGTTTCGATTTGCATTTCTCTAATAATTAGTGATGTTTAGCAGCTTTTCATGTGCTTCTTGATCATCTGAATGTCTTCTTTGGAGAAATGTCTATTTAGATCTTCTGCCCATTTTAGGATTGGGTTGTTTGCTTTTTTGATATTGAGCTGCATGAGCAGCTCATGAGCAGCATGAGATTAATCCTTTGTCAGTTGCTTCATTTGCAAATATTTTCTCCCGTTCTGAGGGTTGCCTTTTTGTCTTGTTTATGGTTTCTTTTGCTGTGCAAAAACCTTTAAGTTTAATTAGGTCCCATTTATTTTTGTTTTTATTCTCATTACTCTAGGAGGTGGGTCAAAAAAGATCAGCTAATAATTTTGAATTTAATTGAACAAAATATGCAGAACAAGAGATTAAGAAACTTTTGCATTTTGACCATAGAATAAAAGTTTTATTTTAAAGAGATTACATTATTTTTGGAAAATTCAAGAGAGAAAATTAAGGTTTATATTCCAATTGTTAATAATTTCCATTAAATAAATCTGTCTTAAATATAAAAAAATAACATTTTAAGATGTAAAGTTCTTAAGATCTGACATATTTTAGCCAACGTATTTGTAAAAATGTAGGGTTGCATATAGCTTTGAGAAACTTTTGGGAATTGAAGTAATGGACATTACAAGGATTTAGTACTATCCCAACAGAGCTTCTTATTCTTGCTGTTTACCATTAAAAATAAATTTCACCACAATTAACCTTGGGCCTGGCCTTTGAATTGGTTTTGTAATTAAGTTAAATAAGTAAACATGCAAATGCTATCATTCAAGCTCTCCCTTTCCAGAAATATCTCTCTTATTAAAAACCCATGTTGTCACCCTCTCCTTCTAGCTAACCTGAACTTAGAGAAAAGAAAGAAGAGCATATTGCCCAGGTCTCTTGGGGATCTCCTCTTGTGTAGGGGTAAAGGAAAATGGGTTGGATCTGGGTATTTTGGAAAAGGACAAATTTGCCAAAGGGAGATGATATCAAAAGGAGCTCAGAAGGCATTGAGAGAATGAATTATATTTTGGCTTTGCATTCATGTTTCCTGCTTTCTCATAACTGTATCCAACCCAGTTTGGTCAATAAAAATTAATGAATTCATTTGTTCAGCAACTTCTCAATACTATAAAGATTCTCCTCTCTGAATATTAAAGAGGAAGTTAGGTTGGCTAGAACAATAACTTTGGCTATTATTTAAAACAAGTCTGAAACAAAACTGAAAATAACTGATGGTATGTGTTATTTTCTACTTACTTTATAAACAGTTCCAAAAGCACCTGAACCAAGTACTTTTACTCTTTTGAGCTCAGTTTCTTTCAAAATACGTAGTTGAGCTTGATTAGGCGCCGTACCACTGGGTGTTAAGGGTTCTACCAACTACAAAGCAAAAAGAGTACAGGTTATACAACTTTCGATCCAACAATCAGTGTTCCTCTCTTTTTCTCTCTGTTTGGTTCACTTTCTCACACGCAGAAAACACACACAAGATCACTTTTCCTTGACAAACAATATGTTTGTAAAATGGATCACTCACAATTCCTTCTGACACTACCCTTTCTCTTCTCATGCTGTTCACTTGGGTGAACACAAGTAACAAATGTGTACCTACCTTGAGGCATACTAGTCTAGGGGATTTTTTTCCCACTTTTTATAGACATTTAGAGACTAATTAGGGGCTCTTAATTCTACTTTTTCATGCTCCTTCCTTTTGGACAACTTCAGCTAAGACTTAGAGATTTTACTTATGCCAGTGTACTCTATCAGAATTTTTTCTCATTTCAGGAAATTCGATACATAAAAATTAAATAAATACAATTTTTAAAAATTAAAAAAAGCTACCTTCTTAGCATTTAATACCTAGCAGGGAAGTCAGGACAGACATGTCAGAAGAGAAAAAAACAAGTTAGCACAATGTCAATACACCAAGACAGTGTTTCTAAATCTTTCATGTACATATGAATTACCAGAGTTTTTTTGTTAAAATGCAGATTCTGGTTCAGTAGATATGGATTTGTGGCTGAAATCTGCATTTTTACAGAATTCCAGGAGATTCCTCTTTATGATGATGGTCCTTGAACACATTTTAAGTAGCAAGGCCCTAGAGCACCTTCTAGGTTAAAAATTCTAAAATGCTATGAATTGATTCTAGATCATAAATGAATTCTATGAAATGTAGAGGAATAAAATAACCACTGGGGAGTGAGGTTTGCTTTTTGTGGCTTCCTAAAAGGAGGCACACGTTAAAATTGGTCTTGAGATAATAAAAATGGATGGACATGGGGGAGGACACTGCCACCAGGAAGAACAGTTTGGACACAGCACCAGGGAGAAGGAGCAAGGCATGAAGGAGAATAATACAGGGAGAAGGACAGGTCTGAAGGGTGAAATTAGGGTGGGAAATACCAGATCCTAAAGTGGGTTGGGTAGCCAAAAGGGGTAAAATTAGGCTGATAATTTTAGATGTCATAGTTTAGATGCCATTGCCAGAGAGGAGGGGTAAGCAGGAGAAAGGTACGTAAATGTGTGCCAATTTCTTGACTATGTGAACACAAAAATGTAGACAGAAGAGAGACTCTGGGTACCAAAAAGTTTATACTGTATGTTGAAATTTTAGAGTTTTATCTATGCTTGAGGAAAAAGGCAAGTCAGAGAAACAAGAGCTTTTTTAAAATTTATTTTTAAGTTAAATAAAAGAACTAAACTTTAAACACAGACAAATAGCTTGTTCTCCCTCAGCATAAGGAAATAATTAAGGCCTACTCCTACTCACATTGTCTTGAAAACTACCACAGTATTTCAAAATGTCTGTTTATAAGGCTAACTGCACTGCGGTCCTCAGCTTGGTTATTATTATCATGCTTCTGTGAACATAATGGTCTACTTAATTAGCTAAACAGAATCTTGAATGTAGGTAAAGTTTAGGGATGTTAGCAAGAATTTGGGAAAGGTGATACAAATTATCAATATTCTTAAGCTATTTTTTAACAGTGTGGCAACTAATACACTTTTATTTCAATTTCAAATTTATCTTGTAATAATGCATATAACTGCATTCAAGTGCCATAAATCTGAGAAAGAGTCACACAATTCTTTAACAAATCTGAAAAAAATCTCCTGCAGAGGATCCCATTCATTTGAATCCTGCTGTGCAGAATTTCTTTGGTAGATTTTGATACACATACTATGTATACAGTAAGAAACTTTTATAAAAGTTTATAAGTTTAAAAGTTATAAAACTTTTAAATCATATACAAAAGTCATACAAAAATCATATGCAAGATTGGGGACTGGATTTTAGCAGTTTAGGCTAGATAGACTTAAAAATGTATATACATGTATTATATATATGCATATACTGTGCAATAATTTCATATTTTGAAAACTTTACAACTCTACCCACAATTTTATTAAGTATCATTCAATTTTTTTCTACAAACACATTTTTTTTTCCCCAGGAATTTGAGTATTATACCATTAAAAGAGCACAGTTTTATTTTGTGACCCAGTATGGTAGAAAGACATTTGAGTTTAAATTTGTGGGTTTGTATATCATTGTTGCCGCTTACAGGCTTAGAATGCAATTTGCCTTTCCTGGCCCTTCATTTCACATCTGTGAAATTGGTATACCAATAATTATCTTAGAAGATTGTTAAAGGATGAAATGGTATATACATAGGTGGAAAACTCTGGAACATTACCTGTCATAATATAGGCACCAAATCTGTCACTCTTCAAGGGATAGGATTATATCTCATTAATACATTTCTAAATCACAGCATCTATCAAAGCATCAAGCTTATAGTGCATCTCAATAAGTGTATATTGAAAAAAAGATTTTCTACTTTTGTGCATGCAACAGAAAAAAGACAATCTGGGTCAACATGATTTTGGGAAGTGTATCAATTTTAAAAACCTTCCAACAACATATCATGCTTTAACAAAGTTTTCACATCTGAGGCAGATTTCTAGCTTCAGTATTTAAGAATTTAAGTTGAACCTCTTAAGAATTCCTCTTCTATTTAGATGGTAGAAAATCACAGTTATTTACTTTTACTGAGAGAAAGATGAGAATTCAACAGTTAGCTAATTTAGTCCTAAGCGATAACTTTCTATAAAAAAATAGAATATGCTTATAAAACCAATCAGTATGCATTTATTTAGTAATGAAATGCCAATTTGGAGGGCATTATTAGAAAGCACCATATTAACAGCACAAAACAAAACAACTCTTTTCATAGCAATGAGCTTTTCCTACACATAGTTAAGAGACAGAATTTGTCTTCTATTTATTCAATCACCTAAATATCCACTGCTATTCCAAACCTTTCATTCCTTTCCAACTCTAGTTTATTTACTTCACTTTTCAAAATTCTTTCAGTGACTGCTTCAAGCTGTCCATAAGGGAGAATTCTACCTGCCTCCACCATCCTAGCTAACCTGAAAATATGCACAGTACATGTGCTGTGCCCAAACTTTTATTCATGTTCACATGTACAAGGCTGAAAGTGATCAAGTTGATCTTGTGTAACATCCAGCTCAAGTCAGAATCATTACTATGTTCACTCCGTGTATATAACTACCATTTTTATGCTTGAACGTGTCTACTGATAAGACAGCCCATTTAATTTCAGATAACTTCAATCATTAGAAAGAAGTATCTTCTTATACGTAACTATATAGTAGCTTTCTGAAACCTTCAAATAATTCTATCTAGATTTAACTTTTGGGGGAAAAGAGCTAAAATTTAATTCATTATCAGTGTGAGAAACATATGAATGAATGAATATTCCCATTCCTTTCAGTGTTAAGAGGAAAAGTCAAACTGTCACACTGACAGTGAGATGGAAAACAAACGCAAAGAAGGCAGACTGTCTCAGTACGGATTTGCTCTGAAATGTTCTGATAGGCATGGATACGTGTATCAGCAGAAAGAGGTAGGATTCGAGTTGAGAAGGATATGGTAACGCATGGTCTTCTGCAATTGTTTGTCCCCTATAACCTTTATGGTGAAAACGATCATCTTGCATGCTAGAGAATTCAGTGTGGCAATACAAAAGAAAATTATAGTATTTTATGGATAATTTACATATTCACAATAACTAACATCATAATATTAAATTCATCTCATAAATAGTGTGATAAGACCTATGTTATTACAAAACTAAGCTTTATCCTGAAGCTCATCTTTTCACTGCTGCTATAATGAGATCAGTGGCTACCAATTTAATGACCCTAATTAAAGCATAAATTTCTTGCCGATCTGGCTTTATTTTAAACCAAAAAAATTCTATCGCTTTCTAACGTTTTTCTAGTTCTGCTACTGAGATATTCTCTGACTCAGATATTTTCTAGTTCTGCTACTTGTATATCCTAGAGCTTGTTAATGGACCCCTGTCTCCAAAAGAAACAGATCTGGCCCAATATGATAATTTCCTTGACCCCTGCTATTTGCCCTCTTCAAGCCATGAGCCTGCCTTGACTACACTTATTATATACTCTGATTTTCCTTCAACTTTGTATACCATACTATAAAATATAAACCCTCAGCAAGAAATTGAATAGAATTTTCTCTTGGATTAAAAAACTGAGTATGTAAACCTTCTAAACCTAATGAAAATCCCTAAACACTTGAGAAGAAATGAACACCTCACCTCTGTTTCCAGGAATCTTCTTAAGGCTCTTTTCTTTTTGATGCTCTTCCTTCTAACATAAACTGCAAATGTTAGACCCACGATGACCATGATGAAGAGCCCGCCAATGACTCCGGCTGCAATTAGAGGAGTCCTGCCAACCAGAATGGAAAAGAAAAGAAGAAAGTGTGAAGAGAGAAAAGACAGAGGAAGAGGAAAAAGCAGTTGGACAAGCCATTATCCACATATCACAAGTCTAGTCAATTAGAAGAAATGCAAATTAAAAACACATTAAAGCTTTCAAAAAACTTTTCTCATGGTAAAAACTGTACCTGTTCTTTGTTTTGCTTTGTTTTTTAATAATAAACCATGCACAGACAAGTAATCTTTGGGGATGAGCAGCCACAACATGCCATTTGATGAAAAAATGTAAAATTTGATAACAAAATGAAGAATGTATGCCAAATTTTTGATATAGCATCATTTTAAATCATTTTAATTTTACTTTTATCTATAAAGAAGTAGAAATGCATTTAAATAGTAGTGTTGTGGTTTATAATATTATTTTCAACATTTTCTCTAAAGCAGGCTTTCTCAACAGTGGCACTATTGACATTTGGGACTGGATACTTGTTCATTCTGGGGACTGTCCTTTGCATTTTAGGAAGTTTAGCAGCATCCTTGGCCTCTATCCACTAGAAGCCAGCAACACCTCCATCCTCTAGTTATGACTGTCTCCAGACATTGCCAAACGTCTGTCAAAATCACTGCCAATTGAGAACTACTGTTCTAAACCAAAAATGAGTGCTCTGAGGACCTGTGAACCCCACACCTCTGGTATACAGAGATACCAACAGAGAGATGCACTGACAAAAGTGCTATTTCAAACTCTGGCAAGGGCAACTTTGCTGGGACAAAGGGTACGAGAAAGATGAAGAACTGGGTCAGATGGGTTTTCAGAGTTATGATGACTGGAGTAAGCATTATTATTAAAAGTATGACTAAGCATCATATACCCATGAAAGAGGTCTACACACTAAGTAATAAATAAAAATATGTAAATAGTATTAAAAAGGGATTAGGAAGAAATTGACTGGAGATTTTTATTCTTAAAATGTTTCTCTAATATATTGTTAGCTAATGTATAATTTTGAAACTGATCACTTTTTGTTTTCTAAGATAAATTTTTTGCTTGCTTGAAAAGTAATGTTTATGGTCTTAACTTCTTGTTCTAGAGTAGAGTAGTATCTATGAGCTTTCTGTAGTCAAAGCCCTGAAATATATTAATTTCATATGCCATAGCAAACAGTTCAGAGTAAAACACATAGGTGTTGACTATGAAGTCGTGATAGATATCAAAACTAAAAAATAATTCCCTGAATGTTCATGCTTTCCATAGTAAAGTGTTTTATATTTTATATTCCTATTTATAGAAGAAGCTACTCTATACAGCTACCCTCCTTCAGAAAAAAAAAAAAAATTACTTGTTCTTGAAAGGTAAACTTTTGCTCAAAAACAGATCGGAAATAATGAAAGCAGATGATCCTAAATAGAATTTTTAAATTTTAAAGAGCTCTAGGAAAAAATCTGGGTAACTTCTTCTATAAATTAAGTCATGTCTTTTAAACATTATAACTGTTATATTATTGTCATATAAAACTGCAAAGAAACCTTAAAATGTAGTTCATCCTAAAGGTTGTTTTCTGACAGTTCAAAGTCCTACAGCATACTGAAATGTTGCTATAATTCAACTAGATTTTCCTAAATGGAATTTTCTAAAGACTTAAAAATCTATGCTGAGAAAATTAAACTAAAGTACGGAAACAAACTCATCATTGTGATGTGTTTCGGTGTGTGTAAGATCACATTTTTGGTATGCCAGTTATATGTATTTCAGAAAATATTTTGGTTTTCAACCCAAGGCATAATTTTCAGCTCAAGTGCCTAACATGTCTCTGAAAAGTCACTACTATAAAAAGAACTGTATTTTTGTTTCCTGAGCCCAATTTTTTATTGCAAAGGATTTATGTATGATTGAGAATAGTCCCCAGTATTTTGTTAATTGTGGATTTGAACTAAACTCTAAACTTCCTCTGCTTATCTATTTTGCAAAAGAATAAATGGTATGTATTTATGACAATATTTGTCAATGTCACTGTAAATTAAAAGAAAATTCTTTTTTTTTTTTCATTTTAAGAATGATCACTTTCAATAGGACAAAACAGGATCCCTGACTCTATTTTTTTTTTTCATCTAATTTGGATGGATATCAGTTATCATATCATTACTACTTAGTTTAGTCATGGCAATGAAAATAAAACATTCAAAAACTCAATAGACAGTAATTTCTATGATTTTTCTAGTTAGCTTTTAGTTTTGATATTTTCCCTCAGCAGTTCCTTGGTTGACTTGCATTCCTCTAGCTTTTTTCTTCTTTTACCACTCTGCAGGAATGATAAAGGTACAACCAACCTGAAGAAGTAAAGAACTAGAGTTTCTGCACCTAAAACTCATACATAAATGATTTTTTGGACATTTTAAGAGGCCACACTCTTCTTATTCCAGAGGAAGTTACTCTTGAAAAAGAACATTAACCACAAGGAAGCAACCAATTAAATTGAAAAGGGACAATGTTCTATAAGAAAACTTGCTTGTTCTCTTTAATGAGTGAATATCATGAAAAAAGGTACTGATCTTGATTAAGAAGACTTAATAATCACAAAACCAGACATGAAATGCAACCCTGGCCTGGACTCTAGCATGGACAAGCCAACTGTACAGAAATTTTTTAGATAACTTGAGAAATTAGAATATGGATTAGATAGTAGATGAAATAAAAATGTGCTGGCATGTAAAGATGTGGACCAGAAATTGAAAAGACTGAGTTACAAAACAGTAGGATCTAAATCAGAAAAAAATTCATATACACATACACGTATATGTGTGTAAAAAGATCTGGAAGAATGTACAATAAGACACTATGACTCTAGTGTTCTTATTTTTGTATTTTTACTTTTGGGCATTTTCTAATATTCTCCAATATATTTATTTTCCCTTTGAAATAAAAGTTAATTAAATTTAAGAAAAATACAGAAAAAATAAATCATTGTCTAAAAGCTTAGTTTTACAATAATGGCCTTGTTTTTTCCTTATTTTTTCTTTTTGAATGTTTACTTTGCATCTTTTCAATTAAGAATTCATTTTGCTATTCCCTGTCCACTTTTATGATCTAAGTGCTTTTGCAGATATTTTCTATTCATTGTAGCTTAATGTGTCTGAGACATTTAATTACCACTATGTTTCTTACAATTAACATTATGTTTTATAAGACCACTCTAACCTGAAAAGTTACACTACTTACACATTTCCTACGCCCCCCGCAATTTTGATGATTCCTAGATATTTGTAGGTGTAGGATAGATGCCCTTTTTTTTTTTTTTTTTTTTCCCTGAGAGTTAATGCTTCACTCTTTATGAGGATCCTTTGGATAAAAGGGATATAGCTACTTAAGTTGTTTTTTTAAATTACTGTATATCCCTCCTAGGTCTCAATGCTGACTATTGCCAACTAGGCTATATTCCTGAAAGAGGGTGTGTTCCTCTTATATGTTAGTCAGAGTAGCCTCCAAGAGGCTAAAATGTGACACTATTAATGAAATCAAAACCAAGAGACCTAGAATACTCTGTAATCCCTTATCTGTAATAGGATTATTATTTGTTTCCTGTCTTTTGCCTGTCCATTAAAAATCGCTGGGATCCCCTAAAGTATACAAGATAGGACATGACAAGTGATAAGTGCAAGCTTTTTCTAAAAGGATGCTATCGAGTGATATTTTACCTTATTCTGTGATTTAGAAATAGTATAATGAAACTGATATTGTCTACTCATAGAAACTGATATAATAAGGATTCTGAATCACAAATGAACTTGACTAATTTATTTAAAAGCATGTAACTTGGTTTTCACAATTTCATTTAGAAGTTCAGAGACAACACAATGCATTATACTCTACTGCCTTGAATGCAGTTACCTATTTTAAACAGTTATATATAGAAGAGTAGTGTCTCCCCAAACCATACTACTCATATAATAAGATGTATTCTTATTATTCATTACTCTGTTTGAACCATGCTTTTCCTCACTGGAGAATATAAAATGTGAGAGAATCATGGAAGCTGATTTTATAAACATCCAAATATTTTCTTTCATTGATCTGTTTCCTTCCAGATAACAGATCACAAATAAAATATAGTAAAGTCAATATAATTTATGATTAAAACTCAAATGGTTTTAAAACTATTCCATTATACCAATTTTCATTTAATGTCAAGGGCAGGCTATTCTACAAAAAATGTGCAGTGGTATTTTCTTTAAAATTGTAAACAGTGAAACTGGTAGTTTGACTAATATAGTCACCAAATCTAAATCTATAGGATTCTTTTATATGAATTTCACCAAATAAAATGATTTTAAACTTGTAATATAGGTATATTTTTCTTCATTTCTTAGATACAGAATAATTTTCAGTTACAGATAAAGGAATCAATCAGCAGCCCTATAACACACTGACAGTATAGTTTGTAACTCACGGTATTGACTTTAAATCAGAGAACTCCACTTTTAGAAGCTTCTAAAGTAAATAGTTTGAAGATGGGTCCTCAGAAGTCGCTGGATCAGACTTAGGGCTGCTTCACTGCTTATCTATGGGCACTAAAGGTTAAACTGATTTTTTAAAAATTTACACAGAAGTAAAAACAAACAAAGAAAAGCTGCAGGCTAGTCAGATAATTTTAACCAGACATTTTTGTATAAGAAAGTTTAAATAAAATTATAAAATAGTGCCTTTAACATTATTATTTTGTGTTTACCTTCAAATCTGCATGCTTTTTCCTTATAGTGCTATATCATGCTGGAAAGATGTTTCCACATCAGACCAGTCAGAGCTTTAATTATGTTGTGCCTCCGCTGGTTGTGAGCAGTGCCTCTATCAGATGACTCAGTTGAGATACACATAAGTACATGCTTCACGTAAGGCAATGAAAAATAAACATAGCAGGAGCCAGCTAATCTTTCTTGGATTCCTGAGATCTGATACACTTGCCTCTAGATCCTGCCTAGTACTATTCTTAAATCAAATACCTTTAAGCACTGGCAAATCATATACCTCCCGTAGGTCAGGACAGTCTCAGTTTGTACCACTGTTAAGTACAAGTAGAACCCCATTCACTCTCAAAAGCTCCCTTATGTGAGCAATAAATCAAATGTTTATCCTTTAATAAATACTTAGCCCAATTTAGAGAATCTAGGACACCTTAAGATAACAAGTCTTTACATATATATGTATAAATAAACAAACAAATACATACACATTCATACAGGACTAAGTATTAACAAGTTTCACTTCCTGGCAAGGTAAATTAATTACTGCCTGTAATAAACCTATATATAACATAAATGGATGTTTCCTAAATTAGAGTCAGATGTGAGGATTCTCTGTAATCTTATATTTTCTTTTAAAAATATAACCAGATAACATTGGCTATCATCTTGCACCCTATCTTCCCTCTGAAAATGTTATACTGACCATCAGACAAAAGCATGAGTATATCATGAACCAGAGGTTGAATGTATCCTCAGTAATATACTTCACGTTTCCTAATTTGCTCTTGTTATAAGAAAAATGTAGTTGATCAAAAACATTTTGACTCTTTAGTGAAAGAAAATTCTTAGAATCAGTTGCCAACTGAGATAAATAATGCAACTTTGCAAATAGGGACATTTTCAATATTATATTAATTATGTAAGTAAGCAGTTTAAACATAGCAGAAGTGCTGTCCAAATAAGAGGAAAACAAGATTTGACTGCCATTAGGTACTCATGAGTTTTATGGCACATATAGTGTCACAAACAATTCATTTCATTTTCAATGGGAAATAATCTAATTGAAATGAAAATGTCAAAGACTTTCTATCCTGATATAGAAATATCCCCTTTCATAGAAGTAAACCAGAGATTTATCTGGTCTTATATACTACACTTAAGTTCAAATAATTTAAATAGATTGACTATGGACTTTTGATTCTAATAATACTTGTATATTTTTAATTAAAATTTTCTTTTTACATATACTGCATATTTTCACAATAACTATGCAATGTTGAGCTTATAACCTCCGTATTAAAAATAATGAAATAGACTCAGAAAAGTTAAGATACTTAGACAAGGTCAAACATAAATAGTAATGTTAACATTTTACATCTTGTAATCTCAAGTCCATCAGTTTTTCAGCTATATATGTTGTCTTTCTAAAGATGATTCATTAGAATTTTTTTAGGGTAGATAAATACAATTCATCAGATTTTTCTTTAATACCTAATACCTACAGTAGAGAATACAAAATAAACATAAATTTATTTAGGGGTTCTAATAAACTCTTTGATTTTGTATTTAGTTATATCTTAATATTGTAATTCTCATCAGACTATCATTTTAGCTGCATTGTTATGTTCACTGTGATTTAAGTCTATTAAATCCTTTATGCTCTTATTGAAGTTTATAAGTGATCTTATACTTCATTGAGTTTCATTTTATTTTTTCAGTGAGAAAACAGTTAAGAGGATTTGGGGCGCTTAAAAAAACACTGGATTTCCTTTAAGAAAAGCAAAATTAAGCGGTATCTATCATTCTAATGATAGTCCCTACTGCATTGTTACTCTGTTCAGTCTTCCCCAAAGCAGCTCAGATTTGAAACAAGAGACCCTGAAACAATAGGAAATATTGAAATTCCCCAGAAGACATTTTAAGGATTACTGACTAGGGCAAGGAGAGCCACATTCGTGTTTTTTTTTTCCCCTCGTGAAAACTGTGCTTATTCTGACCCAGAATTCCACCTGCTCTATAAATATGACACATCTTTTCTTTTGGAGCAAATGAAAGTGATGTGGGTCAGACTCTGAGGAAGACATCAGTTGACAGTTACAAGTTTTATCTGATGAGACCTAGAGTATTACAGTATGTCTCTATCCTTTGATTAGGATTCGCAATTCCTCTATTATACCTTAACTATGACCAGAAGTGTTGAGTGCTGAAGCAAATGAATCAAAACATACTGCCCCTCTTCCTAACTAAATTTAAATGTTTCTTGACTTGTCTTCATGTGTTTAAATAAATCTTTTTTCACCAATATTTTTTCAATATGAAAAAGTTACATATTATTCAATAACACAGTGTTACAAAGTATTTCAGAAGAGATATTACCATTAAATGAATATGTAAATATCATTTGGATTATTTTATGTCTAGAATTAGGTCTGAGAAAAATTTCTAATAGTTTCATGGTAATTCCTTCCTTCTATTTATAAGTAATATTTACACCTATCTACGGGTTTTTGTTTGTTTGTTACAATTTTAGGGAAAGCATACAAACCTGTACATTTGATTTTTGAGGCAACTGTTCTCATGATTAAATACACCATCCTGAAGATACAAATAATCCACCTATGAATTTTACACTTATGAATTTTTTTCTGCTTTACTGAGGTATAATTGACAAATACCTATGAATTTCTACAAATGAAATATTGAAAGGGAATTAGATAAGGAAGAACTTCTCTGTTAACAGATCTTTGTAAGAGCTCAGATGAATTTTTAGTCCTCAGACTTGTGTGTGTGTGTGTGTGTGTGTGTGTGTGTGTGGTTTATACCTATTACACAATATCATTAATGTTTATATTAGTAGAACACTTTTAACATCATCTGTATAGATTGAATATATAAGTATGTTTAATGAAACAAACAGAAAATTGTAAATATTTAATTACAAAATATATAATCCACTAAGTACTACTGCATTCTATTACCTATTCATTACATAGACATGGTAATCTGAAGCAATATGCCAAAGGTTTAAAAAATTGAAGATAAAAATCTGAAAATTTCAGTTGTGGCCTACCGAAATTGTTCAGCATGCTAGGAATTAATTAGTTTCACAATAGAGCAGAAAATATTACATAAATACTTCTCTATGAAGTAAAGTGGGGGAGGAATAAATCATTACAGGCATTATTCTTTGCTATCCTATGTTAAAAATTTTCTTCACCTCAAAATCTCCATCCATTCTAATCACTGTAATCTCACATATCTATGTTACTAACAGGTATTATAGACTATGGCAAATTGCATTTATCTTTATCTATCAAGTCATTACACCACACATTTTTGTCATGTTTACTGGGTACAATTACATAATACAGATTTAAGCAGTCCCATTTTGAGAGGATTCACAAACTAATTTTTTAAGTAATAGTTTTTTTTATTTTACATACAAATATGTATATAAAGCATCTTTGATTTCTTTTAGTATGCTTTTAAGGCACCCCAATCCTTGCCTTAGACTAAAAACTTTTTTTTTTTGATGAAATGCTTACACAAAGGGAGTAAGAAAGTGTCCTTCTTAAAAGAAAAAAAAAAAAAAACTCCTTTTCATTCAGATGATATGTTTTCTAATTATTTTGCCCTGCTGGTACCCTTATTTCCCTCTGAGGGCACTTCCAAGTGTTAATGGGGAGTTGGATGAAATGAAAAGGGAGGAGACTTTGAGAACAGGTACAGCTGCAGGGAAAATGCCAGGATTTTGGACATCCATGTGGGGGTCACTGAACATTTCTTCCAGGATTAAATAACAAAAGTGACTTTTACCAGGTGTTTTATTTGTATTATGTCAAATAATTCTTCTGACATGATTATTTATGTATGATGAATCTGAGGTAGGTTATATAACTTGCCCCAGGTCATAAGCATTCTAAGTGGATAGTCAAGATTTGAATCTTGGCATGGTTTCCTCTAAAATCTTTTCTGCTTCCATTAACATATGACTATAAGAGTATATTAGGACGATTACTCTCCTAATATACTAGATAAATAGGCAATGAAGAGAAGATATTTTCAAGACTGGTTAGCTATTTTAATAGTGCTTATTGGTGGCAGTGAGAGACATAGTAGGGAAGCATAGTGGATGAGGTAGAAAAGTATTTCCAGCAGCAGAAATGATTCAGTGTATAAACCTGATGGTGAAGACAGACAAAGGAGGAGTCAAAGATGGCTAGGCTCCCGTGCCTGCGTGAGTGGAAGGCTGATGACTCCATTCATGGACTTGAGAAATCAGGAGAAAGACATTTGGAAGGAGAAGCGTTGATTCTTTGGGGTCTATGGATTTGAGGTGCAGAACAATATACAGGTATATTGTTATCTTTTCACTATGCCTTCAAATTTCTGTGTCCCCTTGTTCCTCCTCTAATATCAAGACTTATACCTGTGTTGATTTTAATAGCTTCTCATTTTTAATTGAAGAGAGCCATGGATAACATAATGTCATTTCCTTTAAATTTTTCCAATACTTTCTTTTTTCTCTGGGAACGCTAGAAATGCAAAAGAAGAAAAAGCTTGGTTCAAGGGCTTTTTTTCATTTCTGTTTTCTTTCCTCCCCCTTTCCCTTTGTTTTCCTAAGGCACTGTTATTTTTCAGTTTGATTTCTCTCATTAAGTTGAAGTCTGCTGTATCAATCTATTTTTGTTCTGACCTTTTGAGACCATTCACTTTTAAGTGTAACACAACTCTAAAATAGTTAATATATTTAGAAATCTTATTCGTACTATTGTACATGGAGCTGCTCTTCACATTGGGTAACACATGCTGACACCAGGTGCCTTTGTAAGTCTATATGGATCTTTGTTAATTTTGAGTCCTAATGACATCCCCTTTATGGAGAATTTAAAGTTTGGCATTAAATATTAAACTTAAAGAAAGTTCTGTAATTGAAAAAGATAGCTAAACATAATGATTCTGAAAGAGGCCACTTCATATTTTTTATTTTACGATTTGGTAATTTTCATAGGAACAACCTTATGTTCATGTATAAAGGGCTAAGTGCTAATAAACGGCCTCAATTTTATTGCCATCTCTGTGACCCAATTCATTCCATTTTGCTATCATATTTACAAGAGTATCTCCCCTTAGCACTATGTGTCTCTTTTATACACTCCCAAACTAAACTTAATTTAGTTGTTTATAATTATTCTCTCTCAGATTCTTTTCTATTTCTAGGTAAATTATAAGCCCTGTAAGGTTAGGGACTATTATTTCTACTTTTATATTGCCCTATACCTCCAGTAATATTCTCTAAGAAGATTCTCAATAATTATCATTAAATAAATCAAACAGCAAATAGGATACTTTAGGTGATAACATATTTAAGAAAAAATGCAATTATTTCACTTAAGACTTTTATAGTATTTGGAACAATTGTGAATTGCTCAATTCACTTGTGCTCTATTAATTATTGAACTAATTCCCATTACAATTTAGTTTCTCCACAAAATCAGTACTTGTCAAGGTCACTAATGGTTTCCTTATTGTCAAATTAAATAGTCATTTCTTAGATCTAATCTTAACCAATCACTTAGTAACACATCATGTGAGTGATCACTTTCCCTTTCTTAAAACACTGTCTTTCCTTGAGTTTCTCGTCTATCTGGTCAGTCCTTTTCAGTCCTGTTAGCTGCTTCCTCCTTATCTCCCTGACCCCTAGAGGTAGAAGGGTTCCAGGACTTAACCATTGGATTTCTTCTCTTCTCTACTTACATTTACTCTCTAGATATGATATCCTCCATCTCTTTATCTATGTGCTGATAAGCAAATCTATATCTTTAGTCCAGACCTCCTCTCCTCTAAATTAATATTTTAATTTCAATTTCAATTTCAATTGATGTCTCCACTTAGATAGCTAATATCTCAGTCTTAGAAATTCCAAAATAAACTTTGATTCCAACAACCCTTCTTCTCCCAAAAGGTATTTCCTGCTCCTCCCTAAGTCTCTTATTTTGGCAAATGGCAATTTTATCTTTCTGGGTTCTTTCACATTCCACACCTATTTAAGCTAGGAAAAAGCTTACAAACACATAATTAGATCCTTGCTCATTACTGTTCCTTTCTTCTCTACTTAAGTATAGTCTATCTTTTTGAGGGCAAATATTCTTTTATTTCTAATCTATAACATTTAGTTCTAATATATCCCATGTTATCTACTGACTTCCAGTTTAATTTAGCTCATCTAGGAGTTCCACAATAGCGTTGCAATTTTAAGGGTCTTATTTTCATGACCAATATGTAAATTTCAAATAAAATTAGGGACATGTACATATTCAGAGTTTAAAGGTAAAATAATGGAATTTCTATTTTTAAAAGTACAAATATAAGTCCTTTAGGTGCTGGAATTGTGTCACAGATGTCCTCATGTTTTTTGGAGGCTAGTTTGTCTCATGAAAAGAATCATTAAATAATTATTACACAAATAAATAACTGAATGCATACTTTACTTCTATAAATATTTAGATACTTTCCATCTTAAATCAACCCTTAAAAGCACATAAATATTTCAACAATTTCAGAGTTTCCTATATATTTTTAAACTTAACAAAAGTGTAATTGTAAAGAGTTTCTAGTGAAAAGAAAATGGGAAAAGTTATTTCAAGTTTCTTGAACTGAAGCTAATATGTGTTTAATATTTGCTTATTTCTGATTTTTAAGTAATAAGTAAAATAATATTTTCTCGTAAAAGCAATGAAAATAATCCTTGGACCAGTTGTTATTTTTGTTTGCTTGTATTAGTTTAGTTTATCTCTCACCCTCACAGTACTGTGTCAAAGTTTCTGGTTGACTAACCCAACTGTCATTCCTAATCCCCTGCTCCCTAAAGCCTTCTAATCTAGGGATTTTTAAAAAGTTCAACAACTTCCCCAGTCTTTCTACATCTTGATGTGAATATACAACAAATTTCTAGCCAATGAGAGAAAAACGAATTTCAGCTAGAGGAATTCTGGGAAAGGAAAGGTACAGCTGATGAAATCTGTCCCTCCTCTTGTGTCCTCAGATGTAATGCTTAGAGCTGCAGCAACCATCTTACTACCGAAACAGAAAGATAAGAAAATGACATGGATTCTGACCCCGATGTTACTGATCCATAGAACCAAAGGCAATCACAGCTCCCTCACTTCTAGACTTCTGTATTAAGAATAACAGATAAAAGTATTTGTCGAAGCCACTAACATCAGGCTTAATTTCACTTGTAGCCCAAGTAAAGTCCTAACCGAAAAAGGAACTATGTCCAGATTTTCCAAGTTTAACTTCTTTTCTTGCATTGAACTATCAAATGCATTATCTCTAGACAATCAGATTTTTAAAAACAAAAGATAAACGGATGGCTCTTCCCTTTTTCAGGTAACAGTTAATAACCCTGGTGCTTCTATTATGTTTGCTTAATTATCACAGTCTCTTGGTTATTTACCAGGCTTTACCTACATCAGCCTTGACTGAACACTCTTATTGGGGGTGGGGTGGGGAGGTGCCCTACACATCTACAAGTAACACTAAGTAGAAGCTTGTAAAGCTTCTTCAAGAATGTAGTTTCTGAGTTGTGGAATTTAAATATGTTGTAATGGACAGCCTGTTCATTGCCATCCATTTTCAAATAGTGATAAAATTCAAAAGTACTAAAATGTTTTCATAATTTACGAACCTCAAGCAAATATTGTACTGGAAAATCAATAAAGAGAACATGAAGAAAACAGAGTTCTTCATTAGCATTTAACTTGGTAAAACATGAATACCCAATTTTTCTAATTCCTGGGCCCATAGCAGATTGGAAGTAACCCAAAGGAAAAAAAATGATAGGGTGAAGCTGTTTCTGTCTATCTCTTTTAAAATACTCTGCAGAGGACTCAGAGAAAAGACAAACAAACCCTCCTTGCAGAGACTTTTGGTCACTGCACTCCGCTTTAAATAATGTTTTTAGCATAGAATGGATAGCTTTTATATCCTAAGGGGAGGTCTATTGTGACCAAAATCAAAAGAACACATTTTAGAGCATCTAACAATGTTTAACAATATAACTCCTTTTTGAACTTATATAAATGCCCAATCCCTAATTAGAACACATTTCTAATTATGGGGAAACCCATTTTTTTCTCAAGCAGTTGCTTAGAAGATGTTATGATTCTGCAGATGTTCTGAATACAGATTTAGAGCCACCAGATAACATAAACAAAGAAAAAAAATCGAACCTAAGTCAATTCAAATAACATTGAAATAATATAATAGCAAGACAACTTTACACTTTGCCTGAAACCATTTCATTTACATGCAAAAGAAATCATTCCTACTAAGGAAAAAAAAATCCACATCTACATGAACCAGATTCTCTTCCCAGCTAGAATATTAATTTTTCAATCTGTTGTCTATTATTTTTTTATTATTGAAATTATGTACACTATTAACATTAGGCTATATTTTATAATATATACTGTTTTACGCATCCAGGGATGGCTATTTTTAAACCTCTTTCTCTTGTAAATGATCATGAAGGAAATCTAAAAGCAGTACGAAGTTGACCTATTAATTCCTTTTAAATGTCTTGACTGATGCATATCTACAAAATTTCTTCTTCTCAGTCTTTTAATTTTTCAGATTACGTATCTTTATTTTTCCATGTGGGAAATTACCTAGGCAAATGGATCACCTTTACTTATAGTCATGCCAGCTGAGTTAATGCAAAATTTCAGTTTTTCTTAGGGCAAATAGAAGAACAAGAGATAGCAGTTAATAGACCTTAACTGCACTACCCAGCAGTGAGTTGGTGACTGGAAAACACCATTATCTCTTTGGGACCACTGATATATTAGTACTCTAGTTTTTTGGCAAAATAGTCAAAAACAAACAAAACAATCTAATTTACAATCTAATTTAAACAATTTACAACAGTAATTTTAGGATGATATGCAACAGTCACCAACCTGTAACATTCATTCTAGTTATTCTTTATTATCAGGTAATGCTGTCTTAGTAATTAAAAGAGAGCAAGAGGTAGAGAGAGAGACAGAGACAGAGAGAGAGAGGGAGGGAAAAGAAAGGGAGAAGCCCTTTGAAGCAATCTAGAGTTAGTATTTTTTTAAAAAGGTTTAGGCATTGTTAGAACTAAGTTAATTTTTAAGTTTTACTAAATTATTTCAAAACTATATAGGATCAGAGTCATCTTATGAATTTTTGAAATATTAAAGATCCATTTATGTATATCTGTCCATCTAAGATTACTTAAAACCAATTTTTTTAAAAATCAACAAACTTTGAAAGAAGATTAATTAAGCTTACTTATCCATCAAGTCCTCTCTATAACATGATTGATGACACCATAAAGAAAGCAATACATTCATTAGAAGAAATTTTTAAATCAGGCAGTCCTTGGCAACGTTTGGTGAAATCTTTCAGCCATACTTTGATGGGACCCATCTAATTTTAGATAGGTATAAAAAATTATGATATCAAATTATATATAAATATAAATGAGACTGTAACTCAAATGTTTTCTAACTCAAATATTTGTAGTTTTATAATTTTTAATATATTGTCTATTTGACTTTTTTGAATAATGATTAGCAAATTTGAATGATAAATTGAATATTTTCCATGTATTTTAATTTATGCCTAGCTAAACATATTTTTTATAATGCCAGATATACACATATATGTTATTTTATAATTTGTGAAAGACACAAATTTGGAACAATCTATCTTTCAATATAGGATTGGTGGTACATTAATGGCAGGGAAAACAATGCAACCATAAAAAGAAGCTATTGATCTGGAAGGCTGTTCATAATGTACTATTAAGTTAGTAAGTAAGGTAAGTTGCTGAAAAATGTGTGGTGTTCCCATATCTGTAAATAAACGAAACCCTTTGTTATTATATATATGTATTAGTATATGAGTAAATGTGTAGAAGGATAAACATACATATATACCCACATACCTCTATATTTAATACACTGAGCATGTTTTACTTTTGTAATTTTACATATCATTTTAAAATATATTGAAGATAATAATTAATCTTTAAAAAAAACAGGAAGAAGAAAAGAAAAAGAAATACCTAAATCCCGGCTAGTTTGCTCTAACCGTCAGGATGGTGAATTCTACATTTACTGGCTTTAGATTTAAGAGAGGCACGTGGCACAAATTGCCAAGACAAGAACCACGGTTTGAGGATAAATTTAGTTACATCAATACAATCAGATGCAAATACATTTTATTTGTAAGGGATTGTTCCTTACAACATAATTCCTTACTTAAGAGCATTTCAAGAACATTGAAATAGGAAAAAAAATTCCTGATTTCCTGATATACAAATGTTCTCTACCTGCACCATTGCACACAAAAAACTGCTGATGTTTGTGATAATGGTGTGATTTGGAGTAATTGTTATATATCAGCATTTTTCAATTATCACTACAGGTATTGAAATCTGTTAATTTCTCAGAACACACACAGGATGCTGTTAGATTCTGATTAAATATTTAGCAGTCTTCTAATTTAATGAGTCCAGAGTCATTGATAGCAAATTCATACAAAAATAAAAAAGGGTGACCTTCAGTTGTATACACGTAGAGTAACACATTGCAAATTATTGATGATCTGTGAATTAGCATCAGAATATTTTAAATGCAAAAATTAGCACAGTTTATATTTGAATTTAAAAATCTCAGACCATTACTCCCTTCACACATTCACACATACTAAAACATACCCTTCCTCCTTTTTGGTAAGATGGTTTCATCTAAAACTTCAGAGAAAATACAGAACATTAAACAGAAACTCCCTCAGCCTTTATCTATTCATCTATCTGAATCTTCTCTACCCTCTATTTCTCTCTCCTGATAAAATGATGACAGGTGTCTTTTTGCCTGCAAGTCTAACCCTTTCACATTTCCTTTGCCTCCTAATTCTTCTAGATTTTTCAGGAAATTCCTATAATTGATGATCTCTCTCTCCTGTGTCTCTACCCTTTCACTCTCTATAAGGCCTTCCAAAACAGACTGAAATTTCATCTATCTTCAATATATCCTTCTCTTGATATTACTCCCTCTCCAACTATTTCCCTAACTCTCTCCTTTTCTTCAAGTGTAAATTTCTCAAAATACATCAACACTAGTTCTCTGTATTTCACACTTCCTATTCATTTTTATTCCACCTGTATATGGAGAGACTTCCATAGCTGCACATTAAATTTCCTACTTAACATCACTTGGATCTACCAAAATCACCCCAAATTCAACCCATCCAAAAATACATTCATGAGTTTATCGCCGCCACACTGTGCCACATATAAGTTAATGTTACCAACATCCATCCAACTTTCCAAGTCAGATACCTAGTAATAATTACGAAGAGTTTCTTCTCTTAATTATGTCATATCTAGTTAATTACCAAACCCAGTAAAAATTTTTAAATTCTAAATAATTGTTGAATCTTCTCACTTCTCTCCATCTTCATCCAACTTCCTGACTTCCAATTCCCTGCTTATTCACGTCCAATAGCTTCAGCTTCCCACTCCCATTCATTGTAATTTTTATGGCACTACCTCCAGAACTTTTATTTCAAGTACACTACTTTCAGGCTAGCAGATTCTCTTTTTTTAGTCCACCTAGGCTGTTATCTATACTTCAACAATATTTGATAATATTGGGAACTTCAGGCCATTGACCCTAATGTGTTTTCATTGTACATTCAGCCTCCCTTATGTGCCGACTTCCCTCATTACTCAACTTAAATTTTATGACCTTTGCTATTATCATTTCTTTTTCATATAGCCTTAATTCATTGGTCTCTACCTCCTGGCTCTAGTAGATACCTGGCAAAACTCCAATCCTGGGTAAACACAAATCTCCAAGTACCCATGCCTACATGATCTAAACAATCATAACATGGCTGAATAAAACACAGCAAAGGGATCATTCTAATTTATACTATACATCTAGTATGAGCTCCTTCTATCTTTGGTGGACTATCAAATCTTCTCTTTCTTAAAAATTCCAATATTGCCTCCCCTACACTAATCTAAAGTGATGACCTCATCTTATGTTTCATTTAAAAAGATGATAGGTTGTGAATTGGCCCATCTTCTTACCAGCAAATCCACGGTCTACCTGCCTATTTGCCTATAATCTCTAAACTTCTTCCAGTTACAATGGATGCACAGTTCCTGCTCCTTTCTATGGCCAACTTCTCCATTTGTATACTGAATTCCATCCCTTCTGATAACTAAAGAAAATTTTGCCTGCAGTTGTTCATTATCTCCTGAAATATTTTTTTGAATCATTCCCATCATCTTACAAATATGTTATAATGTTTCCCAACTTAAGAAAAACAAATAAACAAAAAAAAACTTTCTCTTGATCTCATATTCTCTATTTGCAGCAAACACCTTTTGAAAGCTTTCTCTGTACAAGTTGTCTCTATTTCTGTCTCCCAGCCTCTTCTTGAGCCATTTCAAGTCTTAATCCATTTTGTCGCCACCACTCCAATGGAAACTGCTCTAATCTTTTCAAGTTTCACCCATAACCTCCATCTTGTCAGATAAGATGGTCAATACTTCTTCTCTATCAGCATTAGTCTTAGTCTCACTCCCCTTCACCTAGTAACTTTCTTCACTTGGCTTCCAGAATGCATTTTTTTCCTGGTTTTCCTCCTACCCTCAATTCCTCTGTCTTAATCTCCATTGTTATATTATATCTTTCTCCTCTCTTCTGTCCCTTAAATGATGGAATATCCTAAGGCTCATTGCTAAGTTTTCATTTCCATCTGCACAGTCTGCCTGTGCAATCTCATCCAATGTTATGGATTTAAATATGATTGATGATTCAGACCCCTCTCTTGAGTTCCAGAGTGTTACAACTATCTGCCCATGCAAAATCTTCACTCAGATTTCAAGTAAGCATCTCAAGCTTATCACACCCCAAACAGAATTTTTTATTTTCCCCATAAAATTTGTTCTACTTCTTCTTGAGTCTTTGTCTCAGCTTATGACATCACCTTTCACCCAGTTAACTCAGATCAAAAACCCAGGTGTCATCTGTAATATTTTTCTATTTTACCATCCCAACATCATCCAATCCATTTACAATTTTCCTCATAGTAAATAAAAATGCAAATAATTATAAAATGATATTAAATATTTTACATCTTTTACTGCACTGTAAATTTTATATTAGGGATTGTGTTAATTTTTTTTTTTCATTCTCTCCTCAGTGCTTGACGTGTAGTAATTATAATGAATATTTACTGGCTGGTTATTGTTAAGTAGCATATATAGAAGAGTGGGTTTTTTCTTGTTTTATCATTTCAAAAAACAAATAAAATATGGTATGTTTGATTGTATCAATAGTGGGAAGACTTTTTCTTAGCAGAAGTCACTTTTTACCTTATCAAATAGAATCAAATGATACACAATCTAGGGATTCATGCTTTACATTTTATGCTCATTATGACTTTCAATCAACTTTGCCCCATCCCACAAATCTTACAGTATAAACTAGAGAGGAAAATCTAAAGGAAAAGCCTGCCAAAGCCCAGCACTATATTGTCTGTTATTTTATTGCTGAGTGTCCATAAAGCTTGGATTCTTATTTCCACCTTTGGTAAGTGAGTCTGGGGGTGGCAGTATTAATGGAATTAGTGTCAGGTCTGATGGAAGCAGTTCTCATATGGAACCACAGTACTTTTACCAAATCCATATAGAATTTATAAATAACTGCCACTATAGAAAAGATTAAAAAAAAAAAACTTCACCTATGTTTATTCATAAATGTCTTAGATTTGTCACTAATGTATTAATATATAAAAAAGTAAAAATATATTTAGATTATGTTACCATCCTACATGAGTATATGCTTAGAACATGGGAAATATTGATATATTCTCACCAAGCAGTGCCAGGTGTATTGTTAGACTAAAATATGCTGTGTGAGGACAAGCATTATAAAATGCTATACATCGGAGGAAGGCTAAATAGGTAAAAGTCAGGACTAAGGGAAAGACAGTGGGTGAAACTATTTTAGTAGGCTATAAAATATTCAATCAGCCTCACCATAGGAATAACTCTTAACTGTTCTTCCACTTGGGAACCAATCTAGTAGAAAGAAGGAAATGTGGTTTTTAGAATCAATCACACACAATTGAGCTCAAATCTTTGCTCTTCAACTTACCAGCCTAGTGATTTTTTGTAAATTGCTTAATTACTCTGAACCCGTTTCATTTGTTAAATGATAATGGTGATAACTATTTTATATCATGAAAGTTAAATGTGATAGTGTAGTGCACCTGATAGACATATATTAGATTTTTTTTTTTAAAGGATGGCAAAAAACAAGCTCTAAGAGATTTTGGAAAAAGTAACGCTATTCTAAGAAAGAAATAAGAACTGGTGTTTTGATTTTTCCGTTGTTCCTTTCTTTCTTAGTGCATAGAACAATGGTGGCATTTACTCTGGGATTTGAACTTGGGATTTGAACACTAGGATTTGGGATCCAGAGGTTCAAGAAACAAACAACTTTGGAAACAGATTTTGCTGTTTTCATTAAAAAAAATCGTTGTTGTTTTTTTTTTTTCCCTTCAACAAGTAAACTTTTTATGGTAAGGGGTTTTGTTATTGCTGCTTTATTTTTAATTCTACTAAAAGTAACTATAATTATTCCATAAATGACTCAAGCATATGGAATGCTTTACTCTGGGCAGAGGAACAGAATGCTATAAAAACTGCAATGGCTACAGGCATTCAGTGTTTATTAGAGGTGGGTTTCCCTTTCCTGATCATTCTTTCGTCGGTTATGAGTTACTGTGAAATTACTAAAATGAAATTATATCATTTTTGGTTTGAGGGGGGGTGGTAGCAAAGAATGAAATCACTGTGAGGAATTTCGTTGGTAAATCAAAGCGCTCTCTGTTAATTGGCTCCTGCCTACGTACATAGTATAAAAAATAATTGTATGTTTATGAAAGAATGATTAGTTAGGGAATGTGCTGAGGTTAATAAGAAAAAATCATGAAGAGAGCAATTTAAGTTAATATCTACATATCATTTTATGTAACCACATCACAGAACGGGGTCCCAGTTAATTAGATTACTTTAGTTAAATAGGAAATGTAAAAAAAGAAAAGATACTAGGGTCTAATCCACTGTATGCCTGAGTTATATGGGAGAATAATTTTGACTCTTTTCTGAATAGACATATATATATATGTCAGGCATAAAAATAGAAACTTTGACCTATACCTAAGAAATATTTCTGCTTAAGTATTGTTCATTTATGACATATAAAATTGAAACAATATTTTAATAGAAATATTGGCTACAAGATGCAATTTTAAGAGAGTCTTTGCAATATAATTCCATGTCTCTGAGTGATTTTCAATTTAAAAAGTAGACAATACTCAGAATTCTGAATGCAGACCCAGCTGATCATATTTTAGTCTTCTCTTGTAAAAGTTTATAAGATCTGTGGGCACATATCAATCTACAGATATATGCAATGGGTACAGGCAATCAGATGTTTCTCCTTGGCTCTGCCTGACTCATCCCATCTGCAACCTATCAAAGATGGTAAAATAAATACCCTTTTGTGAACATGAAAAACCGTTCCCTCCATCATTCTTATTGTGCTCAAAACTGTTACCAAAATATTCATAGGAAAAAGGCCTACTACCTCTCCATCTAGATATCACATTCTAGAATCAAAATCTGTGACCTCCAAGTGAGGAGGTAAGAAAAAAAATTAGTTTCTGTTTATATTAAATTTTTATTCTATCCCTTTAAATATTTACCATAAATTCTATTTATATAACTGCATAAATGAGTGTGTGATGAAAGGTTTTCATAGGTAAGAGTATTCCAAGTTTTATAACAGCTCTAGAGTAGTGTTGTGCAACAGATATCTAATGCAAGCAAATGGTTATTTAAAATATTCTAGTAGACGTATTCTTAAGAGATGAAATTAATTATGATAAAATTTTATTTAACCTGTATGTCCAAAATTATTAGCATTTCAACATGTAATCAATGCAAAATTTTAATGAGATATTTTACATTCCTTTCTTCATACAATGTCTTTAAAATCTGCTGTACATTTTACAATTACAGCACATCTCAATTTGTTTTAACCATATTTAAAGTGCTCAATGAGCACATGTGGCTTATGGTTACCATATTGAACCAGGCAGGTCTAGAGCACTCTTGGGGAAGACTCACCAGTCTGATAAATAAATGGAAAGGCAATAAACTTGGAGTTAACATCGGGGCAGTTTGATCCTAATTATACTATGAGTTACTGCTCACAAATGGAGTATTGAACACTTGGAGCCAATGTGTACATTGAGACCTTACCTTATAGAAAATAATTATACAAAAGAACCCTGGTTTTAAATGTACAAAAGAACGCTGGTTTTAGTTCTAAGACAATACTTTAATTGCTTGCTTTTGGCTCTTTTTCAGACAAGCAAGCAATAAATTATTTGAAGGTAGCAAGACAAATTTCTCTCAGACTTAAAGGTGTTCTTATATGGCAAAGTTGCATAGGACACAGAAAATAAAGTTCCTTTCTTGCAGGACAAGAAGAAATAAGAAAGGGAGCATTGAAAGTGCTATGGTAGGTAAAGTAGGCAGAATTCAAAGATGGCCCACAGGATTCCAGCCTGTAGTGTATAAACATACATTCACCCAGTTATTCAATCAAATACTATTCTGGGTGGGCTATAAAAGGATTTTGCAGATGTAATTAAGGTCCCAAATTACTTGACTTATCAGGGAGACAATCAGGTGGGCTTGATCTAATCAAGGTGACTGAATTTAGGTCTAGAGGTCAGAGAGGTAAAAATTAAAAGATTCAATAATGAGAAAACTGGCACACTGTTGCTGTCTTCGAAGAGGGAACAGGCTACATGACAAGGAATGCCCAAGGCAAAGAATAAGCAATGAAACAAGAGCCACAGTCCTATAACTGCAAGGACCCAGATTCTGCCAACCACCTGAGTAAACTTGGAAAAGGACTCCAAGCTCTGGGTGAGAACATAGCCTAGACAGCACCTTGGTTTCAGCCTGGTGACATCCTAAGTAGAGAACCCAGCCATGTCTATACTTTTTTTTTTTAACATCTTTATTGGAGTATAATTGCTTTACAGTGGTGTGTTAGTTTCTGCTTTATAACAGTGAACCAGCTATACATATACATATATCCCCATATCTCCTCCCTCTTGTGTCTCCCTCCCACCCTCCCTATCCCACCCCTCTAGGTGGTCACAGAGCACCGAGCTGATCTCCCTGTGCTATGTGGCTGCTTCCCACTAGCTATCTATTTTACATTTGGTAGTGTGTATATGTCCATGCCACTCTCTCACTTCATCCCAGCTTACCCTTCCCCCTCCCCATGTCCTCAAGTCCATTCTCTACGTCTGGGTCTTTATTCCTGTCTTACCCCTAGGTTCTTCAGAACCTTTTTTTTTTTTTTTTGGATTCCATATATATGTGTTAGCATACGGTATTTGTTTTTCTCTTTCTGACTTACTTCACTCTGTATAACAGTCTCTAGGTCCATCCACCTCACTACCCTCAGAATGGGAGAAAATATTTGCAAACGAAGCAACTGACAAAGGATTAATCTCCAAAATATACAAGCAGCTCATGCAGCTCAACATCAAAAAAACAAACAACCCAATCCAAAAATGGGCAGAAGACCTAAATAGACATGCCTGTACTTTTACCTATAGAACCGTGTTTTTGTTTGTATTTCTGTTTTTAAGCTGCTAAGTTTATGGTAATTTTTTATATGGTAATAAAAAACTTATATAGCAGTTGAACAATTCATTCACTTTCATCCCTATTTACAAAGTTTTTTTTTTTTTTAAAGGATTGGCATTCTTTTTTTTTTTTTTTAATTAATTAATTTATTTATTTATGGCTGTGTTGTCTTCGTTTCTGTGCGAGGGCTTTCTCTAGTTGCGGCAAGTGGGGGCCACTCTTCATCGCGGTGCGCAGGCCTCTCACTATCGCGGCCTCTCTTGTTGCGGAGCACAGGCTCCAGACGCGCAGGCTCAGCAATTGTGGCTCACGGGCCTAGCCGCTCCGCGGCATGTGGGATCTTCCCATACCAGGGCTCGAACCCGTGTCCCCTGCATTGGCAGGCAGGTTCCCAACCACTGCGCCACCAGGGAAGCCCAGTTTGTTTTTTGTTTTTTTTTAATCCTTACCATTTTAGTTATCAAATATATAATCCAGATTTACAATGTTTTGAATTTCAAAATAGGGCTTGAGGGCAAACTCTGATAGTTTTAGATGCTAAATTCACTAATACCTTCACACTGGAGAAGTTTAATACATTCACGGTTATATAATTATTCTGATTTTTTTTTTCTATAAAACACTGAAATCATTTCACACACATACTAAGCATGATTTTAAGGATTAAATACCAGGAGTAGGTAAATGATCAAAGATATATGCTATATGTGGTAACCCTCATCATTCTATAGCATATTAAATTCCAAGATATTCAAACAATAGTATTTGGGTGCTGACTAGATGAGAAGGCATTACCTTAGGACTTCCAATAATTTACTGATAACTTTTGTGTCAGATGTTAGTAAGGGACCAGGTCAAATGCCATTTTTTACAATATATACAAACATATATATATATATATATATTTATATATATAAATATATATATATATTTATATATATAACTAGTTGTTTAACATATTTACGTCTTAGTCATTTGAAAGCATGAAGTAATTTTTCTTTATTAGGAATTACTTGTTCATTTTGCCATATCTCTTAGTTTTTCACTTCCTTTGTACCTTGTCAATGTATTTCTATATATACCAGCTACAGAAATGTTTGCAATGGGTTTATATTTTTAGTTGGTTGCAATTTAGACAGCTCTTAGTCTGAAAGATATTAGAAATAAAATATTATGAAATAAAATTCAATATTCTAGTCTACTAAAATCCCAAATAAAAATCCTGAGTAATATCGATGACATACTTATACCTCTAAATTGTACTCTATAAGAAAACAATACCAGGGGTTGAATATTGGAAAAACACATGTAAAGTACTTTTAAAACTGTAAATATCTGTCTAAAGAAAGGAGCCGAGGCTTCAGGAATATCTTTCATTTTCTTGCTTCCATTTTTAATAAAACGCATTGGATTGTCAGTAACGAATTTCAGTGAAGCTCAAGATATTCTGAGATAACTGACTGAAGGCAGTCCTGACATCATTCCAGATCAGAAATTAATAATTACAAACACCATAATTTCTATGCTGTAGCAAGAGATGCTTATGGGAAAGAGTGAAAAAGTATTCATAATGGGTCCCTCGATCCACTGAATTTTTGCTCTGACCCTTAACTAGTATAATAAACATCTTCCCAGTTCAATAATGCTATCTTTAGATTTTCTATTACAGTTCTAAAGTCAATGCTCTTAAAATCTCTTTTGACTTTCAACCGTAACTATGACTTCTGGTCACATTTTTACAGTCAGTGGTTTTGAGTTTAATATTAATGTTTCTATATCTGTAAAAGCTTTGTAACAATGTGTGGGCATTTAGATATCATTATAAAAGCCACTCATGCAACCTTGTGACACTAAATACTTTTGTTTAAAATAACCACTTGAACTGTATGAACAGGAATTAACAACAACTGATCTGAGATGTTTTACTCTTGCCTTATGCTTCTTTGACAATTTTGGTATTTTATGAGTACTGGGAAGTGTGGGACCTAAATCAGCTGGAAAAGAAGAAATTCACACACTCTCCTTCACCTCTTTGAATGCTCTTTAATTCAAAAGTAAATTTAATGTCTAGAACATGGTGGACTAAGGATAGACTTATAATAAAAAGCCTGTGTACTTTTATTTATTGTACTTAGGGATCATAACAGAACTGCCACTCAAATAAGGTAACTATCTACAGGCAAATTTGACCGTTCTATTTGGACATAAGAATTAAATTCCTTGGGGGCAAAACAAGGAAAAAGGATTGTGCCATTTGTGCAAGTGGTGCCAACAATATCACATCATCTCTCTCATATATCACACATGGGTCACACTGCTAAAGAATAAGCCGTTATGTGACCTCTTAGGTAATAACCACTATATCGTAAAGTAAAAGTGTGACACAGGCATTAAAATGCGACAGGAATATAAAACGTTTCCAATATCTGGCTATATGAGATTTAGGGAGTTAAACTAAGTTCAATTACCTTATTTCATATTGTGAAGCATTTAGGATAACTGAGTTGAAACAAACAGCCAGATAAAAATGCTTGAACATATATCTAGTAGTTGTTATAATTTCTGTCACAAATTCAATAAAAATTATTAGTTTACAGTCTGAATTGCTAGCTAACAAAAAAAATGCTTTACCAAATAGAGACTTTGCTTGCTGAGATGAACAAGTTTAGTCTCTAATGGAGTAAGGATTTTAAAAAAGATTTGGATATATGTTTGACAAAGAAACTAAAATAGAATAGAATCTAATACATTGTTTATCAGAATCTATATGAAAACAGCATATATGCAAGCTAAAATAAATAGCATACAAAAAAGAATAATAATAATAATATTAATAATAAACTTTTTGAACATATTTCTTCATAAGATCCTTGATGGAGAAGGAAGAGCATCAAAGCTAAATGCTATTTTTAAGGCATTTATTTCAGATAAGGAAAGAATGGAGACGTTTCAAAATATCAAGTACTATTTTCACTATAAGTAGCATATTCTAGGAGACTACAGGTAAAAAAAAAATTCTATACTATCCTATCCAATCTTCCTGGAAGAAATTCCAGCAGCAGCCTGTAAGGCAAATCGAGTGTGGAAAACCAATTCACAAATTGCAGGCTCGGGAAAGAATAACACTGCTTAGAAAATGAAAGTCGATCAAGATTGGAAACATTTCACCTGTTTTCATTTAAATCTTCAATTTCTTTTCCTGCTGGTTTAGGAAATAGAATATAGCATAATGGGGCAGTAGGGAGTATGAACTCTAAATATCTTGAAATGGCCACATTGACATGCTCAGTGTAATTTTCTGTAACTAAAAAAATACTAGGCTTTGGATAATCTCCCAGTTAAAGCATGGTTTATGAAACTTAAAGCATTATTTTATATCATGGTTTTGTCCTCCTATTATGTAAGATTTATTTTAATCAATTCAGACAGAAGCTTAAAGAAAACTGTGATGGAATTTAAAAATGGAAAATGATCTGAATATTACTAGACTAGTCACCTGCTTTCAATTGAATATATACCCACCCCATTTCAGAGAGGTAAGCATTTACTGCAATACTAAGGACCGGAAAAAGGAGCTACCTGTTACTTTTACTTCTTACCCAATCCATGTCAAAATGCTCTATGGTCATAAATACTTTTCCAAAGTGTCCAAGCTAAATCTTTCATGTAAATTCCAAATTGCCTTATAAACAGCCTCTGGCAAGTCAATCAAATCTAGCAAGTCAATACAATTGAAGAACAGAGTCACATTGCTTTAAATTTAAGTTCAAAACAGGTATTAATTAAGGACATCTAGAGTTTTCTGAAAGGAACAATTAGCTACCTACTACCAATTCTTTGAGATCATTATACTTAGAAGTGTGATATAAAATTTAAGTACTTAAAACCTGAGAAATTTTGATATGTTAATTCCATAGCCATTGAACTATTGGATTAATGCCCTGATATAAAATACTAATAGAACACAATATCATGAGACTTTTAAAAAGACTGTTTTGCTAACATTTCAACTAGAGTCATAAATATCACCAGTGAACATATACTAGATAATGGCTTCTTTGCATTATCTCATTTAATCTTCACACCAATTTTATGAGGTATAAGGATTCTCATTTTAAATATTACCATTATTGTCCCCATTTTACAGATAAAAAATATTGTGGAGTCAACACTTGAACTCAGGCTTTCACATTCAAGAACCTCTGCTCTTTACCTGTACAAAGGCCTACAGGTGATTTTTCACTGAATGATGGGCTGAACTATACAATCTATATGTTGCTACTGGTCATGGTCACCTATTTATGACAAAACTCATCTGAATTAGGTGTATTAGTCTGAGACTATAAGGAATGGCCTGGGAATCTATGCAAGCAAGAGGACTGAAAATTCCCAAACCGCTTTTGTTTAAATATTGTAAATATTAAATCTATAAGATACACTATGATTTTGAGTTATATAACCTCAATTACTATCATTGAAAACCACAAGTCACCCATCACTATGGTTTTAACTCTTTCTCTGTCTCTGCATATGCCTCTGCCTATGACCTACTGCCAATGGTACCAGTGGCCCTCGCTATGACAGTGATTCTCAAGATGAAGAAAGAAATGTCCTCCCTTCTTTCAAAGGACTATCAAAGAGGTAGAGGGACACATCAAAGCTCCCTGGGTGACTCTGAGAGACTTCCCTCCCCCTAGAGGGGTATGTTCCTCCATCCTCAACATTTAAAATATTTGATATCTAGAGAAATAATAAGTAATAGCATTTATTGAGTGATTTATTTAAATCAGGCACTGTTTTATAGACTCATTCAATCTTCATAGCCAATTTATGAATGATATTAATATTCCTATTGTATAATGAAGAAAGTGAAGCTCAGATAATATAAGGAACTTCCCTAAGGTCACACATCTAAAAAATGGTAGAACCTGACTTTGAACTCAGAAAATTGAATTCCAAAGACAGCACACTTAACCACCATACTACATCGCCTCTTGTTAATTGGCTGTGATAATTATTAAAAAATCATCAAAACAAATGTGAAAACATGTTTCAAAGTGATAGTACAGTGACTCAACCAAAGGCTCAAGGAGGAAAAAATATTTCATGTATATAGGAACAATCTAAAATAGACGCTAGCTTATAAAACTGCAGTTTGGGCCTTAGGTTCTCTTTCCCTCCCTCTTTCTCTCTCTCTCTCTTACTGATTTTTTTTTCCCATAATTTGACCTTGTTCTGAACAACTGTACTAACTGGTCTTGATCGTGCCCAAATGCCAAAGTGCCACTGTTGTATAAGTCACTTAGCTCTATCACATTCCTTTTTTTTTTAGAGTTTAATTGCTCTATTTACTTCATTAAAATAATTTGTTAATAAGACATATCACTCATTTGACTGTTTTAAAAACATTTAAAGGCAAAATACCATATAACTGAAAAAAAACTACAACTAAATTACATGACTTAGATGAATCTCATAAATATAATATTTAGCAAAAGAAGCCAGATGTAAAGAGGACATAGTGTATGATTCAATTTATACAAAGTACAAAAACAGGCAAACTGACCTATGTTGTTAGCATTCAGGGCAGTTGTTACCCTCAGAATGGAGCACAAGAAGCGTTTCTGGTTCTGATACTATTCTGTTTCTTGATCTGGCTGATGATTACATAAATGTTTCATTTGGAGAAATTCACTGAGCTTTACACTTATGTTTTATGTATTTTTACACTATATATGTTATATTTCAATCAAAACTTTACATGAAAAGGCAGTACTTTATCCAAAACAGTTGCTTTGCTAATTGTAATTTAGTACTACTTTCTCTCTTCCAAAAGATACAATTAATTTTTTTATAAAGAAAGCTAACAATATTTCCATATAACATTGTAAAGTTACTATTTTCCTAAATATGAGATGTTTTAAAAGTCAAATTTATTGAGGTATAATTTATATACAGTACAATTCATTTTTTTTAACTGAATGACCATTTTTGACAAGCCCATACATTTGTACAACCATCACCACTATCAAGATACAGAACAGTTCCATCATCTCCCCAAATTTCCTTATGACCTTTTGTAGTCCAACTCATCTCCCACCTCCCAGTTCCTGGCAATACTGATCGACATCTGTCTCCATAGTTCTTCCTTTCCAAGAATGCCTTATAAATGGAATCCTATACTATGTATTCTTTTAAGTCTAGCTTCTTTCAGTTAGCTTAATGTTTTTATTTTTTAATAGATCTTTATTGGAGTATAATTGCTTCATAATACTGTGTTAGTTAATGCTGCATAACAAAGTGAATCAGCCATATGCATACACATGTCCCCATATCCCCTCCCTCTTGAGCCTCCCACCCATCCTCCCTATCCCACCCCTCTAGGTTGTGGCAAAGCAGCAAGCTGATCTCCTGTGCCATGCTGCTGCTTCCCACTGGCTAAATATTTTACATGGTAGTGTATATATGTCACTGCTACTCTCACTTCACCCCAGCTTTGCCCTCCCACCCCATGTCCTCAAGTCCATTTTCTATGTCTACCTCTTTATTCCTGCCCTGCAACTAGGTTCATCAGTACCTTTTTTTTTTTTTTTTTAGATTCCATACATATGTGTTAGCATACAGTATTTGTTTTTCTCTTTCTGACTTACTTCACTCTGTATGACAAACTCTAGGTCCATCCACCTCACTACAAATAACTCAATTTCATTTCTTTTTATGGCTGAGTAATATTCCATTGTATATATGTTCCACATCTTCTTTATCCATTCATCTGTCGATGGACATTTAGGTTGGTACCATGTCCTGGCTATTGTAAATAGTGCTGCAACAAACATTGTGGTACATGTCTTTTTTTGAATTATGGTTTTCTCAGTGTATATGCCCAGTAGTGGGATTGCTGGGTCATATCGTAGTTCTATTTTTAGTTTTTTAAGGAACCTCCATACTCTTTCCCATAGTGGTTGCATCAATTTACATTCCCACTTATTTTTCTATTCTTCCTAACCTATCTGTTAGTTTCCTAGTCTAATTTTATTTTTGACTTTGTTACTGCTTTTTGGTTTTTTTTCTTTTGCTGCCTCAGGCGGCTTGTGGGATATTGGTTCACAAGCCCGGGGTCAGGCCGAAGTTCCTGCACTGGAAGCTCCGAGTCCAAATGACTGGCCTCACAGAGAACCTCAGACCCCAGGGAATATTCATCGGAGTGAGGTCCCACGGATTTACTCATCTCAGCACCAAGACCCAGCTCTACCCAATAGCCTACAAACCCCAGTGTTGGAAGCCTCAGGCCAAACAACCAGTAAGACAGGAACACAATCTCACTCAAAAAAAAAAAAAAAAAATGAGATGGCAAAAAAATATGTCACAGATGAAGGAGCAAGGTAAAAACCTAAAAGCCCAAATAAATGAAGAGGAAATAGGCAATCTACCTGAAAAAGAATTCAGAGTAATGATAGTAAAGAAGATCCAGAATCTTGGAAATGGAATGGAGGCACGGATTGAGAAAATATAAGAAATGTTTAACAAAGATCTAGATGAATTACAGAACAAACAAACAGAGATGAACAACACAATAACAGAAATGAAAAATACACTAGAAGGAATTAATAACAGAATAACTGAGGCAGAAGAACTAATAAGTGAGCTGGAAGACAAAATGGTGAAAATAACTGCCGAGGAGCAGAATAAAGAAAAAAGAATGAAAAGAATTGAAGACAATCTCAGGGACCTCTGGGACAACACTAAACGCACCAACATTCGAATTATAGGGGTCCCAGAAGAAGAAGAGAAAAAGAAACGGTCTGAGAAAATAGTTGAAGAGATTATAGTGGAAAACTTCCCTAACATGGGAAAGGAAATAGTCACCCAAGTCCAGGAAGCACAGAGAGTCCCATACAGATAAACCCTAGGAAAAACACACCAAGACACATATTAATCAAACTAACAAAAATTAAATTCAAAGACAAAATATTAAAAGCAGCAAGGGAAAAACAAAAAAAAACATACAAAGGAATCCCCGTAAGGTTATCAGCTGATTTTTCAGCAGAAACTCTGCAAGCCAGAAGGGAGTGGCAGGATATAATTAAAGTGATGAAAGGGAAAAACCTACAATCAAGATTACTCTAACCAGCAAGGATCTCATTCAGATTCAGTGAAGAAGTCAAAAGCTTTTCAGACAAGCAAAAGCTAAGAGAATTCAGCACCACCAAACCAGCTTTACAACAAATGCTAAAGAAACTTCTCTAGGTAGGAAACACAAGAGAAGAAAAAGACCCACAAAAACAAACCCAGAACAATTAAGAAAATGGTAAGAGGAACATACATATCGATAATAACCTTAAATGTAAATGGATTAAATGCCTCAACCAAAAGACACAGACTGGTTGAATGGATACAAAAACAAGACCCATATATATGCTGTCTACAAGAGACCCACTTCACACCTAGGGACACATATGGACTGAAAGTGAGGGGATGGAGAAAGATATTCCATGCAAATGGAATTCAAAAGAAAGCTGGAGTAGCAATACTTGTATCAGGTAAAATGGACTTTAAAATAAAGACTGTTACAAGAGATAATGAGGGACACTACATAATGATCAAAGGATCAATCCAAGAAGAAGATATAACAATTATAAATGTTTATGCACCCAACATAGGAGCATCTCAATACATAAGGCAAATGCTAACAACCATGAAAGGAGAAATCGACAGTAACACAATAATAGTAGGGGACTTTAACACACCACTTACACCAATGGACAGATCATCCAAACAGCAAATTAATAAGGAAACACAAGCTTTAAATGACACAATAGACCAGATAGATCTAATTGATATTTATAGAACATTCCACCCAAAAGCAGCAGAATACACTTTCTTCTCAAGTGCACATGGAACATTCTCCAGGATAGATCACATCTTGGGTCACAAATTAAGCCTTGGAAAATTTAGGAAAATTGATATTGTATCAAGCATCTTTTCTGCCCACAGCACTATGAGATTGGAAACCAATTACAGGAAAAAAAACTGTAAAAAACACAAATACATGGAGGCTAAACAGTGTGCTACTAAATAACCAAGAGATCACTGAAGAAATCAAAGAAGAAATAAAAAAATACACAGAAACAAATGACAATGAAAATACAATGGCCCAAAACCTATGGGACACAGCAAAAGCAGTTCTAAGGGGTTTATAGCAATACAATCTCACACCAAGAAGCAAGAAAAATCTCAAATAAACAATCTAACACTACACTTAGCTTAATGTTTTTGAGATCCATGCATGTTTTGTGTATGTCAGCAGTTTGTTCCTTTCTGTTGTTGAGTAATGTTACAATGTATAGATATACCACAATTAAAAAACATCTGAGTAATTTCCAGGTTCTAGTGATTTTGAATAAAACCACTACAAACATTTATGTATAGGTTTTTGTATAAACATGAGTGAAATATTTTGTTTTTTAATTCTAACTTGTACTTTCACCTGCACAAAATATTTTCTACACTGCCTTTAGTCTATGGTAATTCTTAAGCCTAGGGAATATACCAACCAGTTCAAAATAACATAAAATCAGAAATTGAATCAAGTAAAAAACACCTTACAAAAATAGATCAACTTCTGCAAATTACACTCTTAAAAATATTTTTTGCAATCATCTACATAATTAAGAACATAAAGACTATTAAAGCTCTAGATTAATATTTAAAATATTGTTTAAGTTGTACAAAATTAAAAAACAATGATATTACTAATTTGGATTCTACAATCATAATGAATAAAGGAAGAAGAGGTAAGAAATGTGGCTTGAAAAGTAAAGGGTTATATGCCTCTTTCAAAACTCCCTGATTTAACATATTATAAATTTCACCCAACTGGTTAGTACTTTTTTATCCGTGATAACTGGGAAAGGATTTGAGTGACAAAATGGAAACATGGTAGATGTTACCTAGCATGTTGTGGTAAAGTGGAATGGCCCGTCCAAAGGTAGTAAATGCAGTCATGACTAGTGGGACCGCTACACCTGCAGGCAATTACAGAACAGAAAACATCATTCTCCATTCACAGTGGCATGCACACACATGCACCAGTGCTCACACATGGAGCCTTGGAGGAAGAACATGGGAAGCAAGCACACCAAGTACCTATCCATCAGGCCGATGCAGTCTTCAATACTTGAGCCTATGCACCTGCAGAAGATCCAAATTTTAAAAATGCAAGGAAAGAAAAATTAGTCATTTTTAAAAATAATATATAAGACAAATACCAATTGTGTCAAACTCTTAATTATAGTTATTAGACAATTTTTGAATATCATGAATTTAAAGCTAGTGAGAAGGTTACTATACTTGATGGATACCCAGAAATAAATTGTAAATACTACACAAATGGAATGCAAAGAAACAAGTCCACAGTAAAGGAAATTGTACTCTGTTTCTGTGGATAATTTCCAAGCACATATTGCTCATTTCTAATACTTTAAATTCCTTTGAATCATTTGTGATATTATGTCTTGATGAATAACTTGATATTTCAATGGCTATAATTGGTTTCATGTATACAGTTTCTTCTAAAAGGCTTTAAGCTGAAGTAAAAAACAAAATCAATAAAAAAGAAAACATGAGCTATTCAATATAATATAATAACCTGATGCTTAATACTCATTATTGAAGATTGATTTTAGCAGCAAATGAGTTAACATGCTTTAACGTTATTCTCATGGATACTTTACACAATCACATTATTCCATGCCTTGGTTGTGACTATCTTTAAAACATACTTATCTTTAAACATGAATTCATTTAACAAGCAAATTAATTGGTTTCACCATACTGCAGTTTATCTTGATACTTGCTTTTAAAAAAGCAGTGCCATAACAGTCAAGTGAAAACAGGTTTTTAAACTGCCATAATATTTAACTCAAACAATAAAAAATAAATAAATACTCCCCAAGGAAATGAATAAATTGAGACTCAGGTAAGCAAAGAATCCACAGAGGTTAACATTTAAGTAAAATTATATAAGTACACAGAATTCTGATTTTGAAGTATTATAGAAATATTATTTCTTCCATCTGCCAATAAATTTGAATTGTATTTCTTTCCCTTTTCTCTCATTAAAGACATATAGCTCCAGTGCATTATCAAGATTCCTTGTACAGCTATGATTTATTGAACTGTCTAATTCTTCTGGTAATATTTTTTCCAAATTCTAATTTCTAAAACTGAAAAAGAAGTTGAAGTTAAAATCATTATGTAATGAAGTAATAAGGTGCTCATGTATAAGGCCAGACTGCCCATTATATCTTTAGAAAACTCTGTAACACATAAATAAATATGACTATGTATAATAGTAATTAAGTCACTGTTTTCCTCCTTCATCAGTATCAGTTATAATATTCCTACTAGGTGGAAAATTATTTTTCTTTTGAGGATTGGCTTTGAGTGGCTTAGAAAAGAAATTAATGTACAGAAATACAGAAATACATGAAATATACTGTGAAAAATTCTTTCAAAAAAAAGCAAATAAGAAATAAAAATTAAAATAAAAAATAGAGCACATAGCATTGAATTGGTTCCAAAATTCATAATCAAAACCATTTCTAAAAATAAAAAAACAATTAGTATAAAAGTTTGCAAATTGTCTTATATGGTTTTCTTCTATTCCAAAGGACTTATTTTTTTCTACTTTCCAATTATACCTTCTTCAAAATGTTTTTAAAAAATACAGTAGTGCCATTTTTGTAAAATTAATAGTCTACTTCTTACTTCCAAATGATAATCTGAAAGCTATGGTTAGTTTGTAATCTGTATTTACTATAACCTTGGAAAGATAAAAATATTTGAAAGTAAGCTTTAACTTGAGGGGAAAATTAAATAGTGAATAATGAAAGATCTTCATTCATCCATTAAAAAAACAAAACAAAACTGTGTCACATGCCTGCTAAGTGTTCCTACTATTCTAGGAGCTGGGGGAGAAAAAAAGATGAATTAGACACTTTTCCTATTCTTAATGAGCTCAAACTTTAATGAAGGAGACATGCATAAACATATGTGTATTGTACAATATGATAAATATAATGAGGAACACGAACAAGTGACTTAGGAGAGTGTGGAGGAGGGACACACAGTTTCAGAAGGTTGTGGTCATGCTCGGAGAAGTTAGAAAACTGAAGTTCAGAGTTCAGAGTCCTGATAACCAGGATTGGGGTGGCAATAATTTCTAAGGGGTAAGAAACAGCAGGAGCAAAATCATCAGTCTGAGGAAGGGTAGAGAGTATATGAACAGCTACAAATAATTCTGAATAGTTAGAGAACAACATAGGCAACAGGGAGAAGGAAAAAAAGAAGCTAGATCATTAGAAAGGAACCAGAACTTGAAGACTGTCTGCTTAGGAACAAACTTAATGGGAAACCACTGCAGGGTTTTAAAGAAGTTGTGAAATTGCTAGATTTGTGTTATACATTGATCTCTTTGCCCACTGAAGGCTAGTCAGCTGGGAGCCAGACAGATTCCTTTGGCACAGAGACTGTTTTAGTCTCTGTAAGAGATGATGAAGGATTAAACTAGGGAAACGGTAACTAGGATAGAGTTACCTTAAATCCACCTAGAGTTGGATTTAAGGAATACCTTGAAACGTATGCGGAAAAAAAACAAAACGAAACAGTAGTTGGTGGCTGATTTGATGATGGAAGGGGAAAGATCAGAGGAGCTAAAGATGACTCATACTTCTAACTTTGAGAATAGTGGTACCATCAGTGAGAGAATGCAAGAGGAGGAACACCTTCCTCTGTGTGTGTGTGTGTTCCGGAAGCAGGGTTGATAGTTTCAGTCTTAGGTATCTAAAGTTTAGTGTGGTTTTCCTACATCCAGGTAGAAATGTTCCTCAGCATCTGGAAAGATGAGTCTGGTGGAGGGGAGGGTGTGGGGGGAGGAGAGGGAAGCAGGAGGCACAGGTACAATGATCCAGTTTTGAAACATCATACAGGAGAAGGCTGAAATCATGTAAGTGGATGTGATGGCTGAAGAAGGATCTATAAAGTGAGAAAAGCAGAGACTGAGACTGAAACTCAAGGAACTCCAATAATTAGTAAATGACATAAGATGAGCTCATATGCCAGAAACATAGGAAAATATGTTTGAGTAAAATCAATTAATTGCAGTGTCATGGAAGCCAAATCATGAAAAAACTTCAGGAAATGGATGACCATCGATCGTTGTCAAGTGCAAGAGAGGTCTAGTAAAAGAACTACTAAGTTAGTTACTACTTACTACTACTACTAACTATGTTAGTTGTCATAGTCAAGGTCACTAGAATTTAGGTTGCTATGAGTTGAGAAGCAAATTGCAAATAAGAGAATAGAAGCAAAGGAAAAGGGAGGAGCTACTGAGGGGGTGGGGTGTGAGGCCAAGAAAGTTTGTCTAGGAGATTTTGTAGGATATTTGAGATTTAAAGGTATTTATAAGTTGAGGATAAAAGAAGAATGGAAGACAGAATAAGAGTGTGGTACCATTTTTTCTAAATACAAATCACTGTGTATTTAAAGATGTATATTCTATTTCAACTCTTCGTACTTTATATAAGCAAATAATTAGCACATGTAATTTATGTAGATTCAGGAAAATCAAAGAATAATGGAAACGTTAAACTTTTGAAGAGTCAAAATCCCAAATAAGAGACTGAATAAGGATGTGAAATAATACAATTCCCTAGATAATTAGTGTTCTAAAGTAGAAACTTTACAGAAAGTTCAGAAAGAGAAACTGTAACATGTTAATATAATATATTAAAAAAAACTGGAATTCCAAATATTGAGCTGTGTTTAACATTTGCTTGTACTTACTGATTTCTAAACACCTTGATATACCCATACAAGTAACATAGTTGAGATATTTTGACAAAATCTTCTCTAAATTTTGAAATTAAAATGGAAAAATATTTTAAAATTTCATTACAGAAGTTATCGACAATAATTCCACAAGCAGCCCTTCTTTTGTTCTCTCCATCAATGGAAATTCTTTCATTACATACATTTAAAAATATAAAAAGAATTGATAAGAAAAATATTAAGGCATATAGAAAATTTAATAGTATCAAATCGTGATTCTAATATTACTAAAAACTTTTAATGAATTTTTAAAAGATGCCCTATTAAAAATAAATATCCCAGTTCACGTCTCCAAACAAAAATTAAATTGACATTCATCATGGACGCAAGTGATATTAGTAAAGAAACTATAACCTTTGCCCTTACGACTACTCAACTGCATACTAAATTTAGTTTACAAGTCCTCTTTTAAAATTTCTATCTTGCTAATTTCAAATATGAATATCATTTCTAAGTTTTAAATTCTTGCTAATCATTTCAAAATACAGAGGGATCTCTGATGAAAGGATATAAATCATAAGAATAAAAATTCACTGGACTGTGACCTCCTAGTGATCAAGAGCTGTGTCTTGCTTATTTCTGAACTTAGCTATCACTGTATCTGATACACAACAGGTGTTCAATGTAACAAAGTTGAAGAATGAATGAAATGAGAAAGGCTGCTAAAATAAAAATTCTCTAGTCAAGGCAAGAAGAGACAATGTTATTTTTTTTTTCCTCTAGGAATATTAGTGAGACTCTCCTGATAGGTACTAGCTAAATGGATCACCTATTTTAAAAACATCTAAAGAACTTATTAGAGTCAATACATTTAATGTACTTTTAGAGTAGTAAAAGGGCTTTTAAGGTATTACATGATAATTTTACTTTCAGATGATCATTAAACAGTATTCAAAGTAAGAACTTCCTTCTGAAAAATGATTTGAAAGACTATTTCCATTAACTTGGTTCCTGAATTATCCAGCTGACATAATATTGGCATATAAAAGAAAAGTTGTTTTCCAAAGTGGAGTTGGCCTGGTGAGCTCACGCTTACTGATAGGTCATTTATTACGTGCGTTTAGGAATAAAAATAGTCACTTGTTCCATCATCCCTACTGCCCCTATGATCTTCCTAGGGAAAGATTCTATCTCTACACGCTCAATTTGAAAGGAAGGGACTGAATGCATAGAGCACCTCATTGCTTCATTAAAAGGATCTCAAAGCACAGTGTTGCACGGCAGTAGTGTACAGAGGAGGGCTTAAGCATTTAGAAATGCCCAAATCCTAAATTCCATTCTGGGACTGAGACCACAGAACTCTTAGGAAGTGAGTGAACCTGGACAATACGGATGCTGTTAGAAAAAGGATGGCAGGAAGATAAATGAAAACAAAGACAAGAAACCATCAGGATTAAGTCATTACAGAATCCATGTACCTTAGAAGATGCCAGGGAGTACACTAGTCAAATTCTGTCTCACCATCATTCTGCAGCAGTGAATTTAAAGTCATCATTTTATTTACTAGGGTTCCCAAGTGATCTGGTCAGATTTGTTTCCTGTTACACCTTCATCCTCCCTTTAGGTTGACATCCAACTTTTGTTACTGTGGTAAATTGATCTATTCATTGTCCCTCCTTCTACTTTCCCCCAACTATATATCTTTTCTTTTATTATATAATCATGATTTAAAAGGACTGAGAGGAAGACACACCAGCCACACATCCAGACTATGTACGGCTCTGTGATCTCACTTTCATTTCCCTAATGGCTTTGTTGTAATTAGATTTGCAAAAACAGCAAAAGGTCTCATTTTGAATGGCAACAGCTGTTGACATCAACATTACATTGAATAACGTTTGTTTAATTTTAGCTGCAAAACAACAAAACCCTCTTGTGGATGATTATTTTAGCAGGCAACGTTTTCCCTTTCTGTTGCTGACTCTTCTGCCCCGGCAATATCAGTATCTTCATGAAATACCCTTAACTGAAGTGTGCCCAAAACTCGCCAGGGGAGCAGCTTATTCTTTCTAATTTCCTTGAAGCAGAGTGTCTATGTGACTATTTCAGTATCCTCAAACCAGGGAGGTGGCATTAGCTCTTCCAAGCTGAATTTGAGTTTGAATGGCAGCATATTACTTTATCTTTTGAGGATCTGCCACTTCACAGAGTGACTTAAGCTGATTTCTTGACCTGCAGGAAATTGTAGCAGCATCTGCAAATTGATGTCCTCTTGGCAGAAAATGATGTTGCTTGCTTACCTTCTTCAATATCCCCTAACAGCCAGCCCTTACTCTGGCAGAAAATCTCTTTATGGAATCTCATATTTTCCTGCCAGATCTAAAGTACCCAAGATGATTCTCCACAAGTGTCTCTGTGTGTTTGTACGTGTGTGTGCACATGTGTGTGGGCACTCACAATGGAGAAGAGGTGTTTTGGACAGAAGGAGGATAGAGCATGTGAAACTACCCTTGATTCTAAATTTATTCCTCTTCTACAGGAAAGAAAAGGAAAAGTCCTTATTAAAAGAGATTTGCTGTCTTTTAAAGAAATAGTTGTTGGGATTAGTTAGATGAAGTGACATTATTTCTTTTATAGTTCAGTGCTTTTCTTCTTTCTGTAATATGTCTTTGTTACTCAACTGTTATCAGTATCAAAAGTAGTCTAATTATTATTCATTTTACAATGCATCCTTTTGAAAAGTAGAAAAATGTGTACCCATCTTTGAATTGTCCTATATCGGTTGAAGAAACACTAGGTTATAGGTTAACCTATAATAGAATCACTTTCACAAAATGTACTTGTATTTTTATTAAAATACATATCACTAGGTTCCTTTTTTTTTTTTTTTACCATCACTGCTTTTGCTTATATTTTGCTGAAGGAGTAATACAAGGCAGCATTTATCAAAAAGAGATCTTCATTTTAAGGTGATTGTAACAACAAAGAAACAGAAACAGAAAATCTCTGTTAAAGATTTATTAAGCACGAATCTCAAAAGTACAATTACTTGTCTTTTCTGATATCTTTAATCCTCAGTAAAACTTGGAAGAATTTCTACACTCCATACAAAGTATACCTGATACCAGCTTCATGAAGGTGTCAATAGAAGTTACAGAAAAATGTTAAACGGAAATATTTTAGAGGGTATAAATTCGATTCCATAAAGCATTCTTATAGAAAGGAGTTCTCTTAAAATCAACACATTATATAAAGATGAATAGAATTTTGCATGAGAATATTACATATTCAGTAGACTGCGTCAGGGATAAAATGCATGTATGCACCTCTTGATTAGCAATACGCACATGATTAAGTTTTTGACCAGTAAATTGCTTACCCTTGGGTGCAGTTTGGATGGCATGGGTGGCACTCCCGATCCTGATCAGCATACTTGAAAATGAAACTGTTTGCCCCCTGTAAGCCATCTGGACATTTTTCCACACAGTTCGGGCCATCCTTAAAATGGGAGCACTTTGTACAGTTGTCAGGTCCCTGAAATGTGAAAAAAAAAAATGGAGGAAGAAAAATGGGTGCCATTTCCTCTGGAATGTATTCATCTGGTTTAGTTACTGAGACTTCAGTGGGTGGCCAATCTTCCTCTAGAGAACTGAAGAGCATTTTCAGAAGTACAAATGGGGATGTTGCTATTGTAGCTTTTTGATCAGCAAAATTGTCCAGTGATTTTTCCAGAAGGACATCAGCATTTTCTTTCTGTCATTTATTCCTAGTGAGATTACAGTGCAACGATATTTGGTAACAACACATTATTCCTAGAAATATTTTATCACAATCACTGGGAATATGTGAAAATTCTTACTAAGTAGTTAATGAAAATAAGGAAATGATAGGAATTAGGTAACACTAAATTTCATATACAAGTGAGATGTAAACTTTCCTTTGGTGGTACCATGACTATTTGAACAATGAATTTAAACATTTTCTATAGTTGAATTATCAGGAATTAGGTAGTTTAGGCAAATAAAGGTTAATTTCTAAGTTACTCTCCAACTCATATCAGCTTATGATCATGCCAAAAATCATATCATGTCTATTAATAGGGATTTTAGCAAATAACAGTACAATACTGAGAGCACAATAAAGGCACAATCTGATGAGCAAAAATCAAAAACTTGTACATACAAAAGAAAATTATATGGAGAAACTTACTCAAGAATGAAGGTGATATAAATATGAGCATGATAAATCTAAATAAAACTAACTCACTTCATATATTTATGCTTATAATTTATAATATCTGTCTAATATGTATAATTATAGTAAGCAGTAATGTGTAAATATATTTAAATGTCATAACAAAAGTAAAAATCTTAAATTCATATTAAACATCTAAAAATTGTACCAAAAAAATGATTTGGATTTGGTGCTGGGGATAATAAGCATGCAAGAAATGATAAGTAGTACATTCTCAAATCAAATTGAGAACATTTTGGTGAAAAATACTATTTCCTTAAAAGATGCCCATATATTTACACATTCAGGTGTTTTAAATAATGATATTACCTACTCAAAATTTACTTTTAGTTCTCCTTTTTGAACATCATATTGTCTTAGGATTCCTCTTCTCTTTGACTACTTCTTGGAACTTCTTACCTTGACTCTTTTCTCCCCAAAATCTGCTTATATCCACATAGTTTAACAATTATGACAGTTCACATTGAACATAATTTAGATAAATAAGATATACTAAGTATAGAGGGAAATATTTAATATTATTAAGCTTATAATTATAAACAATGTGTATTTGGGAGATAAGCAAGCAAACATTTTACAGAGCTATTTATTAGACAGGGTGCGTGGGGATCAGTCTATTCATGGGAGTGAGTTTCATCTCTCTATGGATGTTAATCCAAAAGTAGCCAGACGTTGCAAGTGGTGATATAAGGCATCAGGAAATCAAGAAATATAATACTTTAAAATTTAAAGATAAAGGCAGCTAAGGAAGAATAGTAGTACAAAGAAGAAAGGGTAATCAGGAAGAGATTTCTGGAAATCCTGAGACTGGTGAGGTTCAATCAAGCACCTATCTTACTATTTTGAAGTGAGATTTAGATTATCTATCTATTATCTATCTATCTATCTATCATCTATCTATCTATCTATCTATCTATCTATCTATCTATACAGTTATAGGTATATCTAAATCTCATACTTCTAAATCTCATATATATATTTGTTTATGTATATAAACATATGTGTATATATATGCATGCACATATATATGTGTGTATATATATACTTATTTATTCTGTGAAAGAGAATCCCTATTCAACCTGAAGAGTTTGCTGCTGGCAACTTATTTCCTACCAAAAAAGAACACTTCACATGTTTCCAATTTTAACACCTGCTCATGGGTACTTAGGCACATAATACTGTCTATTATACAAAATCATTTACTGTGCAAGTATGCTCAGTGGTATGACATTGTACAAGACATGAGACATGCTGATGTCTTCTTTCAGAACACAAGAATAAAACTTACTGTGAGTAAATTAGGCAGTGGTAGTCAGAATTAGGAATTATTTTTCTATAAAATACTTCTAATGTAAAATAATGTCCAGGTAAAATCAGAAGATGTAAAAAATTTATGAAATTAAAATTAAATTCACATTTAATCTTTAGGCAGACTTCAATAGGATAAATTTTTTTGTGCTTCCTTGTTTTTAAAGCATCTCTTAACTATTTAATTGTATTATCATGATATGAAATTGAATGTCCTGAGCTGACATAACTAAAAGATGTCCTGACAAATCTCGAAAGAAATGAAATGTCTGATTCTCTATCTCATTTCCATAATACAGAGATTTAAAGAAATACATGTTGTCTAATACTTACTTTTTTATCATTATATTCCCAAAGCTTTTAAGAACCTAGGTACAGCGAATGAACTGATAAATGCAACAAAGAAAAGAGAGATGAAGGCAACATTCTTCCTTATCTCTGATTTTAAGCTACACTTGGACCCAGTAATCTAGACAGAAAACTAAAGGATAGGCTAAATCCTGAGAGAAACATTTCATTTTTTTTTCTCAGTGACAATTGATGTTTTTCTCTGGTAGCTGCTGTAAGAGACAAAGCCACTATTCACCAGTATCCAATTCTCTTCCACTTCCAGCCTCACAGAATATGGAAATTCCCTCCCACTAGAGGGGAGGTGTGTGTCTCGCTTTGGACCATGAAATTAAGTAAAAGCAATTTATGAGACTGCCAGTGCTAAACTCTCAAGCCTTCTCTTTCCCGGCTGCCATGATGTGGGGATCCCATGTAGATGTAGAGATGCCATAACTTCAAAGCATCCTGGAATGCCAGACCACCACAGAGAGGGGGGCTGCCTTAGAAAGCTCCCCAGACCTGCAGTGCACTTTACATGAAAAAGATTTAAACATTTTTCTGTAAGCTACTGCAATATGGAGGTTATTTGTTGTGGCAACACAAGCTCTATTAACCTGGATTTAACAGCTATTTTAGCTTTAACAAAAATTGTGTTTCAAAAATCAGTTTCCCTCCCTCCCAAAAAATCAGTTCCCTTCTCCTATCCCCTCCCTTCTCTTGCTGCCTCTGTGGCTTATATTTTGGTCTCCTTTGACTTTGTCTGATGTCCTTTTCTTTTGTTCTTACATTCCCTCCCTTATCTTTCTTGATAGGACTATACAGGAATAGTGAAAGTGAGTCAGAAAAGATAAAATTGTAAAGAAAGAAAAGATAGAAAAGAAAAGAAAAAAAAAAAAAAGAAAAGAATAAAGTAAAGAAGACCAAGTGCAGACAGATGAGGATATAAAAGCAGAGGCTTGCTTTATTTCAAATCAACCCCTCTCAAGATTATCCTGAATGTCTGTCACATTTAAATAGGATAATATCATCCATTTTACAGATGTATATTCCCAGAAAGCATTTTATTCTTATTCCTTTATGGACATTGTTGCCTAGAGAAAAAAAAGTGAAATGAAAAGAGTGTGAAATTTGGAGTCAGAACTTCTATAGTTGAGTCCCAGCTCCACATCTTACTGATTTGCTGACTTTTGGAGTAACTTTCTAATCATTATCATGGGTTCAATTTCTTTATATTTTAAATGGAGAATGTGATAGTATGCTTCAGATGTAATAGTGTTTGACAAATATAAATATTTATCAATTCTTATCATTAGGGAAACATTTAACAGTTCAAGAACATGAGATTCCAGCAGAATAAATCATAAGACCAGGTGTGGGAATTCCAGTTAGCTTTATGACTTCTTCCTCTATCTCATCACTATATCAGTCTCATGAAGAAGTTTCCTGAACCTCTTGGGTATCCTAAGTGATATATGCCAGTTAGTTGGCACACAAAACCACTTCCGTCTTTAGTTTTGATAAACAACATGTAGACCCAGAAACAGGCATATACCTAATATAAATTGTAAAGGCTGAAAACAAGCAACCCCCTAGAGGGAGCAAAGTTTGGGCTATTGCTTGAGCTCAATCCTGGCAGTTTTTCAGATACCATTACCTAAAAGACACTGTGCTCTTACCTGCTTAGCATTTTAATAAGGCTTACTGATCAAGTCAGTTTTCTTGATTTCCTGCTCTGATCTTCCACAAATGAGTGGTTCAACTTTTCTGAGTTTTTTCTACTTTTGACTTATTGCCTTCTCTAATCTCTAGACATACTCATTCACAATTTTAGCACTGAATAGTGATTTTAAGCATATGGCCCAACAATGCTGTCCTTACAGAATTAAAATGTGTTCACTAAAAACCTGTTTTTTCATTCTTTCTTAGTTATCAAGTAATTTTGAAAATTGCAAGAATATTAACTTTTAGGGCTTTTTAATGTGTATTTTTATAAACTGTCTCAATTCTTTTAAGGAACAAAGGAATGATCAAATAGACTGTAAAAACAAAGAAATCAATAAGCTAGTTATTTACTAGCATACTTTTATACCATAGGAGGCAGCATAAGGAACTGAAAAAGACGGGACTACTCTTGCAGTTTGCCTTGTTCAAAGGAGATGGCCAAATTCTTGGTTATTGTAATTGTACATTTTCAAAGTCTCTTTCTCTGAAAGAGATTTTTTTTTTTCATTCGATGATGTATGGTTCCTAGATGTGCTAGTTTTTAGAGAAGTCTCATAGAGAGAGACAGCTCAACTTCCTTTAACAAACCCATTATGGAATTTTACTTTCCTGTGTGTCCTGACATTCTTTACAGAATCCACATTTCTCATGCTGCAGATTAATTGTATTTTAAATGACTATCCTTAGTGGAAAAAGAAAATAGCTGCATATGCCCTTAGCATACTTACTTGGAGATCATTACATATTAAATTGTCTTTTAGACTTTGGTTCTTCAGGCCAAATCACACCACTTCTTTTTCTCAGAGGTCTGGTTTTCCAAGCTTAATCATCCTTGTGGTAGTCCTCTGAACTGTCCAAGTTTTCCACATCCTTCTTTAGATGAAGTTCCAGAACAGCTCATTGGGGCCTAATGGAAGTTTGGAGGGCTCAATGATAATTTTTTTCTAAGCTGATTAAGTGCTGAATAAGCACTCTGGTAGAAAAATTAATACTATTTAAATTTCAAATGAATTCTTATGGAGCAGTGTTGAGCTCTTGGCTACACCCAAGTGTTGGTCCCCAAGTTATTTACTGAATGATGACTCAATACACAAATAAACTGGAAATTTGTCTAAAGAAGGATGAATATGACACTTTGGAATGACAAACTCATACTGACCTCATTATTAAGAAAAAGCCTCATTATTAAGAATGATGGGAACCAAAGGAAGGTCTAGAAAATAATTATCATTTTCTCCACAAGACTAACTTCAAACTATATAAATGTCAACTTATGCATAAAGACTTTCTTGATCCCATAGCCCCTCCTTCAATCATCATAGCTCAGTTTTTCTCTCGGCCATGGTATTTATCACACAGCTTTAGATTTTAGTTTATGAGTGTTTGTCTTCCTCCTTTTTTTCAATTTTCCTTCATAACGCCATTATAGTTAAATGATTAAACACAGGTACGAACGTGTTACAGTTTACCTCAAATACAACATGAACTTTCACATTTACATATCTTTACATGTTTCCTCATTCTAGATTCTTCTTCAAAGCATAGCTCAAACATCACTTTTCTTTGGCTTTCCTTGGTGTCCCAATTGCCATCTCAAAGATTTAGTTTCTCCCTCAAATGTATTCATATAACAATTTATGCATATTTTATCAATTATTTTGCTTCAATAATTATTTGTGTATCTCTCTTTTCAGCCCTGTGCAATCTTCAAGGACAACTCCATATCTTCTTTTTAAATACATTATCTGGGACATAAATATTTAAGAAACTGAAGTTTTAAATATTTTATCACTACTACTAAGCTGTAAGCCTCTTGAGGGGAGAATGTTGAATGTGATTCCCCATAGCATGCTGTAAATACCTATTTAATGGATGGATAAATGATAAATCAATGACTTGACAGACATTCATACATGAAACTAAATAAGCCAACACAACCGTAGATGTCTTCAGGCTTACCGGTCCATGGCATGTGAGGATGCCATCTTCCATCTTCTCACACTGGGGGTCACACTCCACACAGATGGAGCCATTCTCAAACTCCCGAAATTCACTGTGAAAACATCAGCAGCATGAGGCAGTGTAAGCAAACAAGCTGTCAACTTAACAAATGAAGTAACATCTGCTAAAAGTCCTATTGGCAAAGTAAATTCTAGAGTTTGTTTCTCTAAGTGCCAGGAGCATCAGAATCATTTCCCTGTACATTAATGAGCAAGTTCTCCATTAGGAGAAAAGATAAACTGCAGCCAGATGGCTCTCCTGGCCCTCCATTGGGTTCAACGACAGACTCATTCAGGAAACCTCTCTCTTGTGAGAGAGATTCCAGCAGTCTCAAAAAAAAAAAAAGGAAAAGAAAAAAAAGGATGACTCTTTTGATGACACAGCAGAACCATTTCTGCTATTTTAAGTGAGTCTGTGCCTGTTTGTCTCTATATAAAATTTTACTCTTGGCTGAAGGCTTATTTTTTAAACGTTGACAGAACTATTGTATTTTTCTTGTTGCTAAGTTACATGCATGTTCCCCATCCTTGTCCTTCAAATCCCAAGATTCTTCAATTTATTTTTAGTGAAACTTCAAAAAACACCTTGATTTCTTTTCTTCTTTTAAAATATCTTTCTTGGAGAATTAGAGAAAATATCTTTTTAATGGTAGATTTTATTTTCTTAGATTATTGATCTAATATAACAACATCTTTTTCAGTTTAAATTCTTTTTGAAGAATTCTATATGATATAAAATAAAAAATAGTTTAATGGTAACATTCTAAAACTTTCTAATTAAAATGTGGGATGATGGTCATCACTTCCCTAAACCTTACATTTTGTGGCTATTTGAATATTAAATTTACCAGTATATAAGTTTTCCAATTAATGTCTATCCTAAAAGTTTTCATTTCAGTAATTGGGTATCAGTCATGTACAATATGTTTAAAACACACTATTTCCACTAATGTGTGAGAGGATGAGGTACTGGGTATAAACAATTTAGAATGTCAGTTATGAGTCATTAAGAAAACAACTAAATATTTATAGCTACTTCATTATTTTGTGCCTTTGTATCATGAGCGACCATTCCAAACTAATAGCATTGCAAATATGGCAACTATGGATTAACTAGGTGATAAATTCAAATTTATTTTTCCCTGGAGTGAAATAATCACTCTTTTTTCATAGTGAACTATCTCATTTGGTTATTATAAAGCCTTAACAGATGATTGAAATCTAAAGGGTGGGCAGTATTTTCTGTTGGTTAAATTAAGACTACATATATTTCAAGGTAAAATAATGGCTTGGTTTTCAAAATAAATAGCATAAATCTATGGTTTATTTATGTATGAATGTACATATTCAGTTACATGGATTTTGCACTCAAAGTGAAGTGTTGGTTTGCTATGGATTCACTTTTTATGAATTTTCTTGAGTTTAACATCTTAGTTACATAAAAAACGTTTTATTTTGCATGTTTCATCAATGAGTGATATAAAGTATTCAATAGAGGAAATCTTCAGAATATAAAAGTCAAAATGACCTGGTATTGGGGCGGGGGGGATGGGGTGGTAGCTAAATTGTAAAAAGCATCAAAAGCATTATGTGTAAGTGAAATTATATGATATTTACAGCATACCCTGCAATCATCAGCAAAGCACTGTTTCTGAAAACAGCTTCTTGGGTGACTAAAGAGTCAGGATACTAAATGAAGGTAATAATTTTTATGGTACTAAAACATGGGTCATGCTTTTCTTTCTCTTCTCCAAAACTCCCTTCCCCATACACAGAGTTGAGGAGTAAAATGAATATGTCATAAAAAATCATGGAGGCAACCTAGCTGCCTTCTCTTTTATAGAGTAGACTTCTGTCTGTATGGTTTCTGGCTCTCTTCCCTTCTGCTCTCAGAACAGATCCTCCTTGCAATTTATTTATTGTCACTGTCTCCATCATTGCCTTTTTTCTTCCCTGTCCCCTAGTGATTCTGCTGTGACTTTGCCAGAGATCCCCTTTCACTTGAATCTGATCTAAAAATTCACATTCTAGGGAGCATGAGCTTTGCTTACTGAGCTTTGTGTTTTTGCTGCCATATATTTCTCACAGTTTTGTTGTGTGTGTGTTACCTTAGCCAATCCTGTGATCTAGAGCAAATACTTTGGATTTGGTTGGTGTTCCCAGCACCAAGATTAATACTGTTGTCTTACATCTCTTAACTTCTCTAGACCTCATTCCCTAAATATCCTCTGAAAAAGGAAAAAAAGGGTGTTTTGATGAGAGGTTGTGAATATTAAACATAAATTGCCTACAAAGATCTTAGACTGGCACTCTTTCTGATGTTTCTCTGTTGTTATTAAAGTTTCAGAAGCATTTAACCATGTTGCCAGATAAGAAAAAAAAAATTAAGATTGCATTGCAATTAGTTTTCTTGTTCATTTTGAATACTTGTGCATTGTAGTTAGGAGTTGCCAAAATATAGTGACTTATATGATCTGGATTTGAGTGCTGACAGCCAGGATTAACTGAATTTTTTTTCCCCCTTCAAAATATCCTCTTTTTAGGATTTATTCTTTAATGATAGTCAAACTATTTTTATATATAAATTAGTTCCCTGATTTTGGTAAATGTCATATTTGTATTTATTTTCAGCAGTGTATAAAGTGACTGTTCTACCTAACTATTTAATAAGCTCAGATTAATAGACACAAAAAGGAAATGAAGATAATTGTTTTAACAGTAGGAATTCGAACAAGACTTTTCTCATTTGATAATCACAATCATTATTATAATATTATAATATGATATTATAATAATAATAATCACATCATTATTATTCCCATTTTCCATGTAAGAAAACAGAGTTTAGGACAATTAGGTTATTTATCAGAGGATGGACATTTCAAGTAGGAATTGATTAAGTTAGAATTTGAATTTATATTTCCTCAAAGACTGTCTTACCTGCCAGGCAAAGTTGGAAGTAATTTGGCAATACCACAAGATTGGAGGTGGGGAAATCTATCACTGGGTAGGCAAGAATTGTATCAGATATTTATAAGATATTTTCATTTGTTATCTTTTAAACTAAACCTTGTGCATGATTTCCTAGGATCCCATTACTGCTGCAAAACTACATTAAGAACTTTATATTTCTTTAATATATTTGATTTAATGATTTGGAAAATGTTAAGCTTTCAAAAACAATAGGATAATCAGTGTTGTTTATTTAGGGAACCAGTATTTTTCCTTTGCTTAGCTTTCATTGTTTCACAAAAATGAGACAGAGGGTAGTGTATACATCCACATATATATCAATTTCATATTTCTGACAAGTTTAAAACTGAAATATTAAAGAAAAACAATGGCATCTGTAAAGAAACAGGATGAAAATCAGATATACTGAGTTCTAGGGTTGGTCTGGTGCTTTTACAATGTTATGACTTTGGTCAACACTTAATTTTCCCACTTCTCACTGTTTATAAGATGCTTCTGTTTGATAAAATGATTTCTATAATCTATTCCTTCCTTAGAAATGCACATACATATTCAATAAACTTTTAATGTAACACAATGGAATTAAGGTCTATTAGTTCCATTTTAATGGCATCAATTGCCACACACACAGAGAATCATATCTGATCTGATGTATTTCATGTACAGGAAATATCTTTCATAATAATGTGAACAAGCATTAATACAATTCAATTCAATGAGACAAGTAGAAAATAATTTGCTATTCATTATCGAATTTATGAGTTGATGTGTTTTACAAAATTTCAAGTTGAAATTTTCCTGATAAAACTATTAAACCCTTTTTTCAGTAATGCCTTTATTGAGAGATAATTCATATACCATGACATTCACCTATTGAAAGTGCACAATTTAATGCATATTTTAGTATATTCACAGAGTTGTGCAACCATCATCACCATTTCAAACTATTAAATTCCTATTTAAAATTGTTTTTATACTTAAACTTCTAATTTTAATTTCAATCTTTTTTCCCCCTAAATTCATGGAGGGAATTGGTTTGGTCATCTGTCAAAGAAGACACATATCAATATTGTTAAGATCCATAGACTTTTATCCTTCTAATGTAAAATGCAAAAATAAAATGTTATCTGGGATCATGAAAACGGTTATTAAAATGGGACAATTCATGAGGCAGAAGAAGAAAGAACTTCAAAACTACCCTTTTACAAAACTGTTGAAAATCCTTTCAGTGAGCAATATAGGAAAATTTGACTCAGGGACAGTACTAAAAAATGCATTATCACACGAATGAAGGACCACTGTGATGCATGAAATAGTATGTTAGGATAAAGTGATTTTATGAGTATATGAAATGCCATGCAACAAGGTATATACTAAGTTTTATTGTTGTCAATTTGATTATTGTAGTACTGTAGATAAAATTTAAAATATTTGATGTAAAATATAGCTTAGGTTATTTTTAGAAAGTGACAGAACACTTTCATAAACCTTTTCAACTAGAAACTAGAAAGGTAATTTCTCTATAGGGCTTAGCAGTTGTCTGAGACATAGAAATGTGTGTTGTTCCTAATACACAATCAAATAGACACGCAACCTAAATGGAAAAAAAAAAATCAAAAGTTATGCAGTCATTCCAGGTGAAAATTAATAGGAAAGCATGAGAAAAAAAACAAGATGGTTGAGACACTGAGGAGGAAATATTACTTATCACAATGTCCCTCATAAAGAAAATAGAAATATATTTTTCAATTTTGCATAAGCATAAATTGCTATAATTTATTAAGAATTATCTATTTTGGTACACATTTTTAAATATGTACATAATAGTCAATATGCATTTTGACTTATCTTGTTCATTCAAATAAAATGATTTCCCCTTAAAAGAATTCTTTTATATGTTTTCTCCTTTATGCAACAAAAACTCTACTTAAAAATCTTGGCCAGCATAAACATTCTGAAATTTTACCCTTTTATTATCATTTTAATATCTGAACCAATCAGTACCTCAAAACTCATGAGACAGAGACATCATAAGATGCCTTACCCATCATAGAGGTTACAAGACTCTATGCAGGTCCTTCCCCTGCTGAAGCGACGGCACGACAGGCACTGGTCTGGCCCAGGTCCCCAACACCCATCGTTTGAACAGAGATGGTTGCACACCATTCCTTCAGCAGCTGAAAAACACACCAAAATCAAGGGGAAATAAAACAGAAGCCTGCGTCCAAACTTACCATTTTAATATGAATCTTCCTAAGCAAAGCTATTTCTGAAGGAGTGAGAGAGATCTGTGGCAGATAACTTTGCTTGCCTACTTAGTCACCATGGCCCACTTTACCTTCCACTTCTTTCATATTGCAGAGCCCCAGTCACTGTGTGTGTAGCACCACTGTATTTTTCATAAAAGTGAACAAATATCAATTGCCTATATCAAAACTCTAGGGAGAAGTAGTGACAGAAATTAACCTTCCAATTAAGGTAAGGAACAAAACACACCATTCTAAAGCCAACCCTTTGCTCCGTTAACACACCACACATTTTGACGTCAATTCCATGTGAGAACTTCATGCAGAAACAGAACAAGTGATATTTGTCATAAAACAAAAAACATCAAAAGGGGAAAAGAAAGAAAAAAGAAGAATATATGAAATGTAAGAAGGGGGAAAAGAAATGGAAATAAAATAAAATATAAGTTTCTTACAGACCTCTGGTACACTGCAACTAAGATTACCTTGATATTTGAGTCAAATTGGCACAAGTAAGAAAAAAGTTTTGAAATAATTTTAAACAAAGTGTGGTGGTTATTTATGAGGAGGTATAGAGATTACCATAGTAACAAAGGTTTTTAGTCTTATCTCTATATTTTTTGTTGATGGGAGAAGTGCCAAAGAATTTGAGGCCATGTTTTAAAACTGCCACTTAAGGTTTACCATTTCTGTTCCCTTTTATATCAAATAATACTTATTCAGTGTATTATGATTTATACTGAAAAACATAATTTTAGTGGAGGGATAGTTATTGAATAAGAAGGGCCTATAAAGACTTCAAATGTTATTCTGGGTGTCTGAAAAGTGATTTGAGACATCTGAAACCCAATTATATGTGGTTTTCATAAAATATTAATAAGTTCCCAGAAGATAAAAACATCAAAATCCTGTTTATCTTCCCATTAGTTACCAACTGTATTTATTAAGGGATGCAAATTGTTACGATAAGAGCATTTGTGAGATGGGATGGAATAGCATTAACTATGCGATTGTAATTTAAAGAGGGATCATATCTGTGAAAGTTACCTTCTCTAACAAATGCTTGAGAAAGTGAATTACCAGCATCCGTGATGATGATTAGTTTTAAAACAGGGAAACAAAATCTCCCGATTCATGTATTATTTCTCCTATATTCTGGAGCCTTAAGGAGGACCCTATGTTAAACTGTATAAAATTCTTTCTCAAGTCAGACTTAGACCTATCAAGATATCTTTTCAATTTATGACTACTTAATTGAATAATGTCTTCCAATATAGTTTAAGAGAGGAACCTTGTGTGTATGTGTGCATGTGTGTGTGTGTGTGTGTGTGTATGCTTAATAGTTTTATTGAAGTATACAGGACATATACTGCTCATACATAAAGTATACAATTTGATGTTTTGACAGATGCCTGAAATCATCAGCTATATGTATTCAATCCAGGCAATGAATGTATCCATTACCTCCAAATGATTCCTCATGACCTATGTAATCACTTCCCCCAGCCCATTCCTCTCAGACAGCCATTGGCCGGCTTTCTGTTACTCAATACCCATTAGTTTACATTCCCTAGAATTTTATGTAAGTAGAAATATACAGTATGTACTCTCTTTTTATGTAGTTTCTTTAACTCTGCATAATTATTTTGAGATTTATACATGTTGCTGTGTGTATCAATATTCATGCATTTTTATTACTGAGACTATTCCATTGCATGGATATGCCACATTTTTTAAACCAATCACCTATTGCTAGACATTCAGACTGTTTCCCATTTGGGGCTATTAAAAATTAAGTTGCAGTGAACATCCATTTACAAGTCTTTGTATGGACATACACTTTCATTTCCTTTGGACAGAAATGGCTGGATAATATGGTAAGTATAGGGTTAACTTTTTAAGAAACTGTCAAATTGTTTTTCAAAGTAGTTGTGCCATTTTACATTCCCAACAGCAATGAACTCAACTCAGGAGCTGAAGTTTCCTCATATCTTTATCAATACTTGGTATGGTCAGCCTGTTTAATTTTAACCTTCCTAATATTATGTAGTGGTATCTCATTGTGGATTTGATTTGCATTTAAATGATTAAAGATGTTGAACATTTTTTAATGTGCTTATTTGCTATCCATATATCTTGTTTGGTGACGTGCCACCAAATCTTCTGCCTATTTTATATTGGATTGATTGTTTTCTTACTATTAAGCATTGAGCGTTCTTTACAGATTCTGTAAGTACTGTTTCTTTGTCTTAGCCTTGCCTTTTTGTTCCTTTAACACTGTCTTTTGAAAAGTAGAAGTTTTTAATTTTGGTGAAGTCCAATTTATCAATTTTACCTTTTATAAGTTGTGCTTTGGGCATCATATCTAAGAAATTTTTGTCTAACCCCAAGGTAACAAAAGTTTTGTCTGCTGTTATCTTTTAGAAGCATTATGAGTTTTGGTTCATATGGTCTATGGTCTATTTTAAGTTAGCTTGTATATTATACTGTATTAGTCAGGGTTCTCCAGAAAAACAGAATAAATAGGATATTTTTATCTATATCTATATCTACATATTTTATATAATTTGTTATAAAGAATTGGCTCACAATTATAGAGGCTGGGAATTCCCTTGTCTGCAATCTACAAACTTAAGACCCAGGAAAGTCCATGGTACAGTTTAATCTGAGGCCAAAGGCCTAAGGACCAAGAGCACAGATGGTTTAAGTCTCAGTCCAAGGGGACCCACTTCCCTACTATCTTCACCTCCGCCTTACCCACCCACCCTCTCTTTCTGCAACCACAAATCTGTTCTCCATCTTTATAATCTGGTGTCATTTTGTAAATGTTATATAACTGAGATAATACAGTCTATAATAACGTTTTTGAGATTGGCATTTTTCCATTCAGAATACATCTCTGGAGATTGACTTAGGTTGTTGTGTGTATTATTAGTTTCTTTCTTTTTATTACTAGTAGTATTTTATGGTATGGGTAACCACAGTTTAACTATTCACCATGGAAGGATGATTGAGTTGTTTCCAGTTTGGGGCTATTACAAATAAAGCTGCTATAAACATCTGTGTACAGGTCTTTGTGTGATGTAAATTTTCCTTTGTCTGGAACAAATGCCGAGGAGTATAATTGCTGGGTCATATGATAAGAGCATTTTAGTTAGTTGTTTTTGAGTTTAAGAAAGTGCCAAATTATTTTCTAGAATGGTACAACTACACACTCCCTATTATTCCATCCATATTTACTTTTAAAATTCAAAGTGGAATTACTTGCTGTTTCTTGTTCATAGACAAACGTTTTCATATAAGATTTCTCAAAAATGCCCCCAAATAGCCTCCAAGAACCCCACAAAACTTTACTGAAAGTTATAGCTCCTTTTATTCTGTTTTAGCTTATTTACTTTATAGTTATCATTCTAAATAACAGATAAATGTAATTTTAAAAGATAATCTGAGGGAATAGTGACTACACAGAGCATTTTCCTGTATAAAGGATTGTTGTTCTCATATTATTAATTATTCTAGGTAACTCATAAAGTGTGTGGACTTTGCTTAATTATGATTCTTTCCATGTCTTAAATAATCATTAAATTGAAATACCATATATCGTAACTATTTTTCTCTTCTTTTGCGGAAACTCTTCAAAAATTGAATGATTTGATGTTCTACTTGGGAAAGGCTGACAGTTTATCTGTTATACTGATTTTGAACTAATAGCAAGAGTTCTTTCCTCTGATTCATTCATAATGCAGAGAAAGAGGGTTCTCTCACTGTACAAAATAAATGTCAGTAGAAATGAAATCTTAACATAGGTCTCATATCACTGATTCCTAGATGTATAAATGACTTCCCATTAATTTATAAAGATGTAAGGAGTAAGAAAGAGAGTTCAATCAAGCTGATTGAATATAAATGTGTAAAATCAAATTTTACATAGTAGATGAAGAATTAAAAGGAGTAAAAGGTCCATGATATTAAAATATTAAGCTATAATACTCATTTGTATAAGCATTCAGCTATTTTAAGGTTATTTATAGAGCACTTCATATTCATATGTACATTTAGTACATTTATATACAATTTTTATATATACTTGCTTATGTGATAAATGATTATCAGAAGAAACCTTGAAGAGGGAAAAAAAATCAAAAGTTATATTATTAAAAGCAACTTGTAAAGGCAAGAGGAGTATATTCAAAATCATACTGCACAGTATCATGAATCTCTGACTGTTTGTATTCATCACTTTCCTGTCCTTGTAGAAAATATAATCAATTCCTCAAATTCTTTGTATATCAACTTCTGTCTAAGACCCCCACATTTGTTTTCAGTTTCTTCCTTTAGGATGTTGACAAGCCATCAGTACACCCTTGTACTGCCCATTTCATGATAGTCCATCAACTTCTTGATCTATTTATTTCACCAACTCACATTACTTTTTTCAGGTGTGAAAGCCTCTCACTCCTGTCCCTTCTCCCTTGATTTTCTGTTATCTGCTTTGACGTTAGTTGAAAAAGAGAGTATTGGCTTCACGCAAACTCCTACCTTCTTTTCTGCTGCCTACTACCTTCCTTAGTCTGTATTCAGATGCTCAATTTCAGAGCAGTTTTGGATCAGGGAAACAGTATCTATTGTAGGAAAGCAACAATACAAACAGGAAACCATAATAATTACTTTCTTCTCATTCTTTCCAAATGACTAGATGATGGTATTCAAGGCTGGTTGATCATTTTCTGCAGAGTGAAAACATGGGAAGTGTCTCCACAAAAGGCCAAGGAAAATACTTCTTTGAAGTTCTTAAGAGAAAAGAAGTTTTCAATCAGCACCAAGAATTCAACCGCTCTCTGACCTCCCAGAGTGATAGTCCCATAGGAAGGAGTAGAAGGGCCTATTCAATGGCTTACAGTTTGAAACACCATTATAAACTCTCTAAAGAAACTTTAGCAATGTAGTTGTTAGGCAATCTTTAACTTCTCTTTTTTTCTGGAAGCTGTAAAATTGTTTTTTCTTGATCTCATCTGAATTATACCTGTCTATTAAAAATTTGGAGAGATAATAATGTGCTTAGTATTTTGACCTTTACAGAGAATATTGAACTTGCTTTCATTAAAATAGAGGCAAGCTTAAATAATGGATCTTGCTACGGTGCTGTATGTGTGAAAGTAAATGGATTAGCTCAAAATATTGAAATGAAGTACCTGTCTACAAGCACAAAGGCAGAAAAAATATCTTCTCGTTCATTGTACAAGACTACCTACGTATACTGTTTGCATTACTTACCATACGTAGAGGCATGGGTTTGACTTGGAATGTATTTGGACAGATACTATTAATCTTTTTTTTTAAAGGCTGAACAGTATGATTTAGTTGTAATAGTTCAGTTTTTCTGATCAGGTCAACATAGGTTCAAATCCTTACTCTATGACTAGCCATGCAGCCTTGGGCAATTATTTACATATTACTTATCTGTAAAGTAAATAATAATATTTACCTTTCTGGGTTATGATGAAGATTAGACATCATATTAGTAGTATACAATGAAGGGTTACTTATCTAACTAAGCCCTCAATAAACATACTTAAGAGAAATGTGGAAACATACAAGTATATCCATGTGTTTACTTTTAGAAGTATTCGTTGAGAAATTACTTAGTTTATACTGGACAATGCTAAGAAATGGGGATATGATGGAAATATGAAATAAAATACATATTGTCTCTATGTAGGGATTACAGTCCAGTTAGGAAGACAGCATTAGATAATCACTTATATTGTATAATATAAATTTTTTTGAGAGAAAATATAACAGTTGTCCTAACCTAATGGGTAGGTAGCATTAGGTCAGTCCACAGAAAGAGGGACAACAATGTGAGACGAGAAGGATAAATAGGAATTATTAGGCAAAGAGGGCTAGGGGAAATTGGGGATTACAAGTCTAATCAAGAGAGTCTGAGCAGTGAATAAGATCAGTGCTTTCACAGAACCGACTGCACATGAGCATTGAGTGGGAAAGTAATATCTGATGAACTAGTGAGGTGAAAAATGGCCAGATTATGTAGGACCTAGTGACCATTTAAAGGGCTTTCTGCTTTGTCCAAAGAGCTGTGGGAAACTGATGAAGGATTTTAAGCAGGAGAGTTAGGATCTTATTCTTAAAATATCACTCCAATTGCTTTGAAGGGACTGACTTAAAAACATGTTTGAACAGTTGGTGGCAGAGAGAAAATAGTGAACTGTTCAGAGATAGGCATATGACCCAAGCAGGGTCAACCGGGGCTCTTTCCACAATACAGATGCTGGGAGAGAGAAAGTAGAGCTATTTTACCTGTACTTATAAACTTTGTGAATTCTCCAAGCCAAGGCCAAACATTTTTAATGAAGAAAGAGAGCTGGCCTAAGAAGAAAGCAGAATCGGGCAATGTCTAAGGACTGAGTCCTGGTGATGTTGTTTAACCCCTAGATCCGTCTGTTCCTGAAGGAATATCCCTTGCAATTCTCAGTTCTGTGAGCTGGTATGCTCTCTTGTTTGCTTTTATTTTCTATTTCTTTTTTGCCTTTTAATTATGCTTATTATTTTCTTTGTTATATGAAAAGACTTAAAGCTTGTACAGTTATGGCCAAGTTTTATTTTTTCCAACTTTATTGAGACAAAGTTACTTCTAACATTGTTTAAATTTAAGGTATACAATGTGATTTGAAACACATATATATTATAAAGTGTTTACCACAATAAGTTCAGTTAATACATCCTTCACCTCATGTAATTACCATTTTGTTATTGTGGTGGTGGTGAAAACATTAAACCTCTACTCTCATAGCAACGTTCAAGTATAAGATAGAGTTTTGTTAACTATAGTTGCTATGCTGTACCTTAGATCCCCAGAACTTAGTCATCCTATAGCTTAAAGTTTGTACACTCTGATCTGCATCACCACTTTTCCCCCACTCCTCAGACCCTGAAAACCACCATTCTACTCTCTGTTTCTATGAGTTTGATGTGTTTAGATTCTGCATGAAAGTGATATCATACAGTATGTGTCATTCTCTGTCTAACTTAACTCACTTAGCATAATGTCTTGAAGGACCACCTATGTTGCCACATAAGGCAGGATTTTCTTTTTTTTTATGGCTGAATAATATTCTAGTGTGTGTGTATGTGTGTGCACACACATGTGTATATATGACACATATTCTTTATCCATTCATCTGTTGACAGACACATTGTTTCCATATATTGGCTATTGTGAATAATGCTGCAGTGAACATCAGGATGCAGAGAAGTGGGATTGCTAGATCATATGGTAATTCTATTTTAATTTTTTGAGGAACCTCCATACTGTTTACCATCATGGCTGCTTCAATTTACATTCCCACCAACAGTGCACCAGAGGTCCCTTTTCTCTATACCCTCACCAGCGCTGGCTATCTCTTCTCTTTGATAATAGCCATTCTAACAGATGTGAGGTGACATCTCATTGTGGTTTCATTTTGTATTTCCCTGATGATTAGTGATGTTGAGCACCTTTTCATGTACTTGTTGGCATTTGTATGTCTTCTTTTGAGAAATGTCTATTCGCATCCTCTGCCCATTTTTTAACTAGATTGTTTGTTTGTTTGTTTTGTTACTGAGTTGTATGGGTTCCTTATATAACTTGGGTATTAATGCCTTATCAGATATATGATTTGCAAATATTTTCTCCCATTCCGTGGGTTGGCTTTTCATTTTGTTGATTGTTTTTGTTGTTGTTTTTGCTATGCAGAAAATTTTTACTTAATGTCGTCCCACTTATTTTTACTTTTGTTGCTTATGCTTTTGGTGTCATATCCATAAAGTCATTACCAAGACCAATGTCAAGGAACTTACCTTCAATGTTTCTTCTAGGAATATTGTGGTTTTGGTCTTATGTTTAAGTCCTTAATCCTTTTTTTTTTTTTTTAAACATCTTTATTGGAGTATAACTGCTTTAAAATGGTGTGTTACTTTCTGCTTTATAACAGAATCAACTATACAGATACATATATCCCCATATCTCCTCCCTCTTACATCTCCCTCCCACCCTCCCTATCCCTTTGCATTCATTTTGTGAATGGCATAGGACAGGGGTCCAATTTCTTTCTTTTGCATGTGAATATCCATGTTTCCCCAACATCATTTTGAAGAACTATCCTTTCCCCATTGAATATTCTTGTCTCCCTTATCAAATATTAGTTGAACTTAGGTGTGGATTTATTTCTGGGTTCTTGATTCTGGTCCATTGGCCTATGTGCCTGTTTTTATGCCAGTACCATACTGTTTTAATTACTATGGCTTCCAAACATAGGGGATATTATTCAACTTTCTGGACATCTGTACATTCATCTGCAAAATGGTGATAATTATACTTTAGAGGGTAGTGGTGATGATTAAATTAAACTATATAGGTTGAGTCTGGCACTTTTTCTCTACTTAGCTAAATATTGCAGACACCTAAAATCAGTGAGAAGAAATGGATTATTCAGTAAATTATGTCAATATCCTAGCCAAATTAAGATTTTTAAAAATTATGCTGTACCAAAACTTCTAGATGGATTAAAAATTTCAATATAGTTTTAAAGTACTAGAAGAAAAAAGATAGACTATGCCAAGATCATAAACATAAAAAAGAGAATGATGTATCCATTTTACTAGATAAAAACATTAAATGTTTGTCTATCAAAAGACAAAATTTTAAAAAATTACTTATAGAAGGAAAATTATACACAACATATTTAAGACACAAAAATTTAATGGATTTAATTCGTGATGAGCTATTTCAAATCCAGAATTAAAAATGGATAAAGCTTATAACTATGTAATGTACAAAAAATAAATAGAAAGGATCAGTCAACACATAAAAAGAGGCTCAATATCAACTAAAAAATATAAATTTAAAAGACCTCTTTTTCATATTTCTGATCACCAAAATTTAAAACCATGGATAATATCAAGTGTTGTAAAGGGTAGTGGAAAATATTCCTTATCAAACATTGTTTAGGGCAAGTGTAAACTAATCTAGTAGTTTTGAAAGATGACGTAGCAATATATACCAACATTTATTATATATAACCTCATTTCACAGAAATTCCACTTTTAAGTGTTTAGCTCAAGGAAATGATTGCATAGTACAAAATGTTTTATGAACTAAGATTCACATTATGGCAGTACTGATATGAAAAATAGAAAATAAATGAAATTACCATTAATATGGCACTTATTCAATAAATATTTTTATACACAGCTTAATTGAAATTGTATCAAGCATCTTTTCTGACTATAACGCTATGAGATTGAAAATCAATTACAGGAAAAAAGAACAGTAAAAAAAGACAAATACATTGAGTCTAAACAGTGCACTACTAAATAACCAACAGATAACTGAAGAAATCAAAGAAGAAATAAAAAAAAAACATAGAAACAAATGACAATGAAAACACAACGACCCAATATGTATGGGATGCAGCAACAGCAGTTCTAAGAGGGAAATTTATAGCAATTCAATGTCACCTCAAGAAACGAGAAAAATCTCAAATAAACAATTTAACCCTGCACTTAAAACCACTAGAGAAAGAAGAACCAGAAAATCCAAAGTCAGTCAAAGCAAAGAAATCATAAAGATCAGAGCAGAAATAAATGAAATAGAAATAAGGAAAACAATAGCAAAGATCAATAAAACTAAAAGCTGGTTCTTTGAGAAGATAAAAAAAATTGATAAATTCTTAGCCAGACTCATCAAGAAAAAAAGGGAGAGGACACAAATCAATAAAATTAGAAATGAAAAAGGAGAAATCACAACTGACACTGCAGAAATACAAAGGATTATAAGTGACTACTACAAACAACTATATGCCAATAAAATGGACAACCACGAAGAAATGGAAAAATTCTTGGAATGGTAAAATTTTCCAAGACTGAACCAAGAAGAATTAGAAAAAATAAACAGACCTATCACAAGCAATGAAATTGAAACCATAAATAAAAATCTTCCAACAAACAAAAGTCTAGGACCAGATGGCTTCACAGGCAAATTCTATCAAACATTTAGAAAAGAGCTAACACCCATTCTTCTCAAATTCTTCCAAAAAATTGCAGAGGGAGAAACACTCCCAAATTAATTCTACGAAGCCACCATCACCCTGATACCAAAACCAGAAAAAAGATATCACAAAAAAAGAAAATTAGAGACCAATATCACTGATAAACATAGATGCAAAAATCCTAAACAAAATACTAGCAAACAGAATCCAGCAGCACATTAAAAGGATCATACATCATGATCAAGTGGGATTTATCCCAGGGATGCAAGAATTCTTCAGTGTATGCACATCAATCAATGTGATTCACCACATTAACACTTAAGGAATAAAAACCATATGATCATCTCAATAGATGCAAAAAAAGCTTTTGACAAAATTCAACACCCATGTATGATAAAAACTCTCCAGAAAATGGGCAGAGAGTGAACCTACCTCAACATAATAAAGGCCATATATGACAAACCCACAGCAAGCATCATACTCAATGGTGGAAAACTGAAAGCACTCCCTCTAAGATCAGGAACAAGACAAGGATGTCCACTCTCACCACTCTTATTCAACATAGTTTTGGAAGTCCTAGCCATGGCAATCAGAGAAGAAAAAGAAATAAAAGGAATACAAATTTGAAAAGAAGAAGTAAAACAGTCAGTCTTTTCAGATGACATGATACTATACATAGAAAATCCTAAAGATGCCACCAGAAAACTACTAGAACTAATCAATGAATTTGGTAAGGTTGCAGGATACAAAATTAATGCACAGAAATCTGTTGCATTCCTATACACCAACAATGAAAAATCAGAAAGAGAAATTAAGGAAACACTCCCATATACTATTGCAGCAAAAAGAATAAAATACCTAGGAATAAACCTGCTTAAGGAGGCAAAAGACTTGTACTCAGAAAACTATACTGATGAAAGAAATCTTTCACTTCTTTCACTGATGAAAGAAATCAAAGATGACAAAAACAGATGGAGAAAAATACCATGTTCTTGGATTGGAAGAATCAATATTGTGAAAATGACAATACTATCCAAAGCAACCTACAGATTTAATGCAATCCCTGTCAAACTACCAATGGCATTCTTCACAGAATTAGAACAAAACATTTTACAATTCGTATGGAAACACAAAAGTCCCCAAATAGCCAAAGCAATATTGAGAAAGAAAAACGTAGTTGGAGGAATCAGGCTCCCCAACTTCAAACTATACCACAAAGCTACAATAATCAAGACAATATGGTACTGGCACAAAAACAGAAATATAGATCAATGGTACAGGACAGAATGCCCAGAGATAAACCCATGCACATATAGGCACCTAATTTTTGACAAAGGAGGCAAGAACATATAATGGAAAAAAGACAGCCTCCTTAATAAGTGGTGCTACGAAAACTGGACAGCTACATGTAAAAGAATGAAATTAGAATACTACCTAACACCATACACAAGAATAAACTCCAAATGGATTAAAGACTTAACTGTAAGACCAGACACTATAAAACTCTTAGAGGAAAACATAGGAAAAATACTCTTTGACATAAACCACAGCAAGATCTTTTTTGACCCACCTCCTAGAGTAATGGAAATAAAAACAAAAATAAACAAATGGGACTTAAACTAAGTTTTTGCATAACTAAGGAAACCATAAAGAAGACAAAAAGACAACCCTCAGAATGGGAGAAAATATTTGCAGATGAAACAACAGACAAAGGATTAATCTCTAAAATATACAAACAGCACATGGAGCTCAATATCAAAAAAACAAACAATCCAGTTAAAAAATGGGTGGAAGATCTAAATAGACATTTCATCAGAAAAGACATACAGATGGCCAAGAGACATATGAAAAGATGCGCAACATCACTAATTTTTAGAGAAATGCAAATCAAAACTACAATGAGGTATCACCTCACACCGGTCAGAATGGCCACTATCAAAAAATCTAGAAACAGTAAATGCTGGAAAGGATGTGGTGAAAAGGGAACCCTCCTGCACTGTTGGTGGGACTGTAAATTGATACAACCACTATGGAAAACAGTACAGAGGTTCCTTAAAAAACTAAAAATAGAACTACCATATGACCCAGTTATCCCACTACTGGGCATATACCCTGAGAAAACTATAATTCAAAAATAGTCATGTACCACAGTGTTCATTGTAGCTCTGTTTACAACAGCCAGGACATGGAACCAACCTAAATGTTCATCGACAGATGAATGCATAAAGAAGATACGGCACATATATACAATGGAATATTACTCAGCCATAAAAAGAAATTAAATTGAGTTATTTGTAATGAGGTGGATGGACCTAGGTTCTCTCATACAGAGTGAAGTCAGAAAGAGAAAAACAAATACCATATGCTAACACATATATATGGTATCTAAAAAAAAAAAAAATGGTACTGATGAAACTAGTTGCAGGGCAGGAATAAAGATGTAGACATATAGAGTGGACCTGAGGACACAGGGTGGGAGGGAGAAGCTGGGGCAAAGTGAGAGTAGCAGCGACATATATACACTACTGAATGTAAAATAGTTAGCTAGTGGGAAGCAGCAGCATAGCACAGGGGGATCAGCTCAGTGTTTTGCGATGACTTAGAGGGGTGGGATATGGAGGATGGGAGGGAGGCTAAAGAGGGAGGGGATATGGGGACATACGTATGCATACGGCTGATTCACTTTGTTGTACAACAGAAACTAACATGGTATTGTGAAGCAATTATACTCCAATAAAGATCTATTAAAAAATAAATAAATTAAAAGAATAAGGCATACTGAGTGAAGTAAGTCAAGCAGAGAAAGACAAATATCATAATATATCACTTATACATGGAATCTAAAAAAATAGTATAAATGAACTTATTTACAATAAGTGAAATTTTCTACAGTCACAAGATGTAGAAAACAAACTTATGGTTCCCAGCAGGGAAGGAGCGGGAGAGGGATAAATTGGGAAATTGGGAGTGACATATATACATTACTATATATAAAATAGATAACTAATAAGGACCTATTGTATATCACAGGGAACTCTATTCAATACTCTGTAATGACCTATACAAGAAAAGAATGTAAAAAACAGTGATATATGTATATGTATAACGGATTCACTTTGCTGTACAGCAGAAACTAACACAACATTAGAAATCAACTATACTCCAATAAAAAGTAAAGACAAAAAAAGAATAAGGAAGAGCTCTATATACTGACATGGAAGATCCTCAGTATTTAAATATATATGGTATGATCCAATTTATATATGAACATATGTTTCATTATCTATTTACCTATTTACCAAAAAGTATGTATTATTTTATATGTCTATTGTTTTGTTTTCTAACAATGATAAAAGTACTATTATAATTAGAAAAATAAAATTATTTCAATTTGAAAGGTAACTATGAATATAGTTTCTCTCTTTTTTATGTTGGTTTTAAGTGTATATGTGCAAATATTTTAAAAATAGAGATGTCTGAGTTCAAATGTAACTCAGATTACAAAGGTTTGGTGTAGTATTTATCTCTTCACTGTTCATATTCTGGTGTTAAAAATTTATGCTTAACTATTTAAAGAAACTTCAAATGCTTTTATAAACCTACTATAAAACTCCTTCCAACCAGCACTGTTTTGTCCCTACCACAACCATACAAATGAAGGAGGCAGAAAATGTTCCAGCTTTTCATGTCCTAGAGTTTCTCTCAATCTCAGTCTCTTCGAACCATAAAGTCTGCTTTGAAAATTTTAACTTAAAAGAGTAAGATTGCTCAAGCTATGGTCACACTTTATAGATGAGGTGAGGTTTTTCTTTTATTGTCATTGCTGTTTTAAATCATGTTGAACTCCACAAAACACTGTTAAAAGTCAAGGCTGATTTTTCTTTTAAGCTACCAAGCCGATATACAGATTTAGATGAGAGTATTTTATGGTGACTGTGTGTGTGTGCGTTTATGCGTGTGAATGCATGTGTATGTGTCCGAGGGTTGTGTACATGTGTATGTGTTGTGTGAGCATATGAATACACACCTTATGCTGTATGTCTGTGTATCCATATGTCTTATAATGAATATGTGTGTGTGCTCATATATGTCTTGTGTGTGGTATATTAAGAGAGAATGTCTAAAAATGCAATATTTAAGTACATTTAAAATGAAGCAAATATTTGTTTTCCTATTTGCAGATAATACTATGGATGATAAAATGGCCTTAATCACATGTGGGCAACCATTGCAGGCTCAGTGTAAACATCAGCAGCACATCTGAAGTCAAGTTTATAGGATAATTACATTTCTGAAAATGCAGGATCCAATGTACTGTGAGACCGAAACCCAAATTTTGATAAATGGATTTCATGCAAAAATTGTTTACTCTAAGATGTTAAAAATGAAAAGTTATATGCTTAATTTTAAATTACAGCACTACAAAACTGCTTTCTTCTAATTGCTTCATTTCTTCCTGAAACTGTAAAGTCAACTATAAAATAGGTTCATGGTTTGAAAAATGGATAAACCTCCAAGAGACCTACCACTGAAAGTTGAAGAAAATGTTAGATTTTTAGTTTATTATTATTATTATTATTATTTATCTTCTTTTGGTTGTTTCAAAATTTTAGAAGTCTTAAAGAGATATGGAATAATTACATAAATTTTTCCTATCTTGCTTTTTCACATTTAATTTCTTTCCACATTTTCTTTTCCCATTTGCTTTTTATTCAGGTTTACAAAAGGTAAAAGAAGGGATTTGTGAAATGATTAAATGAGTTAAAGAAAAAGAATGTTTTTCTCTCATTCTTTTATTTTTTCTTAGTTTTTTTTTTTTTTTTTGTCTTCATACCTAAATCTTACCTTTGAAAGGTAGAGGTACTATTGTTTTATTTTCATTTTGTTTTGTTTTTTGAAGTAAGTGAAAGAAAAGGAGAGTATAACCCTGACTTAGGGAAATATTTATAAGTTAGTGTTGAAAAAGTTTCTATTTTACTTCCATGAATAATCTACTTTGTCTGGGGCATGTACAAACACAAATATAGTAATGTGGGATAAGAAGCTTAAGTAGAGAAAAAAAAAAGCAAGCTTTCTGTCAGGTTTCAGAAATGTATAAAACCAAGGAAACAATCTAGGCTCAATGAAAGGATAAATCTCATTCAATGTGGACATGCATATTTTGATATATAATAATATTTTATATTTCTTGATTCTATGAGGAACAGAAGAATATATAAGAACTTAAGTTCACTCAAAACAGGAAACTCATGTTGCAATAGGTCTCTTTTCTCTGGAAAATACTTTTAAGGATCCAAAAGAGCTAAAATGTGAATTCCTCACAAATTATAAGTTATATTTTATAAAAATTGCTAGCCTGAGCTGCCTTAAACCCTTTCTGGTACAAGGTGGGGTATAAATAAATTAATTAATTCACGGACTACTTAACTTGGTAAATTTAAATCATGTTGGCCTCTTAAGAGTTTACATTTTTAAAAAAGTCCTATACTATTCATTCACATACTTAATGAACTTAATCATTATGTATGTATACCCTTGTGATTGTTCCAATGGTGAGATTAAAGAAGCAAGAAGACTTCCTAAGAGCAAAATGTTTCTTAAGAAATGTGACTTTTAAAAGGACTGACTTATCATGACCACAACAAGAATATGCATCTGTAAACAGATCCTTTGAATTCTAAGTCATTTTATTTTGTATTTATTATAAGTAAGTCACTACTATATGCATAGTAGTAGCACTTATAGGATGCAGAATTAAGTAATACCCAGGAGAAAAACAGGGAAGAATTAAGTATTAATCATTGGAGTATCAAAGTATAAGATGGGAATGACTTAGTTATATACTCATGAAAACATTATTTGCTTCTGTGCAACAAAGAAGTGATGGAATGGATCGATGAGTAGTAAAATACATGAAAAAAGAGATTGCTCCTTGCCTACAAAAACACATTTATGAAATGAACTTTTGCAAACTTCTGGAACAGCATTTTTACACATTTCAGAAGAACACGTCTTTTTTTTTTTTTTCACCACTCCTAAATGGCAAATACTTTATTATTTGTTATTTGTTATTATTTGTTATTCTATGTTATCAAATTCTCTGAAACAAAAAGTAAACAGAAAATTTAATAGACTGGATTTCCATAAATTGATTGGAGCCAAGGAATTACCCGGGATGCTTATTAAACATTTAGATTCCCAGGTTCCACTTACACCTATTGAATCTAAATCTCCACAGGAGGGTTCTTATGATTAGGCAAGATTTGAGAACATGAAATACATTAGAAAAGCATGCAATGTGTTATAAAAAGTTACCCATTTGTTTTATACCAACCTTTTTTAAGGGTTGAGAAAAAGAAGGCAACAATTCTGACCCACCACTATGTTTAACTGTTTGGTCCAATGTAGAATGAGAAAAAAAAATGTTTAAAGTTTCTAGATTTTTAATGTTTGGGTAATGTACTTACTACAGTTTTCAGCTTTCCTGTTGTCCCGGATCACTATTCTTTGGTTGATTGTGCTGAAGAGCGTTGTCCAGTTAATGGTATGATAATAACACAGGTTGCTGTTGTCAGTGATATAGATGTTTCCTGCACTGATTTCCTTCAGGGATTGGAATTGTAGAGAAGTGATACCCTGTTGCTTGAGGATAAGCAAGGAAAGGCCACTAAAGAGAGGGGAGAGGAAAAAAATGGAACAGTAATAGTTGTTTTCTGGCCATGACATGCATTCTTGAAGTAAAATAAGGATGTCATATTTTACTCCAAAAGAATGTTAATAGAGTGTAAAAATGATTGAATTAATAAACCTGAGATACAAATACCATTTCTTTACTTGCTATATGCTGACTGTTTTAAAAGTAATCACTTGACCCCCCAAAAAAAGCCCATCTTTTATAATTATGAATATCAATGATATCTCTATCTCTGTCTATATATGTACCATTGATGTATCTGCTCACTGCCTTCCCTCCTAACCCCTGAAACTTAAGTTCCTCAAGAATGAAATCCTGTATTAAGACTAAATAATTAAATAAATGTTTATGGGGTGACTGTTCATCTACCCAGAGTAAGACATTAATTCTACTCTGACTATTTAATAGATTTAGACACACTTTCAGAAGGTAAATATCTCAGAGAATGACCATAGATATTTAGCCTTAATTTATACCTCAGAAACCAAAGCGTTAATTGTAATACTTGAAAAATGTATAAGGATAGGAGATGTTAAAAATTAAAGAGAAGAATAAAACTAAACTGAAATAAAAAAAAAATACTCAGAAGGCTTGGACAAGTGAGAAAGCATCTCTAAAAGTTAAATAACAACTACACTGTAGAAACAAATTATCATTTCAAGGATGTTGTTTTCTCAAAATAGTCCACTTTGTAATTAAATTATTTTTCTATTTTTTAAAGACTAAATGTGTTTCCCACATTTCAATCAACTTATGAACATTATTTTATATTTTGGAAATCAAAGCTGTCCTCTAAATTTGCTTTGCTTTTAGTACTCAGATTTTTTTTCATGTGTTTTATATATACACATGCATGGAGAACTATAATATACAGATATATAACGTGTGTATGTACCCAAATGGGATGTAATTCACTTTCTCAAATCTTTGTTTCCATCATAACCACCCTTAGTTGTTGATTACAATGTGAGCATAATAATGCCTTGACTTAGATTTATAACACTTTATTCAATGGATAGTAAAAATTGGTTCCATATAGCACTTGAATAGATTATATCTCTCAACTATCCTTTTTTATTAAGCACTTTTCCCCTTTACATTTTAGAACCTCTTACAGATATACCTGTTTTAATAGCAAAATTCAGTGGACTTCCTGTGAACCATTATTATAGAATATTTAATGACAGTATTGATTTTAGGCATCTTTTGGATTTAAGTAGAAAAATTATCAAGATCTCCTTATATAAATCAACTTTTAACTGTTCATAAACAATAATTTTGTGCAGATGAAATCTGAAGTAAAATAAAAACAGTGGCTTAATAAATATTAAAACATATATTTTTATTATGTGAATAAAAATATTGACATTAGAACTTTAGAACAGTGTCCTTCTGAGCCCTGATTATCTGTCCATTATTAACCAGCACTGCATGTAGCATAGTGGACCAAATTCTAAAATATCAGCGCTGTGATGCTTTGTTCAAATGATAGCTCCAGAGACAAAATGAGAACTTCCTGGTAAAACAGCATTTGTATCCCATACACCGAAGTCATTACAAAGTCATTCAAGTCTATCTTCTAATTATGATAACATATGATAAAAAAGAAGGTTCAGTTTTATGGTTCACATCATGGACTCCACAACTGCCAAACACTAAAATTACTTTAAGTGACAGGCAGTTGAAAAATCAAGTTGTATACTTTAAAGCACAATCAGGAGTATTTTTCATTGAGCTTTCCTTTAGAATTTAAAGTGGAAAACCAATATTTCTAGAATCAGTAAATCAATGAGTCTGATGGCTATGACATAATGTACACATGATGCAGAGACCTGTAACTTTGAATATATACACCTACCTATAGAGTACTCTTCCACCAATGGTCACCAGGTTAGAAAAAACACTGAAGTCGGTCATGTTTGGGGGCCATGATTGTATGTTCAAGAAACCTACAAAAGATAAGGGCAGTAAAATAATTCAGAATATCATTGTCTCAGTAAGTGTTTAATACCAATTATTCTTAAAATATGATGAAAATGGGAGGTAAGAAAAAGGCAGCAAATATTCCTATTTTTGAACCATTCTATCTCATATTTCTTCTTCCAAGATTCAGTGTCTTACCCAAAGTTTCTGGGCTACAATACTCAATAGATGATGAATGTCAAAATAATGAACACCAAGAATATAACATACAGAATTATATAAATGTATGGTTTAAAGATTTAAATGATTCTTAATTTGATTTATTCTTCTAAATGGAAAAAATATTTAGTCTAACTAGACAAAGAGTTTAATTTCTCTGAAATCTTTTGCCACCTTATCTGTACACTTACAACATCAGCTGTCTGTCTTGCATTCTAAGACATTTATGTATATAACTAAGCCTCCTTATTTGATTTTACATTCTTTGATAGCAAACCCATGTCTGATTCATGTCTATGGGCCCCATATCACCTACTATGACAGCTCTGAACATATTAGGTCCTCAGTAAACATATGCTAAATGAATCCTACATGCTACACATCCTCAATAGTACTTGTGAAAAGTAAATAGAAACACATGGGTTCAAAGATCCACTGACATTTGCAAAAAGAGTAACATCAAAATCTCAAGGATTTTTTTTTTTTAATTCCACAGATTTCAAAATGTGCACAGATGCTAAGGAAGTAAGACACCCATCATTTAAAATAATACGTGTTTTCAAAACTAGAATTTGCTTTGCAAATTCAAATACTATGTAATATTTTTAACAAAAGACTAAAATTCACATAGTTCACAGCATAACAAACTCACTTTAAAAATTACCTGTTATCTCTCGGACTGTCCGAAACACGTTCAGTTTCTCTGGGTCTATGGCTTCAATTGCATTGTAAGGGTCCCTAGAAAATAAGAAAAAAAAAAAAAATGAAGCCAAAATTAAAATTAGATAAAGGGGTGAAAATATGAGAAATGTGACAAAAATTATTTCATTCCAATTGAATTTTAATTAGCAATAGGAAGGGTAGCAATGTTTTATCCAGATTTTCTATTCTAGATGTGGAAGGGGATTAAAAGGTACTTTCAGGAAATTTTGATGACACAGAATATGAGTTCTTCCTTGAAGGCTATTCTAGATCCAGAGGAACGGTTCAATTTGACTATCCTGAATAAACCTCCAAATATAGCAATTCCATTTATTAACCATTTTATTTTGCCTTTAAAAGTTTATTCTCAATTGGAAAAATATACACTGCAAATAAATTATGTTATGGTGAGAATAATTGCCTTTTGGGTTCCTCAAAGCATGCTAAATTGCTAACAGAACCTGTAATTTCATAAGAAGGGTGAAAACAAATACAGAAAGTAAACTTTTTTTTTTTCTGTATCTTCACATTTATCTATCAAGGCAATCTTGTTCCTATCTGTTTATTTATGTTCACTTTCATATGAAGGAACTATTTGCTTCCCTCTATATGAATCATACTAACATTTGAAAATAAAATTTACCACAAATTTAACAATACTCAAAATGTGTTGTAAATTTTGGGGATTTTTAAAAATACAATCTCCTAATGCATAAATATATTTTTTGTAATTAATGTTATTGATACATAAATGCCCTGTCTTTACAAAAATTAATATAAAATACCTTTAAAATTAAATATTTAATGGATTTTTTCAGAAGTTTTCATCTTAGGAAAATATTTTTCATTTATAACATCCTGCCCATACAAAATAATTGCATTCTTGTATATTAAGCCAAATATAAACATAATATTAAACATTTGTCAGTAATTCAAGCACTACTTTCAGATTTTCTTAAGTAATATATAGTAGTTTTTCTAGGTTTTATTACTTTAAAAGGTGCTCTGTGCTATTCTGGGCAAGCAGAAACCTTATATTAATATATACTCTTCAGAGAAAAATTAAGTTCCATTCATTGGTCATTTCTCCAAGAGAAATCAAACTTTCTAAAAACAAGGAATTAGGCTCTTTTAGAAGTTTGTGTCCACCTTTAGCAATCAACTGAATTTTATCCTTGCACTGGATATCTGTTGTTTTACCAGTCTCTGAGAACCTTCTTTTTCACATGGGGAATAAACACTAGGATACATGATCCATTGGAGGCTATCAGTCAACGTGCTCCACAATCCCCTGGCAAACAGATAGGCATATGGCCTTTCTTCTAAGAATTTGAGTCTGAATCCACTGGCATTTATTCATCCTGGCATTAGAGCCTTGAAAACATTCTCTATTAGTTCAGCAACCTTAATCTCTGGAACCACCTTTTACTGGCTCTCTCTGCTTGATTCATCAGCATATTTTCTATACTGTGAACCATCCCATATCTTTTAAAAGAAAAAAAAAAATCTTGCTTGATGAAATTACTGCTTCAAACTGAGAAAAACTAAGAAGTATAATCAATACATTGTGCTACTAGTTTAACATGGCGTGTTATAGAAGGCTTGGAAACACTATAGATGAGAGTCCCCATAATTCACACATAAACAATTAAGATTTTCCTTAATGTGACATGAATACCTTTCAAAAGCTTAAAGTCTAAATTAATATTCTAGCAAACTTGCTCTATTTGTAACTGAAGATGTATAGAATGAATATCTATGCTTTCGGTGAATATGGAGCCACAAAATTAGGTTCATCATGTGGGAAAATTCTGGTTGCTATCATTTTCTAATGTGCAAAGATGTCTGCATGCACATGAAATATCAGCTCTGCAGTAGTAGAATGAACTTTCAACATTTGTTCTTTGATGAAAAGCAGTGTCTAGAATAGCTCTAGCCATATAATCAAATATTCCTGCTTTACTGAGAAACACTCAAAGTTCAGGGCAAGCACACAGTAATGGGGTCAGTCCAAACCTTTACTGAGAACACTTCCAGGTTGTCAGGAATGAAATGAATTCTGGACTGTTCACATGAAGCCCAATGGACCACAGAAATTTTATATACTTAATTTTAGAGATTCAGGACTCTCATAAAATAAATTGACAGAATCCCACTTACCAAGTTAAAAGTACCCCTAGGGAGTTCCACCCTACAGCCACTTGAAATCCATAGATTTTAAAATTGAGAACTTTCCTAGCTAAATTCAGGACCATGAAAAAAAAACTTTATGTCCACCCTGTCATTGTGTTGGGTGATCCAAAATAAAGCTCAGGATAAAGAGAGAGAAACATATTTTCACAATTCCATAGAAATCACGTTATGTTTTTCACCAAACTCATTATCTGTTTTCCATTGTCTATCAACATTACAGTCTATCATCTAAGTACTTTCTTGTCTGTGTCACACTGTGACACAGCATGAACATGCTTATTTGGTGAGCATTTTGTTGCTCTAAGCATATTCACAAGAACATTATTAGACATGACAAGACATGAAAGGGGATCCTATGATAACCCTGAACACTGCATTTTGCCTGCAGTTCCCATTCTAAATAAGGAAATAAGAGTGCCTAGTTTATTTCTAGCAATGGCGGTTTCGTTCTATAAATTGAACATTGATCTCTTTTATATGTTAACGTTTTAGTTGACAACTTCACAGTAAATTTATTTTTTGCAGAAATTTGTTTTTGAAAAGTATTTGTATGGAAATATGTTAATATAAATGTTTCAGACATTACATGAAATTTCTAAAAATCTTATATGTTCTGGTATAATGTTATAAGTCATAATCCTAGTTATTACTTTAAAATGTATATCTCAGAAATAACTAATTTTCTTGTCAACTGCATTATTATGAAGTTTCATCAAATCTTTAACCGTGGTCATTTTTAAGTCTTTTGTCATTTACAGACAGTTCTAGGTGTACTCTGATGCTTTTGTAAATATGTTCCTATAAAAGGGTTTCATCTTCAGGAAATTCATGGAAAAGACTCTGACAAGTACAGGTTTCTGGTAACTGACTGTACTGCTGAACTGAACGAATAAGCATTTTCAGAACTCTAATGAAAAACTGATGAACTCATAAAAGTGCTAACAAAAGATCAAGATGAAAAAAAATTAATTACATGGGACTGAGTGAACTGATGAGGATGAGTATAATTTTTGTGACTTTCTGTTTGAATTTAAAAAACGAAAAAATCCCACAAGGACTCAGAGGCAAAGAATATACAAATCAATTTTCACTGCAACGTAAAGGAGCTGTTACAGTGGAGGATTACTGGACTGAATGTCAATATTATGACATAGTATGAGTGTGTTTCATGTTTGGTAATTGCAATCATTGTTGCTTTTGTGGTGGTCATCCATGTACAATGCTTGGTGTCAGTCTATTTATGTCTTGTAAAAATAAAATACAGTGTGTGTGTGTGTGAAAAAAAAAAAAAAAAAAAAAGAGTGAGGTCAAAAAAAAAAAAAAAAAAAAAAACTAGTTAGTAGAAGATTTAGGGTAATGGAAATTAAGTGAAGTAAAAAATTTTGTTAATTTACTGAAAGCTTTCTGTTTATAATACCTCATGTTATTCATCTTTAAAATCTCTCTGTCCATATGCACACACATATTACATACATGAATACACATATGCCTATACATAAGTGTCTGAGACCTACTCAATTAACTTTATATTAATACTTTCCTAAAATGAAAGGGAAAGGCTTCAGAATATGTTTCATGTTGGCATGAGACTAGGAATGAGGAACATATCATATTTCATATACATATTTGTCCTGGAAAATGCCTTATATATTATGCTTAAGACGCAATAATATTAATTATAATGTTACATTTAAGTGCTATAATTAATGACAAATAATAATCGTCTGAACTAGGAAGTATGACTTACCATAAAGTAAGGATTGCCATGAAAATAACTTTGCCTTTATTTGGTTTCCAGTAGTCTATGAAATATTATCTGTTGCACTATATGCTGTGATATAAACTAGGTACTAGATATAGTCACTGAGATTTTCCTCTTGAAGTGCCTTTTTCTCCTTCTTTTTAACTTTTTTTTGTTTCGGGGGGGTTAGCAATTTTTAACTTCTATTTTTGTTACTTTTCAATCTCTCTCTTTATCTCTCTCTCTCTCTCCTTTCCCTCTGTAACTCCTTCCCTTCCCCCACCTTTTTCTTTCTTTTTTATACCATTAATTAAGGTTTACTGTATGCCAGGCACTGGGCTGAACACTTAAAAAAATGTATATTTTGTTTTATTTTGAATCTCCACAACAACCAGAGGATGTAGGTATTTATTATTAACCCAGTTCTCAACTTTACATTGGAGTTGTTTGACATGGAAGCCACACAGCTCAATACAGATTGTCCATGGTGGAGCCGACTCAATGTGTCCCATCTCAAAATGGTAGTACCACCCATCTCCAATAGGTTGGTGCCATGTAAACTAAGAGTAATCACATGCACATATTTTTTTAAAGAGATGTTAAAAATCTGGATCTTATTTAAAAAACAAAACAAAACAACAAGACTCACCTCTTAGACCAAATATAACAGAAAGTGAATACATACTATTACAGTTTCTGGCACAGATCCATATTAAAAGCTATATTTTAAAGTAAAGAAATGCTTTATGTACTAAGACCTACAGTAATTTATTTGAATGGAAAGAAACGCTTTGTTCTATTTCTCTTGTTGTTCCTATTTGACGTGTTTATTCATAATGTGTTAAATTGTTTTGCTTCTAGAAATGATATATGCTTAGAGTAATCTTTTGAATTGAAATATGTGAGTGATATTTTTTATCTGTAGCCCGTAGCACTAATATTTAGGGATTGAGTAGTGATATACACAAACAGATAAAATATAAAGTAAAAATATTTATATTTTCATTGCAGTTGAAAGGATGCAAACTTGGTCATTTTCCCAGTTAAAAACAGCAGGTGGTTCTGTAATGAAGGGGCCCAGAAAATGTTACAATTTTTATTGCTAAAATGAAATTCATTTAATAGATTTCTTACTAACTCCCCAAGTCTAAAACAGAAAAAGATGCAGCAGGGCAAAGAAAATACCTGAGAGCTCAGAATTTCAATTTACTGATTTGTTTTCTGTGAGATGCATTAATTTATGTTGTTTTGAACTAATTGGTTAGGAATTTGAATGAAATTCCCCACTTTGTCCACTGATACTGTTTCCCTAAACATATCCACAAATGTGCCAAGCTTACTGAAATCTATGGATTTGAGGAAAATGTCCTGTAAAAACGTCTTAGCTTATATATAAATCTATATTTTTAAATCTAAGTTGTCACCAAATTCATAATCTGGATGTACCCCCAAAATTTGGTTTACAATCACTGCTGGTGAAATCTGGCATTTGATTTTGTTGGAGGAAAGCATTAATGTATAGTGGAACTCTGTGTCAAAAGGAATCAAACAGACAAAACTAAAGAATCTCTTAAGCTTTGTCTGCACTTTGTAAAACAATTTTCCATAAAAATGTAATACTGACCCATGAATACCAGTGACAAGGAAGATCAAATTCCCATTGATTTTGGTGCAGTTTATGAATTTGTCAATGTTACTAGAATCCACGGTCTGAGCTGACATCAATGATCCTGTGCCAATGCCATCACAAGCTGTAGAAACAAGATGCACAATTAGGGAGCTGAGAAAATTTTTCTTTAGTCAATAAATTATTGCATTTTTATTATAAAATAACAGTATTTTTTCATTATAAAATGAAAAAACTATCATCACCTTTTGGGCAAATGTCAGTGCAAGGTTTACACATTTTAATCCCATTTTCTTCTACTTCCATCTTGGAACTAGGGCAGGCACGCACACAGGAACTGGAATCGACCACGAAGTTATCTGATAAAAAAAGGTAAAATTAGCAATAATGCTGAGGTTCAGCAAAAGATTTTAAAGCAAGATATTTTAGGGTTTGAAAATTATTTCCATTTGAAAATGATAGTATGTATGTTTCTTTCCCTAAAACAACTCTAAATATCTCCACCTGAAATAGCATCGACGAACACCACATTCAAATCCAAGCGCAGTGTATGTTAACAACAACTGGTAGTTGCGTGACTACTGCTCCTCATTCTGAATTGCCCCCAAGATAGTGAATTTCTTTTATAGACTTAGGAAACTGCAGGACATTTAGTTTGTGTTTTTCAGTAGTTCCACTTCATTTCATGTCATGATGCAAGTTTGAAGTCTAAAAATACTTCAAGTTACATGAAGCACAAATGAAGCTGAAGTTAAACTGCCTTGGATGAAGGGAGTGCACTTCATACCCAAGAGGAAATGTTTAAAATGTGTTCACCTTTCAATGGAGTGCCGTAGAAACTGTCCCATCGTTTCACACGAAGAAACAAAATGAAATTTGAAAGGGCAGTACTTTAGGAAAGGTATACTAACTAAACCAGGAACATCTAATTACCTGACATGGTGAAATGTTTAGGAATCCAGTGGTCTGGAATATGCCAGAACATTCCCTCCCAAAAATAAGAACAAATTTTTGCATCTAGAGCCTCCCACGCTAAAGGGAAAACACAATACCCGCTAGGCTGCTTTGGGTTTTGAAGGCAGCATCTTTCCATGTTTGGAAAAACTGCTTCTGGCCCAACATTCAGTAGTCTAGAAGGCTTCTGACCTTTAAGGGGGCCCAGAGCAGGAAAGTCATATGATGCATATCCAGGCTGGGGTACAAGCAATTCTGCTACTTGGATCACAAAACCCAAGAAGCTCTAGCTCTATGACATTAGAAGTATCTCTGGGGCTTCCCTGGTGGCGCAGTTGTTGAGAATCTGCCTGCCAATGCAGGGGACACGGGTTCGAGCCCTGGTCTGGGAAGATCCCACATGCCGCGGAGCAACTGGGCCCGTGAGCCACAATTACTGAGCCTGCGCGTCTGGAGCCTCTGCTCCGCAACAAGAGAGGCCGCGATAATGAGAGGCCCGCGCATCGCGATGAAGAGTGGCCCCCGCTTGCCGCAATTGGAGAAAGCCCTCGCACAGAAACGAAGACCCAACACAGCCATAAATAAATAAATAAATAAAATTAAAAAAAAAAAAACAAAAAAAAACTTAGACAACAAAAACCACTTATTAGAAAAAAAAAAAAGAAGTATCTCTGGCGGGAAAATATGCCACGTGGAGTTATGGCAAGTCCCGACCAGAAAATCCCAGCCGAGACCTCTAGGAATTACACACCATTTAATACACAACTCCTGACATACTTCTGGGTCCTGGCAGAGACAGACTACCTAACCATGGGTCACAGATTGATCTTGTAGCCAGAATTGCCCATCATACACAAGGTTTTGTTAAAAACCATCATAATGTTGAGCAGGTCCAACAGCAATCCATTGTAAGATGGAAGCAGTACATTTGGGATTGATGTGAGCAGGGGCAGACGCACAAATAAACTGCATAAGCAAGTGGTCCAAATTCCCACGTCATCCACCACTGTGCTGGCACCTTTCACTAAGCTCATACCTATGGCTGCATGGGGACCAAGAGAGGGCACGTATGACAAGCTGACAGAGGAAGACAAAAACTAAGCTTGGGGTGTGGGTGCAAGCAGCTGAAAATGGATGGCAGCTGCCCTGAAGCCTCAGTCAGGAGTGGACTTGAAATATAGTGGCAAGGAAAAATCCCACCAATGGGTATAGTTCTGGGTAGTGCAAATGATCCTTTACTTTGTAGGGAATAAATAGGAGTTTAGAATAAATATGAACTCATGAGCAGTGGCTTGCCCGGGGAGAAGAAGTACTGGAAAATCTGGAATTGGGATTGAAGGGAGTCTGGGGTAGAGGCATATATATGAATCCATGGGCGTGGGTATAAAGTGTGAAGATCTTTGTATTCCAAGTTAACATCCACTAGAGGGCATCCACCACAAAAGAGACACTTTGCTGAGACTGCATCACAGCCTGATCTCGCTTCATTTCCTTCCCTCATGGGTCTTGATTCTGAGAACACTTCTTAACAACCATAGTCTCTGTCTCAGGGGAACCCAACCTGCAACAGGTGTAACCACCCTTTCTGCAAGGTCTTTAGGGATACCTCGTATTTAAAAACTTCCACATTTTTGCAGCAATTTATGCCGAGTGAAATTTTTTAAAAAGGTTATAAATATCTTCATTATCAGTTAGGTTCAGATTTTGCAGTCAAATTAGTTTCAAAAAATATTTGTTGTTTAGGGTTTTTGAATTTCCGAATTCTGAATTAGGAATTGTAGACCAGTATTTAGAAACTGAACATCTTTGTTTTTCTAAGACAGCTACAGTTTAGCAAACCATGCCTTATGATCAAGGTCCCTCAAAGATTTGAATTTTACATAGATAAATAATGAAGTCCTTTAAATTAATCTGTAATTGGATAGACCTAAACTAATCCATGAAAGGAAGTTTATGAGTTACCATATCTATGGTAACTGGGCATGTAATTTCAAAAAACAGTCCTAAGTATTTAGCCCCTTGTCATAACTTAGGAGTTGAGAGACTTCAGATGAGACACTACAAAGGATGTAATAAAGAAAAGGAAAATTCTCTAGCTCAGATTTTTCTGGTCTTCCACTCCAGCCCAAGCCTTGGGCCTCAACCTCAGGGCTTGAATAAAAAGGAAAGCACCAAAAATCTCAAAAAAGCATGGTTTTAACTATCTTTGGGGCAAGCCACCATAATATGAAGGTAGTAGAGCAGGAGGACATTTGACTAAGAAAACGAAAAAATTCCTCATCTAGCCACATTCTACAATACTCTCAAGCCCCGTATTTTGCAAGATAGTAGATGGGGAAATACAGGGTAATTTTAGATGAGAAGTTGTTAGGTCAAAAACATAACTTGGGATATAAAATTGTTTAAGATGGAAAAATCTCTACTATCCTACAGTTAGTGTGTCTGTGATTTTAAAATGGTAATTTAGAGCCATGTTAAATATATATATATATACTCATAATTATTCTTTTAACCAATATAAAATATTTAATAATAATGGCTGGAATCATCATTGCTTTCAAAGACCTGTTTTTACTACTATTCCTCTGAACCCTATTCCCTATCCCTTTGATCTTTATAATGTATCTGGGAAAGACAGAGGGTACATATGATTATCCGCATTTTAAAGAGGAGGAAATAGAAAACTAAATAGTTCATCTAAAATCACACGACTAATAAGTGGGCAAAGCTATAACCAAAGCCACTCTAATACCATGTCCCTTTCACTTCATACTTCATCACGTGGACAAAGCAAAACAAAAACAAAAACACAATATCTGTGTGCTGTAGAATGTAAAGTCTTCTTTTAATTGAGTATGTGGACAAAAGTAGTGATTTTTTTTTTAGCCTTCCAGTAAGTAAAACATTGAAGAACTCTCTCATTGGTCTTTTCAAGCAAAGAAACTGACTTGAACAGGTATTGAGACATATACTATTCTTGATGAAAGCTAAATTGGTCATTTTGAATCCCCAGGATGAGTTATCAATTTGGTAAAGGCCCCTTAACATTCCCTTTATATCCACTGTTATTGTTTAACATTGAATTTGATGTTAAAACTATAATGCTATATATTCTATTACAAATAAATAATAAATAATTTCAGGTGAAAATGCATTGTTATTAGAGCAGATCTCTTTCATTACATAGCTTGCTACTTAACTAGTCACTTTTCTGAGGAACAAAATCCTGTGCAAAACCATTGACATATAGTGAAAATATTGAGTTTAGAAGTCAATGAATGACACTGTACTATAACTTCAAACATGCCACTACTTTGCTGAGACTATGAACCAATCACTTCAATTTTTTGAATTTTAATTTTCTTATTTGTGAAATGATAATAATAGTACCCATTCTCAAGTAATTCACAATATTGTCACCATTTTGGAATTCAATAAACTTACATGAAATTCCTCTCTTTTTAAATGATGAGCTAATTGATTTGGCTCTTCTTATCCTGTTACTTACGTGGGCACTTCTTGACACAAAATGCTCCATAGGTGTATTTTGCATTGAAGTTATGCTCCAGTTGAAAGGTTGTTGGATTGTAGACAAAAGTTTGTGGACACTGAGTAACACATGCTCCGCTATCATTGAAGTTCATGCAGGCCTGCAACACAGCAAAGATTAATTTTGTTTTAAAAATAACCTTCATAATACTTGTTAAAGGGACACTGCTACAACAGTTCTGTGATAGGTTGTATTGTTTACTCAGCGTACATCTATTTCATAAAAACTGGAAAATCTGATAACTTTCTAGTTGTAAGGGCTCATTTTTTAACTTCATATTTGTTTTGTACTTCTCAATTTTACAAAACTGGTTTTCTAATGTCAGTAAATACACCATCTACAGTTATTGATGTTCTAATTGCTTGGTATCTATCCATTGATTTCTAAACTGAGAATTGGTTTAAATTATTAAAGTTAGATAATAGTGAAAACTTATTTAAGCTTACCCTTACCCAAAGGGTTTATGTTGAGTCTTAGAGTCTGGCAGTGACAACTAAATCTCCATTTGTACAGGCTAGACTTTCCTTAAAGCTGGTTTGGAGAGTTCAGTGCCTTAAGTGATATGGTAAGTCTATTCATCACCATTGTATAGTGAGAAAATGTGATGGTCATTCAAACTGGACTTAAAGAAAAGTCTCTGGCAGGTGACTAGTCAAGTGTAAATGTAGGGGGTACGATGCCAAAATGTAAAGAAGTAGCTATACTCAGTCCATAATTAAATAATATGATACCATTTCCTATATGGTCTTTTTCATAATGTCATACCATTTACTAAAAGTCACCAGTTCAAGTAAATTTGTTTCTGCTGACATATATTTTTATTGAGACCTCAATTTGTTAACATGTTCAAATGCATTTGAGAATGATTAAAAACAATTGTGCCACCTAAGAGCTAGGTATCTGATATAAAAAGAGAACATATGTATAAGTACATAAAAACATGGGATTAGCAAAATAGGGGATGAACTAATTATCTTAATTTAACAATTTAAACATTCATAGGAATAATTTAGGCCTTGGAAGGCAAGCTAATGTGAACTCAAGCTATATTTTACATATCATCATAGATTGTATGTATAGTTATTAATAAGCACTAATTTATTCTGTTTCCTCAAAACATTTTCTTAATTGTTGTTTTAGCAAGCACTTTATCGCAAACATGACAATTCCCTGATGATGGTCTACGAGATGCATAATCAGAACGAGACTCACCAATAATACATTATTCACTAAGATGACACTCACCAGGAAGAATCTATTAAAAACCAATCTAGGAAACTCAGTAAGTTTTAATTTATGGGTATAAAACTTCATGTGTCCTTATAATTACTTTACTAATATATTTTATACAGTGTTGTGCACAGATTGCTTGGCAACAAAGGGACATAAGCCAGAGAAATCAAACAAGTTTACCTTCCGGACAGCATACAATACAACATAACTTACACCAAGGTCTTGGTCTGGCATTCTTGAACATTCTGTACTAAATGCCAAAGTGGAATCACTGGACCATTCCATAAAAGTAATGAAATGAGAATTCTGAAGCTCACTCATCACTCTGCTTATTGTGATAACGGAACCATGAAAAAAATGCAGTGAAGCTTCTAAGTGAAAGTTAACGTCAATTGTTGGTGTTTGTTGTTGCTACTGTTTTGAAATTGCTAACAAACACTTGTTCAGCGTCTTCCAGATCAAGCTTCAATCCCATGTCTGGTGACAGGCAAGGGAAAGGGTCTCAGTTCAAGATCTGCTGAGCATCTTCTGTATATTTTTAACATTTTTCTTCTCTTTCCTTCTTCCTCCCTACTCATTTCTGCAATACACACTTCTGTTTCACTATAAAATTAGGATAGACAAATTAAGTTTCTTGTGACATTAAGAAAAGTAAGAAATTACTATGTATCTACATCATAAGAGCTATAATCTGTAATTTGCTTATTTCCAGAATTAAGGGCCAAATTGAAAAAAAGACTCAGTTCTAAATATATCTGTGTATTCTCTGGATATTTGAGAGGGGAAAAAAACCAAAATAAATTCCTGTGTGCATTTTTAGCAACAAAAATAGTTTATTATTTTATGATTTTTAGCTTAAAATGAAACTAGTGCTCTGTGTGTATGAAATTTCATTAACTATAGCTCACAGAATTGCCTGCATGTATTCAAAAGAATAGAAAGACCTTTATCAGGGATATCAAAATGTAATTAAAAAGTGGCCCCTACAAGCTATAAATGTTAATTTTGAGGACATAAAAGTGTCCTCTTCTAAAATAAAAATCACACCGATTAGCATATAAATAGCTTTAAATGTGCATTTGTAAATCTTATAAATCTTGAATAATATTAGCTTGTAAACAATATAAACTGTAAAATAGTTAAATTCATAAATTTACGTGCTTTAATCTTGAAATTTATATTTGAGAAATAAAATGCAAGTGCCCCCACTCAGAAGACTCGACTCAACGATGCAACAGCACACATAGATAATCACCGTAAATTCTGGAAGGATGCTGTTAGCTTTTTACAAGATATCTCAATATGTTCTCCTTCATGTTGTCCAATAAATCTCACTCATAATATAAATTGTAATCAGAAAGACATAATTCATTTAGTAGAACAGAACAATCCTAGTTAATTAATAGCCACCCAGTGAGGGAATGACTTCTAGGAAGTCAGAGTATCTTTCTTAACCTTAAAATGGCAAAATTTGATCTTATCTTAATAAGATATTAAAGACTCAATGTGCCTGAGTCAAACAAGGATGGAAGGGAGGACCAGAGAGTGAAAGGGAGAGCTGCCAGACTTACAAAGCAGTCGGTGTCCTTAGGTCCCGAGCAGCCTCCAGCACATTCTCGGTGACAGCAGTCACTAACGTAGGGTCCGTAGCATCTGCCATCACACTGTTCTGCACAGACAGTCCTTGTCACTGCAGAAGACAGAGATAGGTCCTCATCAAAGTCAGCCACCAAGAGAAACTTCTAAGGGGATATGAAGTAGCTGAGAAAAGCTGAGCCCTGGAGAAACAATGTACTCAACTGTCATTGACTCAGCTCAGCAAACATTTACTGAACGAAGTCTGAAATTGATCAAAATTACTGCATAAAACCCTTCAAAATTAATACATGAATTTGTTTTCTATATTCTTTCTTTTTCCAGTAAATACTTACAGGCTTTACAAAAATCACACAACTTAGCAAGAAAGAATCAAATTTAGAACAACTGAATGCCACATTTTGGCAGGTTGTGAAGGATGGAGTCAGCAGCGAAGTCAACTTACAGTGTGCACAGTGAGGGCCTGCGGCGGGAGGTGTCCCCAGGAATGAGTGCAAGATTTTTGGTAGTCAATGCAGAAAGGGAAACAGAAACTTTTACATGATTCACATTATATCATTCCCATCAGATACATTGATGATAGGTGATAAAATGGATATGTGACTGACAAATAAATAGGTAGGTAGGCAGGCAGATAGATAGATAGATAGATAGATAGATAGATAGATAGACAGACAGACAGACAGACAAAGAGAGATAGATAATGGATCAGTAGTAGGACAACTGTTTCTATTCCTGAGATTTAAGTCAAATTTCTACTAAGATTTCTGAAAAAGGAGGGACTTGTGTAAGGAACAGAGCAACACCCCAGAAGGAAGGAAAGAAGGAAGGAGGAAAGGAAGAGAGGGAGGGAGGGAGATATAGTCATAGTAAACACAACAAAAACTTCTATTAGTTTTTTCTTATAACATCCTTCAATCCAAGCTGACAGCAGTATGTCAAGGTATACATTGGACATCAAAATTATAGTATTGAGGGACACATTTCTGCTTATCACACTTATTCCAAAGATATATTTTAAAAGTATTTAGAGAAATGAATTTTACAGCATATGTGTAGCACATCATTTCTTTGCTTCTGTATTTCCACTTCAGCCTTGTTTCTTCCCACCTCTTTGAGTTCTTCAAAGCTTCCTTCACTGCTATTTTTTTTTTTAATTTTATTTATTTATTTATTTATTTATTTATTTATTTATGGCTGTGTTGGGTCTTCGTTTCTGTGCGAGGGCTTTCTCTAGTTGCGGCAAGCGGGGGCCACTCTTCATCGCGGTGCGCGGGCCTCTCACTATCGCGGCCTCTCTTGTTGCGGAGCACAGGCTCCAGACGCGCAGGCTCAGCAATTGTGGCTCACCGGCATGTGGGATCCTCCCAGACCAGGGCTCGAACCCGTGTCCCCTGCATTGGCAGGCGGATTCTCAACCACTGTGCCACCAGGGAAGCCCCCTTCACTGCTATTATAGCGAGACACCACTCTAGTGTTCCTCAGAGCTGGTCTTCACAATTTTCTTTGGGCTAAGGGCTCATATAACTGGATGAAATCATTCATCTCTACTTTGCATACTACCTGTAGGTAGATAACATCAGATCCAGATCTGAATTCTCTATTGAGATGCAACATGTATTTCTAGGCGTCTACAAAAGTTCTCATTTAGATGTACAAAATGGAATGTATCATTTCCCCACCTCCACCATTGAGTATATCTCTCTTATTTGTTCCCTTACCTCAATTAATGATAGTACCATCCATCCAGTAGCTCAACTAAAATTTGGGGACATGTTTTCTATTTCTCCTTTCCCCTCACCCTCACTTCTCATACCTAATAAAAATCCCAAATACTAGCAATATATATTTTTCATTACTGTCCCTCCTCTCTACTCCAACTTTGTTCTGAGACTCACCTCTAAATTATTACATAGGCTTCTAAAAGATTTCTCAGATCACAATCCTCTATGCCACTCTAAAAGTAATGATTTGAAAATATGGGCCACTGCATATAAATCAGTGTTGTTTCACAGTATGAAGCTTACTTCCCATCTCTGCACTAGAGGAGTAAACCCTTAGCAAGGAATAAAAGTCCTCTATCAATTGACCACCATTTCTACCAGCATCTCTCACTACTCTCACTGTGATCTTCACATCCAGACAGGGAAATACCATTTGTGGTCCCCAGTTCCTTTCATGGTACTCAATTGTGATTTTCACTGCCTTTTCACAATGCATTCCTTCATGATGAAAAAAACCCTTTCCGGCTTCTCTGTCTAGCAAATACTCATTCATAAGATCCACTTAAGGTGCCATTTTGCTCTGAAACCTTTTCAGACACATCTCCACCCTGAGTTAATCTGACAAACTTGCTTCTGAGAAAGTAAGCAGATGAACTAAATCTACTCATTAACTCTTCATATTCATACAAGTGCTTATATTAACGTTCCTATCCCACATGTCGCGGAGCAACTAGGCCCGTGAGCCACAATTACTGAGCCTGCGCGTCTGGAGCCTGTGCTCCGCAACAAGAGAGGCCGCGATAGTGAGAGGCCCGCGCACCGCGATGAAGAGTGGCCCCCGCTTGCCGCAACTAGAGAAAGCCCTCGCACAGAAACGAAGACCCAACACAGCCATAAATAAATAAATTAAAAAAAAAAAAAAAAGAGTTGCTCATTGAAATGGCAGACATATGTTAAGTAATCAAATTACTAGATTTGAAATCAGTGTTATCACAGGACAGTCTACTAATTTGTTTTTAGTTGACAGGCTTTGCTCAGCTGGAAAATAGCATGAAGTGAGATAGCAATCATATCCTATAAATCATATCATGTTTTAATCCTAGACATATATGTCTAAGTGTTCATTTCTCTTTTTAACTCTATGGTGATTTAAGGTAACTATACAAAATGTTTCAATTTCTCTTTATTTATATACTTTGGTCTTTCCTACCAAATGAGGAAATTAATGTATATAGTATTTAAAGAAATAACCATGATTTTATTTTTATAAATTATTTATTAAATGTTCATAAGATAATTTCTCTCATTGAGTACACCATTTAAATATAAAAACAATATGTTAGAAAAAGGATCTAACATAGTACAGCCTTAGGTTCAATAATAATTATTATACTGTGTAACTTTTAAAACATGTATTCAAATTATTCAATCATATGTGTTGTCAACTATAAATTTTTCAAAATAGCAATTTCTTCCATACAGTGGTCACCTATCTCACATTTTCTTAGGACACTTTGATGTTAGAGATGCCATTCCATTTCAGGAACATGCAAAGAAACATCCTTCTAAGTCATTATTTTTTAAAATTTTGATTTAAGATATTAAAAGGGAATTCTGGGATTTGTTTCAAAAGCAGTCTACAATTGATTTTTTTCAAAAGGTAAGATACATTTAACACTAAAAAGCACTATTTGTTATCATAGTTTTCACACGCCTAAAGTTCAATAAGCATGAAACATATTTAGAAATCTTTGCTTGACAGATAATAAGTAAGCAAAAGAACAAAGCAATAAGCTTAATCTCTAAATAATGATGAGACACTGTTAAGAAACATTTGTTCACATTGTTATGAGTTTTGTTTCCAGAAAGAAAACTTTCCCTTTGTACAGTCTGTTTAATGGCACTTGCTGATTAATAAGCATTACTTAATATGAATTAAACACATCAAACTATACTCATATTTTATTATGATGGAAACACAAAACAAAAAACAGGTCCTGAAATGAATGAGATAATTCACTTAGCCTCCATGGGAACATTAACTTATAATTGCTTTGGTTATATTAATTTCCATCCTTGCTTGACTATTATTTCATTAGAATTTTTTTCCCCTATATTTATTATCTTTTCTAAATTGCTTCATTGGGTACATTACAATATTTGGGTTGAATTTTAACTAGCTTGTTCTTTAGTAGTACAACACTAACTCTGATTGTTTAACATAAAAGATAAAACCTGGGAAATTAAAATGCTTATTACATTAGGGTCAGTAAATTTGAAATTGGAAATGGGGATTCATTCAAAATATCCATGAGAATCAGATGGATATTGGTTCCTTAACATTTAAGGAACCAAGCATTCTGTAGTAGTAAGAGGATGCTGCTGAGAGAATATCTATCATCTCAAAAAAACTACAGTATTTATAAGTAGGTTTATTATATCAGCATTTCACTAATAAAAACAAGGGCTTAATTACTCCTTAAAATATAATAATAACTACACTTAAAGTTACTCCCTTAGAAGAAATTTATTTTATTTGAAGAACTTTAGCAATTTACTAATCAAATATTTACTGTTACTTCTTATGAGTTACAAAAGGAAAATGAACATTCATAAATGATGCAAAACAGAGCACTGACATCACGGTGACTAACCAAAGGATCGCTGCCCATTAAAAAATAAATGAGGTAAATTTAGGCAAAGTCTTTGTGTTTTCTTCCTTCGTTTTACACCCTGCCCCTTTTTTCCTCCTCCCCATCCATTCCTCCTTCATCATCTCCTCCATCTTTGCACCCTCAGTGCCTTCTGCTTCTCTTCACTTCCTTTACCCAGTGGCTCTGAGCCAGGCTTTCTATTAGATCATTGAACAGGATTCTTGCATCAGTGAAAATTTTGATTTAGTTGATAATCAGTGGGGCCCAAGATTTTCCATTCAAATAAACTCCCAGGTTATGTCACTGCCTACTAGTCTACAGACCTCATTTGGAATAGCAGGATATAGAGTACTTTAAAAAAAAATGCCTGGGAATCACCTAATTCCTATTAAATCAAAATTACCTGCCATGTTCTAGGATTTGATACTTTTAATAAGCTCCCCAGGTGATTTCCAATATGCAGTCTAGAGCTGAAAACCATTATTCTACCCAGTGAAAATGGGAAAAACTCTAGGTTATTTCCACCATTTGATTGATTGACTGACTAATTATTCTTTGTCTGAGATTTAATCACACTGACTGTCCTCGTCCTTTAATTTCCTATTGGTGTTGTTAAGCCCTCTATAACTAATAGGGAGATTAAGCAAATAGAACTGATGTGCAAGCAAGTAGGAAAATGTGGAAAGAAAAAGACCTAAAGTGGGAACAGAAATATTGCTTGGCTAATTCTGAAGGCAAAAATTTCAGATAAGTAAGAGACAGTCAGAAAACTGTCCCTTTCTCTTACCCAGCAGCTATTTACGTGACAAGTAACCTGAGCAGTCCCCAATTACATTGCTAAGCATATTTTAAAGCATGCTTATTTTTATTTCATTCTATTTCAGTTAGTATTCAATGACCTGCACCTCTATGCTGCCTAGATTAGTTCTGTTTATTGACCAAATTTTGACAAACTGTGTCCGTGAAACACATTGTGTCCATTAAACAGATAGTACTTCAGTGGAATGGTTTTAGTGTTAGGCTGTTTTCAGTTACAAACTTGGAGGTTTGAACAAGAAGAAAAATGCTTGGGTTAAAGCAGAGGTGATTTGGGTTGGATGTGAAGAATTTATTGACTATTAGAGTGATAAAAACACTGTAATGAGCCACTGAATGGGCTTCTTGAGTCTTTATTTGTCAGTATTGAAGGGAAATCTCTTCTGAATGCTTTAGATCTCCACTAAATTAAAGACAGTGGGCCTGATGAAATGCTTTCTAGAGGTACCCTCTAGTTCTACAATCTAATATTTATTCCTATGAGTGGTGAAATTGTGACTGCCCCCCCTGCAAAATGAACGTTTTGGGTTTTGTAACATGCTTCTAGAAAGCTACTATCATCAGAATCGACTTTAAATGAAGCAAATAAAGCTCATAGACCATTCAAGAATATTACTTCCAGAGCATGCTGAAATGTGTAGAAAATCAGGTTTAATGACACTAACACTAAACTATATACCACTATTAATTTTCCCAGGGGAGAATAATTGGACACATCTGTGTGTCCAGTGCCTGATAGACTGTAAGAATCACAAAGAAAGATGCCTGGTCCTCTTCCTACTTTCTGATTCAATAAGTCTAGGGAAGGGGCCAGACAATTCATTTTTTTATTGGGAGTCCCAAGGTTTTCAGAAGTAGCCTTTATAAACCAATATTTTAAAACCTCTCCTCTAAGATACTCTCTCCTTCTTATTGTGTGGCTACTGCAGGAAGAGTAAAGCATTTATTTAGATGGGAAGGCAGAGATGGAGATAGGTCTTAAACTGGACTGCTGTTTCCTATCTCACATTAGATCACAGAATAATTGACAATAATTGTTGCCACACAGAGTCAAGCCTCAGGATACATAAAGACTATATCCTGATCTGGACAGGGAAGGAATTTTGAATTTTAATAATTTAATATTTTATCAGTTATTTTAACCAGCAGCATAAGGCCTAATGCATTGAAAAAAAGGCTAAGTAGAATTATAAAAACATATCTGGGCTTTCTAAACTACCAGAGTTATACTCATTTTCACGTCACAGAAGAAAATATAACATTATCTTTTATTTCTAATTAGTCTGGTGATAGCTACTCCAAAGGAACTGACCATTCATACCATAAGGCGAACACCCCTAAAAGTATTATAATGGTTTAATCTTATATGCAATAACTGCTACAGTTCACCTGAAAAACATGGCAGATACCTGCAAAGCCCTTACTGAAACTGACATTCAGAGTCAGTAAGTAAAAGTATGCCTAAATTTGGCAGCTACTAATCAGGTTTGACCCTTGTCCCAGTTAATTCCCTGGTGACCTATGGGCTATGACATGATAATATTGTTAGTTATGTCAAATAGGGAAGGAATCTTGTCTAATCTATTCTTCATCAACAGCTGCTTTATTCATTTATTTAATGAAGTTTTATTCAAACTATTTTTAAAAGACATGCTCAGTGGTTCATTAAGGGACCTTAAAGCTGATTTTAAACTACCCTCTTGGCCACCAGGGAAATTCTCCCTTATTAACAGGCTATTAACATCAGCAAAGTTTATGAGTCAGGATTAAGAAAAACAAAACCGAAAACAATATTGCCCTATTACATGAACTATAAAAGTATTCTTGAGGGTGAGTGTGAGTTTTTGCATAATCTTTCCAAGACTATATATATAGATTCCAAGATAACAACAGAAGTGTATGAATTGGCATAATGAAACCATAAATAGTATTTAAAAATATATTTTTACATTAGAATTGATGGCTACACCTTACAATACACAAATAAATGATATACTGGAAATAAAGTGATTAAAAAATGGAATTATCTTATCATGGATGTGTTATAAACCAAAAAATGAGGAAAAGTTGACATTCAACTTTTCCAAATTACCTTGCATTATAGCAGACCAAACATCTCTATATCCAGACTTGATGAAAACGAACACACACACACACACGCACGCACACACACAATCTGTTTTGCTTATCCTAGCTCCCTATCCAGAATATCAGTAAACTGAAATAAAGACAATCTCTCCTACCCAGTATATATCTGGATGAGTTTCCTTCTGAAATTGGCAAAAAAAATGTCAATTTTGTAATGAAAATAATCAGAAAATATTAAAATGGAAAAGACAGACCCTCATCAGGTAAGCAATGAATAAATATTTGTTGAACTAATGAATGATGCTAGTCTAAAATTCTCATTTTAGGAGGAAGTTAAAATCCAAGTAAATTGACTTGCTCATGGACAAATCCAAAATAATGTCCATACATCTCTAAGAGATATCACTATCTCATCAGGGTTTTCCAGGCAATATCTAGTTTCTTAATATCACAGCAGAGCCCACATCTAATAATCAAATAATATCCACTTTGGAAATTAAAATACCAAACGATGCTCAAATGCAAGGTGAAATACTACATTTAATAGCACAAGAAAACTGGAAATTAGCTATCCTCAGCTAAATCAATGTGCTCCTTTCTGATGTCAATTTTTTTTTCATCCAAATACTCACTCAATCACGTTGTTTCTGTCTCAGAAGGAAGGATGTTCTTTTCCTGCTTTAGAAAGTTCCTGAGCTCTAGATTACCCAGTCCATTAATGTTCAAGTCCAAATTTTTGCATTGCAAATTATTTATATTCTCTCATCTATAATCAGCTTCTTTCTTTACTGGCCATTTCTTCATGGCTAATAGTTGAGACTCTCATATTTAAAATAAAAATTTAAAAATAATCCTTCTTTTACCTCATGCTCTTCATTACCCTCAGAAAGCCAAGCATTTTTAAAGAGTCACTTATAACACATTTTCTGCTGTATCTCAAATATCTATCTCCAGCCCCTTTTCACAATATCTCTAAATATCTCATCTTAGTTTCCAATTAGTAACTGATATTTATTAGGCATTTCTACTTGGATGAATAAGAAATATCTAAGACTCATAAAGGACATAACTAAGCTTTTATTTCCATCCTCAATCCAGCCACAGCACTAATCTCTGCCTATATTCTTTTTTTTTTAATTTTTTAATTTATTATTAGTTTATTATTTTTATGTTTGGCTGTGTTGGGTCTTTGTTTCTGTGTGAGGGCTATCTCCAGCTGCGGCAAGTGGGGGCCACTCTTCATCGCGGTGCGCAGGCCTCTCACTATCGCGGCCTCTCTTGTTGCGGAGCAGAGGCTCCAGACGCTCAGGCTCAGTAGTTGTGGCTCACGGGCCCAGTTGCTCCGCGGCATGTGGGATCCTCCCAGACCAGGGCTCAAACCCGTGTCCCCTGCATTGGCAGGCAGATTTTCAACCACTGCGCCACCAGGGAAGTCCCTGCCTATATTCTTGATCTCAGTGACTACTGCCATCGTTGATTTAACTTATCCAACTTCTAACTTGGAACCCAATCTCAAATTTCTTCTCTTCTCTCCCTCACAGCCAAATTGGTTGGTCACCAAGCCTCATTATAAACTCTACTGTCTATTTCTTAAATTTCCTTTTTTCCATCCTGTTTTTTTCATGTTCTAAACTCCTGTTCTGCCTATCTGATGTCTACACATTCTTCAAAGGTCAAGTCAATAGAAATCCTTTTGTTAACCCTTCATTGAATCCCTTACCTAGGGCCCCTTACCTTGCATACCCCTCAAAGTTTGTTCTTGGTGAACTCATTTCATGGCATACAGATTTCTATTACAGCGCTAACCCCATTACGTTGTAACTGGGTACTTCTGTGACCATCTACATCATGAATACAGAATATTGGAGGCACAAACCAATTTGTATTCACCTTTTATGTTCAAACCTTAGCACAGTACCTGACACTTTAAAAGCATCAATAAATGTTTGAGAATAGTCACACACAAGCCCATATGCAAACAATCTATGGTGATAAAAACATCATAGAGTTTCAAGGATACTGTGCATTAATATCTATCTACACAATAATATAAACCAATAACGTACATACATGTATAGAGATAGAGATATTGAGATAATATAGATGATACAGATATAGACATAGATATATAGAGATGAATAACATATAGATAGATGACAGGTATATAGATCATACATATAGAGATAGATATATATATAGGAATAGGTATACATGTAGATATAGATATAGATAGAGTGCCAAAATAACACCATGCAGATAAATCTTCTTTGGGAGAAGTAGATCCTGACACACAGTAAGTTGGAAACTACTTTAATGATTCATATAGCACTTTCCACATTTGTTACTCTCTGGAGACAATTTAAGTATTTGCAATATTTATAATATATAAAGATTCACACTAATTATAAATGAAGAAGTCTTTCAAATCAAAATACTGTAGAAAAATTGAGCAAAGACTATGAATAGAAAGTTTAAGAAAAAAATAGTTAGAAATGCTCAATAATTATGTAAAAAAGACGTTTGACTTCAGCTATAATCCAGGAACTATAAATTAAATCAGGGAAATGTTGTTATGTACATAATTCTTAAATGAAAAAAAAAAAAAAATCTAGTTTTCATGCAGGTTAAAGATTGGGCAAACTATTGGTGTGTATCAAAATTGATACAAGATTTTGGAAAAGTAATTTGTTGCTAACAAATTTGTGTATGTAAATTCACATGTGACCAAGCAGTTTTATTTCTAGCAATCTGACACGGAAAATGTGCACATATGGACAGATATGTATTTAAAATGCTCATTGGTTGTAATTGAGACTAATAGAATGTAACCTAATGTCCACTAAGAAGGAATCTGTTAAGTAAATTACAGGTCACCCAGAATTTGGGAAACTCCTGCAGCACTAAATAAAGAATGAAGTTAATCTCAATCTGCTGAAATGAAAGGATTTTGAAAATATAATGTACAATGAAATAAAAGTGACAGAAGAGTAAATATAGTGTACTCATTTTTGTAAAACAAAATCCCAGAATTTATATAGACTTATGTGAATAAATATACACATGAATGTACACATATATACCAAACATTACCATAAAGTAATCACTTTATGGAAAAATGTAGGTTGGGGGGAATAGTGCTCATTGATGGGGATACATTATCACTTTTAATTCTATACATTTGAGTATCACAAAAATTTTTCTAAAAAAAACTATAATATGAAATAATCTATGAATTTGGCAGAGCAAGTTAATTATCCCAGTGTTACAGATGAAGAAATTAACATTTAAAAAATATTTAACTAGCTTATCCTAGGTCACATAATTTATTATAAAGTAGGGTTTTAAATTAATTTCCAGAATTGTATATATCTTATTTAATATGTTTACATTAAAGAGCCACAAACAATAGGTGTCTAAAGACCAAAGGGAGTGAGGGTGGGAGGAACATAGTTCCAAAAACTATTTAAAATACAACAAGCAAGGAGGAACTAAGATGGCGGAGTAGAAGGATGTGCTCTCACCCCCTCTTGCGAGGACACCAGAATCAGAACTAGCTGCTGGACAATCATCGACAGGAAGACACTTGAACTCACCAAAAAAGATACCCCACATCCAAAGACAAAGGAGAAGCCACAATGAGACGGTAGGAGGGGTGCAATCACAGTAAAATCAAATCCCATAACTGGTGGGTGGGTGACTCACAGACTGGAGAACACTTATACCACAGAAGTCACCCACTGGAGCGAATGTTCTGAGCCCCAAGTCAGGCTTACCAACCTGGGGGTCCAGCAATGGGAGGAGGAATTCCTAGAGAATCAGATTTTGAAGCCTAGTGGGAATTGATTGCAGGATTTGACAGGACTGGGGGAAACAGAGACTCCACTATTGGAGGGCACACACAAAGTAGTGTGCACATCGGGACCCAGGGGAAGGAGCAGTGACCCCAGGGGAGACTGAACCAGTCCCACCTGCTAGTGTTGGAGGGTCTCCTGCAGAGGCGGGGGATGGGGGGCTGTGGCTCATGGTGGGGACAAGGACACTGGCAGCAGAAGTTCTGGGAAGTACTCCTTGGTGTGAGCCCTCCCAGCATCTTTCATTAGCCCCAACAAAGAGCCCAGGTAGGCTCCAGTGTTGGGTTGCCTCAGGCCAAACAACCAACAGGGAGGGAACCCAGCCCCACCCATCAACAGTCAAGTGGATTAAAGTTTTACTGAGCTCTGCCCACCAGAGCAACAGTCAGCTCTACCCACCACCAGTCCCTCCCATCCAGCCTCTTAGATAGCCTCATCCACCAGAGGGCAGACAGCAGAAGCAAAAACTACAATCCTGCAGCCTGTGGAACAAAAACCACATTCACAGAAAGACAGACAAGATGAAAAGGCAGAGGGCTATGTACCAGATGAAGAAACAAGATAAAACCTCAGAAAAACAACTAAATGAAGTGGAAATAGGCAACCTTCCAGAAAAAGAATTCAGAATAATGATAGCGAAGACGATCCAGGACCTCGGATAAAGAATGGAGGCAAAGATCGACAAGATGCAAGAAATGTTTAACAAAGACCTAGAAGAATTAAAGAACAAACAGAGATGAACAATAAAATAACTGAAATGAAAACTACACTAGAAGGAATCAATAGTAGAATAACTGAGGCAGAAGAACGGATAAGTGACCTGGAAGACAGGATGGTGGAATTCACTGCTGCGGAACAGAATAAAGAAAAAAGAATGAAAAGAAATGAAGACAGACTAAGAGATTTCTGGGACAACATTAAATGCAACAACATTCGCATTATAGGGGTCCCAGGAGGAGAAGAGAGAGAGAAAGGACCCGAGGAAATATTTGAAGAGATTATAGTCGAAAACTTCCCTAACATGGGAAACGAAAAAGCCACCCAAGTCCAGGAAGTGCAGTGAGTCCCATACAGGATAAACCCAAGGAGAAACACGCTGAGACACATAGTAATCAAATTGGCAAAAATTAAAGACAAAGAAAAGTTATTGAAAGCAGCAAGGGTAAAACGAAAAAAAACATACAAGGGAACTCCCACAAGGTTAACAGCTGATTTCTCAACACAAACTCTACAAGCCAGAAGGAAGTGGCATGATATACTTAAAGTGATGAAAGGGAAGAACCTACAACCAAGATTACTCTACCCGGCAAGGATCTCATTCAGATTCCATGGAGAAATCAAAAGCTTTACAGACAAGCAAAAACTAAGAGAATTCAGCACCACCAAACCAGCTCTACAACAAATGCTAAAGGAACTTCTCTAAGTGGGAAACACAGGAGAAGAAAAGGACCTACAAAAACAAACCCAAAACAATTAAGAAAATGGTCATAGGAACATACATATCGATAATTACCTTAAACGTGAATGGATTAAATGATCCTAACAAAAGACACAAACTTGCTGAATGGATACAAAAACAAGACCCATATGTATGCTGTCTACAAAAGACCCACTTCAGAACTAGGGACACATACAGACTGAAAGTGAGGGGATGGAAAAAGATATTCCATGCAAATGGAAATCAAAAGACAGCTGGAGTAGCAAAACTCATATCAGATAAAATAGACTTTAAAGTAAAGAATGTTACAAGAGACAAGGAAGGACACTACATAATGATCAAGGGATCAATCCAAAAAGAAGACATAACAATTCTAAATATATATGCACCCAACATAGGAGCACCTCAATATATAAGGCAACTGCTAAAAGCTCTAAAAGAGGAAATCGACAGTAACACAATAATAGTGGGGCACGTTAACACCTCACTAACACCAATGGACAGATCATCCAAAATGAAAATAAATAAGGAAACAGAAGCTTTAAATGACACAATAGACCAGATAGATTTACTTGATATTTATAGGACATTCCATCCAAAAACAGCAGATTACACTTTCTTCTCAAGTGCACATGGAACATTCTCCAGGATAGATCACATCTTGGGTTACAAATCAAGCTTCAGTAAACTTAAGAAAATTGAAATCATATCAAGCATCTTTTCTGACCACAACGCTATGCGATTAGAAATAAATTACACGGAAAAAAACGTAAATAAGACAAACACATGGAGGCTAAACAATACGTTACTAAATAACCAAGAGATCACTGAAGAAATCAAAGAGGAAATCAAAAAATACCTAGAGACAAATGACAATGAAAACATGATGATCCAAAACCTATGGGATGCAGAAAAAGCAGTTCTAAGAGGGAAGTTTATAGCTATACAAGCCTACCTCAAGAAACAAGAAAAATCTCAAGTAAACAATGTAACCTTACACCTAAAGGAACTAGAGAAGAAGAACAAACACAACCCAAAGTTAGCAGAAGGAAAGAAATCACAGAGATCAGAGCAGAAATAAATGAAATAGAAACAAAGAAAACAATAGCAAAGATCAATAAAACTAAAAGCTCGTTCTTTGAGAAGATAAACAAAATTGATAAACCATTAGCCAGACTCATCAAGAAAAAGAGGGAGAGGACTCAAATCAATAAAATTGGAAACGAAAAAGGATAAGTTACAACAGACACTGCAGAAATACAAAGCATCCTAAGAGACTACTACAAGCAACTCTGTGCCAATAAAATGGACAACCTGGAAGAAGTGGACAAATTCTTAGAAAGGTATAACCTTCCAGACTGAACCAGGAAGAAACAGAAAATATGAACAGACCAATCACAAGTAAAGAAATTGAAACTGTGATTAAAAATCTTCCAACAAACAAAAGTCCAGGACCAGATGGCTTCGCAACATTTAGAGAAGAGCTAACACCCATCCTTCTCAAACTCTTCCAAAATATTGCAGAGGAAGGAACACTCCCAAACTCATTCTATGAGGCCACCATCACCCTGATACCAAAACCAGACAAAGATACTACAAAAAAAGCAAACTACAGACCAATATCACTGATGAATATGATGCAAAAATCCTCAACACAATACTAGCAAACAAAACCCAACAACACATTAAAAGGATCATACACCATGATCAAGTGGGATTTATACCAGGGATGCAAGGATTCTTCAGTATATGCATATCAATCAATGTGATACACCATATTAACAAACTGAAGAATACAAACCGTATGATCATCTCAATAGATGCAGAAAAAGCATTTGACAGAATTCAACACCCATTTATGATAAAAACTCTCCAGAAAGTGGGCATAGAGGGAACCTACCTCAACATAATAAATGCCATATATGACAAACCCACAGCAAACATCATTCACGATGGTGAAAAACTGAAAGCATTTCCTTAAGGTCAGGAACAAGACAAGGATGTCCACTCTTGCCACTATTATTCAACATAGTTTTGGAAGTCCTAGCCACAGCAATCAGAGAAGAAAAAGAAATAAAAGGAATACAAATTGGAAAGGAAGAAGTAAACTGTCACTGTTTGTAGATGACATGATACTATACATAGAGAATCCTAAAAATGCCACCAGAAAACTCCTAGAGCTAATCAATGAATTTGGTAAAGTTGCAGGATACAAAATTAATGCACAGAAATCTGTTGCATTCCTATACACCAACAATGAAAAATCTGAACGAGAAATTATGGAAACACTCCCATTTACCATTGCAACAAAAAGAATAAAATACCTAGGAATAAACCTACCTAGGGAGACAAAACACCTGTATGCAGAAAACTATAAGACACTGATGAAAGAAATTAAAGATGATACCAACAGATGGAGAGATATACCATGTTCTTGGATTGCAAGAATCAATATTGTGAAAATGACTATACTACCCAAAGCAATCTACAGATTCAATGCAATCCCTATGAAATTACCAATGGCATTTTTTATGGAACTAGAACAAATCATCTTAAAATTTGTATGGAGACACAAAAGACTCCGAATAGCCAAAGCAGTCTTGAGGGGAAAAAACGGAGTTGGAGGAATCAGACTCTCTGACTTCAGACTATACTACAAAGCTACAGTAATCAAGACAATGTGGTACTGGTACAAAAACAGAAATATAGATCTATGGAACAAGATAGAAAGCCCAGAGGTAAACCCACGCACCTATGGTCAACTAATCTATGACAAAGGAGGCAAAGATATACAATGGAGAAATGACAGTCTCTTCAATAAGTGGTGCTGGGAAAACTGACAGCTACATGTAAAAGAATGAAATTAGAATACTCCCTAACACCATACACAAAAATAAACTCAAAATAGATTAGAGACCTAAATGTAAGACCAGACACTATAAAACTCTTAGAGGAAAACATAGGAAGGACACTCTTTGACATAAATCACAGCAAGATCTGTTTTGATCCACCTCCTAGAGTAATGGAAATAAAACCAAAAATAAACAAATGGGACCTAATGAAACTTAAAAGCTTTTTCACAGCAAAGGAAACCATAAACAAGACGAAAAGACAACCCTCTGAATGGGAGAAAATATTTGCAAAGGAATCAACAGACAAAGGATTAATCTCCAAAATATATAAACAGCTCATGCAGCTCAATATTAAAGAAACAAACAACCCAATCCAAAAATGGGCAGAAGACATAAATAGACATTTCTCCAAAGAAGACATACAGATGGCCAAGAGGCACATGAAACGCTGCTCAACATCATTAATTATTAGAGAAATGCAAATCAAAACTACAATGAGGTATCACCTCACACCAGTTAGAATGGGCATCATCAGAAAATCTACAAACAACAAATGCTGGAGAGGGTGTGGAGAAAAGGGAACCCTCTTGCACTGTTGGTGGGAATATAAACTGATACAGCCACTATGGAGAACAGTATGGAGGTTCCTTAAAAAACTAAAAATAGAATTACCATATGATCCAGTTATCCCACTACTTGGCATATACCCAGAGAAAACCATAATTCAAAAAGACACATGCACCCCAGTGTTCATTGCAGCACTATTTACAATAGCCAGGTCATGGAAGCAACCTAAATGCCCATCGACAGACGAATGCATACAGAAGATGTGGTACATATATACAATGGAATATTACTCAGCCATAAAAGGAACGAAATTGAGTCATTTGTTGAGACATGGATGGATCTAGAGACTGTCATACAGAGTGAAGTAAGTCAGAAAGAGAAAAACATATATCGTATATTAACATATGTATGTGGAACCTAGAAAAAATGGTACAGATGAACCGGTTTGCAGGGCAGAAGTTGAGACACAGATGTAGAGAACAAACGTATGGACACCAAGGGGGGAAAACCGTGGTGGGGTGGGCATGGTGGTGTGCTAAATTGAGCAATTGGGATTGACATGTATACACTGATGTGTATAAAACTGATGACTAATAAGAACCTGCAGTATAAAAAAAACAAAGAAACAAACAAACAAAACAACTAATACTAAACTTTCTTTGGGTTATTTGTATGGAAATATGTTAATATAAATGTTTCAGACATTACATGAAATTTCTAAAAATCTTATATGTTCTGGTATAATGTTATAAGTCATAATTCTAGTTATTACTTTAAAATGTATATCTCAGAAATAACTTAATTTTCTTGTCAATTGCATTATTATGAACTTTCATCAAATCTTTAACCGTGGTCATTTTTAAGTCTTTTGTCATTTACAGACATTTCTGGGTGTATTCTGATGCTTTTGCAAAAATGTTCCTATAAAAGGGTTTCATCGTCAAGGAATTCATGGAAAAGACTCTGACAAGTACAGGTTTCTGGTAACTGACTATACTGCTGAACTGAATGAACAAGCATTTTCAGAACTCTAATGGAAGACTGATGAATTCATAAAAGTGCTAACAAAAGATCAACATAAAAAAAAATTAATTACATGGGACTGAGTGAACTGATAAGGATGATTATAAATTTTGACTTTCTGTTTGAATAAAAAAAAAAATCCCACAAGGACTTAGAGGCAAAAAATATACAAATCAATTTTCACTGCAAAGTAAAGGAGCTGTTACAGTGGAGGATTACTGGACTGAATGTCAATATTATGACATAGTATGAGTGTGTTTAGTGTTTGGTAATTGCAATCATTGTTGCTTTTGTTGTGGTCATCCATTTACAATGCTTGGTGTCAGTTTATTTATCTCTTGTAAAAAAAATACAGTGTGTGTGTGTGTGTGTGTGTGTGTGTGTGTGTGTGTGTGTGTGAAAAAATAAATAAATAAATAAATAAATTTTTAAAGGGTACAAAACTTCCAGTCATAAGATAAATAAGTACTAGAGATGTAATGTACAACATGATAAAGATAATTAACACTGCTGTACTATACATATGAAAGTTGTTAAGAGAGTAATCCTAAGAGTTCTTATCATAAGGACAAAATGTTTTTTTTTTCCCTATTTCTTTAATTTTGTATTGATATGAGATGATGGATGCTCACTAAACTTATCATGATAATCATTTCATGATGTATATAAGCCAAATCACTACGCTGGACACCTAAACTTATAGAGTACTGTATGTCATTTATATCTCAATACAACTGGAAAAAAAATTAAATTCTAAAAAAAAAAAAAAATACAGTATGGAATAACTAAAATGATCTACACATAACTGCTTTACATTCTTGAAAAATAATTAGTTCTATAGGCATTTTAAGTAACAACACAATTACAAATGATGAGTAATGAAGACTAAGATATTATTCAAATACTCTTCAGATTTATAGCAAAGCCATAGAAATAAGATTATTTTATATTTAGCATTTTATAGACCCTTATATATGACTGAATTTAACCTACTGGTTTTTTTTGTTTTGTTTTGTTTTAATTTATTTATATTTTATTTTTGGCTGTGTTGGGTCTTCGTTTCTGTGCAAGGGCTTTCTCTAGTTGCGGCAAGCGGGGGCCACTCTTCATCGCGGTGCGTGGGCCTCTCACTGTCGCGGCCTCTCTTGTTGCGGAGCACAGGCTCCAGACGCGCAGGCTCAGTAGTTGTGGCTCACGGGCCTAGTTGCTCCGCGGCATGTGGGATCTTCCCAGACCAGGGCTCAAACCCGTGTCCCCTGCATTGGCAGGCAGATTCTCAACCACTGCGCCACCAGGGAAGCCCTAACCTACTGGTTTTACAGAAGAGAAAACTGAGGCCCAGATAGGGCCAACATTCAAGTCCATGTCTCAGTAATAACAGAATTTTAAAGCGGAGCTACCTAAAATAGTTACACCAAAAGCACATGCTTCAAGCATGTACAAAAGAATGTTTTCAAAATATTACTTTTATTCTCATAGAATGTATGTTTTAGTTTATTTGTTTTAAAAGGATAATCACACCTGCCTAAAAGTTAAATGATGTTCCTTTTCGGTGTTTTTCCAAATTTTTTTTTTTAATCACAATTTATAGTACAATTTTACATCATGGCTCAGTACACATATCCATGATGAAAAGTTTTAAGGCATTATATTGACCCTAATTATGTGCAAAGTATTTTCATACTGTCTTTTCTATTCTATTGTAATCTGGTTTATTTTATTCTAATCTATTCTATTTCAAGAAAAATTTAATGTTGGTCAGGGTCCACAGAAATGACTTTACAATCCACTAACGAGTTGCAACCAGTGATTGGAGAGCACTATTCAATTGCATGGACAAAGGTCAAAATAGAAAATTAGGGAACTTAATCTTAGTGCTTCTTTTATATATGTGCAGTAAATTGGCCTTCTAATGAATTCAGGAATGTAAAGCCACTGGACATGAAATTTTCTTTTTCTGAGGTTTTATGATCCCAGAGGCTATGGAAAATCATTTCACAACAGTGTCTGCCACAATGCTTTCCCTCCAGAGGTGCACCACTGAGACTGGTGAGTCCCAGAAGTTTGTGTTTTATATTCCCATCGTCACAATGAAAATTTGGGGTAGTTAAGTCTGATTTTGTCCTACATGGCAGTGTGTTAAACTGTGGGCCAGTATAAAACAACATTTGGGATTCTCTTTGAGTAAAATTTTTATAGAAAATAATATATCTATAGATATTTAAAGCTTTTATGTATTATTAATATATCACTAAAAATTATCATCTCTCTGATATAGACAAAACTTTGGACATCCCCCAAAATTACAAAAAGAGTCATAATAAAAAGAGTATAATTTTTTGTTGTTCCTTCCTTTTTTAAAATTCTGAAATTACATAAGTAATACATGGTTTTAGAGAAATATGTCACTATAAATATGCAAAATTTAAAAAATATTTTCTTACCACATCAATAACCAATGTCAATTTTGGGGTGTCTATATGCTGACCTCCCTGTTATAGCTCCATGGTAATGTGACAGTTAAAAGAGCACAAAATACACATCCAGAAGTAATTCACTGGGTGTATATCCAAAAGAACTGAAAGCAGGGTCTAGAAGAGATATTTGTATATCCATGTTCACAGAAGCACTATTCACTATAGCCAAGAGGTGGAAGCAACCCAAAAGTCCATCAGCAGATGAATGAATAAACAAAATGCGATAAATACAAAAAAAAAAAAGAAGTAATTCAAGACAGTAACTGAGATTGCTTCTGTCTGTATATTTTTAATCTTCACAAGGAATTATCATTCTTTTTAACTTTGACAATCTAATTATGAAATTATAATATAATATAATATAATATAAACTATAATTAGTTTTTTAAAAAATTTATGTAATTGTTTATAAGTGAAGAAAAACATTTTTTACAAATTTCTTGTGAAAAATTTTAATTCTCTTAAATTTTATTAAAAGACTTTGTTTTAAAAATACAAAACACTAATGTACTTAAAATAATCTTTTTCTTCTTTTAAAATTTCTACCTTTTATGTCATATTTAAAAAAAAAAAAGACGCAGACGTAGAGAATAGACTTGAGGGCACGGGGAAGGGGAAGGGGAAGGGGAAGCTGGGACGAAGTGAGAGAGTGGCACTGACATATATACACTACCAAATGTAAAATAGATAGCTAGTGGGAAGCAGCCGCATAGCACAGGGAGATCAGCTCTGGGCTTTGTGACCACCTAGAGGGGTGGGATAGGGAGGGTGGGAGGAAGACGCAAGAGGGAGGGGATATGGGGATATATGTATACGTATAGCTGATTCACTCTGTTATACAGCAGAAACTAACACAACATTGTAAAGCAATTATACTCCAATAAAGATGTTAAAAAAATAAAAAATAAAATGACAAGTCAAGCTTTAATGGTGATAAAAGGGGAAAAAAAAAGTCATCATGTCATAGCTTTTACCTACATTTTTCTAGTACTTTCAGTTATTTCATGCTTTTTTAACTTTTCGTCTACAATCTATTTCATGCTTTTGTAACTTTTCGTCTACAATCTATTTCATGCTTTTTAAACTTTTAGTCTACAATCCATCTATAATCTATAGTCTTTCTGATGCCTTTTAAACTTTTAATGTACAATTCATCTCATGTTTTGTTTTATGGTGGGGATCTAACTTTATTTTTTCCATATTGTGAACCATTTGTTCTAACACTATTTATTGAATAATCTATACATTTGCCATTAAAAAATGCTAACTTTATAAAAACCAAATTACCATATAGACTTTAGACTCTATCTATCTGAACTTTCTATTACCTTCCATTGAGCCAATTCCGTTCTGAACTAATACCATACTGCTTTAATACTTATTACTTTTTAACATTTTAATACTTGGGGAGAGTCCTTCCACATAGCTATTCCTTTTAAATGTCTGGCTATTTTATTAAATGTATTTTCCAGGAATACTTTAGACTATTTTTGTTCAATTAAAAACAAAATGAAACATTGGGAATTGATTGAAGATGGTTAAATGCATAGCTTAATTTTAGAACAACTGACATTTTCATCATTTGAGTCTTCTCATCTTGCAGTGTGGTAATTCTTCATTCATTTAAGTTTTCTGTTATGTCTTGGTAAAATACTGTGGTTTGATTTTTATTTTAAATTATCTGTAATTACCTGTAAGTGTCAGAGTCTGTCTTTCTGTCTCTCACCTCCACCCCTCCCCTAGTCAATGAAATTAAATACACCTTAAATGCATGCAACATCCTCACTGTATAGAAAAATCATCTCCCTGGGTAACAGTTATTTGAGTTCAAGAAGTATTCAAATCAGAACAAAACCTGAGTTATTCTTAGAGTCATAATGCTCTATCGTCTCCATTAAAACAAACTTCATGGGCAAAAGGACTTTGGATAAACCAAAAATAACCATTATCAGTGAGGTAGTAACATGTGAAAATTATGTTTCGGGTTTATCTTTTATAACTTCATCATGAATTAATATAATGACTATTTCTCTTGGAAATATCTATGTTAATGGAGAGAAGCATCCATGACACCATTATAAACTGTCAAATTTAATGCATAAAATTGATATTGGCTTGAGAAATGGAATATGTATGATATTTAGGAAATTGACATTTATTCTAATATAATGAGTAAAAATGTTACTTGACATAAGCACAATTGACAAGTATCCAGTATCCCCTTCTTTTCTTCCTCATCCCCGTGCCAGTTACTTAATTCTTCCTCCAGCTGAACCAATTAAGTCAATAAATAGATGATACATCTCAGATTAATGAAAAGCAGAACTCTAAGGAGGATATTTTTCTCCAGGCTTGCACAACTCCCTAACCATGAGAGTGGTATGCAAGTGCTTGCTTTTCTGAGAATGACATCTCACACTTCTTTTTTCCATTCCTGTAGCAAACAGTGAGTATGAGTGTTCTGTTCATCAAATGACACTCTCATATCACATGTAGATAATTTTGAAATCTTCTCTTCTATAGTCAAAGATAGTATTCTAATGACAGTCAACTCTTTTGCTGCAAAACATTCAGATAAATTATCTTTACTACCATAATAACAAAATTCTTCTAATCGTAACATTTTCAGATATTTCTGACTTTTCTTCTCAATGTACTCTCAATCATCCTTCAAATGTGTAGTACTCACTCTCTGATCTCATTGCTAGGTTACCTACTTCTACCCAGCCCACAGTTTGCATTCCTGTGGTGTAAATGCCTGACATTAAGCTTTTGATTGTCAAGGCATCCATTTCAAAGACAGCCATCTCAAATAAACATATTGCCAGCTGTATGACACAGCTGCTAGTAAAACACCTAGCAAAGAAGCCAGACTGCCCCCACTCATGAAGTTCCCCTTTTAGAAAGCTCTAGGTAACCTAGATAACTAATGTTTTAAGTGACTCCGCTTTTTCCATTCCCACACCTGAATTCCTTCTCTTATATTTTAAATTTGCCAATAAAGAGTGAATCTGTGAAACCCTAGGTACCCCACTCTCAACTCTAATACAGGAAGAGCCCCAGGTTCATACTTGGTCTTTCTCTCTACCCGTGACCTCGCCGTGTAGCCATTGAGCCTGCCATACCTCCAAGACCTGTGAGTGATAACCCTTGCTTTTTCAAAGTTCCCTGATGGTTGTTGCTGAGGTGTGTCTTGAAATCATAATAAGAACCACAAGGACTCTGGTCCAGAAGATGTCTGTGGGTACTCCCCTCAAGTAGTAGGGGGCCAGGTGAGTGCCTCAGGCATTCCTAGTAGACAGCATCACTATCAATAGGCTAAAACTGCCACAAAACAATTCCCCCAAACTATCTGTACATAAATCTGTGTCTATGACTATGCCTGTAGCATCTGTATCTATGGCTAATAAACACGCACATGCACGCACACGCAAATATCCTAACCATGCAAAAAAGCATGAACAAAAATCACCTTTTTTCAAAGTTTTCATTTTGTAGATGAGGGAACTTAAGGAAACTGAAGTCCTTGAAACTGAGTTAGTTTAAAGCTAGGACTACATCTCTCTTGATGCCCTCAGTTCAGTATTCTTTTTGACCTTTTCAAACACCCCTCGGCTTTGTCTTGTACCCAGAGCATTTCCAGAGAACAGGCACAATTTTATATACTTTCTTTATACCCCTTGAGCCTTTAGCATAGCATTAGATGATATTTCCTGAATCACATTAAACAGTATTTTACAGAGCATTTCAAATAACTATCTCCTATAGTTAAAATGAACATCCCTTTCTTTAAATCTTTGAGAAAGATCATCAAATTACAACAAATATTATCAACTTATATCAAAATGAACAGCATATTAGGAGAGATTTTTCTCTCATTTTCCACAAGGAAATTATTGAGTCACTTTTGGAAATGATTTAGATGGGCATAATTTTAGAAATGTATGCAAATAATGAGTCTATCGTAGTGCTTCCCTTAATTTTACAATATCTCCAGAAACTACAAATCCAAAAAAAGGGGAAAAAAAGGAAATAATTGAAATCAATAAGAAGGCTTATGGACATGCAAAGTTATTAGTAAAATACAAAGGTTTTAATTAAAGATGTTGGCTTTTAACAAAGGCTCGCTGTTATCCTGATTGATCGAGCCTGCTGGCTCAGCGCTTTCTCTTTTCCCCATTAGCTCCCACTTGCTTTTCTCTGCTCTAATTGGATATTTTTACTACATTGGCACCTTCTTCTTAAACAGGGTTTGTTCCACAAAGATTGTAAATACGATTACACTTTAGACAAACTGTATGTGTATGCATGTATGTAAGTATAATTAGTATATTATTTTCAAAATTTGTCATTTTGGTTTTGCAATCTATAGGAAACTTTTGGAAATTTCATGGAAAAAAGTATAATTTAGTTTCGAGTTGCTACATTTTCTTGCTGAAATTTTGAGGAACAAAAATATATAATTATTTTCTTAGGTTTTAATATTCACTTCAAAGAAGTTCCAGATATATTTTAGAATGAATAAAAGTAGATATAGACATAGATATATAGATATTTCTAAACTTTGCTCTAGAACTGAATAGAATCCATAAGCCAGACCAAGTTTTTTTTTCCTTTTATGAAACTGAACGTTTTAATATATTGCAACTACTGAAAGTAATTTTTTGTGTGCACAAGCATAATAAATTAATGAGAAAAATGCTAAATAATTTCTAATTTTTTCCTAGCATGTTCTATAATGTCTGTATAGAAACAGTAAATAACATAAAGTGTTGTTTGGAACAAGTTTTTACTTTGCCAATATAGTAGTACCCTCCATTCACAACTTGTATTAATTTCAATGCTACTTTATTTTTAATTAAAAAAAAAGATTTTGAGACAACCTAGCTAGGAAGAATACTTTAGAAGTAAAGGGTATAATCCCCAGAAGTTTTCTTTTGGTTAAAATAATGCCTTAGCTTTAATCAATTTAATGAACATTTCAGTGGTCAGAAGATATCTGTTTACTCCAGTAGTTGAAACATGCATTTCCTCATTAATTTATCTTTTTTGGTGTGACGTTTTGATTTAAGAGACAAACAATTTTTTAACCTATTGTCAAGTGCACTTTATTTTTCAATTAGTTTATAAGCAAGAAATGTCACTTATAAAGCAACTAGAAGACTGAAGAATAGATTGAGTGGTAATCAGCTGAGAAAATTTTAGTTATACAACCAGCAGTTAAAGACAATTATAACTACTTTAATACACAATGTGTAAGGTTGGGGGAATCAAACTGTAATATTCTGATACATGCTCTCCTCATGCTCTAAAACGCAGTTCCTAACTGAGATGACAAAAGGAACGTGTAAAATGAAACAACCACCCAGGCTGATGATAGGAGGCTGGAGAAAGCTGGCCTGATATTGTGCTTAAAGATAAAAAAGGATATGCAGCATCTATTTTAAATGAGATGTGTGCTTCATATATCTTGCAGGGACAGAGATACCTTCTTTCCTTTAATCATTATTATTTATTTCTTAAAGCTTAGTCTCTCTCACACCTAAACCTACAAGCTCAAACCTTAGGACTCAGTTCTTATGAATAGAGAGAGTTGTCATTCTTAACAGTAAGCCTGTTAAATAATACTACTATAAGCTTCAGACTTCACACAGCTGATAAGTTTGTCTCCCCTGACATGAGTACATTAATCCACTGAATCAATTTACTTAAGCTGTGCTGTGGAGCAATGCGGCCACGATTTAACTGAGCTTAAAAGCACTTTCAAGTTTGAGTCACGGCTCCATGCATAATACAGGCCCACAGTATTCCTTCATAAGTTCTATTATGACCTTTTGCAACTATGTGAGAAATATTTCTGTTAGGTTTATAGGGTCATGATGATCTAACATCAAAAAGGATTTAAAAAGAATGAATTTAAGTTATTTTAGAAAATCAGACTCATGAGTAAAACAGGAAGAAGGGAACAGCTGGCTAGATTCTACCAGCACAATTAACTTGCTTTAATATTTATAAAATTCTTTAGGTTGTCTAAGTTTGTTTTTTTTTTTTTTTGGAGTTTGTTTAGAAAAACATTTTAATTTTTGGATCATTTTAGAAAAAAACATTTTAAAAATAGCTGCTGGCTCCAGAGTTTACAGTCTGAACATTATGAAATGCTATAGAGGAAAATGACACACTTAACATTATTCATCATGCAATCAAACCTAACTGTAGCAACCAGGACACAGAAGAAGCTGCAACATGTTACCAAATTTTACTAAAAATTTAAAGTTTTTATAGTTATGCATGGTGAACTGTTGACCATAGCATTGGGAAGAAAAATTTTCCTCTACCCTTCTAGATTCTTCTGGCTGGCCTACGAATTATATTGACATGAATCAGATTAAAAGGAGAAAATCAAACAAAAGTTGAATAACATGTATACACGGGAGAAATCCAACAAAACTGAATAACTCGCCAAAATGGCTGAAACTCTCACCTTCAATACCATCTTCAGCTAAAGACAAAAGAGGATGTTGGGCAAAGTGGTTTGGGACTTCAAAGAAGATGAAGCCAACTGACATGGAGAGAGAAAAGCAAAGGTTTGGTACACAAATGCTTGCGGGGTCATGCAAAGACACTGGGACTCAGAGAGGAATATGAATTAACAGGCTTTGTTAAGTTCCTCCTCATCTACCACATCTAGTTCACACCATAGTTACCTGTGGTGATAGTTCCCTCCCTGGAACAGGTCCTCTAACTACACTCCTTTAGGCAGTTAGGGGGAAGGTTCCTCCTGAGTCTTTCAGGCCTTAAAAATAATCAGCTTAAATTAATCCTCATGCCAAAGAGACACATATTAGGGTGTCAAATTTTGTTCCCCTGCAATAGTAAGCTGTCAATTTATTCATGCTCTCTTTCCATTTCATGAAATCTATTAAAAACAAAACACAAAACTTCTTCCTCATTTCTTCTTTTTAAAACTTCTGACCCCTACAGACCTGCTCTCAAGCTTACCATCGTTGTCACCAGCATTTTTCCTTTCCCATATCTCTGTTCAGAGATGTTTTCATTCTGATCATCACTCTTTGCTTCATTTCACCCTAGCAAGTCATTCATTATCATGGACTTGTTCTCCTAGAACCTGAAGCATTTGTCTTTATGGTGACTCCTCACCGTTTAGGCATACTTGCTTTTTTAGGAGGAAACACCTGTGGGAGGATGTCAGCATTGATATAATGTGGTGAATGAAATGTATTCCTACTGTCAGTTTCCTTAGCTAAGGTGTGGCGCTTCTAAATGTTTTACCTTTCTTCCCTAATATATGCAAAATCTCAAAGAGTAATTATCCATAAAAATAAGGAAGTACTTGGCAAATCATGAAGTTGAATACCTCCAGAGAAGCCCTCAGTGAAGTGAACTTATTTCAGTCATAAGGAAAGAAATCATTTGTAAGTAATGATATAAGATCATGTCTTTCAGATCCTAAAATGTACTTTTGTATGGTCAGTCAACAAAAAAAGCAGAATATTTTCAAAAACTTGCCCAGACTGTTTTCTGATTTTTAAAAAGTTCAATCAGGGTTCAGAGATAAGTGCATCTGAAGTGGGCCTAAGGGTAATATATTTTAACTAACAGAAGGGCTAACAGCAATGTAAAGGAAGCCTGGAAATTTTACATTTCTTTGGAAAAATGTTTAATCATGGATATTACATCTCTATGGACTCTCTGGAGGTCTAATATCTCTATGGAATCTCTCATGAGGTCTAATTCTCAAAATTTCTGATCATATTTCTAAAATTCAGGTCTTGCAGTAAGTACGTCTTTGAGTACTTCCAAAATACATTTTGCCTCTGGATGTTGGACTTTTTAAATATGGATATGTAGTTTACCTTTCAAGTATCTCAAACAAGGACAGAGAGAACAGGAGCAAATGTCAAGGGCAAGCAGCCTCCACTTCACTCCAGGGTTTTTGCTTTTTTATTCCCCAGCCGTCTAGGTCCGTTGCCTTCACAGGTGGAACTGGCCTGCAGGAGTTTTGCTTCCACATCCATTCATTCAGTTTTAAGTTGGATTAAGTTTTCTAGGAGTATCTACTTTATCTTATTATAATATTAGCTATTATTTATTAGGCCCTTAGTATATGCCAAAACATATTTAAGCATTTCAACTACATTATTGTATTGAATTTGATTACAAAATAGCAGCCCTCTGAGGTAAGTGTAACATCTCCATTTTATAGATATGGTAACTGAGGTTTAGAAAAATTAAATCGCTTTCTCATGATGGAGATTTGTATCATCTGGCTGCTTATAAATCCAGTGGCCTTGCCCACTAAACTGCTATGCAATATTGTATACAGGAAACAGTACTATCCTTAGATTCAGGACACTTAAGTTAAAATCCCAGGTATCAGCTGTGTAAATTTAACAACTCCCACAATCATGTCCTCAGCTTACATTTCCCCAATTGTGAAATCAGGCTAATGAAAACTGTCCTCTTAAACTAATAGGAATATTGTGAAAATAAATTTTAAAATGGAAATGTTTTATAAACCATAAAGATCCATGCAAATGAATACTATTCTAAAATTTGGATTTGCACATAGCAGATACAAGTAAATGTTTACTGAATTTAAATTTGATAGACTCTGTGGAGTAGGCATGGTGACCATTAAGCCAATTTTATGTTATTATAGTAAGTTTAATTTCTATGCTGGAAAATTAGGTGAATTAAATGACTGCATGGCTGATGATTTGATAGCATGAGCTATGGCTTGATGACTTTCTTAGTCAAGACTTCCTCCCACCCCCACTTGGTGGCAAGCAGCAAAAGTAATTTAAATGTACTAGAACATTGTGTTTCTTAAGGTTCCTAACAAAAAAAAAAAACGCATTTGGACCTCAGGAAGACCAGAGAACCAGGAAGTAAAAACTGTCAAAAACTGTTACTCACTCTCTCCAATTCTCCTTTGCCTCTGCATGGCTGATTTATCCTTCTGTGTCATGAAGGACTGGTTATTTCTGCTTCTCATTAATACACATTTTCTCCAATATCATAGTGAATGCGCTTCACACAGTAATCTAATCTTACTTTAGAATCCTGCTTAAAATTCTTGTCAAAAACATTGTTGCCATAAAACATTGTTTCTATTAAATAAGTTAATTTAAGTCTACACTTTAATCCAACAGTATAACATATGTCCACAATATCTAATATTTGTATGTTCAAATTTTTAATAATATTTTCTGTGTCTTCTATGCTAAAAAAAGAAATACATTTCAAATAGCCTCCACATTGTTTTCCATTTATTATTTCAGCTGTTGTTATTATAGCAGGAAGAAAAGTCTTTACCATTTATATAGAGCATTTTGTATTTCCTTTTTAAAGAAAACATTTATCCTTAAGATTAGTGAAAGTTCAGTGCTGATTTAAGTATCAGATGACTTTACGAATGCTGAAAGCATTAGATATTTGTCTTTATGTTCAGTATACTTTGTTTTTAAATGTCTTAGCAGTGATGATCATCCCTCATACTTATTTTACTGACTAATACAAGAAACAATATACACTAAGGGTGAGATACATTTTGTGATTTAATAGTGAATCTATATTTATAATTCACATAGTTTATAACTCTGTACCTAGAACAGAGTGGGTACACAGTATGCTTTTCCTTTCTTTTTTCTTTCTCCAGTGAATGAATAGTGATGTAACTACTTGGGAAAAGTACTGAGATATTCAGTTAACCTGAAATTCAGTTAATTATCATTTTGTATACGTTTGGTTTTCCTACTTCCTCTGATGTACAGACTCTGAAGTCACGGTTAATAGCAACACATTTGTGTTGCTATCATTAATCCAGAATCCACAAAGAAATATAGGAAACAACTACATATTACATTTAATTTGAAAGCTTTGAGATTAGGCAGTTTACTTAGATAGAATCAAATCTACCACAAGGAGGCAAAAACTCATTTTCATGTTTCTGATAACCAGAAGTGTGAAAAGCATCAATTATTAAAATTACTTGACAATTTCAAGGCTATGTCTTTTCACTGTTGAACACTTACAAGTCTGGCAATGATTTTCTGTGGGTCCCCAGCATCGGCCAGTGCAGGACTTATGGCAACGTCCACCTGTAGAACAGCAAAAAGCACATGTGTATTATAATCTTTCACTCTGACTAGGAGTTAAGACCTCAAAGGAAACATTCTTGCTCCTTTATGAGGATTTTTATGTCACACTAGAGTTGAAACATAGCTCATAAAATGCCCACTTAAGTAGCAAAATCTGAATGTCAAATACATGTGAAGCAGAAATACAATCTCTTGATATTCAAAATCCTCTCATCATTTTATAAGAAAAGGAAATACATGAATCTGTAAATGTTCCTAGATAGTCAGAAGTAAATATTTACATGAAATAAGATTCACTTCAACTATTGAATATTTTTATTCTATTGATCTATCCCACTTGATATAATTTCGAAAGTTCAGGGCTTAACTGATACCAACAGATGTTAAGGATTAAATCAATAGTTAAAAAGAAGTTGAAGTCTATGAAAACAAGAATATATTACAAACAGGATAAACCATCAGAAAAAAAAGGTTTTATATATAATTTAGATTATCTTTTTTTTTGTCAAAGGTCTATTGTGTCTTCTTAAAATTTTTTATTGAAATATAGTTGATTGACAATGTTAGTTTCAGGTGTACAGCAAAGAGATTCAGTTATACAAATATATGTATATATATACATATGTATGTATGTATATATATATATTCTTTTTTTACATTCTCTTCCATTATAGGTTGTTACAAGATATTGAGTATAGTTCCCTGCACTATACAGTACGTCCTTGTTGGATATCTATTTTATATATAATAGTATGTATATTTTAATCCCAAACTCCTAATTTATCCCTCACCCTCTTTCCCCTTGGGTAACCGTAAGTTTGCACTGTCTTTTAAAAAATTTCTTTATTGAAGTATAATTGATGTACAATATTAATAAGTTTCAGGTATATATCACAATGATTCACAATTTTTAAAGGTTATATTCCATTTATAGTTATGACATAATATTAGCTATATTCCTGAGAAGGAGATCATTAAGAGGTTGTGACTGCCAGTTGACCTGTGAGCTGAACCCAGGCAATCAGAGGCTCCCCACCCCCTCCCCTGTCCTTGAAATGTATATCCCTCCAACTAATCCCATGCTAGCAGCTGTTTCAAGGACATAGCCTTGAGAGAGTAAGGTGTTGCTGAGACCATCTGGACTGAATAAGTGACTGAATTTAGTTAGGACCTCTGTACAAACTTTTAAGACTCTGGCAGGCGGATGCTGAGATCTACTCACCTTGTTGTTGCCCAAGACAAGTCTCATACATAAGTTCCCTTGCTTATTAAACCTGTCGCCTACTAATCTGGAGTGGGCTGCCACTTTCTTCCGTCTCTCCTTGTCCTTTATGTACAGGGGTCAATTTGCAAACCAACATCTTTATATAAATATTTCAAGCATTTAAAACAGCTAATTTTTTAGAAAGCTTAATTTCAATTATTTTATATCTTCTTCTAAAAATTTTATTGATACTACCTTCATTTTCAAATATCAGCCTTTATTTCCTATAGTCTCATTTTCCTTTTAACGATGACGCTACTATGGGTATTTGCCTCAGCAAATAGAGTTGCCCCACAGAGAAATTCCCTACAATCTCAACAAAAGAATATTAGCTAGAAGAAATCACGTATAATGACTTTCTTTGAAGTTTGCTGCTGAATTTCATAGGCTCACTCCAAATTTTTGTGAGTACAAGGATATGGAATGGCCTCATTTTTAGAGAAAAGTGGACATGAAAATCTATCAAAGACTAAAGTTTTCTATAACAAAGTTCTTATTAAACCTTTTCTGTTAATTTTCTAATATAAATTGTGAATGAGTACATGCTTATTCAAGTAGTTTATTTTAACATAGTTAACTTCATTGTAAAAATTATGGAATAAGGTTCTACCAAAAGTTGCCATCTTTCCTTGACCCACAGTTTTTAACTCTTCCTCTTGGAAGTTCTTACAACTTGGGCAGCTTTTTGTTGTTGTTTTTTTTAGTCTCTCCTTCTGGGACTGACTGAATGAACCTAGTATGTTAAATGCTTTCACAGTTAAGGGACAGATTCAGCAGACACCCTTTCTCAGGCTAAACCTCAGACCATCCTACTGGTCTACTCTTCTGCAAGTGAACAGTACTATTTCCAAGTTAATATAACACTTAAGCTCAATCCCAGCCACCCTCTTAAAAGCATCTAGATCCTGGCCTCAATGGGGTTTATTTAAAGCAATTTTGTTTGTGAAGCACTGAGGCTGACATCACAAGCGTATAATATCCTGTCACTCTGCCATCTGTTTATTTAGATCCAAACACATTATAACTACATAATGCAAGCTCATTCTAGCTGACAGGAAAAGGACTCCATCTGGCTTGAACAATATAACTTTAATCAGTGATAATGATAATTATTATTAAAAACCTACCAGAGTTCTTTTGTATAAAGCTAATAAATCTACATTGATTTATACCAGAGGAAATTAGAAAGGACTGTGAGACAAAATGGAAAGCAGTGCAAACTTTTTCGAGTACAAACTTTTTATGAGAAAGTAGCTAATGTTAATGTGTTTCTTTAGGTGTGTTAAAATCCTTTAAATCGACCCATTAAGTAGTCTGTTAATTGAATATATCTGAAGCAGAGGATGATCTACCATTTAATCTATGACTTCTCTAATTGGGTTTGGGTCTAATAAAATATTTAGCTTCATTTATTGTTGCCAAACAACTATCTGTAGCTGTTAATAAAAAATGCTGAGTAACATTAGACATTTTAAAACTTCAATGATCCCCTTTAATTGGATTACATATTTTTTTTTACCTTCTTATTCTTGCAGCTTCAATTTACCATCTCAAGACCTACTCCCATATCTAATAGAAAAAGAAATATTACTAGAAATTTTGTTTACAATTCTTGCCAAAGTATCATAGCAAGATCCACCTAGTTGGGCACAAGTGATATAGTGCCCACACAAACACAGAACGCTTAAATAATTTAACCTTGTCTAAATGCTGTGAAGAGATTTCATTTGTTAGTTTCCATTTTTCATTTATACAAAAGTAGAAATATCAATTACGCCTATAACAGGAAGCCGACAACTCTTTCTTCTCCGGGATTTTACTCAGACTTATATTCCCTCCACCCCTTTTGAAAACCAAAAGGAGGTGATTGCTTGGCCCACACACTTCAGAGTTCTGTCACAACAAGTGTGCTGGAGGACCGTGAATTGAATGTGCCTCCGTTAATGGCTGCTCCTTCTGGCCTGCCCTTCATTTCACTGTCTCTAGGGCTTTGAGGTTTTTGGAATCTGCTCAGGCACTCAGTTCAGTTTTGCTCTTCAAAACTGTGTGATACATGGCACTTGGGCTAACACTATTTTCACTGAATTGTTGCAATTAACTAAATGTCAAAGTATCTGACCAAGATCTCTGCCTACAACGATGTATTTCTGAATTAATGCATTTTTCACACTTTCACACCTGCAACCTTTCTTTGATTCTTGCAGACGACTGAATAGTGTAGTTTTAATGGGCTACAATGTTTAATATTTTAAAAAATCTGGTTTTAGCATTTTGTTCCCAACATTTCTGCTGCACAAAAGGGTTTCCTTAGTAATTATTAATCTCGAATTGGAAAAAAAAATTCTACAAACTTTTTTTCTTACTTTCCTTCCATCCATCTATCCATAAGTATTTCTTGAGTACCATCTGTATCTGTGTATCAGGAACTATGTTACATATCGGAGTTAAGCTGAAACAGACATGGTTACTATTCTATGAGAATTCAGAATTAATTCAGCATTATTCTGAAGGGAAAAGGTTTTGACTACTCTATATATAATGTTCACCCTCCATGTGTTTAAAGAAAAAAGGTGATAAATCTGAATTTTCAACAGTCCCCTAGCTTAGGAAGGAAGAGTTGGACAAAGCCAGGTTGAGCTGGACCGTTTCCAATTTAATGCCTGGTAGCTCCAAAGTCTACTGTATTCCTTATATGTGATTTATCTATGTGACATCTAAAATGAGATCTACCCAGAGCATTTCAGTGGAGAGGATAAACATGGCCTCTGAAGGGTCCCTTGTGAGTCTCCTAACAGGAAGGGAAATATTTTAACTATGGCTCAATAGATATCTTACTAGGAACTTTCTTCCAGCCCTCGGTTCTCTGGTGTGCAGTACTTCAGGAGGCCTGATTTCACAGGGAAAAGAGACTGTATATGTAAATAATTTTTAGTGTCACTTAGCTTTATAACCTACTTCTCTAGTAGAGTGTTTTTAAAATGAGGACAGGAGAAAGAGGAATTAGTCAGTTACTAGCCTATGTAAATGGGAGAAACATTTTGGGGCACTGAGACTTTGCCAATGCTGTCCAAATCTGCTTATTTTCATGTTTCAATCTACTACATCATTCTTTTTCATTATTTATTGTGATCGTTCTTTTAAAACTATTTGAGAAAATACAGCACTTAAAAATAAGAATCTGACATTTCCATTCAGCTTAGTGATAGCAGTTATTTAAATTAATATTTCTACTTCCTGTCAATCTGACCCAATTGAAGATCTTAACTATAGAATAAAACAAAAATTTAAACAAATATTTGTCACCTTAACAACTAATTTTAAAAAATAAGTGCTGATTATTGCATATAAGCATTATTTCAATTCACAGGCAATAATCGCCTCTGACAATGCATTATTCATCATAGAAGTTAGCAAATATAGCTAAGTTCATCTTTTATGCTTGTCCAGCAGATGTTACTAAAAATGTAGCTCTTGTATTTTTTTTTAAGGAGCTAGAGTCCCTGAGCCACTTTGATAATTTTAAGAGTCATAAAATCATGCTGGAAGTTTTGCTTTTATTTGGAACTGCCTGACAGCAGAGATGGGATTTAATATGTACCTCTGTACTGCTTTCTGCAAGTAATATGCCAGGACAGTTGAAGAGTGACAAAATATAAAGTCACTGACAACCATAAACGATTATATCCTCAAACTGCCTCTAGTTAAAGGTGATGAAGTTACATCCCTGGATTCTTCTTTCAGTTCTTTTAAAAGCTGGCATTCTTGACCTCTTAACACTACATTTATTGGGGAAGAGTGAGAGAACAGTATCTTTCTTATGACCATGAATTTTAAAAAAGGGAAGTGGAACATTTTTGAAAGTCTACACTAAACCAGCTCCTGTTCTTGGCCAGACAATAAAAAGATGAATAAGTCAGTGTTCTGCCCTCAAGGAGCTTTCAAGGACCAGGAAATAGGCAGAAATATAGGCAAATAATTACAATAATCAAAACATAGGTATGCATAAAGTCGAGAAAAAATATTTTTAAAAAAAAGGCTCTCCAGAGGGGATGGGCATTTCAAATGGGCTTGGATATCTTGTTTGCCCCATAGAGAAGGGGAGGGAAGAAAAGTTCCAGGCTGAAAGATTAACCTAAGCAACAACACAGAGGCATGGATGAGCACAACTCTTTGGGACCATAATGAATACTTTATGGTCCCTTGAGCAGTTTGCACAGAAACAGCTGTTGAAGTACGAGCTTACAAAGTGTCTTGAAAGTCTTGCTTGGTGTTTACTCTGTACGGGTATTATGGTGTAAGTCAAGGTTTTTGAGCTTTGAATTGATGTGGTTTGACCTGCAAGGTAGAAGAGGGTGTCAGGGTATGCTTCCTAAAAGTTAGTGTTGACACTTGAGTACCTTGTACAAAATGCTGATTTTATAGTCTGCAATGAGGTATAGGAATCCATATTTTTAAAAAGCAATCCCTACTAGAGAATGGACTTGAGGATATGGGGAGGGGGAAGGGTAAGCTGTGATAAAGTCAGAGAGTGGCATGGACATATATACACTACCAAACGTAAAATAGATAGCTAGTGGGAAGCAACCGCATAGCACAGGGAGATCAGCTCGGTGCTTTGTGACCACCTAGAGGGGTGGGATAGGGAGGGTGGGAGGGAGGCAGATGCAAGAGGGAAGAGATATGGGGATATATGTATATGTATAACTGATTCACTTTGTTATAAAGCAGAAACTGACACACCATTGTAAAGCAATTATACTCCAATAAAGATGTTAAAAAAAAAAAAAAAGCAATCCCAGGGATTCTAATGATAACGTTTCCAAGACGACAAAGCATATATAAACAAAATAATGGTTTGGCATATAATTCCAAACTCTATTAACATTATGGCCATATTTTGTGACAATTAGATCTGATCAGATGCTTGGTGACCAAATGTACAGAATTAAACAGTGTAAAAATCTAGTAGTCTCTCACTTCTCAGTATTTACTCTGATTTGTGAATATATTTCCATCAATTTGCATTTTCTTTTCCCCCAGGAGTCCTAGAAAATACATAATTTTTATTTTCAATTTTAAATTATTATAAATCACCCATATGATAGTAAAGTCACAACATGATTCCAGCAAATGATATAGTAGTAGGGTTAATAATATTAATGCAATGTGGAATTGCTTTTTTTTTAATCAGATGTTAAACTTCCCTTATTCTTATCTGACAGTTCTCATTGTTATGTGTTTATTCATCCTCACACTTTTGTCCTGTAAATTGAGCTTACATTTTCTTCTAGTCTTAATTCAATCTTCCTATATTATCTATGATTTGAAAGTGAATTATTGAATGGAAACTTTACTGTTATACATTTTGCTGTTCAGAAAAAAGATGGGCAGGTATTTTCACTAACTAGAAAGATGAATTTAAAAATTAAAAATATATATATGTGGAATTTTTCATCTAGCAGTAAATTAAATCAGGAGTTAGTTGTTTAAAATGTTTTACTAATCACTGTATTGAAAAAGAAATAAGTAATATCAACCTCATTGTTACTCATTTCAAGCAATCTAAAGCCAAAGGATTGACAGGAGCATATATGATCATGTGATCAAGATTAATTTTGGACAGAAGGGTGAAATATATCAAGTTTAGTCTGCAGCACTTCTATCCACCCTTTCCTAAAAGGCTCAGCAACCTACGACTAATCTGTGACTGCCAGAGCACACAGTATCTCCAAGCCCAGTACCACTTCAGATAGGATTATAGAGAAATAGCTGATAGACTAATAGTTAATGTGGCACACAGAATTGTGCAAAGGTTTGAAAGTACTGAGCCTACTGAGTAAATTTTCATTTCTTCTGAGGCCTTCTGTAAACACAAATCAATCTAGAGTAGATATGATAATAGCTGAAACCCCAGGTACAAAACCTATAAGAGTGCCATTTTTCAGACTTCCCTGGTGGTGCAGTGCTTAAAAATCCACCTGCCAATGTAGGGGACACGGGTTTGATCCCTGGTCTGGGAAGATTCCACATGCCACAGAGCAACTAAGCCCATGTGCTACAACTACTGAGCCTGCGCCGTAGAGCCCGCGAGCCACAACTACTGAGCTCGCGTGCCACAACTACTGAAGCCCACGCGCCTAGAGCCCATGCTCCCCAGAAAGAGAAGCCACCGCAATGAGAAGCCTGTGCACCACAACGAAGAGTAGCCCCCGCTCGCCGCAACTAGAGAAAGCCCACGCACAGCAATGAAGACACAACGCAGCAAAAAATAAAATAAAATTAAAAAATAAATTAATTAAATAAAAGAGTGCCATTTTCAAAACCTCTTAAATCATACATAAGGGTTACCAGGTACTCTATTAACATGCTGAGTTTAGATGTTTCTACCTATAGATTCAAGGAGAACGGCGAGATCTACACAAATTTCAGTGTCAAAAGGAAATTTGATATAACCTATTTAAAACTTAAAATTGTTACTTATCGTTTACATCTACAGCCTCATGTGATCATAAGAGTGACTGATAGAAATGACATTAACATACTAAAGGAATTGTATTTCTCATTGAATATAAAGATCTGATATAATGCTGTCTATATTACTATTCCATACATTCTATACTTCTCCCAGCATACCTTCAAACTCCTGAGAGCTACAATAATCAACAGAGACAAACTTCAAAGAGAACATTAGCAAAGGGGCCAAATACTTTTGTAAAAGTCATACTATCAGCAAAACAATTTGACTCAAATTATAAGAAAAAAATTAGATTTTTTTCCTGAAAAACAGGAAGATTTCATATTTGATACTGTCAAACATTTCTTTCAAATCAAGCAATTAGAAAGCATTAATTATCACTGTTCATAGCTGTGAGCACAGAGTAGAATATAGGAATTCCACCCACTAAGGAACATAATTATCTCCAATCAATGTCAAATGTATTTCTAAAACATATAAATAAGAGGTATGAACAGACTGGGGAACCTTACCAGCAGACTTAATATATTAAGACCTGTCTGCTGTTTGCAACCAACTACAGTGATAAGAATAGGTAGATTTATGAGCACTTATGATGAACCAGCCAGGGCCACCAAAAACAGCCAAGAGCATCCTTCAGAGTGTAGTCTATCTAGATGATACTCCCTTGAAGGTCTGCAGTGTACAGCCTGTTCAGCCTTATGTGGTGGCAGCCCTTTCAGGAACATTCTAAGAATTTTATGTATATTAACTCAAATACCCTAATAGGCTGATACTCTCCAAAATTTATATGTCCAGCCCAGACCATGTGCAAACACATTTATACTTCAAACTGTCTATGAAATATCAATACCTGTATGATTAGCAGGCCTTTAAATATTTACATGTCCAAAAATTAATCCCTGATCTTCCCACCCCACCAAAAAAATTGTCTCTGTAAAGCCTTCTCTGTCTCAGTCAGTGGCAGCACAATCCTTCCAGAGGCTCATGTTAGACAGTTTGAAGTCATTCTCAGCAACCCTTTTTTTTTTTTTTTAATTTTTTTTTATTTTTACTAATTTTTGGCCATGGTATTCTTTCTATCTATCTATCTATCTGTCTATCTATCTATTTATTTATTTATTTATGGCTGTGTTGGGTCTTCGTTTCTGTGCGAGGGCTTTCTCTAGTTGCGGCGAGCGGGGGCCACTCTTCATCGCGGTGCGCGGGCCTCTCACTATCGCGGCCTCTCTTGCTGTGGAGCACAGGCTCCAGACGCGCAGGCTCAGCAATTGTGGCTCACGGGCCTAGTTGCTCCGCGGCATGTGGGATCCTCCCAGACCAGGGCCCGAACCCGTGTCCCCTGCATCAGCAGGCAGATTCTCAACCACTACGCCACCAGGGAAGCCCCTCAGCAACCCTTTTTATCTCACATCCCAGATCCAAATTCATTAGCATATCCAGTTGACCCTAACTTCAAAATATATCTAGTGCCCAGTAATTTCTCACCACCTGCACCACTAAACCACTGTCATCTCTTGCTTGGATTAATGCAATAACCTCCTAACTGGTGTCCTAGTTTCCACTCTGGATCCTTTACAATCTCTTCTCAATATATTAGCCAGTGTGATGTTCTTAGACTAGGTCAAACCCCAATAACTTCCCATCTCTCTCAAACTAACAGCCAAAGTTCCTTACAATGGTCTTCAAGACACTAGAATACTTAGTTCTCTCCTTCTTGCCTCCATAACCTTACCTCCTGCTATTCCCCTTCTGGCTCACTCCTCTCACTCTCACTCCTGCTGTTTCTAGGACATAAACTAGGTGCATGACCCACTCAGGGTCCCTTCTGTTTTGCTTCCCTGGACCTCTCTTTCTCTGATAGCTTGCTGTCAGATGGTTCACCTGCTTTCTTGCTTTTCTTAGATGCCACTTCTCAGTGAGGTCTTCTCTTACCCACACTATTTGTATTAAATATTTCAGATGGATTTGCTAGATTTTATTTCTAACACATGTTCAAATTAAAGTGCTATAAAATGAAAAGTGTGAAAGAAGAAAATAAATATCATGCATAAACTTTGAATTTTGGTGTTTTTCATTTTTTTGAAGTATATATAATTGTTTTTAAGTTAATATAATACTCTATATAGTTTTGTAACATCCTATTTTCACTCTATATTTTATCCTGTACAGTTTCAAGTGATGTTAAATAAATGTGATTTTTTTTTTGGGTGGATTTACCTCCCATCATACAGACAAACTAAAATTCAATTAACTTTTTTGCTTTATGGAATACTTAGGAGATGCAGGAGATCAATACATATTTTTTAAATGAAAATACACATTAAGAAAATATCACTAATTTCATGTCATATTTTAAAGATTTAAAGGTCGTGAAGGGACGATTTGGATATCAGAAAGAACTTGACTATGTCTTTCTTTATATACTTCTGGAAAACACTGATGGAATCTGGAACCGATGTTTGGATCTGTAGATGACTGGCACATGTATCAGAACATTTGATAAAAGGATTGATGTCCTGGCAGGTCTAGATTGATCTGCTGGTTCTAGTGGCGTGTCAAAGGCCTCTGTACATAACTATCATATTTGACCTTTTAATCACTGAGTTGGATAAAACAATGAAATATGCTTACCATTTTTGAAAATGACACAAATCTGGACGAAGCAGTGCTTGCTCATACACGGGATAACGGTTCAGATTTTAAAAGCACTTGGCAGGCAAAATGAGCCAAAAGTAACAACAAGAAATTTTAAAGAATCAGTGTAAAATTCCTGCATTTATGGTTTTAAATCAGTATGTCATGTGAATATCAAAAGACAGATATACACATAATACAGAGTCTATCTGGCATGGGACAGGTAAGAATTTCAATTCTCACTCTGTTACTGTGTCATTCCTTAGGTTAGTTAACTTCTCTATTTTTTTTTAAATTTGTTTGTTTATTTATTTATTTATTTATTTATTTAATTATTTATTTATTTATGGCTGTGTTGGGTCTTCGTTTCTGTGCGAGGGCTTTCTCTAGTTGTGGCAAGCGGGGGCCACTCTTCATCGCGGTGCGCGGGCCTCTCACTATCGCGGCCTCTCTTGTTGCGGAGCACAGGCTCCAGACGCGCAGGCTCAGTAATTGTGGCTCACGGGCCTAGATGCTCCGCGGCATGTGGGATCTTCCCAGACCAGGGCTCGAACCCGTGTCCCCTGCATTGGCAGGCAGATTCTCAACCACTGCGCCACTAGGAAAGCCCTATTTTTTTTTTTTAAGTGTTTATCTTATACACGGAGGCTTACACTATGTTGCATAATCCAATCTAGACATCATCATCAGCAACATCATCAACCTTACCTCATCATCTACCATTTATTGAGCACTTTCTATGTTCTAACTAGTAGACTAAGGGCTTTCCACATAGTATCTCATTTAATTTACACAATAACATTATAAATACTATTATTTGTTCCATTTTATAGGTAAGAAAAGAGAAAGCAGCCTTTAAATGGAAAAAGAGGCTACTCCCTTTATAGCATGTCAGAACTTTTTATACTTAGCATATTTGCTTGTCAAAAGTTTTTGTTCCTGCCCATTTTTTAATTTCTAATTGACATTTACTTTGCTTCTACTAATTTTTTATTAAGGTTCAACTGGAAATGGGGCTAAAATAAGTGTCAATTAAATATAAACACATTTTAGCAATTGGCAGTTATAATTGTAATAGGAAATTATACCCCTGGTTGAGAGAAGATAAAATATTTTAAAATACTATTATTTAAAAATACTCTTGCATACACAACCAATTTACAATATTGTTATTTACTGCTCTAAGAGTTCATATATATGCTGGTAAATGCAGAAAACATAAGCTTTGATATCACTTTTATCTGCATTCAGTTTTAGTTATTTACAATTAGTGGGACCTTAGGCAACAAAACTGTACCTAAGAGCTGACTTTCCTCATTTATAAAATACAGATGATGACACTTACTATATATGTTAGGAGTGATTAAGTGGAATGGCATATGCAAAGTGCCTGGCACATCATAAGCTTCAATCAATGTTAGTTCTGTTTTCCCTCCCTCACAATGTTGTATATAAAAACATAAAGAAAAACAAAGTGAGACAAAGAGATGGAGATAGTCAGCAGAAGTGACACAGTAGACAAATGAAGTAACCGGGAGACAGAAGCGTTTATGCAGAGTTGAAATGATCACTAAGGTACCACAGTCAAGCTATAGGAAAGAAGGAGGATGTGACATCTTAGGAACTTTGACAGGCTCGGCACACAGGGACAGTGGGTTTCAGAGGTCTCTGCATGCTTCAGCAAAGTTTGAGAAGTCATAGTCTCAGCAGGAATGTTACTAATAATCCAAAAGCAGTGAAATTTCACTCTGCTACTGAATATTTCACTCTTGAATATTTCGCTTAGTTGCATAAAGGAAGGGAAAGAGAACAGAGAATATTTCAAGGTATGTGACAGAAAGAGAAACCCATGGTGGCAAAATACTTTGGATTACTGTATCCCATAACCCTCATCTGTGAGTTCGCTAGTCAGAGGTGCTAATGGATCCCTGAGGAACCATAAACATGCACATGTTCAGTTTGTGAGTGATCTCACATTTGAGAAGATGGTTCAACAGCCAAAATTCACATGAAAGAACTTGACTCCTCTCAACGGGTATTTTAAATGGGATCCGAAGCATTTCCCATGGCCACGAATCTAAATATTTTCTCAACTCTCACTCTCCGAAGTGTCTCATTCACCACAACCCCATCTTTCAAGTTCTCTCTTTCTCTCTCTCCATGCCTTTTCCCGTCACAAAGCTTTCATCTTTCTACTCTCCCCCATTGTATCATTATTATGGCATTGATTGACTTAGCCATTCTCCCTAAATAGTTTTTATCCCATCCAGCTCTCTGGTTAAAAGATTCTCTGCCCATTTTTTAATGCACTTATATCCTAAGTGTGCAATGCAACATTCTAGGAGGACTTTGTGTGTCTGTGCGTGTGTGTGTGTGTGTGTGTCTGGAGGTGTGAGGGACAGTTTGATCCAGTGCGCTGGAAATACCAGGCTGGCAGACACAGAATGTTTGAGCAGGTGGGAAAGGAAGACCTCAAATATTCCCAAATTTGTCATGTATATCCTGTCAGAGTAGTCATTACTTGAGAAGCAATGTACTGGTTCTATATCACCATGAACGTTACAAAATTCCCAATATCTGTGTGTGGCGTGGTCTCCAAGAGCAGCCCGTTTCATCTGGCTTCTACTTGACAGCTCCAAGAACAGACCTATCTCCTCTATGAATTAATAAGAAATAGGTATTATCAAGAGAAAACTGAAATGGATGAAATTATTACAAGCTCCTTAAGGGAAGAAACCATTTTGTCTCCACAGTTCCTAACAGTACTCAAAACAGAGTAGGCTTCCCAGATCAAATAACCCAACATTTTCTTGACTAAGAGACCAATATCTTCACACTATAGTGATAACCCAGCTTCTTCCACCCTGAGTAAAATTTGAAAGGTCTTATAATGTCTGTGGTTTGAGACTTTATAATTATGGCTGGAGCCATTAATCTTGTGGCCCCTTTTTTTTATTATATCTGAGATTGAGACTGAGTTTTTGTTACAGATTGCTAGCCTGCAGCAGTCAGTTGGGGAAATGAGACATCGCTGAGACAGATAACAAAGAAAAATGGGTAACAAATTGGAAAAGATTAGGTAGATCCATGGCACTATATTAAACAAACTCTTTGAGGTATAACAGCCAGAAGTCTCATCTTATGTTCCTACCATTCTTTCACCTGCCAAAGGGACTTAGCTGTTTTTATGCACATATATTTTTTCCTCCCCCAAGTCCTCACACTTAAAATCAAAACAACCGCATTAACAAAGAGGCACATTTCTAAAATGCCACTGTAAGCCTAAGGAATGAAAATGTGATTTTAAAATTGATGAAGGTTATAAGAAAGTGACCCAAAAGGCATTACAGTAAGTAATAAGCCTAAAATGTCTTGGCATAAAATGTTTTCATTAAGTTGCCTTTGAAGTTCAAACACAAAAACTACAACTCAAGATTAATGGATTTATAATATGTTTTTAAAATAGTATTCCATCAACAAGATATTTCAGTGGAGTCTCTTGTTGATGTACTACTAGATAGATCTGGAAACTGATCCATTATTTCTAGAAAAAAATATAAATGATTTGTAAACTACTGCATATATATCTATTGTTTTCCTTTGCAAAGTCCTCATCAGCTGGCATATTAAAGAGTTAGTCATAGTTTAGATATAATGCAACTTTATCATGTAGCAGGCATCATTCTAAGCTATTTATTTCTCATGACAACCTTAGAAGGAAAATACTACTACAGATGAGGAAGCTGAGTCCTGAGAAGCTTAATAACTTGCCCAAGATCATACAGTAAGTGATAGACCTGGGATTAGAGCCCAGAAATATAGGTTCCAGATTACACACTCTTAACCGATATAATTAAGTTTCATATTTCTGTTAACAGATACAAGAATAGAATAGTCATGTTGGACAAAGGAGGACAGAGCACACAAAATAAATTAAAACACACATAGGAAGACAAACTTTAACTTTGTCCCAATAAGGCCTGGTTTTGATAGGATTAGAGCAAATACTGAGTAAGTTCAATGGATTTTAGGAGGTCAAGAAACCAGTAGGCAAGGATGCTGAATGAGATCATTAACACATACTTATCGAATTATGGTTTTCTCAGGGAATATGCCCAGTAGTGGGATTGCTGGGTCATATGGTAGTTCTATTTTTAGTTTTTTAAGGAACCTCCATACTGTTCTCCGTAGTGGTTGTATCAATTTACATTCCCAGCAACAGTGTAGGAGGGTTCCCTTTTCATCACACCCTTTCCAGCATTTATTGTTTCTAGATTTTTTGATAATGGCCATTCTGACTGGTGTGAGGTGATATCTCTTGTAGTTTTGATTTGCATTTCTCTAATAATGAGTGATGTTGAGCATCTTTTCATGTGCCTCTTGCCCATCTGTATGTCTTCCTTGGTGAAATGTCTATTTAGGTCTTCCACCCATTTTTTAATTGGATTGTTTGTTTTTTTGATATTGAGCTCCATTAGCTGTTTGTATATTTTGGAGATTAATTTTTTGTCTGTTGTTTCATTTGCAAATATTTTCTCCCATTCTGAGGGTTGTCTTTTTGTCTTTTCCTAAGCTGGGGCGAAGTGAGACTAGCATTGACATATATACACTACGGAATGTAAAATACTTAGCTACTGGGAAGCAGCAGCATAGCACAGGGAGATCAGCTTGGTGCTTTGCGATGACCTAGAGGGGTGGCATAGGGAGGATGGGAGGGAGGCTCAAGAGGGAGGGGATATGGGGACATATGTATGCATATGGCTGATTCACTTTGGTGTACAACAGAAACTAACACAGTATTGTGAAGCAATTATACTCCAATAAAGATCTATTAAAGGTGCAAAAAAAAATGCATACTTATTCAAAGTCACCTCGGGAATGGCTTGCATGGAGTTAAAAGATGATTTGGGGTCACTTGCTAAAATCTTTGATGTACCTGAGGAACAAGCAGTATTTAGCAGATGACTTCAATGAGCAGGGTGGAGGGGGTACTACAAGTGGATGTGAAGAGCATTAAAAATGGTGTCCTTCCCCATCCCACTTTCCATCCTCACAGAGTTAGAGGCATATTTACTTATAAATGGTGATGGGGAGCTAAGAGAAGGCTGATCATAGCCCCCAACATTAGGATAGGATACAGAATAAGAAGTGCTTCATAGGAGGAGCAAATCTCAGTTATAAACACTAAAAATGTTAACAACAACTAACATTTATTGAGCACTTACTATGTGGCAGGCATTGTTTTAAACATTTTCATTTATTATCTCAGTTAATTCTCATGTGAGAAAAATGCAGGATAAAGGAACTAAGCAATGACAGTTAAGAAATTACAGTTAGAAGAAACTCTTGGAGTCAAGATTCAAACTCATGTAGAAACCCAGAGCTTGAGCTCAGCCACTAGGCTACCATCTGAGGCAAAGAAGCAGAAGAATAATTGTGCAAAGAGAATGAAGATGCAGGGGGCTTTGCTCTGGAATAGGGTTAGGTAAAAGCTTTTAGAAGGTAGGAAAAGAAGGGAGAGAAAGAACAATAATATCTAATTTTTCTCTATGATTATCCATTCAAATATTTTTAAAGTAACATATATTCTTACTCTAAATTAAGTTACTATTAATGAAACAATGTTTTGTGTTTTTTTTTTGTTTTTTTTTTTTTTTCTCCCTCAGATAAAATGTCTGGGTCCACTGTGTGGATTAGTATAAATAATTTATTATTTCATAAGAATGTTACAGAATTGCCTGATATTAATTTATCTTTCTCTACTGATTCAAACAGGATGATCCCTGTCAGTTATACAACCATAAGGAACTTCACACGTGTATTTATTCCACTAAAAATACACAGCAAATTTTTTCAATAAAATATTTGATATTTAAAATTATGCAACTAAATAAAATTTAGAAATGAAGAAGTGTTGGTTATCCAATATTTTATTGCTTTTAAAAATCTTTTAGTTTTATCATTGTATTTATTTCTAGCAAAGCAAATTTCTTTATTCTGAAAAACACATTTTGATAATTAACTATTAACCAGTAGTAGTTAATCATCAACAAAGTAACTAGTAACTTGGGCATATAGGTAGCTCTTCTGATGCTGTATTCTACTTCCCGACTACAGAGTTTGAACTGATTCTATAGAAAATATTTTTTAAAAAGCTACTTAGATCAAAATCTTAGTTTAATAAAGTGTGAGGAGGTAGGAGAATAAAAGTGGCTTATCAGGACACCTAATTTTGAGATGAATTTTCCTTTGTACATTTTTGTAATCAAGGTTTTTTTTTTTTTCTTTTATATATTTCTTTTACTTATAGTCAAAGGAGAACTTTAAGAGAAATGTCACTGCGTAATTTCCTTTCCATTTTCTCTTCCCTGCTTAGAAAGAGCACCTAAAATTGACAAAAGAATCACCTCTAAATAGAACATAATTTGTTCGTGCCAAGCAGCAAAGAATTAAATAAAAGTTGCATAGGGTTGCTTGCAACAATCTAGGCTTGAAAGATTGCTAAGTGGGTTAGCAGCTTGATCTCCGTATTCATCTTTCCCCAGCTCACTGTAGGGATGCCGGCTCCCCTGCTCCAACCCTCCAGTGTAACTAGCAGTCTTTCGCCCACCTCTGCTCCAAACTGCAAAATAAAAGTGGCATAGTGAGTGGAACCAATAGGAGAGGGAAGACGTCTGAAACGTCTTCTTTGCAAATGGTATGAAAGGGGAAACCTGAATACACCATTTTCAGTTACTTTTTCCTTTCAGTTCCTAGCTTTCTCTAAGTGATGGGAAATTAGAGAAGAAAAGGAAAATGTAAGCTCTTTAAATTCTACTTAATTGTGCAATTGAGTTTCAGGAAAACAATTACATTAGTAAGCAGGAATAAGCATGTGAATGGTAAGGAAATCTATGAATGATGGTTGTAGAACAGGACACAGACATAAATATAATCACTTTTAACCCATTACAGAGTAAACAAATCAGAGAAAAATAGTAGAGGGTAAAACTGAGTGGATTCAGCACAATTTTCATTCAATTCTACATAGTTGCTTTAAACACCAGTATACAAACAGGGCTTTAGGTTTAAAAAAAAAAAAATCAACCATGGAATGCTTCGTAATCTCTTTCACATTAATCAAGTACTTGTTATTTGAGTCCACATAGAATTTTATTTGGTTTGGATAAGTCTCAAACTCTGTGAAAATTTAAGTCAATTTTGATCAACTTAGCATTTCAACCCCTACACCTAATTCTTCCAAGCTTAGAATTATTTGCAAATCCTCTTATAGCAGGATGACTCAAAACATTATATAGGGGGACATTTTTTTAAATTGTGGAAAAAATAGAATAAAAAATGTGGAAGATCACCAGAGGTCTCTTACTGACAGTCACTTTACGTTAATGTTCCTAGCTTTACATTTTAAATATTTTTTTTATTGTGGAAAAATATGCATAACATAAATTTTACCATCTTAACTGTTTTTAAGTGTACAGGTCGGGGTACTAATACACTCACATTGTTGTATAACAATTACCACCATCTACCTCATAACTCTTTCCATCTTATAAAACTGAAATATACTCATTAAGCAATAGCTTCCCATTCTCCCTGCTCCTCCAGCCCCTGCAACCACCACTATATTTTCTGTCTTTATGACTTTGACTACTCTAAGTATTGCATATAAGTAAGGATCATATGGTATGTGTCTTCTTATGACTGGTTTATTTCACTTAGCATAATTTCCTCAAGGTTCAGCCCGGTTGTAGTGTATGTCAGAATTTCCTGCTTTTCAAGGCAGAATAACATTCCATTGTATGTATATACCACCTTTTGCCTATCCAGTCACCCATCTATAAGACACTTGGGAAAGATTTATTTTTGATTATATTACTTTTATTAGATTTTCTGTGATTGTTACCCAATTCAAACAAAGTGTGTAGCTCTTATTACTTTTTTTTCCAATAAGAAAGACATTATTCATTGCTAAAGATCTCCAATTCCAAAAACTTTCCATTTCTAAAAATGTTAGGAGCTACTACTTCAAAGAAAAGCTGATTATTCTGATTGCATGGCCTTTTTCCACTTTGAACAGTGTGAAAACCATTTTCATAATATCAGCAACTTTTAGTTAAGTAATGATATTTTTTTCAATGAAAATTTCCATAAGTGAAAAGACTTGTTAAAATTTAAAGTAATCTCAGACAAACAATAAAATCTTGATGGCTGCCCTTAACTTGACAGTTTGAACCCTAGAGATCTGCTATTTCATAAAATTTTGATCTTTTCACACCATTCACTGGAAGAAAGCGAGTCCTTATTGCTAAAAATTTCTCTCAGCCACCCCAAATGGGGCTCTTAATACCTACCTTACAGACTTTCTATACGAATTAGAAATAGAGTTCTTTCAGTGCGTGTCTTATATCAGGCCCAAAAGGTCACAGGCCCTTAAAGCATTGCTATAGTTATTAATGAAACAACAACAGAGCGCTACATATTCTCTAAGAGGGGACTCATGTATTTGGTGGTGCTCATTTGCAGCAAGCCTATGCATTCTACACCAATTTTGAATCAGCATAGGTCTGAGATGTCTTAATCATAATAGGCTTTGCTAGTCATTTTACTAGCATAGAAATCCTACACCAGATCAGTGCTACTTAAACCTGTCGCTAGAATCAATTAGAGAACCTTGATGATAGGTAGCCTCCCATCCTTAAACCAAACTTACTCAGTGAGAATCTCTGGGGGTAGATTCTGACCAATGTCCAAGTTTGGAAACCATTAATCTACTTATCATTGGACATAAAAACCCTTGCCTTTTGTAATGCTAGACCATGATACACAACATCTCTGCTATTTCCTTCCAACAAGCTATGGTCATGAAGATTTATTTGAAGGTAGAAAATTGAACATTTTAAGAGCTAGAGCAGTATGCTTGTGGGGTACAGAGGAGTCAATCTTTGAGGCAGAAACTCAGTTTACTTTGAGAGGGTAAAAGAGGCTTACTCTGTAAGCGAGCCTTTTAGCGAAACAGAGGTAACTTCTATCTGTTATTCTTGAGGAAATCTTGAGTGTAAGAAGTTAACATGAATGCAGACGCTAAGTATACTGTTTAATAATTTAAATGAAAAATGTTAGCAGAATATGACCCTGAAGATATTTTCCTCTATAAATTTTGAGTTAAACTGGCCTGTCTCTAAAGAGGTTATTCTTTCCTGAGTTGTGTGTATGTGTGCATGTGTGTGTGTGTGTGTGTGTTTATTCACCATTTGCCCCAGAGGAGACTAGGGTCCATGATCAGTTCATACCATGTATGATGTGTAGGCTTAATTTTCTTTTTGCATCCTTACAGGGAGAAATGATAAGCACTGTACTGGGCTTAGCCCAGCATTACCTACACAGGGCTACTGATGTTCACACATGGTAGTAGTGTACTTAGCTGACTGTCAGATTTTCTATAATTGTGAGAGCTGGTTCTTAAATGCAGCCATTACTAAATATTAAAATATATAAACCCACAATTTAAATTTTATTTTAAAAAGGCAATATATACTTAAAATTCATTATTTCCTGATTAGTTCACATCTATTGAATCTCTATGCTGGAAATACTACTTAAATGTATGCTAAGTGGGCATCTCTTCCAAAATCCACATTGGTTGCTAAAAAGAGATAACATTAGGAATGTTTACACCATGAAAATCAGCAAACTCTACAAATTGGCATGTTTTCCTCCTTATTTTGTGAAGAGAGGTTATTAAACATTTACCGGCACACTACTGACATGATATAATTTTAGACTGAAGAAATGATGCTTTGGGACATGTACTACTAAAACTTTTCTAAGGAAGCCACATTATATTCGATGCCTGGAGTGGGCATTTTCTTACGCAATGAATTGATGTTTCTACTAATTCAGAAACAGAAAATGACATGAGCCTTCGTCTGGAGAAGGGGCAAAAAGCCTAGGAGACAATAAAAGAGTCGGTTCTTAAGGTTTACAAATGGTCAGAGGGTCCCAATAGTTAGGGATATCCTCACCTACAACACAAGAGCAGAAGCACAAAAGTCAAGTGTGGGCCTCTCTGCCCCTCAATAAACATTATTATTATTAGCAAAATCATATGAATAACTAATCTCATTTATGCTTTGAGGAAATTGGGGGTATAGTGGGTCTTCAGAGCAGTTGATGGAGTACCTAGTACAGCTGTGAGGTTTACTGTAGTCATTTGTGGCAGAAGCTGGGGTTGGCAGTAAGAGAACACAGCCAGAGTGGAGAGACTATGGAACTTATTCCAGATTTTAGGTGGTTTATATGTAAAAGGAAAGTGAAAACTAATTTATAATCATAAACGATTGAGGCCAATGTGTGTATATGTAAGTGTATGTGTGTGTGTACACACATTTATACAATATGTTTACTTTATAAGTATATATTATATGTAAATGCATATATATATGATTTGCAATAAAATAAAATACCCCATGAAATGCATGATAAATATGAGAACTGAGCTGAGCTAGGAAAGGTCTATTGTGGGAGAATTCTTCCGTTCTGCCACCTGGGGTTGAGGTAAAGTACCCCTGAGGAATATTCTTTCACTTTCTAGAAACCAAAGATCATACTTCTTTAATTTTATATACATATACTATTTGATGAAAAAGTTAATTGAAAGAAAACTATTGCATTTGATGAAAATAAAGATTTGTCATAAAAAATTTATTCAAAAAGTGAAACAACGCACTCTTATCCAGGAAACTAAAGAACAAGAAAACCAAGCTAGCAGATATATTGTGCTTGTATCTTGTAACATTCTTACATAACAGCTTATCCTGGAGTGAATTTCAGTCAACCTGGAAAACCTCTTCTTATAAATATAATGATAAAGGCCCTCTCAGATAAGGGTAAGATTCAAGTCCCTACTCTCCCACCAACAGATAAAAAATATGGCAGAACTGCCACTTGCTCTTATTTTTTAAAATATATATTCCTAGATTCTGTTCTGTTTGTTAATATTTTGTTTAGAAAACTTGCATCTGAATTCAATAAGTGATTTTTAGTTCTTTTGTTCTGTCAGATGAGACTCATAAAGAATTTATTTTATACATCTTTTCAAAGAACTATCTTTTGGGTTCATGCAGATTCATTTAGGTTTTCTAATGCTTTTTCACATTTTTCTATTTCCCTAATTAAAACTTTCATCTTAAAACTTTTAAAAACAATATGCATAATTTGATTCTATATATGCATTTATGTAAAAGTGGATATGTGCGTATATAATACACAGAAACTGAAGCTGTATTGAAAAGCACTGTGGGCAAATTTTGTTTTTTACTCTACTACAAAATTCTAAACTTTGAAGAGTGCATGTATCTTATGTAACTATTTTAACACTGAAGGAGTAACAACAGGTGATAAACTAAGAAAATCAGGTTTAACTGTATTTTGACATCTAGATTATTTTCTAGTTCAACAAAATTATCTAGCTGGGACACAACATGCAGTATTAGTTAGGAGCGGACAATTATTAAGATATGTAAGAGTCATTAAAAGAAAAATATAGTTTTAAGTTTTACTAATGGTTTTAATGCAGGCGGAACATCTGGTTTAAACAAATGATTAGTCTTCAAATTATGTTTGTGAACTTAATGCTCTTTTATGAATCTTCCGATTCCCCCACACTCCCACTGTGTCATTAGCTGGTATTTGGTTTTAGAAAGCAATTGAGAATGAGAGGTGCATCTGGTGTAAGCTAAAAAAAAAAAAAAAGACTAGGATCTGCAGCATCTGAGTGTAGCTTTCAGTGTCTCAGTGAGATCAAGCTATGAAATATTATCTTCCGGATGCTAAAACACACATGAAACAGAAACATAATAGAATGTCAACTAATTAATATATAATGAAAATGTAACTGTCACATATAAAAATAATTCTGTCCACATATGGTCAAGTCATATGAAAAAAACAAATCATAATCAGAAGACACTTTATTCCTTTACCATAAGAAATCACTCAAATTTTTACTCATATTAACTCATTTCTTCCTCATAATAATCCATAATAACCCTAGGAAGTTGATAATATAAGCTCTTAGCCAAGAACCTATGTGTGATCTTTCAAGCCTGACCATAGGTAGCTACGAAGGCTTTACCTGGCAGCCCTCACAGAGGAAAGCAGCCCTCCTTACAGCCGAGGTGGTGCACAGTCAATGTGCTGAGGTCTCTGAAGGGAGTTGCAGTCAAGGAGGACTCAGGGCTCCCTGACAAGCCATGCTTTCAAGCATGTTGACATTCCTAGCCCAGGTGCTTCCATTAGGAGGCCTCTTTATTAAGTGCCTGCCTTGGGTGCCTTTGCTGAAATGTCCTTAGAGGGGTGGGGGGAGCCCTGAAGATACTTTTTCTCCACTCTGGCTCATTACTCAGTACTTTCCCACTCTCAGCCCTTTCCCCTCTCCCTCCCACCTGCCTTCTGGCCCGCAGATCCATAAAACTTCAGGCAGGAGCCTTTGCTTGGGGGCTCCCTCAGCAGTGAGACAATTTCCTGTGTTTGTGTTGATCAGTCTGATCCATGTGACTCTCTCCTGGAGCTGTTCCATGGTGAAAAATGGCACGGGGGAGGACTTGGTGCTTTTTCCACTGCAGCTTCTTGCTTATACTACTGCCTTAAGTGATTAAAAGCTTGAGTGTTACCTTCTTATTGGTTCTTTGTCTTAACTGACCACCATGAAATCTAGCGGCTCAGCTCAGCTCTTGACTCTCCCCTTTTATAGTTGTGGAAATGGAGGTGCTGAGAGCATAAGTGACTTGCCCAAGGTCACATAACTAGTAAGAGGCAATGTTAGATTTCAAACAAGCCTGTTCGACTCCTAAATCCATTCTCTTAACTATATACATCTTCTTCTTGGAAAATATCATTGTCTGTTTTTCCATGTTCAGGTTCTGATATACTCCCATTTGCTTAATTATTAGAGGGCAAGTAATTTCCATCATTTTGATATTCTCATGTTGATGAGTGTTATTATAGAGCTCCAAGTAAGTGAAACATAACTCACTATATGATTTTTTTTTCACTCTGAAGGGCAGCTTGTTGAATAGGCCCTATTGACGTAGCTTTTCAAGGATGTTATCATGTTAGAGAAGTCTTGCTAGGGATCTGTACAAGAAAAAGACACTCGTCTCTCCTTTATCCTGCTAAAGTTTAGACTGAAGTATCTCAAATATTTTGAAAAATACAATTTGGTTAAAATTATTCCAAAATAACATATTTTGAAAGAAGTAGTATCATTTAAAAATTGTTTTTCCACACACTTCAAACCTTTTCCTCATTGTTTCTATTATAGCCCAAAGGTATGTCAATAAAAAGCCAGGTTGCTCTTGAAAACATTGCACTTTTCTGCTTTAAGAATCAGTACTCAGTCCATTCTGTACATCTGTGTCCTTATTCCTGTCCCACCCCTAGGTTCATCAGAACCTTTTTTTTTTTTTTTTTTCTTTTTAGATTCAGGGAGATCAGGTCAGTGCTCTGTGACCACCTAGAGGGGTGGGGTGGAGATATGGGGATATATGAATACATATAGCTGATTCACTTTGTTATACAGCAGAAACTAACACACCATTGTAAAGCAATTATACTCCAATAAAGATGTTAAAAAAAAAAAAAGAATTAGTATTGTACCAAAACCCAAAAGCATACGTTAAGAAATACTTTGCAAAATATCACTTAAGAATCAATAATCCTTAAATTCTTTGTCAAAATTGTGTGATTTGAACATATTTACAATTATTAAACAAATCAGTGTCTCCAAACACTAAAGGATAAGTAGACACATATTTTATCTTATAATTATTATAAATATAATAAAATATAAATAGAACATAAATATAATTAATAGAAATAGTGTAACATAATTATATAAGTATAAATTAAATTAAGCATATATATGTGTATTGCCATCTTTACCTGAAATAGACTTGAAATGGATAAAATACCTGTCTGTGGATTATAATTTATTCTTCACATCCATTCTCTTAAATATAAGTGATGGATGGAATAAAATATAACTTGAATTCATCTGATTTTCCTCTTTATGACATGATCTATTTCATTTATTTATCTATTTATTCAGTATATATCTATTATCCATCTATCATGTGCTAGAACAGAGGACAGGATGATGAATTGGACCTTGTCCACAAGGACTTTTCATTTTAGAGTGAGACAATGCCAGGGTTCAGCACTGGTTATTATAGGGTGACACAGGAAAAGTTACCTAATCTCGCTTATAGAAGAGAACACTTCTTAGAAGAGATAACAACTGATGAGTATCTTAAAGTATGAATAAAATTTGCCCAGCAAACAAAAAAGGAAGGGCAGTACAGACAAAGAAATTTTAAGAACTCATTTTATAGAGGGGGAAAATAAGTAGGGATCTGCTGAAAACTCCAAGTCATTGGTTTTGTTTAGATTTGACCCTACATTAGTCAGTTGCAGTGACAGTATTTTTAGACAGGGTCATGGTTAGATTTCCATTAAATACAGCTCTTGCTGGCATTTTGTCAGGTGGAGTTGTCAGGACTGAAGGCAAGGAGAGTAGTTAAACACAGGGGCTCTTAACCAAGGGTTCTTGGGCCCCTAGAGGGGCTGTGGATAGAATTTATGAGCTTCTTGAACTTGATGGCGGAAATGTTACATTAGTTTTGGGTCTTACATTTAGGTCTTTAAACCATGTTGAGTTAATTTTATATATAGCATAAGATAAAAATCTAACTTCATTTTTGTGTCTGTGGCTATCCAGTTTTCCCAACACCATTTGTTAAAGTGATTTCCCTTTTTAAAATAATATTTATGCCAATTACTATTTCAAACTGTATTACATATTAATCCCACTGTTAGAATACTTTATGTAATATAATAATAAAGAAGTATATTACTATATCACATAAAGTATGCTGATAGGTGTATTTCAATATAATTTATTTTGTTGTAATCCTTTATAATTTATTTTATAAATTTATGGATTTTATACATATTAATTTATGATATAAAATATTTATTTTGAGCCTATTTATTTATTTTAAATATTATGAGAAGGGGGCTATGGGTTCACCAGACTGCTACAAGGGTCATGGCCTCAAAAAATATTAAGAATTCAGAGATTGTTCCAAGACTTCAGGCAACAGATGAAGTCTTGTACTAGAGCAATGGTATTAAAAAATACGTACAATGAAGAAATAGGCAAATTCAGCATGATTTAGCAATTAAATAAATGTCAAGAACCAAAGATAAGGTGAACTCAGTGATGCCTACCAACGTCTTAACTTGGGTGATTTGATTGGTTGGTGGTGGGTAGTTCTGGAACTTAGTGGGGAAGCTGAATTTAAACCATGGGAACTGCCAGTAATCACCCATGGGGAGAAGGTAAATGAAGAAACTGACTCAGGATAGAGCCATGGAAAACCAATATTCAAGGCCAGCCAATTTATTATTATCAGATATGGTATCATGCACTGTATATAATGTGTCAGCAAATAGAACTCATATGTAAAGAATAAAACTTCAACAAGCAATTGGTGGTTAATCTGTAAAGAATCATTTGTTATGATTCTACTCTGCATTTATAGTTTTTGTACCTGCAATTATTTGCACGCAAAAAAAATACAGCTACTGGTGCCTAATTATAGCCACAAACATCCAAATTTTCCCTCAGAAGAATAACACAAAGAGATACCATCTGTGAAAGTGCAGTAAATCCCTCACACCTTTCCTGCTCCACATCCTGTAAGGCTGGTGGACACATTCCCTTTGGCTTCTGTCTTGGGCTTTATTCTTGCCTGATCTCATTCATGCATTATAGGCTAATAACTAATAATCTGAAAGTCAGTAGGCCTTTCCTCTTATCCAAACATTATGATTTTCCCCCTTCATATAAAATGTACTACGGTATGGGCAGACTGAAAAATGGAAGCCATTTCTGAAGCACGTCATTTGCTTTGTTAGTGTGGACAGATTCAATTTTTCATTCACATGTAATTTTACAAGGTATGCAACTTGAACACTGTTGAACAAAGATGATATCTCATACAAATTTCTGCTTAAAGGTGACAAGCAAATTATGTTACTTTACTTTTTAAAGAAAGTTTTAGCCACTTATTAGAAACACAGCTGTCAGTTTGGTCAAGTATATTCATATTTCTCTGTTATTAGGACCATCAAGAAGTTTAATAATTGTCCCTTGGAATTTGATTTTCTACAAAAGTGCTATAACACAATCAGTACTATTGCAAATAATCATTGAACTGTGTGAAGATAGTTATGATTTCAGATGGGAAACATATAATAATAGATGAGAAATATAAAACCCAGGGTAATTCTTGATAAAGATTCTGTTCTCATACATATGTCAGTAATAATAAATGTGGGGACAACATAGCCTGCTTTATGAAAGTGAAACAGATTCCCAGCAGAATAATTTCCAAAGGCTTTAACGAGAGCTCAAATATTACTTGCTTATCATTTAATCATATTAAACACTTTGAATCTAATAAATCCTCTGTTGTAGAAATACTATACACTTTAAGAATGGGAAATTGGATAGTTTATTAGGCTAATGACTAAAACCAGAATGTAATATATATTTCTTCTGTATGAAATATATATTTCTCCATTCTATTTATAGTGTTTAGAATTGTCATAAGGTATTACCATGAAGGTTTTAGGGGTAAATGAAGGCTTAGGAATTCTAAAATTTTCACTGGTTTCTATTTCTTATCTAAAAATTTCAGTGACTAGGAAAGTACATTTTTGTTCTACTACCTTTTTCTCAGTGGTGTATGAGTCACAAAGAGTTGAAGTAGCAGTTACACACCAGCCTTAAGTTTATGGACAATGGGCCACATGCTTAGACATTAGAAATATGGTAACATAATTTAGATTTATCAAAAGGGATCAGGTTAAGAAAATGAGAATTTCTAAAGGGGGAGTATCATTCTAAAAAGAGAGTTAATTAGAAGCAAAAAGAATGTCCTGTCATACATAACTAAACATTTCAATGGATGCAGTAAAAATTCAAAATACTATTAATGATATGATAAACATAAGCCATTCTTGTGAAAACAAGAGGTAGAAGAATCTTTTGAGACATTAAAAAGGATAATGCTACTCACATCCTGAGCTACCATTTGTTGACACCAGAGTCAGGTTGGAAGGCCATGGATTCCGAACAATATCTTGCCAATGAATTGTGTCTGTATAACAAAGAAACTTGTTCTGGTCTACATAGACTCCACCATTTAGGATTTCTGTATTAAAACAAACAAACAAACATAGATTTGTTGTCAAACTTTTTGATGATAAAAGGTAGTCAATAAAAATGATTTACTGTTAAGCTATTTTCAGTGTTAAATTACAGTTACTTTGTTAATAGCCAAGATATCTTTAAAAATATCTTTTTCCTGAGCCATACAGGTTGCAGAAATTTGAAAACCTTGAACAATACAAAGAAAAACAACCACTCATAATTCAAGCACTCAGAGAGAAACACTCTTCACTTTTTGGTACAGATGTTATCAGTCTTTTTTTATTTCCTCTGAAATTGGAATAATATTGCATATAATATTCATAACCTGCTAGTTTTGTTAATACTAAATTGTGAGTATTCAATGGTAATTAAATATTATTCTATGTTATTTCCAAGGAGCATAAAATATGTCAGGGTATAACTTAAACAGTACTTATTCAACCAATCCCTTCTTATTGGTAATTTAACTTGTTTATCTCTGATTAGTTCTTTAAATTTTTTTCTATAAATAACATTCACAGATTGTGAATATTTTTAAGACAGATTGTGAATATTTTTAAGACTTCTGCTACAAATTGTCAAATTTCCCTTAAAAATATTGTTTCAGTCAATGTGACATTGACAGGAATCAGTTAGGTAAGTAATTAGCGCAAAGTGGAAGCCAAAATTAATGCTTCAATCACAAAAGTGTTCTTTGTTCATCTCAAATGTAGTCAACAGAATTGCCAATTATTCGTTAAGAACAACAGAAAGCAAGATATCATAAAAATGCTCTGGTTCATTGGAATAAGGGCAAGATTGTGGGATTATGTGCATCCGAGCCAAGTTTTACTTGATTCTCTATTTCACAACTCTAGCCTTAATCAACTAACTTGTCCTCTCTGAACAATGGCTGATCATATACATAGATTCTCATTCAGATAGCTTTAGGTTATCCAGAAAAAAAGGTAGATATTCCCTCTGAAAATACTATTCTTATCATTTTAAGAAATTGGTGAGAAATACACGTAGTATCTTCCTACCCAATATCTACCACATTTTTTCTTCTTGTCCAATACAAGAACAAGTTAAGAGAAATCATATATCAGTCCATAAAGCATCCAGATACAAATAACAAAAGTCCAATTAACAGTAATTTATATAGATAAGGGATGATTTTTCTCACATAATAAGAAACCTATCGGAGGCAGTGTGGATATTAGTTTAGCTGTTCTGCAGTACCCACAACCTGCTATGTGTGTTGGCTTTATTCATTCAAGGCATAAGATGGCTGCTGCATCTAAAGGTGTTTGTTTGAATTCAAGGCAAGGTAAAGACAGAAGAGCAAGCAGGAGACTTCCTCCTGGTGAAGTTTCAACTTTCTGTTTGGAAAGAGATGTTTTCCCCAAGGATTATGTCTGCATTACAATGGCCAGAACAATATCTCATGGCCATTCCTACTGCAAGAGAGGCTGAGTAAGCAAGTATTTAGGTGAACATATTGTTATTCAAACAAAAGCCAAATGTGCAGGGGTGTTAGTGAGGAAGAAGAGGCCCATGATATTGGGAAGGCAACTAACTCCATCTCTTGTGCTGGCCTTAAGAAAATCATCTCTCCTGTGCAGTATCCCAAGCTAAACCTTTGAGAGTCCCCTTAAACCAAAAAGGGGCATAAAAGAATGAACGGAAAATACCATAAAAAAAAGGTATTTGTGGAAGTAAGATTGGTGGTCACATATAAAATGCCTTACTAATTTGCATATATAAAATCCTTCAGATTAATTTTGACTTTTCAAGGGTTTCCACATTTAAAATCAATCCCATTTTCCATCATTAATCCTTTCACTGACTATTGGATCCATTTCCTCAAGTGAGGGGGAAAAAAAAAAAAAAAAGAAACAAAAAGAAATTAGATCATCTTTCTACTTCTAAAACCCAGTTCTTTCCTTTTCATGACCTAACAACAATACAACCTTCATCAAAGCAGAGGGGAGATGTAAGATGTAATAAAGATGGAGAAAATGGATTTCTACACTAATGTTTGGCATTAAGTCTCTAAGAAATGTGACGATCTCATACTAATAGCTTTCTCATGAGACATTAGATGATGCTCTTCTGCTCTAGGAATAATTCTTCATTAGGTGACAAAGAAAGGAGATTTTGACTGCTATCCAGGAAATGAAGGTTATTTTTCAGTCCACATTTGAAAGTTCTACTTAAAAAAAAATGTGAAGAGAAAAGGTAATAGCTCAAACATTGTAGAAAGAGTATATTTTTCAAGAGTTACATTTTAATTCAAATAGTTCATACTGACGGATCACAGTATCCATCTACAACTTCCTATCGAAAAATATTCAAATGGAATCAGATTATATTATACTGAATAATAATCTCATCAAATCCTGTTCTTGGATAAAAATTAATCTGTACCAATGTTGACATTTGTTTCTTAGAAATACTCTGTTCAAGAGCTTGGCTTATACTTGGAAAATGATTTAGAAAAGAGACAATAATAATTCCAAGTATAATCTTACATGTTAAAATTTTAAATTAAGACTACAATCATGATCAATCTGGATGAGACTTTATCATTCTGAATTCAAAACCCACCATCTGCTAGCAATTCTGGATCGGGAGGATTTATAAAGTTTTAGCATTTAATAATGTATACGTACATTTTCCCTGAAAACAGTCTTTTTTCTGTTATGTTTGGTTGGACCATAATCTGTTGTTGAATGTCATAACCTCACAATCAGAAAGTGTATATTTATTGATATTTATAGACTTTTATGTACTTTTCATCTTACATTTCTTTTGATCAACTTGATTACTTAAACATGTGTCAGAAAATAATGTCAAAATTGCACTTATTCATTTATATGGTTTACATTATTTTATAAGTTTATACAGTGTTAAAATATTAATTTAATATGCTTCTGTGGGGAAATATTTAGTTAGATTTATTGCTGGACTAAGCAAATTCTAAGGAAAGGTATTGACCTGCAAGAAAGTTGTTAAAAGACACAAATTATTTGCTGGACAAAAGGGAGAGCTAATGTGTCTGCCTTCACTGACTATAAAGGCTTTTTTTTTTTTTTTTTTTAATAAATTTATTTATTTATTTATATATATATATTTTTTTTGGCTGCGTTGGGTCTTCGTTGCTGTGCGGTGGCTTCTCTTGTTGCGGAGCACAGGCTCCAGGCGCGCGGGCTTAGTTGCTCCGCGGCATGTGGGATCCTCCCGGACCAGGGCTCGAACCCGTGTTCCCCGCACCGACAGGTGGATTCCCAACCACTGTGCCACCAGGGAAGTCCCTATAAAGGCTTTTTTAAAATTATATGTTTAGATTAGAAAAAGGGACAAAGATTGGAAAGAGAAAAGCTTGGTAAGATATTTAGCCAGGACGATACCAGAAAAGTGTCTGGCTGTACTTTAAATCTACCTTTGCTAACAGATTAGTTTCTATCAGTTTTATAAAGATTTATTAGAAGGTACCACCTTGTTACACCAAGAGTTTCTATCCCATTAGCATGAAATAAAGTGATTAATAATTATATTTTAAGACCGTGACAAAAAGACAATTTCTAAGGAAGATAGGCCAAATGAGACCCAGACTTCACTGATATTCAACAAAGATGCCTGGAAGTGTGGAAGGACTCAAAAAATGTTGCAAAACTAAGAAGTCCAAGGTAATCTCATTACATTGAATTTCACTTTCCCTGTAGGAAATATATCACAGTAAATAAAGAGAGACACAAATAGATTCTTGGTCACTGAAACAATTGGTAGAAAAAAATCTGTTATGAATTTTCTTATCATATTATATAAAAATATTTCCAGCAAGTTCACAAAACTCTGTCTCCTTTAAAAATGCCACCATTAAATATAATAAGATATATTAAATACAACTTTCTATGAAAAAAAGTATAATTTCACTTCTTAAAAAACTCCACTAGGGGCTTCCCTGGTGGCGCAGTGGTTGAGAATCTGCCTGCCAATGCAGGGGACACGGGTTCAAGCCCTGGTCTGGGAAGATCCCACATGCCGCGGAGCAACTAGGCCCGTGAGCCACAACTACTGAGCCTGCGCGTCTGGAGCCTGTACTCCGCAACAAGAGAGGCCGCGATAATGAGAGGCCCGCGCACCGCGATGAAGAGTGGGCCCCACTTGCCGCAACTAGAGAAAGCCCTCGCACAGAAACGAAGACCCAACACAGCCATAAATAAATAAATAAATTAAAAAAAAAAAAAAAAACTCCACTAAACACTTAAATATGTTTGTGTCTCAAACACTTCCTACTAGATTAATACATGCAAGTCAAGTAAAAAAAGGAAAAAAAAAAAAGCATGACTTTTTTTTTGTATTTAGAGTAAGTAAACTGTAATCCACACTACTCTCCAATGTGTTAAATTTAACATATATAGCACATGATTTGTAACTGAAGTAATTAGACTAAACTCCACGAAGGCAAGGGCTATTTTTCAGAGCTGTATCTATAGCATCAAACTTGGAGCAATATTTAGTCAATGAATATTTGTTAAATTGAACTGAAAAAAAATGTACCCTGATATTTGTCACCAACACTGATCAATTAACTTCTGTTATAGTTCCTAATTTTAAATTATATTCTGACAAAATCAAAGTAAGAATGAAAGTTATCTTTTTTCCATAAACACTCTACAGTTGATTTTTATTGGTCCTACATTTCATTAAGCCAGGGGTCATTTCTGTTTTGTTCAAAACTGTATCCCCAGTGTCTATCATGCAAGGCACAAGCCAGATACACAATAAATGTTTGCTTCATAAAAGAAAATATAATATCTGGAGTATAAAAAAATGAAATACATATATAATTTTGAGGTTAGAGTTTTTATAAGTTGAAAGAGAAATAGCTTTTATTACATAAAATGCTGATAATTGATAATGTGCAAAATTACTGCAGGCAGAACATTTAATATTTATAAGGTACACTTAGATATATTCATTGGTATCCCTAAACCTATTTTGTGTACCAAATTCAGTTATCATTTATCAGGTGAATAATGATGATTATGAGCTATCCCAGACAGATAAAATACCCCCAAACCTGTACAAATTACCTAGCATGTGCTATACAAAAGTCTAAATGCATGTTTTTATATTGAACCATAAATCTACCTCATATTGTTCCTTAAATTACTTTTTAGAAAGCTGTAAAGTGTCAATATGACATTTTAAAGAAGGTGTAAAGTACTTGTGTCTCAGCGTTCCAATCCACAAGGTTTGTACATTTAACCATTTCTTCCCTCAATTCTCATTTGCATGAGTCTAATGAAGACGGAAATGTTTGTGTTATTTAAATAGTTACTTTTTGCTTTTCATTTCTTTTCAAATGCTAGTTATTATAGTGAATTTGGGGGATGAGTTACCATTAAGAGAATCATTGACATTTTGCAAATATATTCTTGCAAAAGAAAATGTGATAAAATACTGAATCTTGGCTGTTTTTTGCCCCTGCCGTGTAAGAAATAGCCTGATTGTGATGTAGCATCCCTGCTGAAAATACAGATTAACATGACCTTCTTACTAGGTTTAAGGAGTCAACAAAATTGCTTTGACCCCCAAGCACAATTCGTAAATAAGACTGAATGTCTTTCTCTTTTTACAAAACAAAGATTATAATTTTAAATGCAGTTAGCCATATTTCACTTTAGTCTACGTGATCAGTAACAATAGTAAACATTTTACCTCTACTCACAAAGCTAACAAGCACAATGATATAAGAAATATCTAATAAGCAAGGATGAAATACCTAACCTCAATCCCTAACTGCGTATTTAAATGTCTTGTTTTGCATGGGTGCATTTACAGGTCAACCTTAGAATTAAAATGATAATAAAAGTAAATAAAGATTAGAAATATTGCACTTGTCTAATTGGGAACGTCTGAATAATGCATACATCAGAATTCTATTGCTTATCCAAGCCAAAGGTCACAATCAAGAAGTCAAAGTCCAAAGTGGCAAAAGCCCATTTTCAAGATGAAGCTACAGGAAGCAGTTACTGGATTTTCTCAGACATAAAGCAATGTATCTTTCTCACTGTCATCACCTTAAGCCACGAAAGTCTGTTGGCAGATAATGATACAAAAGTAATATAGCTCACATATTCCACCTGTGATACTTAATACATCATCTCTGGAATGGACTTGGGCCAGAGATTCCTGTATCTTTCCCAAACCCAGACCTTTCAGCTGGGAGCACAATGAATTGCTGCTACCCCACTGGGTCAGCCCTCAAGGTTCATTATTAATAAGCTGAGACTCTAAAGGCTAATGAGAACCGGGTGCTTGAGGAGACAATGGCTCATTCATCATCAATCAAGCTTTGAAGTTTTTATACAGATGATTTAAGGAGAGTTGAAGTGTGCAAAATTGAAATGTCACATTTGTATTGGGAGTGGGGAGAGGGTGATAATGTAAATGAGTGATGTAACCTTCTGTATTTCAGCTCGATGATCAGAGTCAAAAGCTCATGGATGTGGATACTGGATACCAAATGTTAGGAAATAACAGTGGACAGTTTTTCAAACAGAGCAAGGCAATTTCAAGAAGAAATTATTAGATTCATTGACTGAAAGTTAGCTTAAGATAGAAAATAGTGGCAAAAATATCTTGATTTCAACTGAAGGAGCTTAGTAATTCTCTCCATAATGTTCCAATGTACTAATACTCAGGATCCAAAACAATTCTCAGCTTTCGATATGTTGTAGCTTGAGTCCTAGCTCTGCTGAGAAGTCTACTATGACCATCTAGTTTTCAGAGGTGAATTGCCTCTAACTTTTATGACACTGATTATCTAAACCATTCATCTAACAGAACAAATGCCACCTTGTCTTCTTTATTCTTTTGTATATTGTCTCCCCTATCATAATGTAGGTCTCTAGAGGATAAGAACCATGACATACATCTTTCTGGGCCCTGGTACCAAGAAAGTGTCAAGCACGTAGTAGAAATTCAAATGGTTTTGATGATTATAATGATACTGACATCTTCAGAACATGACTAACATTTGTAAAAAGTTCTTAGTTGCTTAATTAATAACATCATAGTGATATCTTCTCCTTATGCACTAGATGATGTTTACATTATAAACTACATAAAATATTGAATACAATATGTGCGATCTTAATGTATAAATTCTTTCTATCCATTAGGAAAGTAGTAATCCACTTAAACATTCATATTATCTGGAAAAATTTAAAAATAAATTTTGTCTTGTAACTGGCTTTAAATTACAAATACAGAATTTCCTTCTCAAATTGTTCTCTTACCTCATTATATAATTCTATGTGTGTCAACATGTTTGATATTTTTCTTCTAATAATTTCTCCCAGACTTGTACTCCCCCTGTATTTCCTTATTTCCATTACAAAATAACATGCTGTAAAAGTCAATTAGACTCAAAACTTGAGATTTGTAATTAATACTTCCAGCTCAATATTTAGTCAATCATGACACCCTAAATAAAATCCTCATAATGTTTATTTTAATTTATCCCATTCTTTTTTATATTCCCTGCTCCTTCTTAATTTAGGTTCTATTATCTCATACCAGATTCAACGTTTTGCCTCTAACCTACCATCTCCACGAATCCATCTTACATATTAAAGTCATAATATATTGTATATTATAGCTAGGTAGATAGAAAGATAGAAAGAAAGACAGAGAGGTAGATACCTATACTATAGGTAGGTGGGTGGGTAGAGAGATAGATTAATATTTCTCTATTAGGGCTTTGAGTATGAAAGCAATAATATTAAATGTAGTTAACTGGGTAAAACTAAGTTCAAAATCTAGTTTTTCACTTGCTAGATGTGTGACCTTGTATACATTTATGAGACTCAGTTTGTTCAACTCTATAATGGAAATATTGTAATCATAGGATCTGTCACACAGTTGTTGATTATATTACACTTTATATTTAGTAATTACTCAAATAGCCGTTCACTGATTATGTTGTCTCTTAAAGAGGGTCCCTGCAAACAGCCACAAGACAATTATACAATACTTATGTCTCATTGGTCTGAATTCAGTCATGGAGCCACAGCTGGGCACGAAAGGCAGTCTGTGTACTGAGTGTTATATGTCTAGCTAAACTTTATATACTATTTAAAACTTAGACAGATGTAATGGAAGTGGGAGACAACAAGCAGTCTTTGCCACACTGACTCAAAAGAAATCTCTTGGCATCTTCTATATACTTATAAAACATAAATCTTGTGAATTGAACAGGCATAAAGATTTTTTCCTAAATTTGTACTGAAGGACAATATACATACATAGATGTGCATATATCATATGCAATGTGTTTTTACAAACTGAACACACTTATGTACTCGGCACTCGATCAAGACAGAGAACACTCCAGCACAACAGAAGCCTTCCTCATATTTCACTCTCTATTGAAACCTTTATCCTGGCTTTGAGCAAGATTGCTTTCACATAGTTTTGTACTTTATACATAAATGGGATAATAGTGTCTGCATTCTTCTTGTCTGACTCCCTTTTGCTCAACACTACATTTGTGAAATTCACCCATATTGTTCATTTTCATTGCTGTATGGTATTGCATGTTTTGTCTATTCTACATTGATGGGCATTTGGGTATCTTCCATTTGGGCTATTACAAATAGTGCTGCTAGGAACATCCTAGAATATGCCTTTAGTGACCACATGTGCACATTTATGTTGTAGACATAAGTAGAAGTGAAATTGCTGGACCACAGTGACAGTTTTCCGAAGTGCTTTTTGCCAATTTATATTCCCAACCATAGCGTATGAGAAATCTACTTGCTTCTTAACCTTGTCAACCCCTGTTTTTTTCTATCTATTTCTTTGTAGCCATTCTGGTTAGTGTTAAGTGGTATCATTTTAATTTGTACCTCCCCAATGATTAATAAAGTTTAGCCTCTTGCATACTATTTTTGAAGTGTAATTTTTTAAGTCAAGAGGTTTATTTCCATTTACTTGAAAATGGATCTTCCTATATGTGAAACATTTACAAAGCACTGAGGTAAACCTGATCTCTATTTGAGGTTATTAGGAAACAATTGAGTAATTAATGTACCAGATGTTACCCTCCTAACTTTTTAATTTTGGGGGGGGATCTGACTCAATGTTTTGAAAGTGATATTTTACAATATATTAGAAAAATACATTAAAACTATATCAATAATTATAAAAATACAGAGCAAAGTATGGCTTCTGGAAGTTGGATGAAAAAATTCACATTAAGTGAATATCTCTCTCATAAAAGAGATGAACACAATCAAAATTATATAAAAAAGAAAGAAAAATTCACTATTTTCTTGTTATTAAAATAGAACACTCCTTTACATAAAGATCAAATATTTTATTCCCGTATCCACCAGAAAGCCTTCATTACAGACAACAATCCTCTTTAAATAACTGCTCCAACTTTCCAGAAAATGTAATTGCTTCAGTAGAACAAATCCATAGAGTTCAATGTTTTCATTACGAATAAGGGGCAAAGTCATATTAGTGCCCAGAAATGATTTGTCCCTTTTGCTTAAGGCTTTAATACAATAAGCCTGGGATACACTACAAGGTCATTTTCAAATATCTCACCTACGATATTAGTTTATATAGTTTTAATAACTCTTCTCACAATGTGTGATTTCTTCACTACTTCTTTAGAGTATTTCAGAAAAGTATGATTTCTCTTGATGACAGTAACAAATAATATTGCTGTATGTGTTTGTTGCTGGCAAGCTAAGACTTGCAAATAAAAAATAAAGCAAGAGAAAGCAGAATGATTTAATCTTGTAAAATGATTATAATATGATTTTAAGCATCAAGATTTTTAAGAGGCTATTTAAAAATAACAAATACATGGTTTGGGGGCCTGGGTATCTCTGCTAAAATGTCTATAATGTTAAAGTAATGCCGAAGATAATAAATAAAGACAAAATTTTACAAAATAAAGAAGTCATAAAATAAGAGTGCAAAGAAGCAGATTCTAGAACATTTATAAAACCCACAAGTAGGTCTACATTGACTTCTTTTGAGTAGAGTTTTAATCTGGATACAGTTAGAAAAAGAATGATTGAATAGGAGTAGCCATTATTTTGTAAAGCACAGATTTCAGAACCTGAAATATCAGATATCATGGCAAAATAGAAAGAGAAATAGCTTTGGAGTTAGATTGGTTTGTATAAAGTTTTAAATTAGTATACCTTACATGCAGGAAAATGCACAAACCTTAAACTCTATGTTTTTTAAATATACATGTATATGGCGTTTGTGCCTCTGTCTCCACGCAGCCATCACACAGACAAAGACACAGAATATCTCTATCACTCCAGAAATTCCTCCTTGCTCCTTCCTAATAATGTGTTCCCAAATCCACTATTCTATCACCACAGATTAGTTTTGCCAGTATGTAAGTTTATATAAATCAACAACACAGTATGCATTCTTTTCTCTTGCCTTCTTTTACTTAAAATAGTATTTTTGACATTTATTTATGCTGTTGCCGATGTTAGTAATTTGTTCATTTTTATTGTGTACTATTCATATATATGAATATGACACAATTTGTAGATTAGTTCATATTTTTTAAGCATATCTTTGCTATTTTTACCTGTGTGATTTCAGGCAAGTTAGTTTAAGTTTCTATTCTATTATCTAGAAAATAGGAATAATAATATTTAATTTGTTGGTTTACACTGAGAATGACAATTATGTATATAAAGCACCTGGTACATACTAGGTCCTCACAAAATGGTAGCTATTTCAAAATATGTTTTAAATGTAGTTCAGGAGCCTCCTTTGTTCAAAGTATTTAAACATATGTGCACATTGAATAAAGTATTGGATCTTTTGGGAGGAAAGAAGACCAAATAAAAACTTCTGAGAATCATACAAAATTTTCATAAGTTAGGTTTGGTGCTTGGCATAATAAGTTTAGAGCTAGATATATTAAGCTAAAATATTTTTAACTGTACTTCCAAAGTTGACTAATAAAAATTGGGGTTATCTGTATTTCATAAGATAAACTGTTCCTGAGGACAAGATCATAAATTCTGTAACTCACTATTTCCCCCATAATGAGTAATCCTGAATATCTAGTTGGGTTAATCCTTTGAGTCATTTCTTGTCATCTCTGTAACTATATTCCATGACAGTGCTTAGAACTGTTAGATTTCCTTCTGTTCAGTTCAGGTTGGTACATAGTTCACAGGTCACAAAGTCTCTGCTGGTAATTTCCAGGTGACCTTCACCTCGGCTGCTACCACCACTGTGCTTCATAGAAATCAGGGTAAAATCCAAAGGGCAGGGACAAGTAAACTGAGCTGTCCTCTTCCATTTCAAGAGTCTGGCATTTTTGCTGAAGCAGAATGGATTCATTAGGAAACACAGAGCACTATTAAACATATCTGTGTAGCTCCGGGTTGGTCAGGGAGGTGGGATTGCTCCAAACTTTTGTTTAAATTTATTAAAGTTTTTTTAAAAATAACCAATAAATTGTGTATTAAAAACTAGCTGTGTAACAAGTATTGCTGTAATAAGACTGCTAGTTGATATAGGGCAAGAAAAATCTTTACTCTTGAATGAAGAAAAGATATAAACAGATGTTATATTTGCTCAGAGATTTTAAGAGTTAAAGCTATATATTTAAAATATTTGAAGAAAAAAAAGTTCATTAAAATTTCTTCAGAAACTTATATCATTTTTAATGAATCATCATATCCTATGGCTCCTAGAAACACCACTCTCATTATTTTCATATTGTGACATCTGATGTCATAACAGATGGCTCCACTATTCAATGGTATAGCTCTGTAACCTGTATTGTCATGTCTTCTAAATTAAGATATACTTTTATCTTAGGATGCTTCCATTTTTTCAGGGTTAATAAATATGATTTAAAAATTATCTGGGGTATCTGGCTGCTCTTTGAGGCTGGACATGAAGAAATGACCCAAGTGCCAAGATGCCTAACAATGTCAGATGGTTCAGTCAACTTGAGAAGCTGACATTCAAGAAGGAAAAACTACTGGGATGTAAATATCTGCACAGGCTATGGGGTCAGACTGGGTAACCATGACACCCCCATAGATCACCTGTGAGATAACATTAGTTATCCACCCCAAGTCTCAGTTCCCTTATCTATAAAATGAGGATATGGATATTAATATTACCTCCCTCACAGGGAAGTTGTAAGGAGAAAATGAGTTAATACATGTAAATACTCACCACAGTGTCTGTTATGTGGCAAGCATTCAATTGATGTATTATTATTATTATTGCTATTATTACTATTAAGGGGAAGATAAGAAAAGTTCTCTGGTAAACTGATTTCTTCTGTCCTGCTTGATAATTATCTCTGCTCCCTCTTATAAATACACTTTTGAGAGAGCTAAACTGGGGCAGTATTATTAGGCCAAGTTAGAATATGTGGGTTTGCATTTGCTCATTTTTAACAATTATTTTCAACTTATATAAGTTTCAGATGCCCTTTTAGGAGCATATTATAGGTTCTAGAAACTCATAAAATTACTTAAGATGCTAAATTCAGAATTTTCTTTTTTTGGGTGGGATTCCTATACCCCAAAGGCATAACAAAGGAGACACAGAATAATAAAGCAAGGTGCCAAATGCCTCACACACAGACAGGGATCAAACTAGGATTCAAGGGCCTATCAGGTTCCAAAGCCCGCTGTTGATCACCTCACTCTAATACCTCTTGGTAATACTGCCATTGTTTGAATATATTTATAATCCAATGTATCTCTCAATGTATCTCTGTATCTCTTACAGAAGTCCTCTGAGTTAATTATTACTAGTCTAATTTTACAGATGAGAAAACAAGTTTAGAGAGGTTAAGTAACTGGTAAGTGTTCTAGAGAAATATGATTCCAACTCATTCTAACTGCCTAGTTGGGATCCTGCTTTTAAACTTTTTATTCTATACTCCCACCATAATAGGAAGAAAAGACTGAGAAATTTAAAGGAAAAAAAAGTTTAAGTAGAGATGAAGCACAACTCTAGCTTATGTAATCTACTTCTAAGTATAATTAAGAAGTCACAGTAATTTCCCTGAAGTCTTTTTGAAAATACTTTATTGAGTTGAAAGGTAAAATTATGCTTTTAAGGTATCTTTTCTGCATGAAAAACTGTGTATTTAAAAAAAAATCCTGGCTCTGTTAGATGTTTGGACTACATCCCAACCTCATCATTGGAGGTGCTTTCCTTTTGCCTCTGTTGAAAGTAGACAATAGGAAAAGGCAGCACAATAAAACTTCAAGAATTCAGCCTACTTAAGGAAAAGCCCTTCAATTCAGTAAAAAGACTGAATTAAAGAAAAGAAAGGCAATTTTATTATGTTCAAGTACTGTGGGAACTCTACCTGTGCTTAGTTTTTGGAAGCTCCACTTTAATGAATAGGGTAAAATGATTTTTAATTACCTTATCCAAAATCATAGCCAGAGTAGAATCTGCCTCTATGTGCTTTGCAACTGCATTTCTAAAGATATGAAAATGGGTAGTTTAAATGTGTAGGGCGTCTGGTTCTCCTAAACAAATCTGCATTTTCCGTATAATGCTTTTTCCTATTAATTGTTGTTGAGCAATTAACACAAAGAGAGCAAAAGAGCAGAGCATTCAAATGAATGAAATCAAATCAATGAAAATTTATTTTAACATTAAGTTTAAATTCTAATCATTTTAATGGCAAGTGAGGTAAAGTTCACATGATGAAAGGAAAAGGAATTCAAAATTAAAACAAATGGTAAAATGTAGATTTATTAAAGTATCTTCTTTGCAGGTAACAGTGTTGAATTGAATTGTACACCACTCGATATTATAAGATGACCAAAATATTTTCTTGGGGCATAAATTTTAAAAAATTATCCTCCTTTCTTTGATATAATTTAATATATTCATCTTTAGATATGTCTATCAGATAACATTTTTAATTTTAATAGTGGAAAAGGAGGGAGGTGATTTTACTTGGGAGTTTGGGACATTTTATTAATATTATTTACATTAATTTCATAAATGTACTGAGAAAAGAGATAAGAATATGATATATGCAGATGAATTTTTATTCTACCTCTAACAAAAGGATATGTTTAATTTCAAAGACTTCATTATTTTCCAAATATATAGTCCTTCACTAAAATTTTCTCACATATGAAGCAGAATTACATAGAAAATTAATCTCCTGTGATAATCTCTATTTTAAGCTACCTAGCCTCGGATACAAGGGCAAAAAGAAAGACAAAAAAAAGGAAAAAAAGGAAAACCAACTTGATCAGCATAAAAATCTGGACTACCATTGGGAGTGTTAGCAGGAGTACCACTAGTGCCTTCAGTTCTGCTTTTACCATTGTTACATATACATTTTTCCTTATAATTAAACAACAACACAAACGTATTATTTACTCAAAAGCTATCATATTTTGAGAACTGTTCCTAACAGTTTTCTAAGTGGCCCTGGTCCTCTATTCTCATTTTACTTTAAAGCTTAGAACAATTAGATAGCAACATCTGGCAAATATTGCTCCAAACTAGATGCTAAGCATAATTACTTTAAAAGTGTGTTTGTGCTGAGATCAGAAATAAAAAAAAAGAATATTACCTTTATACCTTAAAATACATTTTTGAAATTAAAAAAAAATTCAAATGTTGTTCCCTTTGTAATCATTTAATATTTATTTTCTCTGGAGCTTCAAGAGTTATAATCTAAATTGCAACTGAAGGAAGCTTAAGCTAGCTGATGTGCACCTAGCTATTTCCGTGCTTCAAAGCCTACAGAACCATCTGCTTGTTGGCAGGTGTAATTAATTAGCTAAGTGGAAGAGACACTCCCTTTTAAAGTGAATAGGAGGAGAGGAGGGAAAAGTCTATGAAAAACCAATTCTGGGCAGACCAATCCGCTGGGTGCCTCTGGGCAAATTTCCGATGCTGAAAACTCATTGAATTTAATGGTTCTTAATTTCACAAGATTTCTAATTACAGCTAGGATAATAAGATGGGATCCAAGTTGAAAAAAAAGTTGGCACGTTTTCAAGGAAAATCCTTCCACACAATGTAGACATCCTAAAGTGTAGAAGTTCATTTACTTACACATTTTATCCATTTATTCACTCAACTTTGCTAATAAGCAGTTTTGAGTCTATTTGGCTGACAGGTGGCAAATGCATATTTATAATAGGGAAATGTATCAAGTTAAAATTTTTTTTTATCCAAACCAACATTTCTTTTCAGAAGTAGTCAAAGAGAAGTCAATCCAAAGTAATGCATCATTACTCATGTAATAAATTAAAAAAAACACTACATTCTAAAATGAGCAAAAATATTATAAAAACCAAAATCATAAATTTCCTATAAAGGTACCTAAATAAATTTCCTATGAATTTTTCTAAACAGCTTACGTTAAGTTTTTATTAAAGGGTCTAAACAATAATAAATTCTACAATGCATCCTCTTGTAAATGCTCTAATTTGCAAAAAGCAGAATTGTGTCTTAAACTCAAATGTCTCCTTGGGCTTGGCCTTCAGTGGATAAGGGGAGGAGGGCTCAAGAAACAGGAGTGGGTTGGACTGGTGGAAATGAGGACACTCTTGCAACTACAGGGCGCAGTGGCCACCTAGCTTCAAGGAGTGTCACCAAGAGACAACGGGAGCTCAGGATTGCCAGAGCTTAGTTTTCTTCATGGAGGCCAGAAATCCAGAATTTATTGGTAAATATCCAAATTTTTAAACATTTGCTGTACCAAGCCAAGCACAGCGGTGGTCCAGTTATGCTCTTTGACTAGCAGTTTACCACATCTAGTTTAGAGTTCCTCAATAACTATCAAGCCTTTACACCAATAACCATATTGAGATTGTATCTCATTGATCAAGTCTTATCAGCTCCTCTACCTAGTGACAGAGAATGGAAAGGGAAGGTGAGGCAGTTCTATAATTTATGAGAGAGCAAAGAAGTAAAAAAGCCCCTACAGTTCCATGAAGACTGGAGTTGAGCGGGCAATTAATTCTATACCACCTCTTCATTCATATTATGATCCTCATTTGTTGTAAAGGAGGTGAAATAAGCCTCTGGCTATAGAATGAGGTTTGGTATGTGCGCTGCTGAAATATCACCATGGTACATCATACTCTGACCACTGAAGTCATGTGGATTTTATACAGGTGAAGACTTATAGGTCACCTGAAAGATGAAATCCAGTAACCGGCTGTCATATTAGCATGGTCATGTTTACAAGAGTAACTTAATAGCACAAAGACAACTAGACTAAAGGACACTGGAAAGTTAAATCGCAATTTAGATAAAGGGGACAAAAGTAGAAAAAAGTTGCAGTCAGGAATATACTCCCAGACTTTATTGGCCCTAAATTAATCAGCCCGGTGGGGATATATACCTGATACTTGGAGAGCAGAGGCAGAAAAGGAGAAAGGAAAGTTTAATCTGTATTTTTCATAATTCTGAATGGGCTTTTGCTAAAAAAAAAGAAGATTCCTGTGCAATATATAGAATTTCTTCTTTGGAAAGAAATGAATTGAGTGACATTGAGATCCGACTAGCACTGAAATCAACAGGCCAAAAAACATTCCAAGGAAGCCATTCCATTAGTTAGACTTTCAAAAGAAAGAAATTCCAAGAACTGACATTAGACAAACTAGGATGCTTTCAGCCAGGGGTAGGGTATAGGTGAAATTTTAGCTGCCCATTGTTTTTTATTCTGCTCTAAAAAACACCAGGTAATAGTCAGAAGACTTCCAGGAATCAAACTGTGAACCAAAAGTTGATCTCTTCTCTATACTTAGGACACAAGAATCTTAAGAGACTTGGGCTCTTTCCCCTCACTCCATATCTCAGGGATTTTTTTTCTTTTTTCTCTTTTCTTTTTTTTTTTTTTAGTGCTGTAGCCTCCCTCTCTTGCCCATTTTGGAGGGATGTGGTTATATTGAGTCCTTCTGCAACAAACCTTCATCCCTAATAGTGAGTGTTGCTTCTATCTATGAGCAGTAGTTAGAGCCATTTCAACAGGACTCTATGCAGCCTCTACCTGCCATAGGCTGGAAGTTGGTCTGTGATCCTAAAACCCATGTTTGTTTGTTTGTTTGCTTGTTTCTTGACTCTATTTAGAAGAGTTGGAGAAGAACAAAGATTTGTCTAACAAAATACCTGAGGGCAATAATAGTTTCTGGAAAGGAGTTTAATGGAGAAAATACAGAGTATTCAAGGTCAAAGGAGAAAACATGTATGACAGAGTATGAGTATAGACAAATAAAGAGAAAGGAGATAAGTGTTTATTTAAAATATTTTGCCAACACATATTATTTACACTGATTTGTTCTAGGTGTTTCAAGAGATGGCTGGCCCCTTCTCCAAACTATATCACCTCTTGGCTATATAACTCTATTGTTTTCTACCTTATTCTCTTGCTTCTAACCAATTAATTTACCATAGTGTACTAATGTAATTATTCAAAAGAATCCTAACAATATTAAAGACCAAGACTTTGAAAAATGGTGAAACTGACATCAAATAAATATAATTCAGAAAGTAGTAGAAATTTCAAAATTATATATAGTTAGTATCCTGAGATAATTTGGGGAAAATGTGTAAAAAATGAACACACTTAGAACCCTATAAGAAGAAACAACCAAGGAAGAAACAGATGTTCTTGAAAATGACAAATATCATTTCCTACAAAGGTTTAATAGACGTATTGGAACATAAAATTGAAGAACTCTCCCAGAGAGTAGAAAAAGCAGAGAAAGAAAAATAAGAGAAAAAATTAAAGAAATAAAGGATATATCTAGGAAGATCAACATTAAGGGCTCCAGAAAGAAAGAACAAAGAACACATAGAAGAATAAAATATCAAAGATATAAAGGCAAAATAACATCAGACTTCTCAACAGGGAGACTATATGTTAAAAGGTATACTTCAAATACCATGTGAAATTGCTTTTCGCATAGCATTTTGAACCCAAATAACCATCAACTGAAACCATCAATAAATAAGTATATAAGGAAGACATTTTTAGATATTCAAGGACCTAGCAAAATTCTCCTTATGATTTTACTAAGGAACACATATGAAGGTATTCTTCAGGAAAACAAGGGAACAAAGGAAGGTAGTGGAAAATATGCAATGCAGGACCCAGCCCAGGAAGTCTGTAAAGAGTAGTATGAGGATGCAGCTGACTTAGAGAAATGAATACTTCTGGTGAAGTAAAACCGAGAGTTCAATAAGAGTGAACTCCAGGAAAAAGGCGACTGATAGAATGCATGATATTATAAAGAGTTTAGCAACAACTGGACTATAATAAAAACAAGTACTGCAAGATAATGGAAACCAAATAGAAACATGAGGAAAAACAAAGAAAAAAAAAACTACACAAGAAAATGAATATAATTATATTTTTTGTCTCTGCCACAAATGATCTTTAAAAAAATTATAATAATGTGGGACTTCCCTGGCGGTCCAGTGGTTAAGACTTCGTCTTCCAATGCAGGGGGTATGGATTCAATCCCTGGTCAGGGAGCTAAGATCCCACATGCCTTGCGGCCAAAAAAAGCCAAAAACATAAAACAGAAGCAATATTGTAACAAATTCAAGAAAGACTTTTAAAAAAATGGTTCACATCAAAAAAAATCTTAAAAAAAATGTTTATAATAATGTAAATACTGTATATTTTCAATTTTTAGCAAAGAAATATAGTATCTTTTAAATAGTCAAAGAACAAAATTGTTAAGGTTGTTAACATATTCTGCTCAACAGATAATGTCTAAAATTGACAAAACAAAAGTAATCATATTTAAGACATTCAAACATATATTGATAACCATCAGAAGAGACAGCTAAATAAGGTAGAGTAGGCAAAGCAGAGGGTTGTTGATTTTAACCGTGTGAATATTATTTTTTTAGAAAAATACATAGAGGAAAAACAAGCTGAAACAATTCAATAATGGCCACATATAATGGAGATCCCTGAGGCCAAGGCAATATGCTGTTAAGATCATAGTGGCACGTGGCTCTTGAGCTGTAATACTGCGTTCCTTTGAAACCTCTTAAATACCGAACCTCGAAAGATAGAAAATAGAAAGAAATCCAACAGGGATCAGTTCCATGACACATTGTGCATTTACATCATTGTTTGTTACAGGAAATATTTAATGTTCTTCCTATTTCACATATTGTCTTTCTTCGAAGGAATTCTGTGTGCTTCCCATTTACTCTTGCATTCAGTGAAGATTTTTAATAACATCAATATTTAAATAAAAATTTTTTTCTGGGACATTTTCCCATTGACTCTATATTGCTATCCCTATCCTATAATTGTGAAATTCAAGGCATGTGGAAGTTAATTGACTTAGTTCTTCAAGAAAGGATGGTGAGGGCTTCCCTAGTGGTGCAGTGGTTAAGAATCTGCCTGCCAATGCAGGGGGACATGGGTCAAGCTCTGGTCTGGGAAGATCCCACATGCTGCGGAGCAACTAAGCCCGTGCGCCACAACTACTGAGCACCACAACTACTGAGTGCCACAACTACTGAACCCATGTGCCTCAACTACTGAAGTCCACGAGCCTAGAGCTTGTGCTCCACAACAAGTGAAGCCACCGCAATGAGAAGCCCACACACCGCAACAAAAAGTAGCCCCCGCTCGCCACAACTAGAGAAAGCCCGCGCGAAGCAACCAAGACCCAAAGCAGCCAAAAATTAAAAAAATAAATAAAATAAATAAATTTATAAAAAAAAAAAAAAGAAAGGATGGTGAAATATGTCTCAATTCCTTTGAGAAACATTGTCACTTGTCTCCTATTTTTATAAATCTGACATATTTAATAATACTAATGCTGTAACTACTCTCAAAATTAATTCATCAATAAGCATCAAGAGATTCTTTTAAGTTTGTTGTGTTTTATAGCCAGAATGTGTGGTCTGCCTCGGTGAATGTTCCATGAGAGAAGATGGCGGAAGAGTAAGACGCGGAGATCACCTTCCTTCCCACAGATACAGTAGAAATACATCTACACGTGGAACTGCTCCTACAGAACACCCACTGAACGCTGGCAGAAAACGTCAGACCTCCCAAAAGGCAAGAAACTCCCCCCGTACTTGGGTAGGGCAAAAGAAAAAAGAAATAACAGAGACAAAAGAATAGGGACGGGACCTGCACCAGTGGGAGGGAGCTGTGAAGGAGGAAAGATTTCCATGCACTAGGAAGCCCCTTCGCGGGCAGAGACTGCGGGTGGCAGAGGGGGGAAGCTTCGGAGCCACGGAGGAGAGTGCAGCCACAGGGGTGCGGAGGGCAAATCGGAGAGATTCCCGCACGGAAGATCGGTGCCGACCAGCACTCACCAGCCCGAGAGGCTTGTCTGCTCACCCACCGGGTGTTTTGTTTTATTTCCAAATTTCTGGGGTACCTTAAATTGTAACTTCCAAGGACCTGCTTCTACTATTATGGGTAGGCAAGCTGATTTTAACTCTTATTAGCTTTCATTTGTGTAGTTCTTCATCAGCATGCAAAAACAAGTCCCCATCAATGTGGGAAATTTTATAAAAACCTTTAAATAAAAAAAACTAAAAAAACCCAAAAACTTTACTGTCTTCTAATCCCCATTCTTAGGTTTCCTTTATTGTGTGCTATAGAATTTTTCCTCTTTCTCATCCCTATGCATCATTTATATGGTTCTTGTTTTGGTACAATTCCCCATAATATTCCAGAATGTACTGTTTTGTGAGTAGATTGAATAGCTTTTTTTTTTTTTTTTTTGCTTCTTCACATCCAGTGCAGAGTTGTAATTGGAGCTGGGAGCTGAGGCTCGGGCTTCGGTTGGATCGCAGGGAGAGGACAGGGGTTGGTGGCGTGAACACAGCCTGAAGGGGTTAGTGCACCACAGCTAGCCGGGAGGGAGTCCGGGAAAAAGTCTGCAGCTGCCGAAGAAGCAAGAGACTTTTTCTTGCCTCTTTGTTTTGCGGTGCGCTAGGAGAGGGGATTCAGAGCGCCGCCTAAACGAGCTCCAGAGACGGGCGCGAGCTGCGGCTATCAGCGCGGACCCCACAGCAACAGGGGCGCAGAGGAAAAAACGGAGAGACTCCCGCACAGATGCTCGGCGCCGAGCAGCGCTCACCAGCCCGAGAGGCTTGTCGGCTCACCCGCCGGGGCGGGCGGGGGCTGGGAGCTGAGGCTCGGGCTTCGGTTGGATCACAGGGAGAGGACTGGGGTTGGCGGCGTGACACAGCCTGAAGGGACTAGTGCACCACAGCTGGCTGGGAGGGAGACCGGGAAAAAGTCTGCAGCTGCCGAAGAGGCAAGAGACTTTTTCTTGCCTCTTTGTTTCGCGGCGCGCAAGGAGAGGGGATACAGAGCGCCACCTAAACGAACTCCAGAGACGGGCATGAGCCGCGGCGATCAGCGCAGGCCCCAGAGACGGGCGTGAGACGCTGGGGCTGCTGCTGCCGCCACCAAGGGGCCTGTGTGCGAGCACAGGTCACTCTCCACACCGCCCCTCCCGGGAGGCTGTGCAGCCCGCCACTGCCAGGGTCCCGTGATCCGGGGACAACTTTCCCGGAAGAATGCACTGCGCGCCTCAGGCTGGTGCAACGTCACGCCGGCCTCTGCCGCCGCAGGCTCGCCCCGCCTCCTCCGTACCCCTCCCTCCCCGCGGCCTGAGTGAGCCAGAGCCCCCAAAGCAGCTGCTCCTTTAACCCCGCCCTGTCTGAGTGAAGAACAGACGCCCTCAGGCGACCTACACGCAGAGGCGGGTGCAAATCCAAAGCTGAACCCCGGGAGCTGTGCGAACAAAGAAGAGAAAGGGAAATCTCTCCCAGCAGCCTCAGAAGCAGCGGATTAAAGCTCCACAAACAACTTGATGTGCCTGCATCTGTTGAATACCTGAATAGACAACGAATCATCCCAAATTCAGGAGGTGGACTTTGGGAGCAGGATATATTAATTTTCCCCTGTTCCTTTTTTTGTGAGTGTATATGTATATGCTTCTGGGTGAAATTTTGTCTGTATAGCTTTGCTTTATAATAGCTTTATTTTACTTCACTATATTATAGCCTCTTTCTTTCTTTCTTTCTATTTTTTCTCCCTTTTACTCTGAGCCGTGTGGAAGAAAGGCTCTTGGTGCTCCAGCCAGGCATCAGGGCCGTGCCTCTGAGGTGGGAGAGCCAACTTCAGGACACTGGTCCACAGGAGACCTCCCAGCTCCACGTAATACCAAACGGCAAAAATCTCTCAGAGATCTCCATCTCAACATCAAGACCCAGCTTCACTCAACGAACAACAAGCTACAGTGCTGGACACCCTATGCCAAACAACTAGCAAGACAGGAACACAGCCCCATCCATTAGCAGAGAGGCTGCCTAAAATCATAATAAGGCCACAGACACCCCAAAATACACCACCAGACGTGGACGTGCCCACCAGAAAGACAAGATCCAGCCTCATCCACCAGAACTCAGGCACTAGTTCCCTCCACCAGGAAGCCTACACAACCCACTGAACCAACCTTAGCCACTGGGGACAGATACCAAAAACAACGGGAACTACGAACCTGCAGCCTGTGAAAAGGAGACCCCAAACACAGTAAGATAAGCAAAATGAGACGACAGAAAAACACACAGCAGATGAAGAAGCAGGGTCAAAACACACCAGACCTAACAAATGAAGAGGAAATAGGTAGTCTACCTGAAAAAGAATTCAGAATAATGATAGTAAGGATGATCCAAAATCTTGGAAATAGAATAGACAAAATGCAAGAAACATTTAACAAGGACGTAGAAGAACTAAAGAGGAACCAAGCAACGATGAAAAACACAATAAATGAAATTAAAAATACTCTAGATGGGATCAATAGCAGAATAACTGAGGCAGAAGAAAGGATAAGTGACCTGGAAGAGAAAATGGTGGAAATAACTACTGCAGAGCAGGATAAAGAAAAAAGAATGAAAAGAACTGAGGACAGTCTCAGAGACTTCTGGGACAACATTAAACGCACCAACATTCGAATTATAGGGGTCCCAGAAGAAGAAGAGAAAAAGAAAGGGACTGAGAAAATATTTGAAGAGATTATAGTTGAAAACTTCCCTAATATGGGAAAGGAAACAGTTAATCAAGTCCTGGAAGCACAGAGAGTCCCATACAGGATAAACCCAAGGAGAAACACGCCAAGACACATATTAATCAAACTGTCAAAAATTAAATATAAGGAAAACATATTAAAAGCAGCAAGGGAAAAAAAAACAAATAACATACAAGGGAATCCTCATAAGGTTAACATCTGATCTTTCAGCAGAAACTCTGCAAGCCAGAAGGGAGTGGCAGGATATACTTAAAGTGATGAAGGAGAAGAACCTACAACCAAGATTACTCTACCTAGCAAGGATCTCATTCAAATGTGATGGAGAAATTAAAACCTTTACAGACAAGCAAAAGCTGAGAGAGTTCAGCACTACCAAACCAGCTTTACAACAAATGCTAAAGGAACTTCTCTAGGCAAGAAACACAAGAGAAGGAAAACACCTACAATAACAAACCCAAAACATTTAAGAAAATGGGAATAGGAACATACATATCGATAATTACCTTGAATGTAAATGGATTGAATGCTCCCACCAAAAGACACAGGCTGGCTGAATGGATACAAAAACAAGACCCATATATATGCTGTCTACAAGAGACCCACTTCAGACCTAGAGGCACATACAGACTGAAAGTGAGGGGATGGAAAAAGATATTCCATGCAAATGGAAATCAAAAGAAAGCTGGAGTAGCAATTCTCATATCAGACAAAATAGACTTTAAAATAAAGACTATTACAAGAGACAAAGAAGGACACTATATAATGATCAAGGGATCGATCCAAGAGGAAGGTATAACAATTGTAAATATTTATGCACCCAACATAGGAGCACCTCAATACATAAGGCAAATACTAACAGCCATAAAAGGGGAAATCAACAGCAACACAATCATAGTAGGGGACTTTAACACCCCACTTTCACCAATGGACAGATCATCCAAAATGAAAATAAATAAGGAAACACAAGCTTTAAATGATACATTAAACAAGATGGACTTAATTGATATTTATAGGACATTCCACCCAAAAACAACAGAATACACATTTTTCTCAAGTGCTCATGGAACATTCTCCAAGATAGATCATATCTTGGGTCACAAATCAAGCCTTGGTAAATTAAGAAAATTGAAATCGTATCAAGTATCTTTTCCGACCACAACGCTATGAGACTAGATATCAATTACAGGAAAAGATCTGTAAAAAATACAAACACATGGAGGCTACACAATACATTACTTAATAATGAAGTGATTACTGAAGAAATCAAAGGGGAAATCAAAAAATACCTAGAAATAAATGACAATGGAGATACGACGACCCAAAACCTATGGGACGCAGCAAAAGCAGTGCTAAGAGGGAAGTTTATAGCAATACAAGCCTACCTCAAGAAACAGGAAACATCTCGAATAAACAACCTAACCTTGCACCTAAAGCAATTAGAGAAAGAAGAACAAAAAAACCCCAAAGCCAGCAGAAGGAAAGAAATTATAAAGATCAGGTCAGAAATAAATGAAAAAGAAATGAAGGAAACAATAGCAAAAATCAATGAAACTAAAAGCTGGTTCTTTGAGAAGATAAACAAAATTGATAAACCATTAGCCAGACTCATCAAGAAAAAGAGGGAGAAGACTCAGATCAATAGAATTAGAAATGAAAAAGGAGAAATAACCACTGACACTGCAGAAATACAAAAGATCATGAGAGATTACTACAAGCAACTCTATGCCAATAAAATGGACAACCTGGAAGAAATGGACAGATTCTTAGAAATGCACAAACTGCCGAGACTGAACCAGGAAGAAATAGAAAATATGAACAGACCAATCACAAGCACTGAAATTGAAACTGTGATTAAAAACCTTCCAACAAACAAAAGCCCAGGACCAGATGGCTTCACAGGTGAATTCTATCAAACATTTAGAGAAGAGCTAACACCTATCCTTCTCAAACTCTTCCAAAATATTGCAGAGGGAGGAACACTCCCAAACTCATTCTACGAGGCCACCATCACCCTGATACCAAAACCAGACAAAGATGTCACAAAGAAAGAAAACTACAGGCCAATATCACTGATGAACATAGATGCAAAAATCCTCAACAAAGTACTCGCAAACAGAATCCAACAGCACATTAAAAGGATCATACACCATGATCAAGTGGGGTTTATCCCAGGAATGCAAGGATTCTTCAATATACGCAAATCAATCAATGTGATACACCATATTAACAAATTGAAGGAGAAAAACCATATGATCATCTCAATAGATGCAGAGAAAGCTTTCGTCAAAATTCAACACCCATTTATGATAAAAGCCCTGCAGAAAGTAGGCATAGAGGGAACTTTCCTCAACATAATAAAGGCCATATATGACAAACCCACAGCCAACATTGTCCTCAATGGTGAAAAACTGAAACCATTTCCACTAAGATCAGGAACAAGACAAGGTTGCCCACTCTCACCACTATTATTCAACATAGTTTTGGAAGCGTTAGCCACAGCAATCAGAGAAGACAAAGAAATAAAAGGAATCCAAATCGGAAAAGAAGAAGTAAAGCTGTCACTATTTGCAGATGACATGATACTATACATAGAGAATCCTAAAGATGCTACCAGAAAACTCCTAGAGCTAATCAATGAATTTGGTAAAGTAGCAGGATACAAAATTAATGCACAGAAATCGCTTGCATTTCTATACACTAATGATGAAAAATCTGAAAGTGAAATTAAGAAAACACTCCCGTTTACCATTGCAACAAAAAGAATAAGATATCTAGGAATAAACCTACCTAAGGAGACAAAAGACCTGTATGCAGAAAATTATAAGACACTGATGAAAGAAATTAAAGATGATACAAATAGATGGAGAGATATACCATGTTCCTGGATTGGAAGAATCAACATTGTGAAAATGACTCTACTACCCAAAGCAATCTACAGATTCAATGCAATCCCTATCAAACTACCACTGGCATTTTTCACAGAACTAGAACAAAAAATTTCACAATTTGTATGGAAACACAAAAGACCCCGAATAGCCAAAGCAATCTTGAGAACGAAAAATGGAGCTGGGGGAATCAGGCTCCCTGACTTCAGACTATACTACAAAGCTTCAGTAATCAAGACAGTTTGGTACTGGCACAAAAACAGAAATATAGATCAATGGAACAGGATAGAAAGCCCAGAGATAAACCCACACACATATGGTCACCTTATCTTTGATAAAGGAGGCAAGCATATACAGTGGAGAAAAGACAGCCTCTTCAATAAGTGGTGCTGGGAAAATTGGACAGGTACATGTAAAAGTATGAAATTAGAACACTCCCTGACACCATGCACAAAAATAAACTCAAAATGGATTAAAGACCTAAGTGTAAGGCCAGACACTATCAAACTCTTAGAGGAAAACATAGGCAGAACACTCTATGACATACATCACAGCAAGATTCTTTTTGACCCAGCTCCCAGAGAAATGGAAATAAGAACACAAATAAACAAATGGGACCTAATGAAACTTAAAAGCTTTTGCACAGCAAAGGAAACCATAAACAAGACCAAAAGACAACCATCAGAATGGGAGAAAATATTTGCAAATGAAGCAACTGACAAAGGATTAATCTCCAAGATTTACAAGCAGCTCATGCAGCTCAATAACAAAAAAACGAACAACCCAATCCAAAAATGGGCAGAAGACCTAAATAGACATTTCTCCAAAGAAGATATACAGATGGCCTACAGACACATGAAAGAATGCTCAACATCATTAATCATTAGAGAAATGCAAATCAAAACTACAATGAGATATCATCTCACACCGGTCAGAATGGCCATCATCAAAAAATCTAGAAACAATAAATGCTGGAGAGGGTGTGGAGGAAAGGGAACACTCTTGCACTGTTGGTGGGAATGTAAATTGATACAGCCACTATGGAGAACAGTATGGAGGTTCCTAAAAAACTACAAATAGAACTACCATACGACCCAGCAATCCCACTACTGGGCATATACCCTGAGAAAACCATAGGTCAAAAAGTGTCATGTACCACAATGTTCATTGCAGCTCTATTTACAATAGCCAGGACCTGGAACCAACCTAAATGTCCATTGACAGATGAATGGATAAAGAAGATGTGGCACATATATACAATGGAATATTACTCAGCCATAAAAAGAAATGAAATGGAGGTATTTGTAATGAGGTGGATGGAGTTAGAGTCTGTCATACAGAGTGAAGTAAGTCAGAAAGAGAAAAACAAATACAGTATGCTAACACATATATACGGAATCTAAGGAAAAAAAAAAAAAGGCCATGAAGAACCTAGTGGCAAGACGGGAATAAAGACACAGACCTACTAGAGAATGGACTTGAGGATATGGGAGGGGGTGGGGTGAGATGTGACAGGGTAAGAGAGTGTCATGGACATATATACACTACCAAATGTAAAATAGATAGCTAGTGGGAAGCAGCCGCATAGCACAGGGAGATCAGCTCGGTGCTTTGTGACCACCTAGAGGGGTGGGATGGGGAGGGTGGGAGGGAGGGAGATGCAAGAGGGAAGAGAAATGGGAACATATTGTATATGTATAACTGATTCACTTTGTTATAAAGCAGAAGCTAACACACTATTGTAAGGCAATTATACTTCAATAAAGATGTTTTAAAAATAATAATAATAAAATAAAATAAAATAAAATAAAATGCAGATTCCTAAAAAAAAATAAATAAATAAAATGGGTTTCTTACGGATAGTATATAGTTGGGTATTGTTTTCTGAACTACTCTGACATTCTCTGTCTTTTGGTTTGTGTATTTAGACCATTGATGTTCAAAGTGATTATTTTATTTAGTTGGATTAATGTCTACCATATTTGTAATTGTTTTCTATTTGTTGCCCTTGCTCTTTGTTACTATTTTTGTCTTCTACTCTTTTTCAACATTTGTGATTTTAATGGAGCATTTTATATGATTTCATTTTCTCTCCTCTCTTAGCATGTAGATCATACTTTTTTTTAAAATTATTTTTTAGTGGTTTGCAATATATATTTACAACTAATCCAAATCCACTTTCATTTTACTCTATATCACTTCACAGGTAATTTTAGTGAATTATAATAATAAAATAATTCTAACTCTTCCATCCTAAAAAAAAAAAAATAAGCATCAAGAATCTTAAATTAGTAATTCTCTTTTAATTAGAGAATTTGCCAAAACCATAATAAACAAATATTTGTGAGAGTATTATACATAAATGCAAAATATTGGAGATTTGCAAAATATTTAGCACTACTGGACTAATAAACTGTGGTGCATGTATATATGCTAAGTACTATGCAGCTATTGTAAACATGTTTTAAAATAGTTTTAAAATATGAGAATGATTTCATCAATTAAAAATAGCAGAAATCTAAATACAAGTTAAATGCAATTTGCTTGAAATATACCTTAAGCATATATATTCATAATGCATACATATACAATACATGTACAATACATGTACAAAAATACTGGAACAAAATACCCTATCATCTAGATGATGTTAGTAAAACTTTGAGCTTCACTTTACTCATCAGAAAAAATGTATAATACTACTTTGTAGTGTTATATACGGATAAATTAGTTGATGGATATGAATATATCATAATTACTGCTGAACAGTAAGGGGTGTGTGTGTATAAAATTACTGTAAGCATAATGATATATAGCTTATAATTACATCATATATATAATATATGCAGAATATTGAGGTGAAGACATTAAAATTAAATCTTCAAAATTATAGGTAATTACACAGAAAATAAGTAGAATAATATAGAGGCATTAACATGAAAGCCTCAAAACAGGTAGAAACTCACTCAGCTGGTGAATCATAGTCTTTGAGTTGGACTTTTATAATATCTGATTTAACAAATAACTAAATCAATCTGAAAGTTTCTAAATAATGCTCCAGTATTATTGTAAGTGTCAGAGTACAGTGATAGTAGTTTCTAGAACCTGTGCACATAGTCATTACGCCACATGACTTTTATCAATTACATATTCACACACATGAATATATAAACAGTGATTGAACATTCCACAGGTAGTATGACCATACATCTGATATCCACAGTCAGTTAATATCTGTTTGTCCCAGAGTAATTGTAAATGGTGCCTCATTTTACCCTCACAATAAACTGTATGATGATCTTATTATTTTAAAAAGGATAAGACATTCTCTACATGAATGGCCTTTACAAATGGTAAAGTCAAAGTTTAAATACATTTTAAATTTCAAAACTGCATGTTTCTGGTAAAGAAAAATATAAAGTGCTATATTTATTAAAATATTTTATAATACCAAATATAATTTTTCATAAAATAACTTTACTATAGAAAGAAAAGCATTTGACTTTCCTCAGGTGTTATGTTTCCTTGTTTTGCCAAAAAAATTCAGCAGTTTGCTTCTTCTCAAGAGAGTAAAGTAAAAAAGCAATCAATCAAATTTCTAGAGATTGTCAAAAAATGTTAAGAAATAATAACAGAACATAAAGATAATTTTTCCCTTCAGGAATTTCAACTCTTCTAATATTCCATTTTCAAAAAACTCCATTACTGTGACAAGTTCTACCAGAAAATGTTTAATTCATTGCAAGTAGCAAACAACTAAATTTCTGTATTTTTGTTTATGGTGTATAAAGCTGATAAAAATGTAAAAATCCTATTGGTCTTAATAAAATACTGTTACTATACAAAGGTATCTTAATGTGTATCATTTATAAAGAAACATTGATAAATGTTTCTAAAATTTAAAAAAAAATTAATAGTACTTTAAAAAATTTATCTAACATGTTTGTGACATTGTAAAATAAAGCACATCTCAACTAGTTTTGAATAACATAATGATATAAAACTAATCGATAATCACCAACAAGCACCACCACTCATAAAACACACAGAACTCTCCTGAAAAAATAATCAAGCTGTGATTTCACAGAAAAAAGAACTGCGATCAGCATTCAACATCTACCTCCCCTATTTGTGGAAACATGGTCAGTAGTTAGCAAGTAATGGAGCTGGAAATGCTATATTCCCAGAGGTACTATTTTCTACATGAGATGCAAAACTCTAGGCTTGACCATAAGTGGCATTAAAAATCCCAAGGCACCTTTCAGGGAAAGTAGCAGTGTTTGCCTCAATGTCCTGGCTTGATTCCAGCTAACTAATTACACTCAGCCTGCCTGGATAATTGTAGATTGTTTTAATATGAGAATGCAGTTTCCTTGTTTGATCATAATGGTTGGGTCTTTCTTTGAAAAGTCCATCTCACAAAGTTACAGGGGGAATTCTTAAGGCTGATCATTTCTTTTAAACATACATGAAGACCCAGGGTCTGCCTAGCATCTATCTCAAGACTTCAAATAATTAGAGTCCTGGAACTAAACTGATACTGGGTTTTGTATATATCACTAGATTTAGGCAGGACCACAGGGAAGACACGGGGAACCTCTCTAATTTGGAACCTCAACAGAGCATAGTACCTCCTTGTCAATGGTGGGGGGCTCAGGGGAGCAGTTCTCAAACCTTTAGTCAACCTCCCTTAAGCATAATAGTGATATATCTGATTATTACTCTACTCAATATCAAATATATACATATATACTAACCATGCAAAAATAGATAGTTTTTATTTTCCAGGACAAAAGTTTGGACAGGTATTGTAAATTTATACTTCACGTTCTGATGCTGTAGTAGAGATTTCTATCAGTCTCCCCAAATTCCTTCCCTCCTTTTTTTCCATAGTAATAGAGATTTGCTGGCCATGTATCCACCAAACTAAAGACTGTATTTCCGGGGCTTCCCTGGTGGCGCAGTGGTTGAGAATCTGCCTGCCAATGCAGGGGACACGGGTTCGAGCCCTGGTCTGGGAAGATCCCACATGCCGCGGAGCAACTAGGCCCGTGAGCCACAATTACTGAGCCTGCGCGTCTGGAGCCTGTGCTCCGCAGCGAGAGGCCGCGATAGTGAGAGGCCCGCGCACCGCGATGAAGGGTGGCACCCCACTTGCCACAACTGGAGAAAGCCCTCGCACAGAAATGAAGACCCAACACAGCCATAAATAAATAAAAAATTTTTACAAAAAAGAAAAAAGATTTAAAAAAAAAAAAAAAAGACTGTATTTCCCAGTGTTCCCTGCAGCTGTGGCCAGATGACAAAGTCCTGACCAGTGGGGTGAAGTGGGCAGGAGTAAGGTGTACCACTTCTGGATTTTGCTTTTAAAGTTAAGGTATGAACCTGTATCTTTCCTCTTCTGTTCTTCCCAAAGGGTACATGGTTAATAGCCATTTTCAATTATACATATGAGAACAACATACAATGGGATAGTGGTGGCACAAGATGGAAAGAATCTGGGTTCCCCCGACATCGTGGAAACAACATATCAGCTGTAGACTCTTGTAGGATGAATGTTTCTGGTTGCTTTAGAAGAGGGTTAAAAACTTCTACCTTGTTACAGTTACTATTGTTAATGTGGTTCATTATTTCTTAGTTGAATCTGTATCTTAACTAATAAAGAACATTACACATTATATATCTCTTCCTATCTTTTCCATTAAAGAATGTTTTATAATAGCTAGCTTCCTCACTTTACCAAGTTCTTCATATCACAATCAAACAAAAATTGATATCTTAGGATAAACATATAGTGTTTGAAGGATATGCCCAGTACTCTGTTTCAGTACTTTATTTACATTAGTTCATTTAATTCACACAACTGTTCCATTAGCAGGATATTTTAATTACCCCCATTTCATGGATGAATAAATAGATCAAGTTGGCCAAGGCCACATGTTCTTAAATGACAGATCTGAGACACAGGCTCACACAGTCTGTCTATAGGAACCCTAAATCCACATAACAACAGTGGGGAGGCAGGTAATGCAAACGAGAAAAATGTGTGCATGGGGACCGTGACAAACTGGAGACCAGACGCTTTATCTCGAAGTTGAAGTTGCTTCATGGTTCCAGCCACGTTTACTGGAATGTAGACACAAGGTTGAATAAGCCTCAAAATTGTTTTTCTTCCCAAGAAACGGGAAATTCCTATATCTAATTATTAGGAAAAATTTTTAGATGATTAGGAGACACTGTGCAAGACAAATCATATCTGTGTCCTATCAGCAGAGAAGTTGTAATGCATACAGATATGATAAACATAGTCTCTACCATCTGCCTAATGGCAGAGTCAGATACAATACGGTAAGAGCTAAAATAGGGCAGTCTGAGAACCCAGAGGAGAGCCATCTGTAGTCTGGCAGTCTTCATAAACCAGGAGATGTCTCAGCTGAGTTTTGAATTACTAGTATTTGCTACTTAGAGAACTATGGTGATTGGGGCAGAAGTATATTCCAATAAAATACTAATTAGAAATAGTCTCTAAATGATGAAAAGCCTATCTATTTTTTAACTACTCTGAAATGAGCATGAAATAAAGACAATCTTTCTTTTCATTCAAGGTAATATATGTGACTTTTGAAAAAATGAGAATTCAGATATTAGTTCTTGGATTAAATACACTAAACTACATATTTACATTAACTTGAATAACTAATGATTTATGAAAAGAAACATTGAATTTTTTTTAATGTATTCCATAGGCCCATAATGAAGACAAATTATGTGAGAAATGATGTGCTCAGTTCTCTTGTAGGTGGGAGGGTAAGTAGGGCCACTAAGAACAAAAAGTGGAGAACGTAATTCTTATCTCTAGTTGAACATTTTCCCACATGTGTTTATAAAATATCTGCTCTAAAATAACATATAGTTTCAAATTTCTAAAAGTACTATTTAAAATTTATTTTCTTCTCACTTTTTCATCAAGTTTGAAAGTGAAGAATAATATTAGTTTTTGAAAGCCCAATTTTAAGTATTATTTCTAGATGCTATAAGACCCAAATAATATGATTCAAACCTTACCTAAAATTTTCCCTTGTTATTATTTACCTGTGGCCCAGAAGACATGTGTGATTATTTAGATAAAATCATTTTTTCATTTATTAATTCAATTATTATTAATTTATTGGCAAATTGGGGAAAGATTTAATGATGTCTACTGTGTGACAGACCTTGTCCTAAGAGCTAGAGATATAAAAATGAAATGACATGGTCTCTCATTACAAGGAAAACTTTCTTTAAATAAAGAAAAAGACAAAAATATGTTACCACAGGTAAAGACACATGCTATAATGGAGATATACAAAGTGCATGGAGAAAAAAAGACTATGAAATCTGCTAGGGGGAATTAGGGAAATCTTTGGTCTGAAGTTTGTAGAATAAACAGGCATTTGGCACAGGGACTGCTAGGGAGTGAGCATTCTGGGAAGGTGCCCAGCATTTGCAGGGAATGGAGGTGTGAAAGGTGGTAATAACTAGTAACCACTAAAAGTAGTTCTGTGTCTCTAGAGTATGTGTAGCAGGAATGAGGCAAGGGCAGATGGACAGAAGATGGAGCAGACTGGCAGGGGGACATTCACAAAGCTTTCAATTGTTTTCATAGGTATAATGGGAAGTTTAGGTATAAAGTACATCAAACAATTCTGAGAAGGTAAGTAGCATGTTCTAATTTTTTATGTTAGTAAACGATTTTGGAAGCAATTCTGAGAATAGATTGGGAAAACCTAGAGGCCAAAATAACAGTAAGGAAAGTATTGCAATAGTCCGGGGTGGGGGAACGTCTGAACTAGGCTAATGCACTGGGAATAGTGAGTAGATATGAAATAGAATCAAAAAAGGTTTTCATTGTTTTTAGATGTGGGTGATAAAGCAGACAATAATAAATTCCCTGTTTTTGACTTTAATAAATGAGTAAATACTGAACATTGGAATAGATGAGCCCAACCAGTCTGGTAAGGGTTGGCCACGATGAGCTGGCTGGTGGGTGGAGTTTAGTTTGGGCTGCTTGTGGGGAATATCTTACATTCAAATCATTAAGCATCATTCTAATAGTTAATTGAGTAAGGGATATAAACAGACAATTCAAAAGCAGATATTTACAACTCATAAATACATTTGAAAAAGTGCTCAACTTTTTAATAATCAATGAAATAGCCAAGAAAATGAGGTGCTAGTTTATTCTTACTTCACATCAGCAATGACAACCAGGAATTAGAAACTTCCCATGCTGGTGCAAGTGGAATGAAATAGTGTCTGTTACTCACAGCTGGTAGTGTTGCAATGACTTCCAGGAGTTTTATACATTTATCCATACACTTTTTTCAAATAATATATTTTCTGGGGAGCTATCCTAGTGAAAGAATGTAACGTACAAAGAAAACTACATCCAAAAAGGTGTTCACTGAGGTGTTATGCAAATGACACAACAAACCAAAATTCACATAAATGTCTAAGTAGTTAGGAAGAGCTACAGAAAATATGGCATGAGTATTTGATGGAATATTTTATAGCTATTCATAATATAATAATACATAACTACAGTTGTAGTCAATTAATTGTTAGCCCAAATTATTTATACCTTTGTACATCCAAACTCTTGTTGTGGCCTCTCTGTAGGAAAAGTGTATTTCCCTACCACTTGCCTTTAGGCTTCGTCATAAGACTTGTTTTGGCCAGTGAGATGGCAGAAGTGACAATGTGCCATTTCTAAGCCTAGGCCTTAATAGGCACCATGAGGTTTTTGTTTTCCCTCTGGGCTGTACCATAGCCATGGTAAGAGCTTCCAGTACAATTACAGCTGTGATCCCTTCACCTGGACCCTAGAATAAATTGCATGAAGCAAAACTGCCCCAGCCATCCCAGCTAGGCCTGACACTTAAAGCAGAGCTTCCCAATCAAGCCTTGTATAAATCACCAGACCAGATCTTTAGCTAACAATAAATTTATAAGAATAAATAATGATTTTAAGTTACTGACTTTTATTAGGGTGGTTTTTGATGCATCATTTTGGGGGCAATAGTTAACTAAAACAACTATGTGAAGATATTCATACAGAGAATGACAGAAAGGAAATAACCAGAAATTACAAAATTGTTGATGTTTTTAGGTTTTGGGATTGTGAGATGCCAGGTTTATGGAAAGCCTAAACAAATATTTTTTTGTAATTGAGCTGCAACCAATATAAGGGATAAGAACACCTTGAAGGTTAATTTTTCAAATGAAAGAAGTCACTCATTTTATGAGCATCTACATCTAAAAATAAAGGCTATTACTTTGCTGTAGATTGTTTCTTTTAAAAATTCTATATCATATGAAATAATTCCTAGCAGAATTAGCTTTACTACCTTCAGTTCAAAATGAAGAATCCATGGAACCGTAAACAATCTTATCTAACTTAAAACATCTTCCTCATATACTATTGCAGTGAACTCAGTGGCAATTTAAGTCCATATTTCTAAGGCTTTTCAGAGTATAGTAACTCCAAATAGTTTCACAACTTAAGAATATCAATGATCAAAGATAGGGCTTCTATTTGTGTATGCAATTTATGTACTCTAGTAACTTTACACTTTTGTAATAACTGGTTAATGCTACACTTTTCACCATGTTTTTCGCTTAAGTTTTGAGGGCCCAATTTGAGGACCAAGTCATTGTTACTCAATATTTACATTCATAGAAAAGTAGAAAAGGGAGATGGAATAAACAAAATGTAAAATTGGATATAAAAGAAAATGTCTGCAACAGAATTGAGTAACGTGGCTAAGAGTTATTATGACAAAGAGCACTTTTTGCAGAATGGTGATTTAAGCTCCGCTGACTCTCCAAGCTGCTGTTTGGAGTCCTCCCACCCAACCTGGGTACTTTACTTCAGATGGCCAGTGTTTTCATGTTGCCCTCTAGCTACCAAGAACGCTTCACTGAAGCATTTTAGAATTACTGCTAAAAAATATCTTCTACTTCATAGGTTTCTTTAATCCTTCTTTTTAAAGTTTAAGCTGCCCTGATTCTCACTTCTTTTCTGCTAATTGCTGTAGAAGAACAGCATCTAGTAAACTAAGTCCCCTTCAGGGACTAGACTACTTCATGTTATACCTGGTCCAGGAATACTTATTATTTGGCAAAGAGTACCTGCATATGCTGCATTACTAATGAATAAAAGTCTGCTGTTGGGTATCTCTGGCAGTATGGAAAGCCAAGGTAGGAAACAATTTAGGCAAGAAGAGTTTTGCAGTGTGCTTCAAATTGTACCGTTTAGACAGCTATTTCATTTACACCTGATCTGCCAAATTACTTCCCTTTTAAGTTAAATTCAATCCATAATATTAATTTAGTTTCCTTGAAAAGATAAAATACTACCTCAAACAACCACTCAAAGTTTGTATTTTCACAACCTTTGGTTTCCTAAATAAAATACAGAAGTTCTTTAAATTCATTATACCAGAAAGATTTGAATTTAAAATATATGTTTATAGTGGAAAATAAATAAAAATTTGACAATGACTCTTTGATGAGTAAAATTAAGTAAGACCTAAGGAAAGAAGGAAAATGGAGTGCGCATAATCCCAAACTATAATTATACATTACTTTTCCTACTTCCAAAATTTTCTGTAATGGTAAATTTCTTTACAAGACATGTAATTGACTTCACCTTTGTTAATTTCTCTATATACTACATTAGTGTATAGTAAAACTTCTGTATCTTATTTACCATGTAGTAATGCTGTTTTAAGGCTAATAACAATTGCATTATGAATAACTGATTTAAATAAAGTTAACAAATCAAAAGAGAGGAACAGAACTATTGCAGGATGACAGAGCAGATATAATTTATTTTTCCACAAGGGAGAAAAGGGACAGGGCTTTCCATATCACAAATCACTGTATGTTTTTACTTTAGTAGAAAAACAAATTATGTTTTAAAATATTAAGTTCACTGAATAGTTTGAATAAAATTAAAACATGTAGATTTATTATCATCATCATAATGATAGTAAGTAGCTAACTATAATGAACATACTTATACTTACTTCCAAGGCTTTTATGAGACTACACAATTGACAGCACATACTTATGAGACATTATTTCCTTAATGGAGCAACTCTGAACAGGCTCAATGAAAAGAGCAAAAGATGACATTGTATAAATAGCAAAATGAATCCTATCTTTTATTTTTGTCTCTTCTGGCGTCTATAATTTAGCAACAACAAATTAAATATTAAATCTTGATTCTCTGTAACACTATTATGAAATTTTCTATTTAACAAAATGGTTTCTAGTCCCCAGCTGATGATCTAATTATTCTGAGCATTTAGCAATTCATGCAACTTTATTAAATACCTGCTATGTGCTGTAATCTCTGAAGATGCAGAGATTAATGACAGTCAGTCCCTGACCTCCAGGAGTTTATAATCTGGTTGGGAAAGTAGATTTTTAAAAATTTCTATAAAACAAAGCTGAATTAAATATATTATTTAAAACAGTCCAGGTAGAAATGTAATATATTTGTCATAATATATTTATAGTTATGCATCATAAATACATTTAACATAAGATCCCTAAGGTCATTCTTAGATCAGAACTCGCAATTCAGACTAATATTGTGGATATTAACTGTCTACATATAACTTCCTTAGAATCAATTTATTCCAAAGAAAACATGAAGATCAACTTAGGATGAGCTTCTGGGCTTCCACTGAGATCTAAGAAAATGAACTAAAATATATTCAACATAAACAAATTCTGAACTTTAATATTCCAAAGATATTTTGAAATGAACTAATTTTATATAATGAGATTTGCACAAAACAGCATTATGAGCAAGAATCATAAAATGCATAATATCCCCTCATTATTTTTTTCCCAACACATATGATGGACACCCCTTGTAGTTCAGGCACTGTGCCATGGATTAGGGCTGTAATCATAAGCAAACACATATATTGCTCCTGCCTTCATGGAGCCGACCATTCAAATAGTAGATGATCAAAAGTTTTGCTTAATAATGAGTTATGGAAAAAATCTTGTGTCACCAATCCCTGTTATCCTTTTTTTAAATCCATAGCCCTTATCAACTTCTCATGTACTATAGCATTTACTTACTATGTTTATTGATGATTGTGTGTCTCCCTTTGCTAACATATCAGCTTCACAAAGACATAGATCTCCATCTGTTTTATTCCATGGTGCCTCCCAAGCACCTAGAACAGTCTGCCACTCAATAAATACTTGTTGAATTAATGCATGGACCTGACCTTGCTTAATAACAATGTTATGCAGAATGAGAACTAGAAACTGAAATTTAGCAAACAGGCACTACTCTGAGAGCCATAAAAGGATAAGCCAATATAAAATAACATAAGTTGATTAATTCTATACCAGAACACAAATAACGCACATGCTTATGCTGTCCAAGTGTTTCTTCATTCATGAAAAAAAAAGTAATAACATATTTTACTTAAGGCAATCCTGATAGTTTAAGGAATATATTAAATACGTGGCCCAACTGTTATTATCAGAGATATTCTTTTCTGAAGGGCTTTTTGTTTGTTTTGTTTTATGGTTATTCGTTACTATTGTAATCCATACCTTAATTAATTTGTGAATATATTTATATATTTAATTTGACATGTTCTGGGGAAATTAAAGTTCTTTGTCTTTTTAGTTTATTAGAACTGACAGTATACATGCTGGGGTTTTATTTTTAAAAACTGATCCAGTAGGAAAAAATACCTTTTTATTTTGCTGACATACAATTTTTTAATTAAAAAAAGTCATAAACTTGGTAATAAAATAATATTATATGCTAGATTTGCTCAGTTTAGTTGGGAAGTTTAAAAATACCTTCAATGTATCTGTCCTTACTCAAGAATAAATCTAGATGTGTCAATTTTATTCCTTTACACATGATATTTACACACTTCGCAATCATTTTATTTTCACTATAAAATGAAAAGGAAACATTTTCATTCTTAAAAAGTCTCTTCATAGAATTAATTATACATTAACAGCTATAAGATATCTTCATGGTCATTCTAAGCCAGCCCCCTCATTCTACAGGTGAGGGAGCAGGGGCAAAGAAGAAGCAAGTTTTGTCCTGCAGTGCTAAGCTAGAATTCACATCTTTTGACATTTGGTCTGTGCTGTGTTCATTCCAGGATTCTATACTAACTCCACTCTGTAGGAAAATAAATGAGTTTAAGACTGGAAAAATCTCAAGAAATGTGAATGACACGAATGATACTGATATTGAATCTTGGTAATTTTATATAAAGTGGACTGACTTTTAGATGTGCAGTTGATCTAGGACACCAGCATTTCCTCAACATTATGTTCATGGCAGAGTATTTTCATAGAATTTGTGAAACACTCCACTATTTCTTAGGGATTTTGTAGTTAAGTATTAACTAGGTTGGTTTTGTAGTTATCACTTTCTCACCAGAAAACAAACTCAATTCTCAAATAAGGAAGGTACACAGACTCTTCCACTACTATCACATTTTCTGCCAGGGCCCAGGCATGCCTCCACAATCTGGGGTACACTCTCTGAGGGCAAGTGCTTCTATGGGAAAAAATTGCCAGGAAGGTTAGAATCTGCAGTGTGATCTGCGTCTGGGCCTTAGAAGTCTTCTAGGACAGCGGTGTTCAACCTTTTTGGCACCAGGGAACGGTTTCATGGAAGACAATTTTTCCAAGGACCGGGGTTGTGGGGGTTGGTTTTGGTATGATTCAAGCGCATTACATTTATTGTGCACTTTATTTCTATTATTATTACATTGTAATATATGATGAAATAATTATACAACTCACAATAATGCTGACAGGAGGCGGAGCTCAGGTGGTAACGCGAGCGATGGGGAGCGGCTGTAAATACAGATGAAGCTTTGCTCGCTCACCTGCGGCTCACCTCCTGCTAGGCCCAGTTCCTAACAGGCAACGGACCAGTACCGGTTCATGGCCCGGGAGTTGGGGACCCCTGTTCTAAGGGGTCATTGTAATCTTGCAGAGACAGGCTCAAATCAGAAGTAAATTAATCAAATGGATGACAAGATACTTAGCGCACATCCAAGACAGTTGTTGTTGTCGTTTTTTTCTTAAGAAATGGACTCTAAGATTCTTGAGACACAAATCACAAATTCATCAAATTCACACAGCAACTAATACATAAAAGGAAGCTTTTCTAGACGAAGTGGTGGGTTTTACAGAAATGACTTATTCAGTTTCACTATTTTGCAGAGACTGAAAAGGAAGCCAGATTCAGAATGCTTAATATGATCTACGTCTAGAATGAGACTCATTTCTTGCCACTCTTGCCCACACTCACTCTTCCCAGGTCTCACCTGTTCACACCTGCCAAGCATACTCCAGCACCATGTGCCATTCCCTCTGCTGGGAGGGCTGTTGCCTCAGCCTGGATATGGCACCTTGCTGAGGTTTCAGCAGCATGACACCTCCTCAGGAAATTTGTTCCCACCAATCACTCTCTGCCATTTTATTGAGAGAAACTCAGGTTCATAGAATTGGATTAATCTTAATCTTTGGGTCCTGAAACATTCTCATCTTGGCATTGACTTTTTATTTTCACTAGTTATTTTAAATAATGTACTAATTACCAGTCAACCTGTCACACAAGACAAAAACTAGGACCTTGACAATAATCCACAATATATAACTTCCACCAAGCCACTCCTCTGCCCCCCTAACCTGAACTCTGTGTTCATCATTCCTTTGCTTTCATTTTATGTCCTTTCATTGCATCTACATGTATTTATAAGAAGAAAAAATATACACATATACACACATACACATACACACACAAACATATACATTATTTTGGTTGTTTTAAACTTTATTAAATAGGTATCAGGCTACATGCAATCTTTTAGGACTTATTGTTTTTATTTAATATTAGATTGTTGAGATTCATCCATATAGTCAAATGCTACTCTAGTTCATTTATTTTGGTTACTAATGAGTGTCCCATTGCGTGATTTATTCATCTATCATTTATTTGCCATTTCACCACCCTGTTTTACTTTCTTCATAGGACATACCAGTATCTGAATTTATTGATCGTTTACTTGTTTACCACCTGCCTATCACTGTTAGAAGGTGAGATTTTTAAGAACAAATATTGTTTGTCTTACCCACAATGTCTCCAATTATTCATTTAACAAAATCGTATGAACAAATGAGTGAATTATTCATGCCAGATAAACTGAACTCTGTAATTTCCCTGATAAGTCAGGTTGTTGGTATCTCTTGCCCTTCCTGCTTGCTCTACCACAGCTCTGTAACTCAACAGCTTTGTGATTTTAAGCAACCTAACATGTGCATGCTCCGTCTAACTCATCTGTATTTACAAATTTAAAAATGGAGAAAATATAGATACTATGGAAGTTTTATGTGAAAATTAAATGATATAAAATATATTAAATGCCTGACATACACTAAACACACAGTAAATAGTGACAAGTATTACTATTTCTGTGACTATACAGTATTACTTGGTATGAATACAGCCCCCATGCCCTTGGATAATTTTTTCATCCATCAAGGCTCAGCTCAACTTTCACTCCCTTCAGGAAAGCTCTCTGAATGTATGTCCATATCACTTGTACATAGCCATGTTCTAACATTAGCATATTGCTCTGAATTTGTTAGTTTACTTATTCTCCAACATAATCCATGACTAGGCTATAAACTTTCTGTCTTTGGGACTATGTCTTTTTTGTTGAATGAATGACTAATCTTCTTTCCTCTGAAGTTATGCTCACCAAATACCCTTCAGATGGCTAATTCCAGTTGTCAGTTATTGTAAGCCACCTTAGATTTGATTAACTCGTAGACACGAACAATATCTGCCCTCTTCACCTGTATATTAACAACCCAATTTAGAAATGAGGGACTCAAACAAGGTGCTAAGTTTGAGGAACCTACTTTAGGTGGCCAGGTAACTAACTGTTTTTTCTTATGACACTCTTTCTTTACCATGGCCCCTTTCTCACCGCTTCTATCTCATACCTTTGATTTACAGATTGATTTAATTGTGAAGCTTTATTGTGCTTCTTTCTCTTCATCTTTGATCTTTTAAATTCCTACTACTTAAAATGTATTTTCAGTTAATTGTATAGTGGCTGCTAAAAATTAACATGAGTTAACACTGAATACTTGAAGAGCAATAAACATAATCTCTAAGTAAAACTAGTTGACTTTTAATATATGTATAATTTTCACATTTGAATCATTGCATCAAAGATGTCTTAATGTTTAGTATGTCAGATGAAAAATAAAATATGACCTAGATATCAGAACTCTTCATAACAATGAAATGAAATGAGATTTCATTTAACCAATATGATCTTTTAATTACATTTTTATTCATCTTGCACCACTAACTAATAGGGTTATGAGATAGTACATTTAACAAGGCCTGCATCTGAGTGTTTTACTATAGCCATATAAGATGTAAAAATCTAACACTGATGATATCTATTTTGTGAAACAACATACATAAGGAAAGAAATTTAAGTGGAAGACATTAAAACATAGGTTAGAAAATAAGTTAAAAAAAAATCAGAAGTTCATACTAACCTGGATGTGGTGGGGCAGAGGGAGAATCACCAAATACCACTTGCTAATGAAAAAGCACTAAACTTGGAGGTGAATTAATACAAATCATAATTAAAACCCCTCTAATTAGTTGCATTCTCATATTTCAGTTTTTAATGTCATCAAGAAACCCAGTTTAGCTTCAACTCTGCTTTCATGGCTTTTCAAGATTTCAGAGTTAAGTGGCTACTAGGTATATAACAGTACAGTGACAATAATGAATTTACTGGGTAAAGAAAGGTATCCTCTTGTCCAGTTCAAACAATGGCAGTCTAATATTGAAAGAGATTGTTTTACCCATGAAGGCTCACACTATATGTCTTATTCACTGTGTCTCTATATTGATTGGGCTATGATAGGGGTTTTCAGGTCTTTGTTAAAAATTTTAGCCTGGTGTTGCCCCATCTTATCACCAATCATTTTAATTCCATAAAACAGACTTTTCTTTGATGAGTAGTCTAAGAATCAAATATCCTAGCAACTACCTTTTCTTATTGTCTCTACCAATAGGACCAGTATCTAAAAATAAAGGCTAAGAGAAATTAGAATTTCATTTTTCCTAATGAAAGAATTAAATATGACAATTACTTAAAGTAATAGTAATGTCTTCACTGTATTAAAAAAAAAATCACCCAGTTCTATTTCTTTTTAACAAGAAACTGGACAAGAAATTCTGCAATCACAAGACAAATGTGGCGTCACGCTAAGGTGACATGCTCGTTTTTGTTCTTCCCAAGAACATCTTCAGTTGTCAGTGCTTGAAAATGACAAAAGGTAAATAAATAACTACATGAATATAAAAATTCATGTAGCTACTGTAGCTTTTATACCTATCATGTCCCAGCACTGAAATTGGTTTTCAGTAAATATTAACTATCACGTCTCACACTACTAATAGCATTTCCACAGATTGGAAATATAGGTCATAGATCTGAAAAGAGTGTTGATTATTCTAAGTGATGCATATGGCTGGGTATTCTTTCAATACTGAGAACAGTCGTTTATATCTTACAAATTAATAAGAAATATTTGTAACATAGCACTCTTCCCAAAAACACATTATTAAAACCAGAAAAAGGCATTTTTCTCTTTAAGAAATGTCACAAATATAATATGATTCTACTTCACAATAGCCTTTTAGTCTCTAATAATCAGATTTAGCTTATAAAGTATTTCTTAAAGACAAAAACCCTTCTTATCAAATACTGAGATAACCTCATTTCTTAAAAATAATAATAATTTTAAAATAGCCAGCATCCTTGTGTATTAGACAGGGTTAGATTCTGGTGACTGCAATTTCAAAACAGTGTTGGGAGTATAAAGTAAATGTGTGAATCATCCTAGATAAAATAGGGAATGGGGAGATCTGAAAAGAACTAAAGAACAGATGCCCTGCCTAAATGTGTTAACATTAAAATAGTTTCAGACACATAGACTGATGATACTGAATAGGGAGTCTAGAAAGAAAACCCCAAATATACAGTCAATTAATATTTGATAAGGGAGCCAATAATACTCAATGAGAAAAGGACAGCCTCTTCAACAAATAGTGATGTGAAAACTGGATAACCACAGACAGAAAATAGAATTGGACCCCTATGTTACACCACCAACAAAATTAACACAGAATGGATTAAAGACTTAAACGTAAAACCTTATACTGTAAAAATCCTAGGAAAAAAACCTAGGGAAGAAGCTCCTTGTCATTGGTCTTAGCAATTTTTTTTTTTTTGGAGATGACACAAAAGCACAAGAAACAAAAGCAAAAATAAATAAGTGGGGCTACATCAAACTAAAAGCTTTCCACACAGTAAAATAAACAATTAAAAAAAAAAATGAGAAGGCAACCTGCAAAGCAGGAGAAAATATATGCAAACCATATATCTGTTAAGGAGTTCATGCCTAAAACATGTAAAGAACCTACACTACTCAATAACAACAAGAAAATCTGATTAAAAAATGAGCAGAGGAACAGAACAGACATTTTCCCAAAGAAGACATCCAAATGGCCAACAGGTACTTGAGAAGATGCTCAACATCACTATTCATCAGAGAAATGCAAAACAAAACACAAGGAGATATCATCTCACACCTTTTTGAATGGCTATTATCAAAAAGATAAGAAATAATAAGTATTGGCAAGGATGTAGAGAAAAGGGAATCCTTGTGCACTATTGGTGAGAATGTAAACTGGAGCAGCCACTATGAAAAATAACAGGGAAGTTCCTCAAAAGATTAAAAATACCTTAAATTAGAACTACCAAATGATTCAGCAATCCCAGTTCTGGGCATATGTCTAAAGGAAATGAAAACAGAATATCAAAAAGATATCTGCACCCCCATGTTCATTACAGCATTATTCACAATAGCCAAGATATAGAAACAGTGTCTGTCAACAGATGAATGAATAAAGAAAATGCGCACACACACATACACACATATACACACATATATATATATACATCCATATATATACACACATATACACACACACTATGGAATATTATTCAGCCATGACAAAGAAGGAAATTCTGCCACTTGTGACAGCATGGATGAACCTAGGACATTATGCTGAGGACATTATGCTGAGTCAAATCAGACAGGGAAGGATAAATACTTTATGATATCACTTATATGTGGAATCTGAACAAGCCAAACTCATAGAAACATTGAGTAGAATTGTGGTTACCAGGTGCTGGGAGTGGCGGAGTCAGGGAGATACTGTTTAAGGCTACCAACTTGCAACTAGTAGATACATAAGTTCTGGAGATCTAGCATAGAATGCAAGATAGTGATTATAGTCAATAATACTGTATTATAAACTTAAAAGTTGTAAGAGACTAGATCTTAATTGTTCTCACCACAAAAAATAAATGAGAATTATGTGACATGATAGATATGTTAGCTAATACTATGTTCACAATCATATTGAAAAATATATCAAATCAACATATACACTTTAAAATTATGTAGTGTTATATGTCAATTATATCTCAATAAAAATAAAGTGATTTTATGCATTGAATTGACTAAAGAATATATATTTGTGGGTCATATATTGACTTCTGAAATAAAAAAACCCTGGATTCAAATTTCCCATATGAACGGCCATAAAATCTTTAGAAATGTATCAAATATTTTTTGAGGCTCAGATACTTGGTTTGTGAAGTGAGGATAATAACACTTCTCTCACAAGTATATGGAAAATAGAATATGAAAATACATATTAAAAAGTGCCTAGTACAATGTCTCACAAACAGTAGATACTCTGTATATCTTAGAATCCTTTTACCTTCACTCTGGCAATCTCAGCCTATCAGTTAGGATGACTTTGGGTCAAGTGCAATAAAAAAGTCTCAAATGGCTTCTAAAAAAGAAATTTATTATTTCATATATTGAGTAGTCCAGGAATGAGGCATTTACATGATTGGTTTCTTCAATGGCTTAACCATGTCTTAGATCTTACGTTTTCTTCACTTTTCTACTCTGACATTCTCAATGACCAATTGAAAAAGTAGATCCCTTTCCATTTGGTCTCATCTTACAGTAGAGGAAAAATCTTCCTAGAAGTCCCTAAGCAGAATTCATTTCAAAACTCTTAGACATAATTACAATGCAATCTCCATGTATATCTTCATGCTCTATTCAAGATCTAACAAGGAGAATGGACTATAGTGATTTGTTTAGACCTAGATTGAGCTCTGAGCCACAGACAGGATCATCTTCCCTGAGGGATGGGTAGAAAAAAAAAAACCCTGTATAGTTAAGCAGAGAGAAAAGGTAATGGGTTTTGTTTGGCAACCAGTTGGCTATACCCACACTGAGTTCTTTAAATACTTTAATTTTTCCTTCCAGTAGTTTTATTCTTAGCATGAATATTCAAGTAGAAGAAGAATTCTTGGCTGACAGTACTCAGATTTCCACCATGAGACATTCAAGTATCAAACTAAATGAATGGATTAGCCTAGACTTAGTAGTTTTTACAGTGTATTACTTTAAAGAACCCTGTTTTGAAGTAAAATTTTCTAGAGAAATCTGTGTATTTAAGAGATAAAAGTAGATCTTCCCTGGTTGAAATGAAGCATGGCATATTCTTGTGCGCCAGCTCACTATATGCCACTTCGAGCCACCTATTCAGAACACTTATTAGGAACACCAGTATAATAGACCTTTAGAGTTCCTTCTAGCCTTTCAACTTTTGTCTATGAAATTGTCAGTAAGTCATCCTGCAGCAATTTGCTATCACATCAGTTTGTTCCATGATGTCCTTGCTGGGCTGAATATATTTATGATGGGACAAAGGGATGGTACAAAGATATCAGACAAATGACCATATAACAAAATTGAAATAGGCTAGTTTTAAGGAAAATGCAAAATCCAAACCAAACCAAAACAACAAAAAGAAAATGTTGTAAGTTTACCCTGAAGCAACACGGGAGCAGAGCAGGAGAGCTCTGGTCCTCTAGAAAGGCAGGTGTCAAAGTTACCAAGACTGCTCCACAATTCACAGAATCTAATGGCAGGTCTCAAAGTAGTGAAGTTGATTAAAGCTGCAGCTGCTAATCACAGGTAAGGGGTAGGTCCTGAATGGATAACCTGGACCGTAGTTTTTTTAAGCAATTTCTGTGTGAATTTTGGTTTTATCAATAAGTGGGTCAGTTTTTAAAAGAAAACAGGTAATTTTAAGAAAAAAATAGATATTCTTTAATTAAACCATATTAGGAGAACAGGAAAAATGTATTACCTTGTTCAAAATAAACTAGCTGACCAATAAAAATTTTCTCAAAAGATCAAAATATTGTCTAATTTGATGTCATAAATACAAAAGCTGTATGAAAGGCCTGGGAAATAGTAAACCTCAGTAGATATTTATCAAATTTGTTAATGAATCTGAATCTCACAAAACAGTGGATCTTAGGGTCAATTGCTCAGAGGAAGGGTGAAACTTACAGATGGACTAATAGGCAGTTGCTTACTTGAAGTGACATCTGAAATCATGAAGGATGCTGGCCTGTTAGGGGGAATCTGAAGTTCTCCAGGGGGGTTCTGAATCTCCAACTGTAATATCACATAGGTGTTTTTCTTACTTATTAAGATACTTTAAAATCTTTTCCTTAAGCTGATATAGGCCAAAGCTTAGCATTGAGCTATAATGCATAAACATGCTAACCCCAACCCTTTACTGAGAGATCCTACAACCTCCTCATATGGAATATGTCTCTTTAATCTTTTTAGGGAAAGATCTTTAAGTCCATTTAACCTTCAAAGGTAGACTAATGGAATATTATATCACGGCAGGGGGATCTTAGTGGATTTATTCAATATCCTAGGTTCCCCCAGGTTAACCGTCTCCACTCATCCTCCAACAATTCAACTCTTCAAAAGGTTATGAGACTTAAACAAAATATATCTTTTATGATTGATGGAATAAATCATCCAGATGAACTTCTAGAAACGCTGGGCTCCAATGTGATTCTCTAGACCCCTGCCATGATATGTTCTGCCCCCAGCGTAAGTCACTCACCTAAAACCTCTGGTATTTAAGTTTCAGTGTTTAGGAAAAGGACTAAAGAGTCATGCATGGAATATTTAAACATTAGTTTAGAATTTTAGATGACTGGGAAAAAGAGAGCATGTTAGACCTTCAAATACATTTCTATTTCGGGTGGCCCTAAAATTTCATCTTCAGATCAAAGCGAACTCATATTTATTGAGTGGAGTCATCCCTAATTTGAGGCAGATCCCAAAACATTTAATCTAAGTCATCATTCCTACACACCTGTTCACTTTTTTGAATTCCCACATTTTACGTATAACTTTGAACTTGCATTTTTTGGTATGTTCTGATAAAGATAAATTATTTGTCTATGGATATCTTGGCTAAGATACAGTTTAAGGAAGATCCAGTACCATGGAGTGGGTCATGATATATCAAAAGAGAAAAAAGCAAATATTAATACTAAGTGAGGCAACAGTAAAGGTACAAAGCCCTTGGAAGTTTGACCTGCAAGGAAGGTGGGAGTGTGTATCTGAGGAACAGCACTAAGTACCCTGGGGTTGGCAGGTTTGGTGAAGGAGGTACCTCGAACTGGAATTGGGAAGAATACAGAAGACAAATGAGAGAGAATTGACAATATCGCATATGTCTAGCCCTGCTTAAAAGTACAAAAAAATGTTAAGTACAAATAGAAAAAGGTCAACAAAATTATGGAAGATCTTTATGCTTATTTCTTTATTTAAAATATACATTGTATAATATATATTCCACTTTCTTCATGGAACTTTATGAAGTAATTGGAAGGATTAAGTGAGTTCATTATGTGAAAATATTTTGTAAATGATGGCTGTGCTGGGGGTTCCCATGACTACCCCACATTTGGAGATTCACTGGAGATAACCATAGTAAGCATATATAGCCAGATCATAAGCTAAAAAAGACACAGGCAAAGTATGGAAGAATCCATGTGCAGAATTCCTTATGCTTTCTCCCTTCCATGAGGGGTAACACAGATAGCATTCTTCTTCCAGCAATAAACATGCAACAACAGGTGTACAATGTTTCATCAAGGGAAGCCCGTTTGAGTCTGGTATCCAAAGTTTTTATATGAAGCTGGCTGTGTAGCAGGTACCCGCTGACTAGGACTTCCAGACTCACAGAAGGAAAGCAGGTACACAGCATAAGCCACAGTGTTTGCACAAACAATGCAGGTATGGAAAACCATTCTTATCAGTTGGGGAACTGTGGGAACACTCCAGAAATACAAGTTTCCAGACAGAAGTCAAGGACCAAACTAGCGAGCAGGACTTTCTACTTTTTAGGCTTGTTATGTTAACTCTTTTCTGTATGATAGCAGTTGTAAAATAGCATGTCACATATTATTTCATAATGTAAATTAATAAATAATAAAAATAGTAAGTGATAATAAATAGGAATAACATAAATTAATAAAGGCTATGTAAAATGATATCACTAAATAATAAAGTTTGAGTTTTAGTAAGGAATAATGTGTAAGAAACAAAGGCAAAAAAGGAATCAAATAGTTAAACATAACATAAGTAAGAGAAAGATAAAATAATTTCCCCTCACTAAAAAGGAAGCCAATTTTAGCAACATAGGAAAAACACCATTAAACAACACTGGAAAAATACCATTTACCTTTATGACTTCTATGGTTCCAAAAGCATTTAATTATAATAATTTTTGGTGGTTAAACCTCAAGTGTTGTAAGATCATCTATAAATTATGTTAAAAATTCTATGATTCCCTATCATATATTGCACATGCTAAACTGTTGATAGGTTAGTCTTAAACCCAATACATTTGGCATTGAGTCTGCTCAATTCACAGCTAAGAAAAATGGAGAAAACATGAAGAGTTTTCACCAAAGTGCCCCCAAAATGCTTATAAAATTCAGACATAAGATCTAAAGGGAAAGGTTAAAAGTACTTGAGTTATTGAAGGAGTAGACAAGTGAATGACTCAAAACTCTCTTTAAGTATATAAAGGGCACTTATATAGATTCTCTGCACCAAAGAAAGCCCCAGAGGCTTGATCTAAAACATGGAGGATTAGATTAGATAAAAGGAAGAAATTATGGACAGTCAGAGTTGTTTAACACAGATATGTATTACAGATTCTCTTTTGGAAACATTAAGACTGGAGGGCTTATGTAGCAAAGAGTTTAAAATCAATCCAAACTGCCTACGTCTGAATCTACCTCCTATTAACTGTGTAACCTTGAACACAGTGTTTAACTTTGTGCCTCAGTCTCCTCATCCATAAAAATGAGAGAGTAATCACATTGTCGTGAATGGAAAATACATGTTAAAGCACTAGCATAGGCCCTGCCATCTCTACAGGTGCTAGATGCCCATTAGCTAATACTGCCACTTTCTGTGGGTAACATACTATGTGCCCATGTGTTATGTAAGAGGGACAGCGGCGCAACAAGGTTATAGAGATGAATCACAAAGAAACATATGAACTAGTACAGAAGGCAGTCATAGACTTATCTATAAATCATATCTGGGAGCTGGTCCTGAGCACTGACAGTCTGAAAGGGGACAGACGTAGATGCCACCATTCAGATGGTGAATTAGACCATGATGTTTCATGTACATTGGGTATGGAATTGTAAGTGATAATGTGGGGATAGAGTGCGAGGAAGTCAACAGTGGAACCTGCTTCACCCCCATTTAATGGGATTGCTTCCAGCACACTGCAACTTGCTATAGGTTACATCAACCTATTTGAGTGAGTTTATAAAAGTTTGGTCGTGTGGGTAATTTCCATGTGTGTGTGTGTGTGTGCGCGTGTGTGTGCGTAGGGTGGCATTTGATCCTATCTAAAAACTATCTAAGACCTACTGATGATTGCCACCTCTACATAGCCTCTGCTTCAGCCACTCCCTCTCAGTGTTTAACTTAACTGGTAACTTGAAAACAAGTGTTAAATATTATATATAATACAATTTTGTCCTTAAAATGCAGAAAAGTTTTTCACTTCTTAACATATATTAATAATAATTTATAACTAATTTCTAGGGACAAGTACATTGTAGAATATAGCTGTTATAAATGTCTGTTATGAGACATTAAAAATGAAATATTTAAAATATTTTTCCCATTGCTCTTCCTGTTTCAACCCTCAAAAATGAATAAAATCCATATCTAGGCACTTTTGGTTATGTGAGCATATCTAAAAATGTCAGCATGTAACATTGCATCAGGTATAGACAATATTAAATAATATTAAAATTTTCTTAATGATAAACTTTTTATTGTTTGAAAACACAATTGAAATAGACAGAGAGTCCCAGAAACATATCAATGAGTCTGTGATTTGGATTATAACTGAATTGGAGGTTACAGTTTCTGTTAGTATAGGGTAAATCGGATTACCTTCAAATAAGTTGGACAGAACTGAAGCTAGTGAACTCTGATTTTTCACTAAAGTAGAAGTTATTTTCTAAACATTCTACTGTGAAATTTGCCTACAGAAAGGAAAAAGAAAAGCAAAAATGATTTACCAACTGAATAAGCCAAGGCAGTTTTACTGTGTGTGCATTCTTAATGCTTAATACAACAATGGACCACCTTTTGGATTGAAGTAGAAGATGGCTTTTACATAATGCTTTCCCACAAACAAAAGTAAAATATGGGAAGGAGAATCTAATTGTCACTTTCTACTCTCATATTATCTTTCCTCTGCCTTGAGCTGTAGTTCACTTAAAAAGTAACTTTTCGTGGAGAATAGATATGCAAAGTTTAATAAGAAATAAAACTTGACCTTTAGAGGATACATAGCACTTATGTGATGAATAAAGAGAAAATATTGTAAGCATTAAGGTAAAAGATTCAAAATATATGCTGGCTGTGTCCCCAAACAACTCTTGACTAGATTTTTCCAGATGCTTATATTTTCCATAGTATAGTGCATCCAAACCACACAATAATAGTCATGGGTCATCATTCATCATCACTATCAGCCTAACAATAAAAATAATACTGCATGTCTTTGATTTTATTTTTCTGCAGCAAAATCATTGATATAAAGTTTCTACAATCCAAATCTCTCTCTAAATATACTGAGACATCTCTACGCATTGATACAAAGAGATAAAATGCTTAAAACACTAATGTAAATTAAAAACATATCTTGATTTAAGTGTTACTAAACAGTAATGTTTTACATTCCTATTCTCTGTATATCTCTAGAGCAATGGTCCCCCCAAAATGGGGCAATGCTCTCCTAAGTGTGCACAAAAGGATCCACTGGGTTAAAGAAATATGATGTTAGAACGTCTCCTTCTATTCATTGCTTTAACTTAAAAGTAAGAAGAAATAAAGCTAAGCTTTTTAAAAATTTTTATTTTATATTGGAATATAGTTGATTAACAATGTTGTGTTAGTTTCAAGTGTACAGCAAAGTGATTCAGTTATACATATACATGCATCTATTCTTCTTCAAATTCTTTTCCTATTTAGGTTATTACAGAATATTGAGCAGAGTTCCCTGTGTTATATGTCGGTCCTTGTTGGTTACCTATTTTAAACATAGCAGTGTGTACATGTCAACCCCAAACTCCCAATCTATCCCTCCCCCTCTTCTGCACCCCCCCCCAACCATAACTTCATTCTCTAGGTCTGTGAGTTTGTTTCTGTTTTGTAAATTGTATCATTATTTTTAAAGATTCCACATACAAGCCATATCATCTGATAATTATCTTTCTCTGTCTGACTTACTTTACTTAGTATGATAATCTCCAGTTCCATCCATGTTGCTGTGCTGGGCCCTTATTTGGTGAGTATGTCAAAGTTCTGTTTCTACAAAAGTTGGAGGAATCTCAAGGGAAAAGTTGAAGTGGCAGAGAGTAGAGGCTGGCAATGAAGTCCTACCTTGCTCTCACTTGACATTTTTGCTTTCAGTATATTCTAACTTGCTGCAGTTTATAAGGATGGGTCTGGTTAAGAGAGTTTATAAATTATATTACCTACTTTTATTTAAACTAACCCTTATGAAAAGCAACACGACTTTAAAAAGGTTCTTCAAAACTATTGAGGAAAATACTAATGAGGCAAGCACAGGAAAACAGCAAGAGAATGGCTGAGCCAGTAAGTCCCCTAGTACAAGTTCTTCACTCTTATTATGCAGTAGGAACCGTGATGATCTAATCAAATCTGACAAGAAGTTGGCAAAAAAATACAACAATATCAAGTAAACTATGCAATATAGATTTATGTCCACTATCATTAATGACAAACCTTGCCTCAGCAAGGTTTTATGCTTGAAATTTTTGCTAATAATAGAACTGCACTTTAATGCAATTTACACATAGGTTTTGTTTTGTTTTTTTTAAACAATGGGGAATCCGGTTTAAAGGTTAAAAATCATTGCTCCAGTGAGCAACTGAACAAATGCTTTAGACTAAATTAGACATTTTAACAAAGTTAAATAATAAAATTTATTTTTCCTACATTCCCTAAACTAATGGCCTATACCGGTATTTGCTTGGATTGGTCTATTGCTTTATAATGAATAATATAATTCAAATATGCATGGCCAGTTGTATACACATTTGAGCATTGAGAATTTGAAATAATACAACACATTACTTTATGTGGAAAATTTCAGATAATTTCCTCCAAAATAATAAGTAATAAATAATAAAAATTAAAATCAAATCAATAAATACTTTCAAAGCTTGCAAACTAAATGAGTTGCTCCTGTGTTTAGACAAATGCCACTTTTACTAGTTTCTGGTGCACCTCACTTTCGTTTATAGACGCGGGGACTTCTCTGAGTGATTTTCATGACTATTGGGCTATTTCAACATTAACGGTTATTATTAATCAAAATTTACTTTTGCAACTATAACAATGTCAACCAAAGTTCATCACATGATTGTTCTGATCATGCGTCTAAAAAATTATGCCTGACAGTCAATTACTTTGATTAACTGTGATAAAATTCTTTGAAGAAAGCAAAATTAGTGCCATAACACACAGCATTATTAGATATATCATTTGAAATATTGAAGTTAAGGCTGAGAAAATAAAATGTGTCATTAAGGCAAAGTATATCACAATGGTTATATATTTAGGTATTTTGAAAATATGTTCTTCATATTTTAATTTATACTCTAATATATTTTATACATTATTTCATTATTTTCATTTATTTCATTATTCTATTAGACAATTATAAAAATATTTAATTATATGAGACCTTTAAAAATGTTTTCCTTGAATGAAATATGACTTTCATCTACTTCTCAAATACCAATAATATATTTACATGTGATTTTTAAAGCAGAATTACCAATTGTGTTTGACTTGATTAGAATTAAAATTTGTTTTCACCTGCTCGGTATCCAACAGTTGAACAGTGGGAATTCAGCCTAGTGAATCTGTACAAATATTAAAAAGTTAGTCATGGCTAACTTAGCAGTTAAAATTATATGTGATCATTTTTATCTGACAGTTTATGTTTCAATGATTATTTCAAGTATGTCCCAGAATTATCATCCTCAAGGAAACACGTATTATTTAAAATCCTGCCCCAAATTCTTAAACGTATCTCTATTAAGAAAGTAGTGGCAGAAAATAGAACTTCATCAATTCCTGTATTAGGTTCCTGCCTTCAGATTGCTCTTAAGGTAAATCATTTAAACAAGGTGTTTTGAATTATTTCAAATATTGTTGTTTGCTGAACAAATAACTTAAAGTTTTGACATATTGTACACGTCACAAAAGGGAACAAGATCGTCAATATTTTCTTGTGATAATTTCTGGCAAGAAGTAATGAAGTTTATATTAGCAAACATTTTTTCTTATTAATATGATGAGTTAGAGATCTCAGATAAATAAGTTTTCTATTTTTTTCTGATTTAAATAGGTAAACACATATGAAAATTCATTCGAGAGTTGAGATGAATGTATTCACCAAAATCTTTTCTGGGAAAAATCTTTTTAAAAATAAATTATTCCTGTATGTGATTACAGGTAGTTTCAATTAGCATGTGTTTACACAGTTAAAATATCTATATGGATGTGATATTACAAATATAATGGGCACAACACAGGACATCTTCTCTGTCTTTTCAATGCTACATTATAATATTTAAATTCAAAGGAACCACAATTAAACATTGTCTAAACATACTAATTTATTAAGTTATTCAGGGATACTTTTTTAAACTAGGAATACATTTTCCCCTACAGTAGGCTTATTTATATCCAAGATCTAATTTCCCACTTTGAATAACCTAAATGTAAAAGATGTCTAAATCAAAGAAAATACATTTGGATTCTTTCAAATAAACAGGGGTCATATCTGTCTTTTTCATTGTTATATCCCTTGTGACTCTAATGGTGCTTGGCTAGTAGTTGGCACTCAATAAATATTTGTAGACTGAATGAACCTATTTTTTTAAACAAATCTAACAATTACAAAATCTTGGACAACTCATACTTTTCTTGGTTCACCTATCCTTAAATATGTAAAATAGTTAAAAGTTGTAATAAGAATTCATATATGTGAAAGAACTATGCAAAATTTAAAGAGCATGGAATAGGTAACATTACTCTTATCTATGCCATTTTGAATATGAATGATATGCTTCTGTTTTCATATTTCCTTTCTGATTCTCACTATCTTTCTTCCCTTAGAATTTTCAGATGTATCCCTAAATCCATTAAAAATTTCAACTTCTTTGGGCTGAGAAAAATGATGTTCCAAAAAAGTCTGCAAGATAGTTTTGCATAACAGCTCCAAGGGTAATCATATACCACCAAATGAGAAAAAATTAGTATTTAAATTTTTTAAATTATTGCCTTATAGAACTTTGAAGAAAAAATATTAAAATATGTTATGCTTCTAAATAAGTTATTCAATGGCCGTAAAGGAAATTTTTAAAAAATTGTTTTTAGACATCTCTAAGCTAGTTTTATGCTTATGCTATTTAGTTTAGTTTTGTTCTACTTTCACTTTCATTGATGTGTGAGGTCTTGACTAGCATAAAAATTATTCTTAATGTGATTTAATTTTTTTACATACTAAGAAAAGGCTATTTGTTATGTATAAATATTGCAAATGAACACACCCCTTCCATAATTCAATAGTGTATTTCACTGGTACTTGATAAATGTAGTACATATAAAAACCTAAGTAGGATTGACAGCATTTCTAAGGAAACACATAAATTTAATGTATTAATTAAATTAAATGTATTAATAATAGTAATTTTTAAATTAATGATGATGATTTCATAAATGAGGAAATGAGATTCAGAAAGCTTAAAATGAATTGCTAACTTTCCCAAGAGAGCAAGAGTGTGAAGTGGGATTTGAATCCAGTTTATCACCAATGCCGATGTTTTGTTTATTCAAACTACAGTGCCTCACATATAGTAATACATTTTGTCAAATAAAACTCTGGAAATAGCTCTGACTATTTCAACTCCCATGTTAGTGTGACACATGAAAACACTAATGTTTTACTAGATGAATAGGCATATGTAAAATAATATTTATTAATCACAATAGTATTAATGAATGGTATGTGTAAAATAATATTTATTAATCGCAATAGTATTCTAAAAATCATACTAAGGGCAAAGAGGTCTTCAAAAGGAAGAGCTGCGTCTGAAAAGTGAGTGAACATTTAGATCACTTAAACTATTAGCAACACTACTTTCTATTTGCATAGTATTTACATAGCACTACATATTTTTTCTCATTTATTTTAATAATCATTTAAATATATTTCTCATTTAAAAATAATAAATGAATAAATTAATTCTAAGGATAATTAAGCTATTTGCTAAATACCCCCAATATAATAAGTATCAGAGCTTTATCTCTTGATAAAGAGATTTATTTCTCCCACATCGAATTAGTAATTCTTAACCCAGGAGTCTAAAAATCCCTGTAATTTTATATATAACTCTGTGTGTATACTGCCGATATATTGGCCTCATAACTTTCCATAAACTCTCAATCAACTTTATAATTCAAAACTCTTAAAGAATCACAGTTGACTCTTTTATAAAAATAATATGGTAGTTTAACATATTTTCAATTGTTAATGTTACTGAGGTATTTCTTCAGTATTCTGGAAAGACACTGGATTTCATATATAATTTATTGGAATCTCAGGACTAAATTGAAAAGTGATGAACCATGGCTATTCAATGCCTGATAGTACTCAAATAATGGACACAAACACACGTTTCATACAGTGAGTTTATTCTTAGGATCCTCCAGAAATGCCCTTTTAGGCATGGTGGGGACAGGTAAAGGGCACTGCACTGGGAGAAAGGGGTGGGACTCTACAGAGGCGATCATGATGTTCTTAGGCAACTCTTATTGTTGGCAGTGGTTGGTGCTCTGCCCTGAACTGAAGGAACCACAGTCAGTACCCTCCTCACTGAGAATGGGCTCTCTTTCCATTTCCAGTCCATTCTCTCCTTGTGAGTGTCAAGGGTAAATTCTTTCCAAAGCTTCTGCTGCACTCCAGCTCCTCAGCAAGCTGGAATATTCGTTCTCAAAGATACCAATGTTTCAGACAAATTAAATCAGATTCAATCCCCCTCTTCTTTTCCCTTAATCCCACTACCTCCTAAAAAAAAAAGTCCTTCATCAGAATTTGTTCAAATCTTCCCCAGATTATTTTAATTGGCAACCAAGGTTAAGAACCATTGGTCTAGAGCTTCTCTGTTCAGTAAAAGCCATCTTAGGTGGGTAAAAGCCCATGAGAGTTCATTAACACATATAGAGAACTGGCAGAGTATCATTCCCAAATAGGAATTTTTAAGTTTAGTTTCTTCTTTTCTTTTTTTAAAATTTTTTATTGGAGTATAGTTGATTTACAATGTTGTGTTAGTTCTGGGTGTACAGTTATACACACACATATATATATATACTCACACATACATATATATACATATATATATATATATAAATATACATACATTCTTTTTCAGATTCTTTTCCCATATAGGTTACCACAGAGCATTGAGTAGATTTCCATGTGCTATATAGTAGGTCCCTGTTAGTTATCTATCTTATATACATAGTAGTGTGTATATGTTAATCCCAATGTCCCAATCTATCACTTCTCCCCACGTTTTTCCCCTTTGGTAACCATAAGTTTGATTTCGAGATCTTTTGTTTCTTTATCCCTGTTTTGGGTGCCAACATCCAGCTAACACAGCTACCAAAGCCTCATCTCTTTCAGGGGATCTATAAAGCTCTCACTAGTTCACCAGATCCTAGGTTGCAGGCCTGTGGGGACCATAATTAGAGATTTAAGAAATATATATAATTTTTAGCTCTTTGTGAATGGGAACCTCAATTTGTCTTTAGCACATGTAACTTTGGAAGGATTTAGAAACACTTTCCTGAACACAAAAGGGAACTCCCTATATTTTATGTTGGACCACTTGTTTAAAAACTTGAATATTGTACAAAACATACTGATGTATTGCAAACTTGTTCTATCTTACCTGATATTTTGTCAGAATGACAAAAACCTGTCCTCTTCCAAGGTAAAATAGCTATGCTAATTTGTTAGCCCTTTTGTTGTCTGGTTATCAAAAGACATGAATGACACTTAGGATCTGAGAGCATGCAAATTATTTCTTAATCTTTATATATTCCCTGAATTGTCAATTAGGCTAAGAAGTGAGAAGGGAGGAAAAGCATTATTCCTAACAAATCAGCATAGCTGATAAATGCTTTTTTCAACTACACTACTGTATAGATTTTTTTTTCAATTTACAGTGAATATCATTCATGTTGTCCACTACAGAAATAAGTTTTCCCTAGAGCATTTCCCTCTCACTGTTCTAGTTTTAGGCATATCACTCACTGTAACAGCTGAGATTTATGCAGCTTTTCAACCATCTTTAAGCAAGGATATTCAGATGCTTTAGCAGCTGCCTGGCTTCTTAAGAACTCACTAATCCTTTAATCTCCAGACACTTTTTTTTCATAAAAGATTCACAAGCAAAACAAATGCAATATGGATCAAAAAATTTAATCAGAATGCTTAAAATGCAATTACATTCATCAGGGTGTTCTGTTAGGCTGAGTATTAAATCTGGGCTTTATTCAATATCCTCCTTTTATTATAAAGCAATATTTTTCCACTCTGTAAACCATCTGATCCCTAGGCTAATGTCCTCTCTGCGAAATATTAAAAAGAGAGAACACTATGAAAAATGAGCTGGAAAAATATTCCACTTATTTCAATGAAAAAAGTTCAAATCAGACTTTTTCTGAAATCTTGTCTGATAAATGACCAGATAATTTGACCGTCTGGAATTCTAAAGTTATGCTTTCAAACAGTAGCTACAGGATTGTCATCCTACTTTAAATGTCAAATGTATATCCTCCTACACAACCCCTCAACTGAATAAAAAATGTCGACAATTTAAATTTGAAAATAATAGTCTATTGTTCCAAATTCAGTATGTGCAAGGTTTAAAGGAATGTTGGCTTCTTCATGCAAGCAGAGTAGCCTCATAAGTTAAAAAAAAAAAAAAAAAGAATCCATCTTGTTTATATTTCTCCAATTCTCTATTTCACATCTAATAGCATTCAACTGTAACAATAGCTTTGAAATAAAGAGCTGTCCAGCACAGCATGATTTGAAACAGCTGGGTGCTTCTTCTAAGTCTACACCCTAGCTATAACATGGTGGTTTGAGTTTTGTAAGACATATGGAAGTTAAGTGAAGCAGTGGAAGGAGTTCAGGGATTTCCCCTGACAAATGCCATCGTTGGAGTAAGGGAAACTTACTCAAAGATGCAGAGGCACTTAGACCTGAAGCTTCGCTTAATATTTAATGAATTGTTCATAAAATTTGTAAGTGGCCCAATTATGCATTAATCCAATTTATCTATCTTTCTTCCCAAAGTGAACTTCTGCAAATTAAAGAAAATAGCTTTTTTAATTCCAATTTTTCACATTAGGTAAAAATAGAAACAATTGATCAATGCATTATCATAATCCTTTAATCAGTAATCAAGTGATTATTACAATAACATTAAAATCTATTATGTATAAATAATTCAGTTGCCCCTTATTATACTCCCAACTGAGTCCACATGACAACACCGCAAAGACCCGCAAGTAAATTAAAAGTTTCAAGTGGCTCAATGTACAACTGGCTGTACATTCTCTAAAGGCTAGGAAACTGCCCCAGGCAAAGATACTACACTACGATTGCTGTTATTACTGGTAGAGATAGGTCTCAATTTTTGAGGCCTTTCTATGTGCCAGGCTCAATATGCATTATCTTATTAAGTCTTTGTAATAGCTTCATGATGTTGTTCGGTGTGTACTATAAACATCTCACCTAGTCCACTTTGTCTAACTTTCATATACATGGTTATTATAATTACTCATGTTACAGATGAGAAATCTAAGAACTAGAAAGGTTATATACCTTGAACAAGGACACACAGCAAGTAAGAGACAGAGCTGGGCTTCAAAGTCAGGCTGTCTGACTTGAGCCCATGCTCGTATTTTCTAGAATAATGCTGCCTTCCAATATCCCCCTATACCCTGGAATTGATTCTGTATCTGGATCTATTTGTCACAAGATATTTTTTTGAAACATAGAGCTTGAAATGTTATCTCCCTGATATTAGGCTCAAGAAGTAAAATATCTAGAAATGTTGACCCTGGCTAAAGTGGATCCATTTCTTTATGCAGAGGATGTGCCCCCTTGTGTCATGTGCAGGATAAGCCATGGCCAGGCATGGTGTAGCCTGGATAACACAGGAAAAAATAGAACAAAAATGCCTGCAAGTAGTAGGGTACTACAAGAATTCTCCCTTGTATGGAGACTGAAACTGAACCTTGAATCAGAATATGGATCCTAATCTAGCCTAAGGGATTAAGATGCTACAGATCCAGTGCTTTCTGACCTTGTACGTTTCTCAAGTCTCTGCCGGCTGCATTGACTACCTGACTTAGGAAGTGCCTCTTTAGGAACAGATAAGCATTTGGAGAGCAATATCTATTAATTTTTATCCGTGTATATTATTGCTCTGCTTCTAGGTTGGCTCAGAGGTAAACTGAAGGGAGAGCAATCATAAACCTGGTCAAAGCTGTCAGTCTTGCAATACTATGAACACGCATTGGTCTTTGTGGTCAATCCTGGCACGTAAAAGTTTGCCTGGAAGAATCCAGTGGACCAGGGTTAGGCACCTGAAGTCACCCCATAGAATGTAGTGTATCTATCCTCTGAAATCTAGAGATTCCAAATATGAGGAACAGTCAACAGTAATACATATGCAACAAATAGAAATGTATCAAAGTAAATCAGTAGTTTATCAGCTGGATTGCTACTAACATGCTCAGCTAAGCTTGACATTTGCCACACTTTAGTTTTTTAGTACATAAATGTATTTCCAAATGACTGGTATGACATTGAGCAAACCACATATAAAATTTGTCTCAGCACATAATGGTTCAAATATTCTGCATAGCCTAATAATTCTCACATTTATCTATTTTTATATATCCCTGCTAATTTTTAGACTATGAAAAATTGGAATTGGTAGTATGTAAACAGTAATTTTTTTTTCTCTGCAGGAATATAGAAAACATACTGATATACTTTCCCCATAAATAACAGCATGAAAAAATTCTGGGACTAGATATTTCTGCTTTATAAATAGTATGTACATATTATTTATTACCTAATCGAGGACAATTTTGATAGTGAAAGTACATAATAATAACTAAGACTGGAAAAACAGATGTGAGTATTTTGGGCAAACTGGGGCATATGATCATCATATTAATAAAGTACTACAGAATTTGCACTATTTTTGTATGTAAGTCAAAGATTGAAATATATTTCCTACTTCATTACAATGGATTCAAGCAATTTCAATGAAACAATGAAAGTACTGAATTATTATAGTAATAACACAGAATAAGTATATTTTCCTTTCCAATGTTAAATTATCAAAATTGATATATTTCTTGAGTAAGATTCCTTTAAGATAGACATATGGTACTAGCTCTTAGATCTTCTAAATATCCCTTCATAGACATATTTAAAGCCGCTCATTATTGTTTTAAAAGTATGCAGCAACCTAATTATTATTTTTATATTCTTTAAAAAAAACAAGATTTTATTTTACTTTTATATTCTCAATATGCAAAGTTACTGAGATCTTATTCATAAAGATAAAAACATTCATAGTCTCTAAACAATATTTTTATTAAGGTCACTTTCTACACTGGCACTGCAAAGCATATAACCCAAAAACATATAATATCCTATGGCATAGCAAAGTACAAATATAAAGAAGGTGGAGAATAGCACCATATTCTATGCACAAATAGCATGTGTTGGCTTTAATAATGACTGCAGGGGGGAGCCATAGACTATCCTAATAAGAGTTTCTCTATGGGATCTCAGGTTACTCATTAACTTCTTGCTATGTTGTCCATTAATATATCCAGAGTTGACCAAACAGTCTCAAAGGCCTTGCCTGAAACTGAGACATTCATGCTACTACCATTTCTATTTTCCATTTAAGTTTCTAAGCTTCCATTACAGTTCTCATAGAATTGTGTACTTGTTTGCTGAGAGCTGCCAATTTTTAATTACCTCTCCTTCCCATTAAGCTACAGTGGTAAGCAGCAACTTGTTCTATTAGCAATTATCCTCTGGGAGTTCTGTGAATGCTTTGTCTAAATCTGGGCAGAAATTCTGTTACATGTTGAGGTTGGGTTTTGAGTTCCTCCATTGCAAGTTTATGCTCACTTATCCTCTATGTAAGCAGCAATCAAAAATTTATTTACCTGACACGTATTTATTTATTCAACAAAGGTGAGAAATTGCACCAAGGATTACAGAAAGCACTATTATTAAAAGTTTTATTCTTACTCTCAATAAACATCTAATCAAGCAGAGGAGAAAGATAATTAGAGATAACTTCAGATATTAAATAGTATCTGAAAGAACAGCTTTCTACAGGTACTCAGAAAACAAAGGCTTTTAGGTTGGGGTAATCAGATAAGACTTATCAATGAGCTAACAATTGGCAGAGATGGTGAAAAAGGTCATTTCAGATGGTGGAGTTGTCATGGATGAAGAGTAGAAAGAATAATGTGTTTGAAGAATGATATTAATTCATATGTCTGGAAAATATGAATTAATATTCATATTAATTCACATTAATTAATGAATGGACTAGATCATGGTTCATTAATCAAGAGTTCAATACTCACCACAAACAGGACAGCGCTAGTTAAAACTATTTTTTCTTTTTCTTAGAACTGCAGGATATCTAAAACTAAGTAATAATAGCAATTATCTTCATATTCTGAGGAGTTTAGATTCTGATGTGCTCACAATTATATGTATTAAGTTTAAGGTAGGACATTGGGACCTTGCCATCTGACTCAAAGGTTGTTTTGACCCTGCTCTGCAGCTGATCTAAATTGTTTCAGAGACTCATATTTGAAATAAATTATACTTTTAGAACTAATCAACCTGCAATAAAACTAATAACAGATAAAATGGCATACAACAAATTTTGTTTTGAATAAAAATTGACAGAAAATGCACAAAATCTGACCTGAGAAAATGGGACTCAGTTAAAAATTGAAAGCTTTATAAAAGAAAATTCACAAATGAGAAAACCCATCAGATAATATGTACTAACGAAGCAAATCATCATTTTAAGATCTACAAGGAAAATAATGTATCCAATGAAAATAAATTTGGTAGGGAAAAAAGGCAGAATGGAAAATTACATCCAAAAAATATGTTCAGAAATTAAATTCCCTCAATACATTTCAATCCAGAAAATAATTTTAAAATCTGCACTAGGTCAAAACAGCAGAAGCAAAGCATCTAGTGAATGCAATTATTTTGAATCCATTATAGTTTCCTCCTTTGCTAGACTAGTAGCCCTTACTTCTCTTTCATGTTTATATTAAAAAAAGGTTTGTCAAAAGTTCTAAAATAGGATAAATAAGAAATACGTGTGAGTTGAATAACATGGTTACTGTAAAACTGAACCTTATGCCTGATCAAAAAATGACCATATTTATCAGAATCACATGGTATATCTTGGAGTGAGTACTATTTTATATATATATCTGTCCCCAGTTCCTGGCACAGAGATCCTAAAACCCTTGTTAATTTTCTAAGTGATGAGAAGACTAAGTGGCATCTCTTGTTCTAATATTTGGTTTTGACCCTGTCCCTGACACAGGGCTCCTAAAACCCTCATAAATTCCTAAGTGATAAGAGACTAGAAGCACCTTTTGTTCTAATGAGGCAACTCCGGGTGGGCTCCTAGGATGGCTCCTGCATGTGAGCTGGTCACCAGAAAGACTAAGCCATGGTTAGAAGCTGGGTATCCTCAGCCTCACCCCTCACCCTCCAGAGAGGGGAAAAGGGTTGCAGATGCAGTTAATAATTGATCATGCCCACATGAGGAAGCCTCTATAAAATTCCAGTAATAGTCATTCAGAGAGCTTCCGGGTTGCTGAACACATGGAGGTTCTGGGAGAGTGGGAGCAGAGAGGCTATGGAAGCTCCACACCCCTCTCCGCATACCTTGCCCTGTGCACCTTTTCCATCTGCATGTTCATCTGTATCCTTTACCAGATCCTTTAATAAACTGATAAACATAAGTGTTCTCCTGAGTTCTGTGAGCTGCTCTAGCAAACTAATAAGAGTCCGAGGAGGAAGGTCTTTGGAACATTAGATCTATAGCTGGTAGGTAAGAAGCACAGGTGATAACCTGGGTTTACAACTGGAATCTGAAATGGAGGGGGAGGCAGAACTGTGGGACTGTTCCTTAACCTGTGGAATCTGATGCTATCTTCAAGGAGATAATGTTAGGACGAATTAAATTGTAGGACACCCAGCTGGTGTCACAGAGAATTACTTGGAGTGGGGGAAAAACCTTCATTCATTTGGTGGCCAGAATTGTCAGAAATGTGAGTGTTTTGTGTGAGACTCACACCAAACAGACTCAGGGGGGAAAGAAAAACAGTAGAAGAAAACTGTTGTTTTGTTTTGTTTTGTTTTTTCCCCCAACATAGGAAGGAAAAAACTGAAATTTTCAATTACCCTTAGGAACTAAAGAGGGCATAAAATGGGCCTTGTCTTCAAGATGTTTTTGTCTCATTGTGATGAGAGGGTAAGTGAAAAAGCACACAAGAAATACATGCACTGAATGTTTAGAATACAGCAATTTCAACACCAATTTTTTGAGAATAGTTTCTTAAGATTTTTTTTTTTTCAAAAGCAGAAGAGATATGACCAGAGGCTAAGCATTCTACATTTTACTTTTGTGAAGCACTCGGAATAATATCCACCTTGTTAGGTGCTCTTATTAATCTCGATAAGGTCTGTGTTGATATTCTCTGCTATAAGGACATTCGGTGAAATAGCCACATAAAACAATTAAAATCATTAATAAGCCTCAACATGCATTGTATTATTGCTGTCATTATCTACAACTTCCATTCAGTTTCCACTGCTTATAGTCTAGTCTAGGCCCTCATCATTCAGTTCAATGTCAGTCTCTTTTGGGTCTTGAATGCTTCCAATATCTTCAAATTTTAATCCATCTATCATTAGCAGGCTAATCATCCAAAACCAGTATTTTCCACACATCACTCCATGCTCAAGCCATGGAAAAGCCCTCTGACTTGCAGTAAAAGAACAGTAAATGAGGAATATACTTACATTTTCTTTTAATGACTCAGGGCCAGTATTATATGTTTTAGTATAGGCAGTCCCTGACTTATAATGGATCGATGGTTTTTTTCCGCTTTATGATGCAAAAGCAAAATGCATTCAGTAAAAACTGTACTTCAGGTTTTTTGATCTTTTCCTGGGCTAGCCATATGTGGTACAAAATACCCTCTTCTAAAGCTGGGCAGCAGCAGCAAGCCGCAGCTCCCCATCAGCCACTCTGATCACGGGGGTTAAACGTCGGATGCACTTACTACCATTCTGTACTCACACAATCATTCTGTTTTACACTTTCAGTTCAGTATTCAATAAATTACATGAGATATTCAACACTTTATTATAAACTAGGTTCTGATTTGGATGATATTGCCCAACTGTAGGTTAATATTCTTAGCGCATTTAAGTTAGGCTTAATGATGTTCAGTTGGTCAGGTATATTGAATGCATTTTCAACTTAAGATATTTTCAACCCATGATGGTTATGTAACCCCACTGTAAGTTGAGAAAGACTTGTATAGAAAAGATGATAGATATTATGCTAAGTCCATACCGACACTGGCCTTAAACTAGAAAACACTACCCTACATAAAAGCTTTGACATTTTATTTGGGGGAGGTTATCTTAGTTTACTGCAATAGTAGTTTGTCTAAATAAATGAAAAAAAAAAACCAAAAACGATGTTTCACTCTTTCTCCTTTGGAATCCTACTGTTCACTCCAAGAGATTAGGCTTTTCTTAGCTGAATACTGTCTAAAAAGAAAGTGAGTGAGTTGCATGATCCCTTCTCTGCTGCTTTTACTGGTGGCTAGAATTTAGAGATCTTCCCCATAAAATAAAATTAAATAAAAAATAAAGATACCCCCAGTGGCATACTATCTTCACTTCGAAAATTTTTAATAAAATTGTGGTTGGCCTAATAGACTTATCACCACAGCTTATTGCTGGGTCTAGTACTGTCAGTTTGTGCTTCTCTTCCACTATCATCCTTTTCTCTGCTTGAGGAGACACAGGTCTTATTTCTGAGGATGATATAAAGAATAGCATTGAGGAGACCAGCCTGAGACTCCACAGAGCTTCTTAATGCATATGTGGTTCTGAGCTGGAAATGCAGACCAGATCCTTACATGATTTATTGGTGAGAAAGAGACTGAATCAACCACAAATCTTGCTCTTTCTTTCCTTCACTTACTTGTACTCTGTCAATGAGTTGATAGGTTCAGAGTGAGCAGTTTATGCTGCTTTCCTTTTAATTGGGAATCTATTCTTTATCCATTTTAGGTCAAGACCTTTATTCTAAGGTGATAACTTCAGTCGTATGACTCTGGAAAACCACTTAAGTCTACTTGTATGACTTACATTAAAAATGACATACACTACCAAATGTAAAACCGATAGCTAGTGGGAAGCAGCCGCATAGCACAGGGAGATCAGCTCCGTGCTTTGTGACCCCCTAGGGCGGTGGGAGAGGGAGGGTGGGAGGGAGGGAGACGCAAGAAGGAAGAGATATGGGGATATATGTATATGTATAGCTGATTCACTTTGTTATAAAGCAGAAACTAACACACCATTGTAAAGCAATTATACTCCAATAAAGATGTTAAAAAAAAAAAAAAAAAAGACAACCCTCATGGCTGTTTATAATCTACTGGTGACCCCTGGCACATTCAGACCATTACTCTACTAGGCAAACTCATTACTTCTTGATGGCCCAGGTCTGGAGGTCATTAGCTTCTTTCTTAGCAAAGAGATGTACAGACTCCCCAGTTACATGGAGGCAACACCCTGAACTGCTGCCTTTATGTAAAAATAGTTATTGACTCCCAGGCAGAAGCAAATATCCTCAATTTATTCTTCTTACCTCATTCCCAAGCACACACACCAAAGCCTCCCTTACAAGTATCAGAAATATGTTTTTTTTTCCTCTGCTTAGGACTTTTCACTGTTTATGATCAATGAGAGACAGCAATCCTGTTACCTTTACCACAATTTGTGTAAATATATGACAAAGACTCAATAATAAATGAATTTTTAGTTACAATGACTCAAAAAGGAGTCACTGCCAGATTCCTCTATGAGTATGGTTGTGTGTGTTTGGGAAGGGGAGCTTTAATTTCTTGTTTAACAGATATGTTCTTATTCTTAACAACATACAATTCAAAATATAGCCCTGGGGGTAAAGGTAGATCGCATCAACCAAAGGAATAATGTTATGATATTCTGAATTTTCTCAATTTGTAGCTTGAGAATATAAATGATTAACAACAAGAACAACAACAAATCTAGACCTCGATTTTATGAAACTACAAATCTATTCTCAGTGAGAAAATACAGAGAAGATCATCAGAGTAGTTTTATTATCTAAAAAATCATGGAGTCCTTAGCTGGAAGTCCCAATTTGCTGGGCAGGAAAAAAGAACACTTTAGCTAGTTTTAATACTACATTCTCTGTATTTGGATATTTAATTTTTAAATAGATATATTTTTGAAATATACATAGAAGGGTGAACTAATCATAAATATACATTTCAATAAAGTTTCACAACGTAAATCACTTGTGTAATCACCACTTAGGTGAAGATATAAAACATTGTCAATGCCCAGGAGTTCCCTTTGTGTCTCCTCACAGTCACTACACTCTCACCTTTCAAATGGCAACCTGACTTGTAGAAGCACAGATTAGTTTTACCTGTGTATAAATAAAACGACACAAGTGAATCATAGAGACTATACACTCGTGTCTCTTCTCTTTCATTCAACATTATCTTTCAACCATGTTATATTGAAAACAGTCATTCATTTACTTAAATTTGCTATATATTATTCCATTGCGTACCTATAACAAAATTAATTACTCCATACTTCTATTGATTGAAGTTTAGGTTGTTACCAAGTAACATTGTAATAAACATTTAAAAAAAAATTTTTTTAATCGAAGTATAGATGATTTACAATGTTTCAGGTGTACAGAAGCAAAGTAGTTCAGTTTAATATATAGATTATTTTCCCTTATAGGCTATTACAAAATATTGAGTATAGTTACCTGTGCTATACAGTAGATCCTTGTCAGTTATCTATTTTATATATAGTAATGCGTATATATTAATCCCAACCTCCTAACTTATCCCTTCCTCACCCCTTTTTCCTTTGGTAACCATAAGTGTGTTTTCTATGTCTGTGGGTCTATCTCTGTTTTGAAAATAAGTTCATTTGCATTTGTATTACTTTACATTCCACATATAAGTGATATCTTATGATATTTGTCTTTGTCTGACTTACTTCACTCAGTATGATAATCTCTAGGTCCATCCATGTTACTGAATTTTTAACCTTGTTTCAAAAAGTACTATGGGAACATCATTCCCAATTGTTGGCAGTTTGGTATCAGTTTAAGAAGTCTTCATGGGTTACTTTATCCTCAGTTAATGTTTTCCACCATTAGAACCCAAAGCTGGGTAGTTTGGGGAAATGCTCTTCACTGAGTCACTTTTCTCAGCCTTAGCTAATCTTATGATTTCTTTCTTGTCCAAAGGAAAGGAAGTAAACTCCTGGAGATATGAAGGCCATATTTCTATGGCTTATCTCATTTTTCTCAGAATATTTAAATTTAATATAACTCTTATTAATAGAATTGTTTCTATTTTCATTAACTTGTGAAACTTGATTTTCAGCAATGTGATGGAAAACAAAGTAAAGGAATAAACAATGACAGAGCACCAGTTGGTGTTGCACTATCAACAAACTTAGAGCTCAGACTTGTCAAAATTGTTTAATGAAGATATTACATGTAATGTAATTTTATGCTATAACATGTCAGCATTCAGATTTTAAAAACATCTATATTAAAAATATACTGCATATGGTTGCCAGGTATCATTACTCGTAAAGGCCCATATATTTTATTCTGAGTTTAAGTTCCCTTCATTGTGTGTGTGTGTATGTGAAATATTCCTTCTCTAATAGTAATTGCTAGCTGATATTTTAAACTTTCTTCCTTGGCAAAAGAGAGCTGGCAACCATATACCAGTCCCTCCAAACTAATGAAAAAAAAATTGCTAATTCATAAAGCCTAAAAGTCTGGGAAGCCTCGCTATAAAGAACCATTTTAATCTGTGTATATATCCTGAATTTCTACTCCTAAAAATCCTTTTACCCTAAAACAACCTCATAGCAAAGTAGAAGATCAGCTGTACTATACTACATTTTATATAAGATAGAATCTTCCTAGAACAACTTGAAATTTACTTTTTTCTTCTCTCCTCTAGTTTTTCTTTAGCTTGGTTTCTGAATTTTAATCAAAACATACAAATTTTAAAAAGACAATAAAAGGAATAATAGAAAATCCAACTTGGAATAAAAACCAATGACAATTTCATAAGCCTCAGCATATTCTGAGAAATATGTTAAAAGCACATTTTCAAACATATTACTTACCATATTTTAATACAATTAATCTACCTGAAACCTTTTCATTAGTGTAAAGTCTATTACAAAGGTAAATATGAGATTAAAGGTTAATGTTTTACACATTATGATAAGTAGCTTACGAGGCAAAATGATTATCTAAAAAGAGGGATTTTGAAGCCACTGAACTCTCCAGTTTGGGGGAATGCATGCATTTATTACTGTAGGATTAAAGTACATAGGTAAGAATCTAATGACAATAAATCTTTTGTCACCTGCCTGAGGAAAGTGTTGAGTGCCTCTAGGATCTGAGAGGATGCAATTAACAAAGGCATGATCAATGTAAGTATGCTGTTATTTCTCTAATTTGAAGGCATGCGTCTGTTTCTCAAGGTAACACCCACATACACCCACTTATAGACATAACTGCAGTTATGTTTATATGTATATGTGTTGTCATTAGGGGAATAAGACTGAAGGGGCCAGAGGGAGTGGGAAAGAGACATGGAGAGAGAAAAGGAGACAGAATTCACAGTAATACAGAGACCAACAGATAGAGGAATGAGCAATGGCAATGAGCTGGCTGATGCACACAGCGAGGAAAAGCAGTAAACCAATTTAGGGGACTGAGTATTGCCCCTCACCCTTCCGGTGTCATGACTAATTGCATAACCAAGGTTATCTGCTTTGATTCTCCAGAACTGTTAAGAATATAAAAGTATATTCAGTAAATCTACTTTCCTAAATGTGAAATTCAGAATTTATGAAATTAAAAGTCAAAACAAATGTTTAGGGACTAATCAAAATAAAGTCCTTAATAGAATTTGATTTAGATCATTTTGTGCTAGCTTACCAAGATTCTCCACCAAGTTAAACAAGCAACACAACCAACCAAAACAAGGAATGGAGGGTTAACAAAACTATAGTTCATAAAGGGCCATTTGTTTCCTACCAGCCATAAGAATCTTGGCTAGCATTTTCTCTCTTAGCTATTGACAAAAACCTAGTTGTATATAAGAAATAAAACTCTGAGATAGATAGAATATAGAAATATACTTTCTATTACAATCTGGTATGTTGTATGATTTTCCCATTCCAAATAGACAATGTATCCTTCAACTCAATGTGATAATCCTATCCTCTGCCTCCCTCACAGATGTATTGTTAAAATTAATTCAATTTTAATCTCCAAAGCTGTAATGAATTGAGTTATTCAGCAAGCAATGAAATCTAAATGAACAGGCAATGTTGCTACCCAGTTTCCTCATACATTCCCTTGAACTCTCTTGCTCTAGACAAGGTCTTTTGATAGGTGCAGTTCACAAATATACAATGACCATAATTTATGAGCTGTAACTTGATCATCACCTCCCTGTCTGGTTCTAACCTGTATTATCTAAGTTTTGTCAAATTACAAATATATTTGGATTCATTTTTTGTAGGCTAAATTTCATGAATAGTTTCATATACATATTTATTTTATAAGCTTAGGTGATAAAATTATTCAGGTAAATGTCTATTTTTAAAAATCATTCTGTGTGTGATTAATTTTAATATTAAAACTCCCCAAAGTGAATTTTAAATTTAAAGTTACAGAGCTATGTCTTCCTGGGGGAAAAAAAAAAGAAAGAAAACAAAAACAAAAAAAACACCAAAACAAACACACGCAAAATTAACCCTGACTTCCTAGGGAAATATTTCCTTGTTTTATCATAAAAATACTTTGCGAGTGGTGACTCAATTTGTGAATTAAATTGCTTATGACCTCACATTGGATGTGAAAGTAGAAGACAAGAATGATGAACGTGAGACTTCCCTGGTGGCACAGTGGTTAAGAATCCGCCTGCCAATGCAGGGGACACAGGTTCAAGCCCTGGTCTGGGAAGATCCCACTTGCTGTGGAGCAGCTAAGCCCGTGCACCACAGCTACTGCGCCTGCGCTCTAGAGCCTGCGAACTACAATGACTGAGCCTGTGTGCCTAGAGCCCGTGCTCCGCAACGAGATAAACCACCACAATGAGAAGACCGCGCACCACAACAAAGAGTAGCCCCCACTCGCTGCAACTAGAGAAAGCCCGCATGCAGCAACAAAGACCCAACGCAGCCAAAAATAAATAAATAACTTTTAAAAAAATTTAAAAAAAACAGAATGATGAACATGAAACATGCAATTAGTAGGTTATACACCCGGAAGTGATCACTTCTGTAAGACTCACCTCCACAATGTGCAATAAGTAGAAATGGTTAACTCTAAAGTATAAGAAATGCAAAGCATTTCTATTAACCTCTTGTATTATTTGTGGTAGATAAATCACAGATTAATAATTCATTTCAAACGTATGGTATCAATGGTAAAACTAAAGTTGTTGATGTAATCATTAAACTTATCTCACAAGTTGCAATAATTGTGTAAAAACATAAATGGTTGTTATTTTATGCCAAAAAGTCTCTTGGCATTCATCCTAAGTATTTGTCAAAAGTCAATTTGATTCTGGAAGGCAGTGTTGGAAAAGCCAAAGATCAATTGCTATTGTAAGTCATAAACTCTAAAAAGCTCTTTCATGAATAATAAGGGAAGTTTAGCATGGTTGTATGATAGGAAAAAAAAAAAAAAGGATATTGCCTTTCACTCTTTGTAATTTGACTCGATTTGTGCTTTTTAATTACTCCAATTATTTTCTAATAGTTCCACATTATTCTGATTAATTTCTAGCTACAGGGTCTTCAAAAGATTGTTATAAACCTAACTCTCTTAAATTGCTGCTTTCTTTGTTTTAGCAAGCACCGAAAAACTCATAAAACAAGTTTATTCATGTCAAATTTTAGATTAAAAACAGATTGCTCCTTTTATGTGATAACAGAGCTGAAGCAAGAGGAAGTCACCTCAATTATCATTGTCCCTGGGTTTTATTGTGCACTACCCATCTAAGATACATAATTACCCAGGCCTTCTAACTTGCAAGCAATTCACACATTTAAAAGTCTGTAATTTTCTGCATTTCTGCCCCCTTGCTGGCACAATTAAAGTTTATTGACAGTAAATATTGTAAATTTCTATTTTTTTCCATAGAAATACTTGGTGCTATGTAACTGATAGAGAGATGACTTTCCAAATGGTAGGAATCTCAAGCAATGTATTATTTAAATATTAAAATTAGGATTATTCATGACTACATTAAAATTATCATGGGGTTAGGTTTTATAATAAATAACCACTAAAATAATTTGATATAAAATAAATTATTTCTTAATTCTCTTTATTTTTGAAATAAAAGAAAATACATTATTAAAAGAATTAGGGGGCTTCCCTGGTGGCGCAGTGGTTGAGAATCTGCCTGCCAATGCAGGGGACGTGGGTTCGAGCCCTGGTCTGGGAAGATCCCACATGCCGCGGAGCAACTCGGCCCGTGAGCCACAATTACTGAGCCTGCGCGTCTGGAGCCTGTGCTCGGCAACGAGAGGCCGTTATAGTGAGAGGCCCGCGCGCCGCGATGAAGAGTGGCCCCCGCTTGCCACAACTAGAGAAAGCCCTCTCACAGAAACGAAGACCCAACACAGCCATACATACATACATACATACGTACATAAAAAGAATGTAAGCAGACAAGAATAGCATTAAAAAAATAAAAAAAAGTTAAAAAAATAAAAAATAAAAAATAAAATAAAAAAAATTAAAAAATTAAAAAAAAATAAATAAATAAAAGAATTAGGGCAAATGTAAAGGCAATATAGGCGTAATGCAAAAAATAATTTGAATATCACCATTAACAACACTATATATATTTTAAAAAAAGACTAATATTAGAGACTAACAATAAATTGTTTTTATAATTTTCTCATCTATCACAGGTGATATTTGCGCTATATACACACACATATACATACTCCCATGTGTGTGAATGCACATAATATTTTATATTTTGAATACTGGGGACAATAGTTATATATAATCAAAATACATACTTAGAAGGAAGCATCCTTAGACATATAATAAGCTGTTTATATCAAATTCAAACATTTATGGAGCACTTAGATGTTTAGCTGTATGCTGGGTTCTGTAGAAGATGTAAATTAGTTATCTGTCAACCTGTTATATGCAGGGATCGATCACTCTATCTCATTGACAGCAGTGTATCAATGTGATGTAGCTAGTAGGTCTCACTGCTATTTCATTGAGGCCCTAATGAGACAAAGGTGATCTAAGTTTTGAAAAGAAACTGAAGAGAATAGAAAAAAAAAAATAGGTCTTGGGTTGTCTTTAAGAATTAAAATAGTTATAAAAAATGAAGAAATAGGTGTATGTAATTACTAAACCATAAGGAAACCAATAAACTAGAACAGAGGATCTGTAATGCTGACTAATGGGGTAATAAAATCATCATATTAAATTTTTGACTATTCTTGAAGCCAAAAAAATTTTTTTTCAATTTTAAGCATAATGTCCTGTGATTTAAAAAAAAAAAAGGCAATTCCTTTTCTAATTCTACCTTTAATGTTGTAAATTATTTAAGTTGCATCTAAGTCAATATAACATATAACCACCCAATAAAATTGTAATCGACCTTGAAATTACTGAAATATTCGAAGACACTAGTAAAAGGAAGAACATGATCTCTCTTCAAAACCTCATTCAAGATTCTGATTGCATGGCACATAGGACAATCATTAGGTCTAGAAAGTATATCTTTGCTGTTTCTTGATTCCTTTCTAAACATCTGTTGGTGCACTGGCCTAGGCACCTTCTCCTCGCCTTGCCTTCTCCTCTGCTGCTGCTGTGTCCTTGGCCCGTGGCATCAGGGCCTTGATCCTCAAGCTCATCCCCACTGTCAACACTGTCTCTGAGCAGCCAGGTGTCACCATGGGCTTGTTGGGATTTGCAAACACTTGCCCTGAATTCACATCAAAGGGATCAATTTCCTCCTCTTAGGCTCCCCTTAGCACTACTCAGGAGCTCCTTCCCTGCCTGGGGCACCCACTCCAGGCTGCTGCAAGCCAAGTACTTGCCCAGAAGCTGTTGGTTCACATCCAGCAAGTCCTTGCCCCACTTGAACTTCTGCAGCCAAAGGACAGCAAGTTCCAAAAAGCTCTGGATGCAGAAGGTGGCAACAAAAGCCTCCACTGAAGACAGTTTGCAGGGTCAGCCATAGTTCACAGCGCTGGCAGCCACTCAGTGGATCAGTAGCTACAAAAGGCTCTCTAGCATCTTCCCAAATGTCATCTCCTCCAGTCTGGCACAGGAACAGTCTATGATGGGAACACCTGATTGTGTCACCAGCTGCCTATCTGCCGGGACATATGCTGGGCACCCACAGGGCTGAGCACAAGATGACTAGACCTGTGGCCCAGGCCCAGGCAGCGCACCAAGTCCAGGCGCGTCAGCTTGTGGCTGATGCTGGGTGGAGGGTCACAGTAGACCGGCTCCCACAGGGCCAGCATGCAAGAGAGCCCCCACTGGCCCCTGGCTGCCCTCATCCCAGCTACCAATGTTTCCATAGACACTTGAAGCTGGACCCCAACAGCGGGCCCAGGACTCCCAGAAAAGACACCTTCTGTCCCCCCCACCCAGCTTTGCTCCTGTGGCCCATGGCAGGGAGCCAGAGTCCCTCTGTTACCACTTCATCTTTTAAACTAAATAACCCTAATAATTTAAGTAGTCTTTTGATTACCTCAAAACTATGCAGAATGCTATACATATGTAAGTCACTAAATAAAGTTTAGATATGTTGATTTAATCAAAATTCTATTTCACTCAACCTCCCAACCCTTCATTACCAAACACATACACATTTAGATGACAGCCTGTCTTTGCTTAGAATTTTATGGGCGATAATATAAATGGGAAATTTAAAAAATATTTTCTATATTATATTTATATTTCTAATGGAATTTTATTTTGTTATGAAAAGTTTCAATTTCCAGGAATTGTAATTTCAGACTTTTGGGCAAGAGCTAATGAAAGATCCACAATTAAAATACCTAAATTGAACTGTTTAAACACAGTGCATCAAATCAGAACACTGAGATCAGTATCACAAAGCAAAACATTAAGATTAGTATCACAGAGAATCCATCCTGGACTAGGTTACTAATTTTTCTCTGTCTTCACAATTAGATAATTGCATTTATCCAACAATTTCACTTTAAACACATTGGCATTATTTTAATCTCTCTCTACCCTGTACTTTTCTTTTTCTTATTTTAAGTCTTATAATCATTATACTTTCAATGTTTCTTCTTCACTCTCAATGCTATGTCATAGTGTTAAGTCATGATTGACCAAATATCCAAACTAAAAAAACTTATAAAGTATAGGTTGGAAGAGAGACAAGCTAGAAGACAAAGAGGGGCAAGAGAAAAAGAGAGAGAGAGAGATACCAGGAGACAGACACAGAGAAATGGGGAGTCAGTGATATGTTCCTTTTAAATTAAAGAGGAACAATACTAGAATCAAAGTAACCAATTAGAAAACAAATGCAGTACTCCTGTATTTATACTTCAATGGCTTAACCTATAATATAATAAATACGACAGAGAGAAAAGGACAAATGTGAAATGTTACCAAATATGACAGATAATTGAAAAGGACTCTAATTTTACTCACAGTTTGCTTCTAAATAGGAAAATGTGGTAACATTAACAGAAAGTGCAAGGTAAGAAAATAATCTTATTTCTGATTTTAAAACTCTGAATTTTGTTTAGGTTGTTTTGTTGGAGGTGATGATTGAGCACCTAAATACTAATTTTGAGCACACATTGAATGTATTTAACTGGATTAGCTTCCCAATAAGCAGTCATTGGGAAGTTATTATTTTGAATATAGAACAGACATTCTAATTTATTTATTTATTTACTTTTTTTATTTTTGGCTGTGTTGGGTCTTCGTTTCTGTGCGAGGGCTTTCTCTAGTTGTGGCAAGTGGGGGCCACTCTTCATCGCGGTGTGCGGGCCTCTCACTATCGTGGCCTCTCTTGTTGCGGAGCACAGGCTCCAGACGCGCAGGCTCAGTAGTTGTGACTCACGGGCCTAGTTGCTCCGTGGCATGTGGGATCTTCCCAGACCAGGGCTCGAACCCATGTCCCCTGCATTGGCAGGCTGATTCTCAACAACTGTGCCACTAGGGAAGCCCTAGAACAGACATTCTAAATGTTTTACATTTATGTATCAGGAGAGTTAGGAAGGAAAAAATTGCACATGTGGCAAATCCTTTTGTATCTCTACCTAAAGTGATAAAGATTGATGAGAATTATACTAGTGACTGTCCATTGTAGACAGCATTTAAAAGCTCTATTATGGGTATCCCTTTTTGTTCCTGCTATGATGTCTACTAAAATGTCTTAAGACCTTTCAATATTTTTGCAAATAAACCTAAGTAAAGTATAAATGTCAAAAATATTTCTCTATTATTGCTCAGGAGACTTGGGAAAATCTGTCTTGACCATAAGATAAAAGGGTTCTAAAGAATGTATAACTTTTGGAGGGTTTCCTGACATCTTGGATGGGCATCTCCTTACTACTTAGTGCCCAACATCTTTTGTGGAGTATCTTGACAAGAAAGGATGTATTCTACTTAAAATACTCAGATGATGAGCCTTTGCATAGGTAAAATAGGTTGGTAATAATTTTATCTACTTCACAAGAAAACAAATTTTTTTGATAAGGCATAACTGAAGTGCAATGTTGGGACCAGAAAGCGTTATGCTAAACCAAGCCACAAAATTAGGTGTTGTGATTTAGTTTAAAAGGGTATCTCAAAGAACAAAGAACACCCTGTCCCTGACTATTTGGATGCCTATTAGGCACAACTAACTACCACTCCCAACATACCTCTCCATCAGTCTTTCCCATATTAGTTAATATTTTATCAGTTAATGGCACTATCATACACCCACATATTCAGAAGAAAGAGCAAGAAGTCATTTCTATTTGTAACCCAATCCAACTACAAGTCTTACTAATTCTATCTCCAAAATAGATTATGAAATGGCTACATTATTTCCCATTTCCATCATGCTCTCTTGGAATAAAGCGAGAGACTCCTAACTCTTTTTAAAATGTGAAATAACACTATGCTCATTTAAAGCCCTTCTATTGATTCCTCTTGTAATTAGAATTAAATGCAAACTTTTACCGTGACCCATAAAAGGTACTGTATGATCTCCCCCTGGACTCTTTTCTGACCTTATCTCCTATCATTCCTATTGTTTACTATTCTCCTTTAAACTTCTTTCTTTTTCATGAACATAACTAGCTTATTCCTGTCTATTGACAGAGCTCTATAATATCATATTATTGTCAAAGTATAAGCACAGGTCTTCAGAGAGATTGTGAGAGTAGGCCAATCCCGTGATAAAGCCCTGTGATAATACAGATATTGCTCTGATCAGAATTCAAAACTTAAAGACTATAAATTCTTTTCAGTTCCATAATCAAGTGTGAATTACATAAGTAAAGGAGCAAATGCACAGACTTTTATAGATATTATAAAAGTGCGCCAGCAAAATAGCATTAGCTGATTCTGTGACTAATGTTAATCACAGTTTTTAAACAGCATTATCTAAGCTTGTCTTCTTATAAAAATCCTCAGTAACTTGCAAATAAAAGCAAATATAAATTTGTAAATATACCAACAGACTTATGACAACAAACACATTGACCTAAAAGTATCTGTGGTTTTTATTTTTCTGTTCTAGTGTTCTTAAATTCGAATGTGATTTGAATAACACAACTAATCTGAACTGCCACAGAACATAACTTGTATAAAATGGCAATTTAGTCTATATATTTTTTCCAGAAACGTGTTAATTTTGTCCAATGTAGATAAAGAATTAGACAGTGTAGTTAATAAGCTATTATATCTGCTCTTCACTATATTCCTTAAGGGTTTTGATTCAGCTATATAAAAACAACAATCCAGGCAGAAAATTGGCAAATGGACCTGAAACTCATATTTTCTTCAGTGAAATCATCTTATAATCATTTGTAAGAATTGAACATTTCTGTAAATACATAGATCTGCAAAGGGCAAAATTTACAATTATATAAATACACACCATCCAGTGAGAAGATAAAATAAATTTTAAAAATGGTAAAATATGGTTTTAAAATGAAAGTTTATAAATTTGTAATAGTGCCATACCAGAAATGGTAAGATTTTAAACATAATATTAAAAACCACATGGAATGCCATTATATATATGGCATATTCTTATAAAGCAGTTTATTTTTATCAAATCAGCTATTAAATTGAATCTTTGTGCAATTCAATAAATAAAATATGTAAAACAAATAAACCATATGTTTATTGTTATACATAACAAATGTTCACATAAAAATTATGTTTTCCAGTCTGCGTACTATATGTGCTCATTCCATCCCATAATAATCAATCTCTATGATTGAGGAATTCCACTGCTTTGCTCTGGAAATTACCAGCACTCTTTGCTTTTCAAAGAAAGGCATTATTTACAATCATGACCTCTGTTTAGGAATGGGGCAAGATCCATATTACTCTTTAAAGTTATCAGACCCTACTATGATATCCAGGATTACATGAATATATGAGGGGTTTTCTTGGATAGCAGCTCTTCCTCTGTTTAACAACTATCTTTGCAGATTTTAGGCCAGGCTTTTTTAGATAGGAAAGAATCTGGTATGTTTTAGCAGAAGGTGAAACATGCTTATAGCGTGGACGGTCTGTCAAGGAAAGTGTTGGCAAGTTAAGCTGGAGAGGAAGACAAAGGGTATCTAGAAAATAGGTAGCTCTTAATCTCACAGAAAATTTAGACTTGAAGCAATAAGAATTAGAAAATTAATGAAACTGCTGATTTCTAATTATGCTTCTCTCTTCAGGGTTTATTTTTTTAATTTTTTTGGGGGTGGGTATTATCTGTCTTTTTTATTATAAACATTCTAGTGGTGTGAAGTGGTATCTCACTGTTTTTTGTTTTTAATATCTTTATTGGAGTATAATTACTTTACAATGTTGTGTTAGTTTCTGCTGTACAACAAAGTGAATCAGCTATATGTATACATATATCCCCATATCCCCTCTTTCTTGAGCCTCCTTCCCACCTTCCCTATCCCACCCCTCTAGGTCATCACAAAGCACCAAGCTGATCTCCCTGTGCTATGCAGCAGCTTCCCACTAGCCATCCATTTTACCTTTGGTAGTGTCTCTTCAGGTTTTAGAACTCAAATCATTCTTGTTCCCATGGGTGGATATTGCTAAACATGGTTTTATGGTTCTCAGGATTTTTCTGATATGTCTAGGTCTTTTAATTGAAGCGTAAATGGTTCATACGAACATTTTAGACTAGATGGCACAGTGGAAACAAATGATGTTGAATATGTTGTGTGAATAAATAATACAGAATTATCTTTAAAATCTGATATTCATAAGTGATCATTTTTATCGTTTTATTGATCCTATATGTTCTCTAGCTCAGCTATTGGGCTGTTCTTTGGTGAAAGAAACCCTAATTGTAACCCCATATTGTAAAATATTGAAAGAAGTCCATACTGTAAATTATATTGAATGACTGAATTAATAAATACTTTAAAAAAATTACTTGGTGTCATGGTCCATGTCTTTTCCACTATACCTCTCAATTTTTTTCTGACTCAATTTTCCAGCAGTTTCTGAACAATGTCTCAAGTTCATTACATTCACCATGTCTAAATCCCAATTTTCCTCACTCCTCAGAAAGTCTATTGCATAAACCTCCTAAACAGGATCCTTGTCTTGATTTTTTTTTTCTAAAATAAAAACATTATGTTGCTCCCTGCATAAAAATGTTTGATGACTTACCATTTCCTCTAAGATAAAATATAAGTATCCCTGTCATAGCATATAAGCCGCTTTAGAATCTAGTCTTAACATATTTGTCATTTGATTTGTAACCATTCCATTACATGAACCCTTTGATCCAGTCACACTGAATAGCTTCAATCCTGCCAGAACACACTATATTATCATGAAACACAGTATAGCATTGTGGTTAAGAGCCCAGACCTTGAAGCCAGATTGCCTGATGTATGTCAGACATATGGTAAGCTTACAACAATAGCTGGCACAAGGTTGACTATAGAGTAATATGATAACTACTCCAGTGTACAACTAATCCTTTCTCTCTGCATCTGCTTAACCTGCCTTCCTCCTGCTCTAGGACGTGCCTCCTCATCCTGGCAAAATTTAGCTCAAATGTAACTTCATGTAACATGTTATCATCCGTCTTCCCAGTTGTTATCCTATAATAATTACAATTTATATAATAATTACATTTTACATATTAATTGCATTTAATTACACAACATTTTATCACCTAGTAGCATTCTGGTCTGTTTATATTTTTTCCCTACCACTGCAAACTTGATTCATTAGATTGTGGAGGCCAATTTGTTATTTTAGTAACACTAGTACCTAGCATATTGCCTGGCACATAGGAGAATTTTCAATAAATGTTTGTTAAACTAAGGTAAAATAATGTAAAAATTAAATCGCATCGCTTAAAATACAACATTGAATAAAAAGAAACTCACCTCCATTTAAGGAACATTTCTATATCCTGTTAGAGTGCACTTATTAAATTTTTCTATTAGAATATTATTAATATATAAATTATATTAATACATTTAGTATACCTCTTTCCTTCATGATTTTAAGCTTTCTACAGGAGTTTCTTCTAAAAGTAGCCCCACAAAATCTTGTTTAATTTTACCCTTAAATTTCTATAGAGGCCCGCTGACTTATCTGGGTGGCTTGCTGGTTTTAATTTTCTTGAGAACTAATAAGAGCCCACTGTACTTCTTGAGATCTGATTTTTGTAGCATTCCATCATTTTGTGTTTCTTTCTCCAACTTGTTTCCTTCTTCTTGCTGTCTATCACTCATTTTATTGTTACATATACAATTCTAATAAGATTTCTAAAATTTTAATTAAAAAATTCTTCCATTTAGCATTCCATAGATTGGGGAATAAAACTCAATAAAGACTATCTCAATGCATTTCATTGTTCCTGTCAATTAACTACAAAATATTTTTTTTTCTTTTTACTTCTCAAGCACCAGTGACATAAAAAATGCAATTCTTTCCTGAAGTTACATCAAGATTATAAAATGTCTTTTAAGTTTTTGTTTGTTTGTTTGTTTTTCGCTGTGTTGGGTCTTCGTTTCTGTGCGAGGGCTTTCTCTAGTTGCGGCTAGCGGGGGCCACTCTTCATCGCAGTGCGCAGGCCTCTCACTATCGCGGCCTCTCTTGTTGTGGAGCACAGGCTCCAGACGCGCAGGCTCAGTAGTTGTGGCTCACGGGCCCAGTTGCTCTGCAGCATGTGAGATCGTCCCAGACCAGGGCTCGAACCCGTGTCCCCTGCATTGGCAGGCGGATTCTCAACCACAGCACCACCAGGGAAGCCCCTAAGGTTTTTTTTTTTACGTAATTGTGACATTATATTGAAATACACTGTCCCAACCATTCACATTCTACTTAAGTGATATTTTGCTACTGATATGGCCTATTATTTCGTAACTAAGTCCCTTATTGAGGTATTCATATTATTTTAAAAATAGGATTAGAAGATATACTGCTGAATTAAAGAGATTTCTAAAGACTTAGAAAATAAATTACTATTAGATTAATATTCTAATATCTATCAGTGATATTACTAATAGACCAATTAGAAATCACTAGCGCCTATTGTGGTACTGTAATAACCTTCACATAAATAAAATATTACAATATATATGAAGCACATAAATAATGGAACTAAAATAGGGTATTCCAAATCAGAATACACAAGGTGCAAAGGGGCACCTTAAAACTTACAGGTAAATTTTTATTACAAGCAATGTTGCTTTACCAAAATAAAACAAGATAAAAACATATTTTCAGTCCCTACTTCTGTGAATTTCAGAGATATCAATGAGACTCTTTGAGTCTATAACTTGTGAAATACAGAATATTAGGTTTTGATGAAGAGCACCTGCTCTAGGTTGATTTCTCATTGTCTGGATCAGTTAGAAGGGAGTTCAATTACTCCGTTCATTCGACAACAAGCAACTATTAGTTTCTGTCATGTAGCAAGCATAGTGCTGGGCCCTGACACAAATTTATTTAAGACCTGAACTAATTTTTAAGAATTCACAGCTTAGTGTGGCAACATAACTCTAATATCACATCATAGTGTGATTAGTGCTATCATCATGGCTGCATATTTTAGTAGCATCGCACAGGAAGTAAATAACTTCTACTGGAAACATTGTAGAAAGTCAGGCTACCAAGGAGCATAAAATCCGGAGAGAGAAGAAAAACACAACATAGGAGGTAAAAGGTGTCAGTTCAGAATACTTTAAGATATCAAAAGATATTTGAGTTAACTCCTATTCACTGGGCCCATGTTTTCCAGTAAATAATCAAATAATTTGATCTGTGCCAATGGATTAATCAATTTGACACTACTCCTTTACCGTATGCTTTTTAAAGGGACTTTTACAAAAGCAGTACCTTGACAACAAGGAAAAACTTTAAAAATAGGTCATTCAGACTCTATTGTGTGCAAATATTAGAGCATAGAGCCATACATATTCTCATGTACTACATCTATATTAAATGGCATTTTGAGCAGTAAGTATAGGACAACACTTCAAATCTTATTTCAAAAATGAATTAAGGAAATCTAAATTAAGCAAAAGCTCTCTAATGTGTTTACATTTATAAGCAAAGGATATACATTTCTGTTACAAATAACTTTTAAAATTCTGTCTAAATAAATTACATATGGTGAACATAAATTTAATTAACAACTGTGGCTATTACTTTTTCTTCTTATAGGCAACACTAACCTAGTAAACACAGATTCATAAGACTATATGTGTTCACTGTATAGAAATATATGGAGAGAAAGAAAGAGGAGAGAAAAATGTCCAAAGGGTACTGATAAGGTACTAATAAGGCTACTAAGTAAGGATGGTACTAAGAGATGCAGAGGGTACAAGAAGCAGGCCTGCAAATAAAAATCACCAGATTAAATAAGCACACACATTTTAATGTTGTGCTTTGTGAAGTGAGGCATACATTGGAATAATTGCTTTTAATGATTATTCATGAATGAATTATTAATTAACTCTCTAGACTAAAAATATCATTCCATGCTTGCTAAATAACATTTCCTCAAATGAAAAAAAAATTATATATGAAAAGGATAAAACCTTTCTCATCATTAGTACTTCTGTAAAGTCTTTGTATTTGATCTTGCTATAATTAATGCTCGGTTTGTTAGGACATTTCCACATCACAAATTACAACATTCAAGTTCACGGATGGATGTAATGTACACAGGGAAAATGAATTATTTTGCAGTGAGCCTAATAATAGAATTATATGTGTACCAACTTATGGCTTTGCATAGAAGTCTATGCAAATGTCAGTTTAAAAAAAAGAAAAAAGGTTTTCTCCTTCTGTTCTTTCTTGAGAACACTAATTGTTCTAAAAATCTGGGCCTGTGTTAAGATGTTCTGAGTTAGGAGTATAAAAATTCCCACCAGCTTGTAGAAAAAAAATAGATTCTCAAATGATCACAAAAGCTATTTTTCTCCATTCTTAGTGAAAAATAAATTCAGAGTCATGCTAAGCCATATATGTTAAATAGCAGGTCAATATAAAGGTTAATACTTTATGGTAATTGCCCCCCCCACACAACAATTACCTAAAACAAGTTAGACATAATTTACTTTGTATAGTTTCCTTATAAAAAATTTTTTATACAATTTTTAAAGGTTACTTTCCATTTATGGTTATTATGAAATATTGACTATATTCCTCGTGTTGTACAATACATCCTTGAGCCTATCTTACACACAATAGTTTGTACCTCCCACTTTCCCACCCCTATATTGCCCCTCTGCCCCCACCACTAGTAACCACTAGTTTCTTCTCTATATCTGTAAGTCTGCTTCTTTTTTGTTATATTCATTAGTTTGTTGTATTTTTTAGATTCCACATGTAAGTTTATCATACAGTATTTGTCCTTTTCTGACTTATTTTACTTAGCATAATGCCCTCCATGTCCATCTATGTTGCTGCAAATGGCAAAACTTTGTTCTTTTTTATGGCTGAATAGTATTACATTGCATATTCATACCACATCTTCTTTATCCATTCATCTGTTGATGGACATATAGGTTGCATCCATATCTAGGAAATTGTAAATAACGTGCTATGGACATTGGGGTGCATGTATCTTTTTTTTTGTTTTTCTTTTTTTTTTGTTTGTTTTGATCCAAGATTTTTTTTTTTGAACATCTTTATTGGAGTATAATTGCTTTACAATGGTGTGTTAGTTTCTGCTTTATAACAAAATGAATCAGCTATACATACACATATATCCCCATATCTCTTCCCTCTTGCGTCTCCCTCCCTCCCACCCTCCCTATCCCACCCCACTAGGTGGTCACAAAGCACTGAGTTGATCTCCCTGTGCTATGCAGCTGCTTCGATGGAGAACAGCATGTATCTTTTTGAATTAGTGCTTTCGGTTGTTTTGAATATATACCCTGGAGTTGAATTGCTGGGTCATATGGTAGTTTTGAGGAACTTCCATACTGTTTTCCACAGTGGCTGCACCAATTTACATTCCCACCAACAGTGTACAAGTGTTCCCTTTTCTTCATATCCTCACGGATATTTGTTATTTGTGTTCTTTTTGATAATAGCCATTCTGACAGGTGTGAGGTGACATCTCATTATGGTTTTTTTTTTTTCATTATGGTTTTGATATACATTTCCTTGATGATTAGCAATGTTGAGCATCTTTTCATGTGCCTGTTGGCCATCTGCATTTCCTCTTTGGAAAAATGTCTATTCAGTTCTTCTGCCCATTTTTAATGCTTATGTAATTGCTTAAAACTATGTCTTCAAATAAGAATTTAAATAACTTGGTGAAGGTGATATTTCCTCCAATAAACTAAGTGAAAGTTAGCATTTGACCATGTATCACCTCTGTATTGCTACTCTCAACACATTATATCTGTATAATCCCTTCAGGGACAGGGATCTTCTCTACAATAGAGTGATGCCTTAGGGTAGGTAGAGTTCTTCCCTTTTATGAGTGAAAATTTGACTTTTCACTACTCAGGAATTTCATGCCCTGCCATATAATATCACAGAGAATCCTCTTCAGCAGGTTAGCCATCCTCCTTCTGCAGATGAAACATCTGTTTTTCACTTGAATTCAAAGCAGTTCAGCTTATTTCCTCTGATCACAGAAGTATGTCACATATTACATTATATGAAAATACAAACCACTTCTTTCACTGCAAAAAACTATTTTGTTAACATCCAAACATGTCAAGTTACCCAAATAATGTTTTGCATAAAGGTTTTTCAAAGACCACATAATATTCACACTATATTTCCAATGAAATGCCCACTCATTAAGTTATAGCATACATTGTCATGTTTAAAATGCAAATACAAATAAAAAAATAAATAAAAAGTTTTTAACGTAAGGAGCATGTAGGTCACGTCTTTTCCAAAGCAGACATATCTGCATTTCTTTGGTTGTTGGTTATTAATATTTCATTAATTTTCAAGCTACTGCAAATTCCCCTTGAGATATCATTAATAAAATACCATCCATATCAGCAAGATTATAGTCACAGTAGCCAAACTACAGAACCCATTTAATTACTTAGAAATTTTAAGAGTGCTGAGCACTTGCTTTAATCTAAAGAACTGAACAATCTGATGCTTTGATGATTACAAAGCGTCTTTAGCTTTCTCTATTTTGTTGGTAATTTTAATTATTTCTTATACATTTCCCATTTAGATGCATTCCTTTGGTTGCCCTTTTAGAAAAATAATGAGCAACTTTTGAGGAAACATAAATGAGTACATAAATGCTTCTAAAATAAATTTAAGAATGGACAAATATGCAAGCACTTAACATTCACAGTATTAGCCTTTTTCTGCTCAGTTTCCCCAATGATATAACATTTTTGACTAAGGAATGTAGTCAACAAATTAATAGCGTTAAATTCTGCCAAAAATATTCCAATTTTCAGACCTGCCCAATCCTCTGCCCACCCTAAGAATATCAATTTTCCTGATTCTGTGTAATTCCTTGCATACATGAGTAGGCATTTTGGGTTTAGGTGTTAAAGCAATTCTTTATTTTACTCTAACCCTCTCTCACATACGGTCACACACCTTAGCATACCACATTCACTGAAAGAATGGCAAGGCAGAGAAGAAAAATGAAGCACACTTTCACCATTTTTTTTCAGATGTTTATGCATGCTGAAGTCCTGTTCATTTGGAAATTTTACCAGATAACATAAAACAGTTAAAGTTTATTCTTTTCAGGTAATAGATATTTTCCCTCATCAATATGTTGTTTGTTTTTCTGGATAAATTTCAGAGTCTGTGTGCTCAGAGAAAGAAGCCCATCACAAAAGTGTGCATATTGTGATTGTATTTAGATGAAGTTCAATAACAGGCAAAATATGTCTATTTTAATAGAAATTAAAGAGTGAATCATATGGAAGCAGTTATTGAATGGGAAGAGGCATGAGGGAACCTTCTGGAAGTGATGGAAATATTGCACATCTTCACATATATACATATATAAACAACATTAAGCATTAGATGGAGCATTGATGCACTTTCCTCTATGTAAGTTATAACTTAGTTTTTAAAATGTTTTTCTATGGTGCCAAGAACAAATATTGGAGCTAAGTGAAAAAGAAATTTTGATAAATTTGTATCCATTCCCTTCTTTCTGCTTTTACTGTTCCAGTTCAAGTCCTATTTATTCCAAATCTTAACCACTGAAAAGCCTACTTAGTCCAAGAGTCATAATTTGTTCTCCCGTTCTTTCTTAATTATGGAGTCACTGATTTTAAATTTGTTAACCTCCCTTTAGCTAAATATGTTCATAGTGAATAACTTTGGACAATAGGATATAGGTGGATGTAGTGTGTACAACTTTTAGGAAAAGTACATTTAAGGAAGAGTATAGTTCTTTTTTTTTTTTTTTTATCTGTTCCTCTCTCCTGTCGGATAGAATTATGACATGGTAACTGGAACTCAAGCAGCCACAATGGACTATGGCAGAATTCAAATGCTCAGGATGGAGGAGGAACTATTATATATCGAAGAATTGTGGGATCATAATGCTCAGAGAGCCATCTCAGCTATAAAATGACTACCTCCAGATTTCTTTTACTTGAGGAAGAAATATATTTTTATCTTCTTTAAACCACAGTTAATTTATGGTCTTTTTTTTTTCTTTTTCGGTGACTAGCAGAAGCCTAATATAAGTTGATACACTTTCTATATAAGCTTTTTTCCTATCAACTCTTTCTCACTATAATCCATCATTCAAATATACTACTGAAGTTTTTCTAAGAATATATCTGATCTTGATCCCTCCTCCACTGAAATTTCTTATCCTTATTCAGAAATATTGCTATGATTCCAGGTATAATAATATTGCTATTATTAAATAATCAGTTATAAAAAAGAATGCAAAATCTGATTTTGTATTTTTAAATAAAATACTAATTTGTGCAGGAACTGAAGACGTGAAGATACCCACCAAAATTTAAATGTTCATTGTTTGGGGTTATGATAACAGATAATATTTATATTTGCATCATAATTTTCTGAATTTACTAAATTTATGACAAAAGTATGCATCACTGTAGTAACAAAAACAAATGACTCTTTCAAAAACAAAATTAAAATCATCCATGGTTTCAGAATATTCAAATTTTTCTTAACATTTAGAACTTAAAGACAGTTTCCATTAGTGACAGTAACAAAAAAAAAAAAAATTGCCACTCTCATTCTAACCATTTCCCCTGTTCTGGATGCTTTAACCAATAAACTAAGGGAAAAAAATATATTTATGCGAACTATAATAACAAGAGGAACTAAGATTCATTGAGTACTTAATTATAACAGGCACTCTCTTAAGTATTTTTACCTCTGTTGATTTATGTGTACCCACTACCCCTCTATGAGAAAGGAATTATTAATGACAGGTACAGACCTAAGGCACAGGGATATTAAGTCATGGTAGGGTTAATATCTTAACCCAAGCTTTCTGGTTCAAGATTCTGCATTCTTACCTCCATTGTTTACCCTCTGTAGCCACATGCAAAATGATTGACAAAAATTACTACTTAATATCACAAATTTCTGTATGAATAAAAGACAGCATAACAAAGTTATATTCAGAGCAAGAAAAAAATATTTTCAACACATATGATAGAATATATAGGATGTTGATAATCTTAAGGAGCTCTAAGATGAACAATGAATACCCTATAGAACAATAAATGCCCCAAAGACATAATTAAGCAGTTTTCAATGAAAGCAATATCCAAATAAAACATTGTTTAACCTCACTGATAATCAAATATTCACAAATTTAAGATACACTATTTTTTATTTATTATGTTGGTAAGTGCTGAAATGGTTGTTATTGTGATTTTGGCCAGGGTGTGGCAACACAGGCACTCTCATGTATTGTGTTAGAAGGACAGATATATAAAACTTTTTGAAAGGCAGTATACAATATATATCCAGGCTTAAAATGTGTATAACCCCTTCATGATGAGACTGCTCTTTTAAGAATTTAGCCTAATTAAATAAAATGTAGTTAACAATGGGACTTTGTGGTAGTCATATTTGTAACAGTGAAAAATTGGAAACTAGTTAAATGCATATCTATTAGGGATTGGTCAATCAAATTATAGTATATTTACACAATGGACTATCAGACAATCACATAAAAGGAGAACATATAGACATAAGTACTAATATGTGAAATGTCCATGTTATACTAATTAAACAAAAAAATTGTTACACAGTATTACGGATTGAATGATTCTATTTGTGTTAATATACATGTTTATTACCTGTTTATTTTTTAAAGTCAGGAGGACTTTACAAGAAAGTGTTATCACTGACTGACTCAGAGTCTGGTAGGATGAAAGGGATGGGGATGAGAGTGGAAAGAAAGATTAGAGAGGAGAGTTATATTTCTACCTACAGATGACCATATTGTTTTGCTTTCATGCGAGCATAATTACTTACATTATAAAAAAAACACTAAAAATATTTTCACCTTCAAAAAAACAACTAAAAGCTTCCCTGGTGGCGCAGTGGTTGAGAGTCTGCCTGCTGATGCAGGGGACACGGGTTCGAGCCCCGGTCTGGGAGGATCCCACATGCCGCGGAGCAACTAAGCCCATGCGCCACAACTACTGAGCCTGCGCATCTGGAGCCTGTGCTCCCCCAACAAGAGGGGCCGTGACAGTGAGAGGCCCGCGCACCGCGATGAAGAGTGGCCCCCGCTCGCCACAACTAGAGAAAGCCCTCGCACAGAAACGAAGACCCAACACAGCCAAAAATAAAATAAAATAAATAAATTAATTAAAAACAACAACAACAACAACAACTAAAAATCTTTGCATTTCATAATAACTTTTCTACCTTCCTCTTGCCATTCATTACACTCAGTAGCTAAATCTGATTCTTAGGAAGATCCACCAGACCACTCAAATTTCATGATCAAGACCTCACTCATACCCAAGACAGTGACTGCTTTCTTCTTTTCCTGGAATGTTTCTCTTTCCAATTTTACCTATCAAAAATTCCTTAATAGTAGATAATTCGCAAAATGCTACTTAAATTGTGGAACATTCTTTTTCTCTTCTGTTTTCCATTCAAAAGAAAAAAAAAAAACTATCAGAAGCCTTGCCACATATGGTATGCATATAATCTATGTATATGCCTGTCTTCTCTATTAACCTCTGGGCTGCTCACTGGCAGTGTCTTCTATATCTTTTTATCCTTCTACTATGTCTAGCCCTCAAGCATGTATACAGTTGATACCCCCAAAATATTCACTGAATTGGTTAATTAACTATAGAGATAGCTCAATTGATAACTCAAATAAAACGATAATGAATGTGATTGTTTTGTCAATTACTGAAACGTGATTTATCTACAGTGAGGTTTATTCTCATTTCTTTGAGAAAATGGATATTAAAATTATTCACATAAAAAAGAGGTACAGCAATGCTCTTAAAATTTTAAAATTGTAAGATAAACGATGCCCTAGAGAAATGTATTCAGTGTTAATGTAGTAGTGTAATCATTTTATTCAAAGTGTATCATAACTAAAATTCTTGTCAAGGTAACAAGGTTGAGAATCTGAAGTTCTTAAAACTGTTCAAATGTAGCCAACCTGACTCCAGGTCAGGGCTTATAACTGCTACGCTCAGGTACCAATTCCAACAACTGAAGAGAGTCACAGAAAATGCTGACTCAACTGAATTCATATGCAATTTATATTCATTTCACTTAAACCACATTTATTACCCACAATCTTATCTTTGTGTTGAGTTCTAATCCCTGCTGATTACCCCCTTTCCCATCTGCCCCCCAAAAGCCCACTATTCTTTAAAAAGTTGGAAGTTTTTCCAATATAATTTCCTGGTGACTTCTATATATTATAGAAAATCTCAATACACTATCACTTAAGTGATAATTCAACCTATTTACATAACTCTATTGATGAGGGACTCACTCCCTGGTAAGGTCTAATTCAAATTTTATATAGCCTTAAATAGAGGAAATTAGTTCAAAATTGGAACTAAATTATGTCTTTTTAAAATCTCTACCCATTGGCCCTAAATTCTGCTTTCGGGAACAGCAAACTATAAACATAATTGTTTTTCAATATTAGAGCCTAGTCTATTCCAAGTTTCTCAGTTCCCTTTCACTCTATTATTATTATTAAGCACTTGCATCCAATAGCAGCACACTCTGGATACCTGATCCCTGTAACCTTCCTATTCATCTCTTCTGCTCTCACATTCTTCCTGTTTTAGCTTTATCCCTAAGACCCGAGGCCAGTGTTAATTTCCTTAATTAATCAATTCTCTTTTTTTTCTCTCTAGTTTTCATATTGTAATAGCTACTTACACTCTGAAACTGGGCATGTCTAGTTGTTTCTCCAACATCTAGTATTCCCACCTAACTTTCCTAAAAACCCTGACTATGAAAGTGTGCCCTGAGAATCTATTTTCTACATTTACTTTGTCATCATATGTGAATTTCCTCCTTTTCGCTCTTTTGTCCAATCTAAGTTTCTGAACCCTAAATCAAGATTATAAACCTTCTCCAAAATGGCCATCTCGCCCAAGAGGAACTTCCAGCTATTTATAATGTCTGTCTAACCAAAATTTTCTAAATGTGTCCATGTGTGCATAATATTTTCAGGACTTCACTACACTTCTGCCTATAATACCTGCTTTTCAAGAGCATGGAGTTTTACTAGGCTCATATCTATGTTTCATTTGCATTAACAACCTCTATGATTGATCTGTGCAATTTCATCAACCCAGTCTTACAACCAATAGTTAATATTTATACATGCTATAGTGAGGACTTTACTTTTCCAATTGGCTTAAGCTGAAAAAAATAACCATAACACTATATCTTACTTATTTTTCTACTATGGAGGACAAACTCTGAGAAAAAGTAAACAAAATTATAATAAAATTAGAATAACGATAATAGTGCTATCCTATTTCCCTTTCTTAAAGAATAAAAAGTACATTTATTTTATTTCTAAAAACAAAATGAATAAAGTGAATGGATTAATTCTACTTTATCAATATCAATTTAGATAATGAGTTGAATATATATTTTCATATATTTTATTCTTTTTAATAATCTTTTAAAAAAGCTATTACTGCATGTATACCTTCTTTATTAAAGAGATATTTAAAATTAAAACTCCTTCAAAGGTAATGAGGCCTTAAACAACTCTTAATTTCAATCTGGATGTAATCTTCCAGGGGAGCCATACCACAAATTATAATTTGTTACGACAAATAAAAGAAAAATGAAACTCATGTATTTTACCAGAGAGAGGCCAAAAGGTTAACATTTCCTCTCCCAGGCTTGAAAGTCAATACAAGAATCTCTGAAGCTTTCACCAGAAAAGCTGGATCTTTAGTGATAGTGAAGACAATCTATTCTGAAATTGTACTTATTAAAGAAGACAGATAGAACAAAGAATAATGGAAGATCTGTAGAGAAAATAAATGCTATGATTTTTTTTTTTATGTCCAGAGTGAATTTCATCATCTTCAGTAAACCTTACACAGGAAGTAACATTATTTCAAAAATGGTTCTTGATGAAATAAGTCTTTAAGTTTCATGTTGGTACTTTGATATTGAAATTTATCTTTCAGGACTTTAAGAAAGGTAAATTATAGAGAACAAACTATTGCCAGTTAGAAGAGTCTAATAATGGGGAGAATTAAATACTATTAATACTTTTTTCTATAAAAAATTCTGTAAAAGAAAACAGGCACATGCAAAAGAATTAAACTGGACTACTCTCTCACACTATGTACAAAAAAATTTTTAAATGGATTAAACACTTAATCCAGAAATATAAGTTCTGAAGCTATAAAAGTTCTAGGAGAAAACATAGGCAGTAAGCTCTTTGACATGGGTCTTCGTAATAATTTGGGGGGTATGTCTCCTCAGGCAAGGGAAACAAAAGCAAAAATAAACAAATGGAACTACATCAAACTAAAAAGCTTTTGCACAGAGAAGGAAACTATGAGCAAAACGGAAAGGTCACCTATGGAATGGGAGAAGATATTTGCAAAAGATATATCCAATAAGGGGTTAATAACCAAAATATACAAAGAACTCATACAACTCAATATCAAAAAATAAACAACTCAGTTAAAAGGGCAGAGGATCTGAATATACATTTTTCCAAGGAAGATACACAGATGCCCAACAGGCACATGAAAAGTTGCTCAACATCACTAATCATCAGGAGAATGCAAATCAAAACCACAATGAGATATCATTGTGCACCTGTGAGGATGGCTATTATCAAAAAGACAAAAAATAATAAATGCTGGCGAGGATGTGGAAAAAAAATAAACCCTTGTGCGCTGTTGGTGGGAATGGAAATTGATACAGCCAATGTGAAAAACAGTATGGAGATTCCTCAAAAAATTAAAAATAGAACTACCATAAGATCCAGCAATTCCACTTCTGGGTATTTATCCGAAGAATACAAAAACACTAATTAGGAAAGATATATGCACCCCAATGTTCATTGCAGCATTATTTACAGTTGCTAAGATACGGAAGCAGCTTAAGTGCCCATCAACAAATGAATTGATAAAGATGTTTATATATATTTATATATACATAAATACATATATATCAATATATATAACATATATATAATGTAATATTACTCAGCCTTAAAAGCAAAATGAAATCTTGCCATTTGTGATAAACATAGATGAATATAGGAGGTATTATGCTAAGACAAATAAGTCAGACAGGGAAAGACAAATGCTGTATGTTTCACTTATATGTAGAATCTAAACAAAATAAAAACAAATGAACAAACATAACAAAAGGGAAACAGTTATAGATACAGAGAACAAACAGGTGGTTGTAAGAGGGGAGGGTGATGGAGGAAAGAAAAAATAGGTAAGGGAGATTAAGAGGTAGAAACTTCCAGTTGCAAAATAAATGTCACGGGTAAGAAATGTAGAGCACGGGGAGTACAGTCAATACTATGTAATATCTTTGTATGGTGCGTTTCATAACTAGACTTATTGTGCTGATCATTTTGAAATGTGTGGAAATACCAAATCACTATGTTGTATAACAGGAACTAACATACAATAGCATTGTAGGTCAATTATACTTCAAAAACCAACAAACAAACTCACAGAAAAGGAGAACAGATTTGTGGTTACCAGAGGCGGGGATGAGGAGAGGGGAATTGGATAAAGGCAGTCAAAAGGTACAGGCTTTCAGTTATAAGATAAATAAGTACTACAGATGTAATGTACAACATGATAAATATAATTAACACTGCTATATGTTGTACATGAAAGTTAAGAGAATAAATCCTAAGAGGTTTCATCACAAGAATTTTTTTTTATTTCTTTAAATAGAATTAGTATCTATATTTTGTATCTATATTTGGTGATGGATGTTCACTAAACTTACTGTAATAATCATTTCATGATGTATATATGTCAAATCATTATGCTGTACACCTTAAACTTTTACAGTGATGGATGTCGATTATATTTCAATAAAAGTTGAAGAAAAACAAAGAAATCTAAATTATAGAGAACAAATTATGTGTCAGTTAAAAGAATCTAATGATGGGAGAACTAAATCCTATTAATAATTTTTCTGTAAATTGAATATTTTTACTAGTTCAAGTTATATAAAACATAGAAGACAAACATGCTTCTAATTTTACTGCAAAGGGTCATGAATTCTTTTGAGATTATGTCTTAGTGGGCATTCATACTTTCTGTTCCCTCAGCCTGGAACCTATTCTTTGCAGATATCTGTATGTCCTCTCTTTTGCTTTTTCAGGTCTTAATTCAAATACGACCTTTTAATCTGACTTTCCTTGTTCATCATTTCTAAAATTGCAAACCCCACCCAACCAGTTCCCATCCTTTTCTTGACATTTCCCTTAGCTCCTATACTATCTTCTCACTAAAATGCTCCACAAGAGCAGAGGTTTTTTTTCCATTTTTGTTTATTACTATAATTTCAACAGCAAGAATAATATGTAGACATGGAAGTCATTCCATAGGCATTTGTTGAAATAAAAACAAATGAGGAAGGAAACCTAGAAAATAATCATATGTTAAGCCTATATTTCGAACTAGAAATTCAAGAAGTTCAGAAGAAACAATAAACATGTACTCATCGATTTTTTAGAGACTAAAAGAAATACAAAAGGCATGAGAATAAAAATAGAAGTCATACAAATAGAAATAAAAAGTTAGTAAGAATCTTACAAGTTTAGTTATGGTATCTTGGAGAAGGTCCTGCTGTAATTAAATGTTATCATAGCATATAAACAAAAGAAGGGCTGTAATACTAAATTAAAAAGTCTTAACCCACATTCTTATTTTAATCCCATAACAGCTACTCAGTAAGACTGTCCCATTGCTTTTAGGGGCTCAACATGCTGCCAGAATCTTAAGCTTAAACCTACCCAATCTCTATACATAGAAGACAGATGGGCTTGTCGCTCATTTACATCTGATATACTTGAATCGGAGATGCACTATGGGTGTTCTACATAATTACTCTACACCTTTTTCACTCGTTCCATACCATTTCCAATTCCATTACCATCTTTGTGCATCTTTAAACTCTGAATTCTTTGCTTTGAGTCTTCAACTTATTTTTTGAACATGTTTTCTTGGTTTTAAAATGTCAATATTCCTCATAGATGTAGAGAATGGACTTGAGGACGCGGGGAGGGGGAAGGGTAAGATGGGACGAAGTGAGAGAGTGGCATGGACTAATATATACTACCAAATGTAAAATAGATAGCTAGTGGGAAGCAGCCACATAGCACAGCGAGATCAGCTCGGTGCTCTGTGACCACCTAGAGGGGTGGGATAGGGAGGGTGAGAGGAAGAGGCAAGAGGGAGGGGGTATGGAGATATATGTATATGTATAGCTGATTCACTTTGTTATAAAGCAGAAACTAACACAGCATTGTAAAGCAATTATACTCCAATAAAGATGTTTTAAAAAAAATGTCGGTATTCTTTAAAAGACTCTGACATAATGCACCCCAGTTTGCATCATTTTCTTCTGCTTTGTAATAGGGCCACTCCCCTAAGTCAAGCTCCGTGCACCCTTAGAAGTCTACTGCAGTGACAATTAAGAGACAGTGTGCAGAATTCTGGTTTAGAATTAGTGAATATTAGAGATGGAAGATAACGGGAGCGGGGGAGGGGAGGTAATTATGTACACACACACAGGACAGCTGAGAGAAACAATGGGAAGAAAAACAAGTAGTGTTTATTGAATGACTTCTTTTAACCCTAGATAACCACATTGAATGACTGTATTGTTCACATGTTGGAATCACGGTTTTATTGAGTTAACGTACTCCATGCTGTTCAGCACTTAATTATCTCTCTCAAATGCCATACTGATCATTTAATTCATCTAATCAAAAATCCAATAGGATCCTAATCATCTCAAAAAATAAAAAGTGTGTGTCATTCATAGTCCTCTTTGATATAATTTTAACTCACCTACTCAATTATTTTTCCTAATACTGCTTTCTAAACAGATCTACCTTAAGCATGTCTCTTCCAATGCCTTATACTTTTCCTCCCAAATAGTTCATAGCCTGGTATTCAGTCACTTTATAATATACAACCGATGTTGTTTTCCTGTTTAATCATCTGTTAGTTATTACACAAATTTGTTGATACAGCAAAGCTGGTCTTTAAATGGTGCTTAATTTACTTTACTATGTTTATTGTCTGTCTGCATTTACTATAATATAATATAATATCCAAGAGGGCACAGGTTTGATTCTGTTTTGTTCACTAAATGTCACAAGCACTGGAACATTATTGATGAATAAATAATTTTCAAATATTTTATATTTTCATAATAGCCCTGAGTCAATTGCTTCCTCTCCATTCTCAAAGTGTCTGCCTTAAATTAGGCTCTCATTAACATTTTCTTGGACCACTGTAAGAGTCTTCTAACTAAATTTCATTCCTAATATTTCCCCAAGCCTATGAATCCTCTCCTTAGCAATGTCTTCTGAAACAAAAATCTGATCAGGTCATTTTTCTCTTAGAAATCAGGTAATTTCTAAGAAACTGTGTTTTGTAGTCTTGCATAAGTCTACTTTTCCAGTTTCTTCTACTGTCACTCCACAACCAGAACACTTTTCTCTTGGCTACTCTACCAAAGAGAATGAACCTTTTTATATATTTCTAAGCACAGAGCACAGGCTAATGAGCTTTCATAAGAACTAATGGACGCTCAACATTAGTAAAACATGGAAAAAGATGGTAAAAGAACATAAAGCCCTCTCAAACAATGATTTTCAAACCTTTTTTACTTAACATCACTGTAGCAATACATAACATTGCCTGTTGTTTACATACACAAACACATATTACATATATAAGCACATATATATATACAAGAATATATATTTTACGAAAAAGTCTTTGTGTATATATAACAAGCTTTTTACCCTTGCCATAAAACAACTCTTGTCAGGGTCAACAATGACCTTCACATTGCTAAGCCTATTGTTTTGTTTGTCTATGTTTTCTCTCCAGCTCACCCTATTTGATTTCTCATAAGTAATTGACACATTTCCTCAGTATTCTTTTGGTTTTAAAAATACTACTATCTTTCTCTTTATATTCCTTAATTTCGTAGATATGTGAGTTGATGAATGTTCACTAAACTTATTTTGATAATCATTTCACCATGTATGTAAGTCAAATCATTATGCCATACACTATAATCTTATATAGTGCTATGTGTCAATTATATCTCAACAAAACTGGAAGGAAAAAAAAAGCACTACTATTGTATCTTGTTCTTCTCATAACTACCTCACTAGTCACTTATTTACACTCCTTTAGTGTTCTTACCTCCCCTCCCTACTGCTGCCATGCCTAAGGTCAGTCATTAGACTCCTTCTTTGCCTGCACTCACTAAGACGTTCTCACCAAGTTTCATGCCTTAAAATCACTACACACAGATGACTGACGAAATATATGTCTATCCCACACCTTTCACTTGAACGTTAGATCTATGCATCCAACTGCCTCCTAAGTAATTTTGTCTAATAGGATCGCAGACTTAACAAGTCCAAAATTGAATTCCTGATTCTCCTTTCCAAATCTGAGCTGCACCAATCTTCTCTATTTGGTAATTGATAAATTTATTCTTCCAGGTGTAAGCAAACAAACTTGAGAGCATCCTGGACCACCATCTTCCATACTCCACACTTAGTTCGTCAGCAAATCCCTTCCCTTCAAAATGTAGCCCCAAATCAACAACTTTCACTAGTATTTTCACTGTTATCATCCTTGTTCAAGTTGTCCTCATCTCTCATCTCTTATTATTACAGTAAGTTTCTAACTGGTTTCCTTATTTCTACCTTTTTTACCCGAAGTCTGTCATCTACACACAAGTTTGGGTAATCCATTTAAGAATTTATAGTCTTCAGAAGAATGGTATAATAATAATATACAGAATGATCCTTTTAAAATGGCAATCAGATCATATCACTTTCCTGAACTTCACAGATATGTCATTCAATCAACTTTTGAAAATGTGAAAAAGACTGTTTAACATGTTACATTAGGTCAAAAGAACTATGGATTGAGTTATTTCTTATAATAATTTCAAAAAGCTATTTTTTAACATGAATCAACATGCCAGTGGTATTCGTTCTTTGAAGTTAAAATTTCTTCATAATTTACAATGTTATTCATTTGGCCTTGTTAACAAAACATACAGAAGTAATTTGCTTAGCCAAATCTATCAAGCTACTAGAATACCTACCTTGGGGATTCATCAATAATTTAAATAATTATCATGCTGATATGTCATCAGCAATATATATTACATATCCCATAATTACATATACTTAATATTCATAAATTATAATAATATATATACAAAATATACTTGATATTATACAAACATTATCTAAGTTTAAAGCTTTCAAATATTATGATGAATATAAGTACGATTGTATTAATAAAATGGAAGAAAAATTTAAAGAAAAAAATTATATAAGTATACACTATAAACAGTATGCTTTACCAGTCTTATATTCACACATCCATGTACAATTGTGTAATCAAATGTGGACTTAATTAAATGAAAGTATGCCCATACATACCTTATGTTAAACCATTCCAAAGATGAATGATTCCTAGATGCTGCTAGAAGTTCATAGATATTTAGCTTAGTAAGAATATAAATAAATTAGGCAATAGGATTTTATCTTTATAATGATGCATATGAAGGGCTATTTTCATCTGACTGTAAGATCACAAAGCATAATTTTTTAAAAATCCTTAACTAAAGTAGTCCTCACAAATTGAAAAATCAAAAGCAAGAATATGAAAGCAGATCTGCAAAATTTGGCTCGTATCCATTTATTTTTCCTGTGCCTGCTCCTCTGATTTAGACGCAGAGGGACTTCTATCCTTGTGCCTGCCTCAACTTGAAGATAAATAGTGGGGAGAATCATCTTTTACTTGTCTGACCCATCCTTGTTCCTTAAAAATACCTCTTATCTATGAATTTCTTCTAATAAGCATAATGAACTTTAAAATGGAGAGGCCATATTAATGCCTTTTAATATACAGTCACTTTCAAGGCTAAAAAATAACATTATAAACTTTTTTTCTGTTTTCTTTTAAACTAAATTATGTCATTATCTTTCTAATATGATATTGTTGATCGTCACCTGCCCCGTCTTCTGGACGAAATGTTTTATCTAAGGTAGTTTAATCATTTTGATAAAAACAAGGTATAAAGAGAATGCCTAATGACTGGGTTAAACGTGCTATTTCATTGGCATTTCTTTTATATTTAATGTTTGCCCTTAGCACAGAAGAATTAGGAAAATTACCTGGAGATCACTGTCACGAATGATATTACAGAGGCATAATAGATTTTCTTAAAGTGTCTATACATTATAAATTTAAGTTACTATGTATCTGACAAAAGTAATTTGTAAAAGAGTATTTCTAAAACTATTTATCTGACATCTATTCAAAAAGCATTTTCTGCACTTTAATTAGAATGACCATAGAAATTTGCTAACCTTTCACGACACAGTGACTTAAAAATCCATTAAAGTTTTTGAAAAAATGCACTCCTTGACTTTTCTGTAATTCTAACAGCAAACAGCTATCTAACATTTTCAGGATCATTAAATTAAAAATGATAAGGAAAGAAAATCATTAACTAATTTATATTTCTCTTCTAATGGGAATAGAATTAGTAATTACTTTTGCTGGTGAAACATCCTGTAGTCAGTCACTTGTGTCTGAATCACATGCTTATCGTTCAAGGTACAGGGCCTCCTGACCTTAAATTACAAAATCTCACAGTTGTGTTTATAGAACAGTATTAATACAAGTGAAATAGAATCTTCATGCTTAACCATCCAAACTTTTATTCTCAAATTTTCTTTTCCTGTGCTGCATTTATGTTTTTACTTTTTATAAACTGTAACCATGGTTGGCCCAGTACCTTACATATTGTAACACAATAAATATTTACTAAATTAACGTGTGAATCAATTTAGGCATTTGAAAAAAAAGAAGCAAGGCAAAAGCTTTCATAGTCAAGACTTTCATTCAAAAATCATGAGATTCATGGAAGTCATAATGATCAGCAATTACAACTTGAAGTTTTATCTTCTTCCTAGGACAACATATAACCACAAAAGCAATTAGTTCCTTTCACATTTGACCTGCTGTCCTTGTTAAAATTACTATAGAATCTATGGTTTGACATTTTTGAAGCTACATTCACTTCATCCACCTATTTCCTTGATGGTATTAGTGATCTACCTGCCTTCTTAAGGTCATATTTATTTCAATTCTAAAATTATATTTAAATTCAGACAATACATCCATCAGTAACATTTTGTATGACATTTTTTATATTTTGTGTAAGCAAGTTAACAGATTGTGACCCTTAAACAGAAATTATGAAATCAACCACGAAGCAGTTTATAGAATGTTTTAAATGATACATCCTTGCCCAAAAGACTTGTACAATTACACAGAATAGTGTTCTACAGTATTTAAATTTGAATTAAAAATTGTATCTCCACTGACATGAGCTGTCATAATTTACATGTTATAGAATACATTTCTAAGAAAGGCTCAAGAACAGAATGGTAGTTTACCTACCAGATTTCTTAACAAAAAAGGCAATATATCTGATAACTTGAGTTTACCTCAAATCATCATTTATTTTTGTTAATTATAGATCTCTATATCCCTAAATATAGTAATATGATATAATGAAAGTGGTTGTTGGCAAGTCTAATATATTTGGCTTGATTGACAATCAAATGCTCTAATCCTGATGAAAAATTACTCTTTAGAATTAGGTAAACAGAAATGTGAACTTACCCAACTTATAAACTTATATTGTCAACCTCGAGTAAACATCTTGGGCCCTCCTGTTACAACCAGAGTATAATTTTAACACCACTCTCATCAGCAGACAAGCTGTTCTATGTCTATTCTTACAGAAGGGGCTGCTCTGTGCACACTACCAGGAGGCCTCACCTCTCCATCACAGGCAGTATTCCAAATATAAATGCCCAGGAGCATCCTGAAACTGTAAACTGATTCCTAAACACAAGGCCCGTTTAAGAAGGAGAGCTTCAAAAAAGTTAGTGGCTCTCGCATGTTCAATTGGAAATTCTCCTCATACTAGCTGGGATTTCAGAGGACATCAACACAGAGAAAGCAGTTGTTCCCACATCTTAAAATAGCACAGATTGAACATCTAACCTTTCTGCTGCCCAGTCAGTGTCTAATTACTATATTATGTTTAAACACACATACACATACACACACACACACGCACACACAATTTCCATTTTGCATTTCTCATAATGAAATAGAGCATAGATGGAAGTAAAGTAAACTCATTCATCCTTAAAAGTAGGAAATTAGAGTAAAAGGTATTTTCAGGAATTTAAACAAATAATGTCAACTAGTCAAACTCAAATTTTCTGTTAAAACATTGGTCCTTCACAATGACTCTATTTTAAAGTAATTGCCCTTTAGTAAAAGATTTGGTACCTCTTTAGATTATTCATGATGAGGGACAATTTTATTTTCTAATCCTGATGTTATATTTAGCAACTTACTAAGGCTCTATAGAGGACATGAACTCTTGGGGCACTTAGAATAACTGTGTCTCCCCAAGATTTGTCACATGTCCACTGTTTATAAGTAACGTAGTTTATTTACTAGATACTGTCAATGTCTATTCCTAGCATTATAAATACACATTACTGAAGTTTAATCAGTAGGACTACCCTAAATATAGTGGCTTCTTCTATTTTCCTAAGCAATATTTACAGACCTAATGATTTCTCCATCTCAAAATTATATACAGTTGCCTCTCCGTACCCTGGGGTTCTGCATCACCAGACTTAACCAACAGCGAATTGAAAATATTCTGAAAAAAAAATTCCAAAAAGTAAAACTTAAATTTGCCACTGCACCAGCAACTATTTACATGGCATTTACATTGTATTAGGTAATCTAATAAGTAGTCTAGAGATGATTTAAAGTATATGAGAGGATGTGCTTAGGTTATATGCAAATACTATGCCATTTTATATAAAGGACTTCAGCACCTGAGGATTTGGGTATCTTTGGGTGTCCTGGAACCAATACCCCACAGAGACAGAGGGACTGATCATACTAGGATTCAAAAATATCTTCCTAGTCAATATTTAAAATCTGAATTGGAATGACTAAACAATGAATATTCAAGTCTTTCTGTTTAATGTGGTCATATTTACCCCTTCCACTGTGAATATAGTGAGAAAAAACTTGGCTATTAAAAAATCAAACAGCTGTTTGGTTTTATACATATTATATACTACAAAATATTTTTCCTTTTGAAATACATTTGGATTTCTTTCCTATTTTTCTTTCATTTGGAGAAGCAAATGGGTGGCGATAGTGAACAATATAATAAGCTACTCTAACAGAGTGGAAGGAACATGTTCTTGATGCCAAAAGCCCAGAGTATGTGCTTTAGTTCTTTCCTCTACTGGCCTTATGACCTTGGGTAAGTCACTTAGCTATTCTGAAATTCATTTACTTCACTTCTAATGATTTCCGCTCTCTCTTTTTATAGAGATTACATTCAGCAAATGGGCATTTTTCTACGATAGAGAAAATATCGTCCAGTAAGTAGATACATCAGATTCCCTCTGAGATCGTGACAGGTACATGGCGTTACACTGTGTGTGGGCGCGGATCCTGGCAGGAATAGTGAGTGGCGTGCTATCAGAGCCCTCGGAGGTAACCTGAAGGAGCGTTCCAAATGTCCTTCTGCCAGCATTACGCATCTGGGGAAATTTCTCACCCAATGACTGCGGAAGTGTAACTGCTTTTCACCCTGGCCTTCTCACCACTTGCACAATGTTTATCCCATTTCAAGATGTCATCTGTGGTGCTTTCCAGCATCGTTATCTCAGAGGTTGAAGGCATCACGCATAACCAGAGTATTTATTATTATGAACACATCTGGCATTTTTGGAATTGTCAAAGAAACTGACAGCTCCTGTAGCCTAATAACTTCTTTCTACATTTTACTGTCCTTGATAGTAAACACCAGTTGACATTGGCACTTGTAAAGTTAAATAAAGGATGCCATATCCACGGGCATCATTTGTAAAAACAAAAAAAAGAAAGGGAAATTTTGCATTTACATAAACATGATAGTGAGAGTACTTAATTCATAATGTTTTCTCTCTTTGCAGAACTGCAACTCTTTGGGCATGGATGCATAGGTACAGAATATTGTGTGGCTTTGTTAGAAATTATCTCCCACCTTTCTGTTTGATTTTTTGTTATGACTTTTGTTAGGTTTGGGGATTTACAAAATAGATTTTTTTAAATTAGAAAGCTTTATAATCTTCTCAATTTATATACAAGTAACTCCCTCACTCCTCTCCAGTATTGTTTTGCTCATTTGTAGGATTGGTTTAAATGTCTGATCTCTTCATTGGACAATATATGCTTCTTTGAGGGCAGAGATTACAATGTGTTCATCCATGAGCCCCGCAGTGATTTATCCCTTATCTTGCAAAAAGCAGTCAATGAAACTTTTATTAAATTAAAAATAAGTAGAAATTATTTCGAATGAAAAGATCTAATGACATTTTAAGAGGAGTTTGGTTTTGTTTTGTCTTTAACCTAACACTAAATATTTAAACAAATAAAACAACAAACATTTCTACTGTTGGTAATGTGCAATGATGGGAGATTTCTGTCCCTATTTCACACAAGATAATACTGCACAAGTATTTATTGATATCTAAGAGCTGACATATAATAAAGTAATTAGAAAAATTATTTAAATATAATGCTATTTTAAACTAAATTATCAGTTCTACATATCATGTAGAACATGATATGTTCTACATAAGAGAAAAAATAGTTATTGAAAACATCAATTTTCTAGAAAGAGTTTGATTTCTTCTTTCCTTCTGTCCTGCATATTTTTTTTTAATATTTGCTGCAGATCAATTGCTGAAAAGCAGATTATTGTATTAATAACATCTCAGAATTGAGTAATTGTCCATGTATTATCAGACTATTATGAACTATTAAAAAAATCATAGGTTACAGTTAGATATTTTAATCAATAATAATGTAACAGCTAGAAAAAAGAACAACAAAGTGAAACAACTTTATTTAAAACCAATTCAGAGAATTTAATTGGTTTTAAACTCTAAAGCCAATTCTTCTTTATTATTTAATATATACCTTAGCTACTGGTTTTTAGAAAACTAAGACTCCACTCCGTGAAATTAATTATCTCTAAAACCTCAATCCTTACAACATCCTTCACTGAAATATATTAAAATTAATTCTGTTGCACTTTCTTCCAGAATGTATCATATATAACCCTATTCACTTTTCCTTTACTTTTACTTTTATTTCCTTCTCTCTTCTTTTATTGTTTATTGCAGTAACTTACAAGTCTCTTTTCTTCCAAATCCCCGACAATTTCCCTTATTTTCATTCTAATCAGTAAGATTCTTGAGTGCAAGATAAATATTATCACCCACAGTTTGAAAGTAGTATTCGAATAGACTCTCAATAATTAACTATTATGTAATTAGTTGACCAAATTTGATCAGCTTGGTTTAATCCCTAGAAAGTGATATTGGAGGTAAAAAAGACAAAATAGAAGAAGAATTTAAGCAGTATGTAAAAACCCAAATAAACAAAAAACTCACTTTAAGAAAAAGGCTAATTAATTGGAGTCAGATACATGAAACTTCAAATTCTGTATCTTCCATTCATGTGTGGAAATGTGGACAGTTTTCTAAATATCCTTCACGTACTTGAATACACAATTTAAATTCATATGCAGTTTCTACTGAAATGGGTACTCAATAACTATGTAGGTGACTATTTTGCAAAAGAAGAACTCAACAAGGAACCATGATATTTAATCCCTTTGTGGCACTAATTTAAGTTTCTCCTAAACAATATATTGATCAGGATAAAAAAGAAAAGTTTGTGCTAAATGCCTATGGTTTGCTCTGTAGAATTGATTTTACAAAATGAAAAAAAGAAAATACCACCTTTACTTAAAGCTCATTTTCTTGGTTGTATGAATGAGCAGGTTTAACAAGAAAAGAAAAGAAACACAACTGCTAGTATATCCTAGAGACTTGTTCCATTATATCAAACACATTTTGAATTGCTGAAACTTAAAACTAGTTGGAGAGCAAAATGACAATACATCAAATTATTAGCTAAATATAGTGCTAAAGGAAGAAAATTCTGAAAAGAAGATTGGCTGTTTAGAGATAAAGGAACATTAGGGTCAACCATTAACGTCAGAAGCAAGCAAATGCCGTTCCAAGTATTCCAGATAATATGCACTAATAGAGTTTTAAATAAGTCTAAACAGAGTGGTTATTAATTTCACTGTAGAATCAATAAAAGAAGAATACTTCCCAAACCTAATTTTTTACGTCAGACTAAAAGACCTGGTAGTCACTGACCAACCGAAAACAAAACAGTCTTACGCAAATACACAGCATTTACGCAAAGACAGGTGCTATTTTAGGTTAGACAGGAATGAAGCAAGGTAAGTTTGTAAACGAAAGGATCCTCACAGATGTAAGAATCACCAACTCAGGCAAACACCTTACCTTTGTTAAGAGAATATGCAAATTATACTAAACTTTTAAACTCTTGTTCTTTGTATTAGTTTCCTATTGCTACTGTGACAATTACCACAGTGAGGTAACATGTCTGAAATCAGTCTCGCTGGGCTATATTCTTCTGTAAGTCTTGGAGGAGAATCTGGTTACTTGCTCTTTTCAGTCTAGAGGTTGTCTGCATTCCTTGGCTCATGGCCCCTCCATCCATCTTTAAAGCCAGCACAATGGACTAAGTCCTTCTCATCCTGCCATTACTCAGATTCTCTCCCTTTGTCTTCCTCTTACACTTTTAAGGACCCTTGTGATTACACTGGGCCCATTGGGATAATCCAGAATATTCTTCCTATTTTAAGATCAAATGATTTGCAAACAATTCCATCTGCAACTTTAAGTCCCCTTTATGGTATAACAGGTTCCAGTGATTAGAATGTGGACATCTTTGAGGGGGCATTATTCTATCACTCACCCCTCAACTGATCATTTTGGAGCAACTTCTAGGTTCAGTACACCTTAATACTTGAATATATTTTGAATATGTACATACATGCTTAAAAACTGTGCATATATATTTTTTGAAGAGTAGTAAAGTAAGGAAAGGTAAAACAGAGTGATTGGCATGTGTGTTATTGTTTATACACTGTCAGAGTCAGACCTGATCTGAAAGACCTCTCTGAAAAGTGACTTGAAGGAAGTGAAAAATTGAAAACAGAAATGAGAGAGACAGTTTCAAGCAGAGAGAACAGTAGCTTCAAAGGTCCTGAAGAGGGAAGGTATTCTGTGTGCTTGAGGAATAGCTAAGAGGAAAGGACAGTCTGGCTGGAATGGAGTGAGAGAGGGGAGAGGGGTAGGGGCTGAAGTGTGAGGGAAGAAAGGTAGAACACACAGAGCCTTGTCACTTATGCACCTAGGAGTGAGGCATACTCCAACAGAGGAGTCTCATGATTAGAAAAGGAGCATCATGGTTTCTGTGTTCAGAAGCCACTGCTGTAAGGCAAGGTGGGAAGCATGAAGATGAGTTTGGAGGTTATAAAAACAACCCAGGTGAGAAATAACAGTGGCTCAGATTGTGGTGTAAGCAGAACAGGTAAAGAAACATGTAGGATTCTGGATCTTTTAGAAGGAAGAGGTGGCAAAATTTACCAGTGGAAAGAATTTTAAGTCAGAAAGGGGGAAAAAAAAAAAAAAGGAACGAATCCTAGACAGTGCCAAGATTTTTATCCTGAGCAACTAGAAGAATATAGCTCACATTTACAGAAATAGGACAAACTATAGGGGAAGCATGTTTAAAAGGAAAATTCAAGAGCTCCATTTTTGGACACATTATGCTGATAGACACCTATGGGATATCTGCGGTCAGATGCTACTGGTTACCCATCAATATTCATTCTCTCTTCTTTAATAATAGATCTCCTAAGTTCTAGCTGGGCATAACTTTTAGACACTTTTGAAGCTTGGCACGATTTTGTGACTTAGTCTTTTTTTTTATAGCAGCTTAGTTAGTGCTTAATTAAATATAATATCTAAGCAAAGATATTGACTAGGCAGCTGACCACTATATATGAGTCTGTGTTCAGGGGAGAGTTCAAAGATGGAGAAATGCAAGGGGGAGTCTCTAGCATCTAGGTGGTATTTGAAGCCAGGGGTCGAGACAAACTGCCGATGTCTAGTACTTCCTTCAGAAAAAAACTCAATTTTCTCCACATTCATGGATCCACTCCACTATGACGAAATGGGCACTGAATAGGAGGGCTTCGCCTTGATTTTTTCCTTTGATTGTCACTCCACAGAGTCGTAATACTATACCAGAAGACATATACATCCATCAAGCCCAGAGGAGAAAAGGGATCTTTGGCCTTGGAAGAAGAACAAGTCATCTTATTTTATTATTCATTATTTTACTGTTTTATACAGAGGCCAGATTATTTTTTTTTTACTTTCTACTTGGATATTTAAGATTATTTAAGATTATTGTTCTGATGCTAAATACTACAGGCTTCTCTCTACCAGAGGTCACATACTGAAGAATTCAAAAGGCAGAAATGTTCTGTTTGATCAGACAATATCTATATTTTTAAATTAAATTTGAGTGGCTTAGGTAAAGTTTTATCTTTCTGGAAACCATCAAACCCCACAATGCTCCCTGGCATTGCTCATCCACACATGCATACAACTGAATTGGTACTGATAGGTATTCAAATCTGGGAGTTTGAGCTAAAAATCATTCTTCTTGGCAGAATTGAACCCTTACACAAAAGTTACACAGCATGTTTTATCTTGAAAATGTGTTTGTTTGATTACTTCAGCCACTGAAACTTCGCAGTGAAACTTTACAGCCTAAATCCATGCATCTTTCGTCACTGAAGCCCTGGAGAAAACATAGCTAGGTATCTCCGTCACATACATATTTCTTTCTACAGATAGTACGAGAGAGGGAAGGGATCAGAGTTTCACCAGACCGGAAGCCAGGACTTGAGCTGGGAAAGTCTCAATGGACCACAAAAGGTTAAGGGCGGCTTGGGTGTTGAGCACCGTAGGCATAAGCATTTCAGGATACCACAGTCATAGTGACACTTTTGTCTTTGAATTCATGTTACATAATTAGCTCATGTTCCCTGACATTAATGTAGCTTTTGAAAACCTTATATCTTGGGTCTACAAACAGAGCGTAGCCTTGGTTACTTTTTCTCCTATAGTAAGGGACCCTGGAATTAAGAACCATTAAGTATATTTTCTCCTTATTATTGTTATACTCGTGATATCAAATCTATTGAGGAATTTTGACTCACAAAATCTTACTTAATAAAGTCCTTCAACAATCCACTGTGGGAAAAAAAATCTGTATTATTAAATGAAATCACAAGCATAGCTTATTGTATATCCATGTGCGTATACCAAGTGTATATGAATAAATTTTATTGAGCCATGAATCTGAGCACCATCTGAATCAGGTTGTTCCCAGATTCGCTCAGCATTTTATGAAACCTATTATTCTTATTTGACGTTACTGCAGTGTAACAGACCATAGTGACATTTGATTACATTCCATTTTATTATTGCTTTGTAGCAAATTGTTCTCACCAATAAGTGATAAAAATACAGAGGCAATTGCAGTACAAATATAAAGACATCTATTCCCTTTTTTGTGTGGTAAGAGTGTCCAGAAGTGTATGAACAACATAGACCTGGCCTCTTTATTTAGCCTATATATCTTGAAATAATTATATCACAGATAAAGAATTCATATATTTTACAAGCTAGATAAAAACACATTTATGAGCTAATAATTTTTTTAATTGTCTGTTTCCACTATTTTGTCTGTAACTTAAAAACTGAGCAAATATGTAAAATATTAGCTAAAATGTAAGTTTATACCCCAGGTAAATTATTAGAATGCTGTGAGTACACAAGCAATTTATCCTGAATACTGATGCTCACATATGCTCATTTTTGTTGTGATAGTATTCAGTGTATTCATAGTGGAGGAATACTCCCTGCAATAAATATCCACAAGCTATTTGAAAAATCATACATTTTCCATTTCTCTTTTTGACAAATATCTCCTGGCAGTGAGGAAGTACAACAGTGTAGATTTGATTTATGTGTTCAATTCCTTTAAAATTTTTGTTTTTCCATGATTGTCATAAGGTCATATATATCGGTGTGGGGTCTATGTGTCTATGCACGTGCATGACTTTTCAATTTAAATACTAGATGTGAAGAAAAGATAACTAAGATAAACTAACAAGAACATCTTAATTTAATTCTCAATTAATATACTTTCCAAAGTCTGGACAACCCTTCCATATAAATTAACTTTAATAAATTTAAATGGTCATATCTTGTAAATGATTGTCTTCTAGTTTGATTCTGCTTTTTTGAACTTTTTTATAACAGTTCTACCCTTCTTGCTTTGCCACAAAATGTTATATTGGGATTGTTGTTATTCTGTTTAAACTCATTTCCCATTATCTAGATGGTAACAGCATTAGACCCATGTAACTAAAATGTTTTAAAAATTATCTCATAAGGGGACAATAGGTCTATATTATCACATCTCTTATCCTTCTCAAAGAATTCTCTTTTACTCAAAATAATGTGACTATATTCTGTTATTTTATTTTATTCATACTTGACAAAACAGCATAGTGTCAACCAAATTGAACCATTTCTTAGTAATAACCGTCATCCTTGTTTGCGAATACCATGGCCTTCAGCATCAATGCTTATGAGAATAAAATACATTTATTTTTGTTACAGATTTCCAACTATCTGTATTCACTAGAAAATGACTCTATAATTTATGTAAGTAAGGAATATGTGCACCTTGCTGTCTGTATTTCAGAAATATTCTACAGTGTGTATAAGCTGAAAATGAATTTCAATTTGAAGCACCCCAAAGACATTTTTTTAAGTTAATTTAGTTTCTCTGATGAAAGGATGAACATCTTCATTTGGCCACTCCTCACAATTTAGCTTATCGGTATTTTATTAAATATTTTTAATGTTAATATCTTTGCAAATGACTTGCAGAATCCAATGTAAAATCAAAATTAAAAAAAAATAACGTGGAAGAGAAAATGGACTTCAATGGTTAAAGTAAAAAAACAAAAAACGAACAAAAACACAGAAACTAGGAAAAGACTTTGAGATGTTGTTTCATTCTCTGGCTCTGTCAGTTTGGTATCCATGAAATTGAGATACAACGTCATCTCATGAGGCTGTAGTGAGGAATAAATAAGGAAATTTACATAAATGTTAAATATAGGATGTGGCCTTTTGGGGATAATCACTACATGCTTTAAAAAATATTTAAGAGCAATAAAATATTGCATGGCATAACAAAAGTGAAACCAGAATGGGAACTACTCATTTCCCACTCCAACTAGCTTTTGCTATAGTGTCTGTCACAAATGGGCCTTTTTTCTCATTTGTGAAATGAGGAAATTGAATGTGATCATTTCTAAATCACTGCATAAATTAGAAAATAAACCATATCACAAATTTTCTTTGAGATGAGATTAAACATATAAAATTAGAAAAAAAGTTTTAGTGAGTAAAGAATAGCTTAAGCAAAACAATAGAAGATAAATAATTTAAATAAGACATTAAAAAGGAAAATTAAAATCAAATAATAAATGGAGAAAATGAGGAAAAGTAGTTAAATATTCAAGGTCAAGAGATATAATCTGATAGAAGAATGATATGAAAGGCCTTGGCATAATAAGAAACAAAAATTATAGAAATACAAGGAAAGCAAGAGATTACATTATGTGACGTAAGTTTTCTATATGTCAATAGAAAGATTTTTCTTTTTTAAACAAAGGACAGCTTCTTTTTGGGATATATAAGTCCTTTTGTAACTGAAGTAAATGAAAGCCTGGACTCAATGCTACTATCATGCTATGAGTTATAAACATTAATATATGATTCTTGTATAATAATCAGTGCTAGGAAAGACCCCTGATTAGTCAGGTCATCTGTTTTTTTTCTTTTATTTTTACTTAAAATTTATCTTTGGAATTTTTTTAATTCATTAAACATTTATAAAAATAACTACAACACAGCAATAATGTTCAGAGATAGAGATAAATCAGACCTGTCTTTGAGGAGGTTTTAATTAAGTAGAGAGAGATGTGGAAAATTAAGTATTATAGGTGAAATGAAAAATACATGTATAAAGTTAAATGTTTATAAAATTAGAAAAATACACACAAGCAAACTGCACAAATATACTTATGAGTAACATACTTTTTCATAATATAATCCAAATAAAATGATTATTTGAAACACAAATTTAATTTCTTATAGTTTATATGTTTCACTGTTTTAAATATCTTTTCTTACTAATATAATTAACTGATAATATTGCTATACCTATATTATAGAAAGAAAAACAAGACAATGGAGGAAGTGGTTTTTCTGGTCTGCAGAACATGATGGTATATACATTCTATCAATATTTAAAATCTCAATCATGTTTCCTTGGATATCATCTATCTTTATATCTAATATTTCTGAGAATTTTGGTGGAGTAGTAGTAGAAACAAAGACTTCAGAGCGGAAGATGGAATATCATTGGCTTCCTCTGTGATCTAGGTATCTTTCTAAATATGCCAGTCTTAATTTGTTTCAGTATTCTGTACTTAGCAATACATAATAAGTCTATCCATATAAATACTTTACGTTCTAATATTATTATCAAGCCCTAAATTCATGGCTTTTGGTACTTAGATGAAGGTGGTGCTGCCTTAGCATTTTTTGGTGGCAAATTTTTTTTTTTTTCTGACTCAGATTACACCATTTTCTCACAGTAATCATTCACTCTCTTCAATAATTATCTTACTTAAAATGTCATATCAACATTTTATCCTGATTTAAATATTTTGTTTTATTTTTAACTTTTAAAAAATTTAATTCACCTAACATTTTATTATAGACATTACTACATTATTAAATATTTTGTTTTTAAATAGCATATAGCAGCTAAACCGACAGAGCCCAAAGTATATATTCTAATCCAACACTCATTATTTTTAGGACAACTTTTTTTCATGAAATTCATACCACTAAAATTTAATTTAGTTGTATATGTCTAAAATAGTATAACCTGACTAATGATTCTAATATACCTAGCTTAAGTAATAATCATGAAAATGATAATAACAGTAATGAGTAACATTAAAAATCAATCTGCTACTATGTCTTTGAAACCGTCTTAATTCCAGGATCTGTGCTAATTACTTTTAAATTATTAACTTATTAATTCTTGAATGCTTTGAAGGTTTTTTTAACCAAGACCCTAAACAAATTATATACAATATATTTAATAGTAAACTAAATATATACTGTATTTGCTTCTATAATTTCAACTATTCAGATATAATCAAATTTAAGTATTATTTTATATAATCTACATTAAATTAAAAATATCTAGGATGCTAGCATCTCAATTAGTGAAAATAAACAAAGTTTAGGCCATTAGACTTATCCATTGGGTAAAATTACTTTTAAATAGTGAGGTTCACGTGAATACTTCATATTAATCTATAGATTTTATATAAGTAGAAGAAAAATAAATGCCAAAAAAGTGTTAGAATATGTTATATAAAATTGTAATTAAGACCTGAAAAATTAAGACAAAAACGGGATGTCATTTTTAATCCAACAAAATGGTTAAAAATGTTAGGGTCTAATCTAAATGAAATATTAACAAAAGTAGATAAGTGAATGATATAAAAGGCTTTGGAATAATAAGAAACAAAAAATTATGTCAAAGTGGAAATATGTTATCTCATCTATTCCTTGTATATAGGTGAATTTGTTCAACCATTTTGCAGGACAGTTTGAAAATATCTGCTAAAATTTAAAATGACTATGAGCCGATCTTTATTAGCTATTCTGGAGAAATATCTATACATATGTATAAGGAACATGTTTAAGAATGTTTAGGGAAAGACTTCAGATATAATACTCTGTTGATGAGAATACTGATGATGTACTCATACTCATACTCATACATAAATACAAAATATAGACTGCTAAAAGGACCCAGGTAGATCTATATGTGTTAACATTTAAGGATTGCCAAGATCTTTTTACGAAAATGAAAAAGTAGAACTTATAGAAAGAAACCTACCAAATTGGTACCAGAGATTACCACTAAGGGGGGGAGTGGTGGGGTGGGATTGGGTGAAGGGTTGTCAAGGATGGTGTGAGCATCCTAAAGCAAGACGCTCTTCAAACCTGTCCCCTCTGGGGACAGATCAAGATGTAAGAACAATAAAATTGAGCTGAAATATTCTCAGAGGGTTTGGTGCTAGTGAGTGGTTTATCTCCTTAGATTAGCCTTAGATTTTACAGATTTATCTGAATGTGGTTATTATCCTTTTCCCCTTCCCATGGAAGGTCATCTTATTCCTTAAATCTTCCCAAAGCTGTTCCTTTTCCAATCATGAATCAACAAGTATGAAGAACTCCAGCTGGTTCTGTGAATTATTGCATTGAAGATTCAGTTTTTCATATGGCAATTTCCAAAGTAATTAACATGTTTAACAGTTTGTCAACAATAGAGAGCAATAAATCATCCCTCAAGATTTCCAAGTTCCTTCCGACTGAGGAATAAAGGTTAAATTTGGGAGCAAGTGGCTAATGTGATTATCCACACTGAGACATTCAGCTGACCTTCTACGTAAAACCACCTCCCTCTGTGAAGGAAGAGAGGAAGTATAAGAAAACCCTCTCATTTCCATTTGCCCATGTAACTAATCTTCCATTCCCACTCTTGCATTGCATAAATCCAAGACATAGAATATAAAGACAAAATCTAATTACTTACAAAAATTTTATTATTCAGATTCTCTTAAATAGGAAGTTAAGTGGTTACCCCCTCTGGAGCCAGGCTGCATGGGTTTGAAATCTGAATCCACCACTTGTAGCAGTGTTGGGCACACTACTTATCATCTGTACATCTCAGTGTCTTCATCTGTAAAATGTGACTGCTTGAAATGTCCTAATGTTTTTGGTTTTTTTTAATCAGTTTTAAATGAAATAAAATTTGTAATATGCTTGGCCCAATGCCTTGTTATTTTTGTTTTCTAAATAAGTTTTAAAACCATTTGCACTTTAAATGAAGACATTATTTTATAAGGCTTCATAAACATCATATAATATTCAACATGAGTAGTATCCCCCCAAGTTATAGAGTTACATGATATTACAGAGGGAGAAATTGAAAATAAAGCCAGGAAAATAGATGTCTATGTTACTGGAAGGCATAGTAGTCACTTAAATAAAAGTTAAATACAATAAAAGAGTGAGTGGAAGAAATAGAAAATAACTAGTTAATGTGCAGGAACATGCAGAGTTCTTATTTAATCCCATCAGTTCTCAGGGTATTTGTCCTTTAGGGCTCATGGAATAGAACAGTTTAAAATTGTCACTGACCACAATAAGGGTTAGTACTTTTTAATCTTTTTAATCCACAACATTTAGTGTTCAATTTTTTGCAGGCATACTACAAAAGTGATTAGTGTTCTAACTCCTCAGAAGTGAGAAGCTGTTTATGGTTCCATTTCCATGCATGGCCTGTGATAAACAGATACCAGAGAATAGCTGGAATAGGGCCAGGGCAGGCAATTCAATATGTAGACACACTTTCATATACTGCAAAGAAAATTTCCATGACCGCTGCCAAATGCATTGATCACAATCCCAGAAAATGGGATAAAATGATATCCATTCTGCAATGATATCCATTCTACAAAATCTTCCTATAAAATACAGAATATTGCAAATAACCACTAATCTTTTGAATTGGGCGGCACTATTTCATTTTACTTAAGGACTTCTCTCCACGTGGGTGTGGGTATGGGTGTGTAATAAATCATAACTTTGTCTTAAGCTCAGTTCTAAATTAATCCACTGTGGTTAAAGACACAAATCTGGTAAAAATTACTATTGTTTTAAAAATGCAACTGATGTGAGCATTGACATGAAAATGTCATTTAATTTAATTTACAGGCAATTACATAATAATGTAGTCAAATATGTCCAGCTCCAAAACAGCCCTGTAGGTTTATTGCACATCAGGAAGCATAATGGATTTGTTACTAAACTCTTACATTATACTATAGCTTTCACCTTTAATAGATGTGCAAGTCAAGGCTTATCTTTACTTAATATTTTCATTTTCATTCCCCAAATTGAACCAATGTGTATCATCCTTCTTCCTATGCGACATGATAGATCTCATGGGTCTTAAGAAGAGTATCTACTCATGCGGCAAAATGCTGAAAGGTGTACAATTCATTCTGAGCTGTTTATTACCCCCAACATACAGTCAATTATTTTTTGTAATCAAAGAACTTAAAAACCTCCAACTTCAACATGAATACATGAGTATGGCACATTTCAACCTTGACCAGAGCACTGCAAGATGAGTTTGCCAATAAACTACACAAAACCTTTCATCCGTACATGGCAAGCACTTTTAAATCACTTGGAAAACAAAAAGCCAGTAGCTGCTATTAGCAAGCTCTTGACATTTCTTGGGGAGCCATGACTTCTTTTACAGTGTTCTGGTTATAATTTTGAACTGACTCAAGCCTAGGATCTCTTATATGCCTGGAAAATTCTGTTTTCTTTTCTACTTGCTGGGTGATATGTAATTAGAGTCTTGTTTACCACCTCATGTACAGATCCTTTTCAACAACAGAGTATGATACAGTGCAGAGTATGGAGCTACTGAAAATACATATTTTGAATTGTGTTTTCTAATATTGAAGTGTTTTTTACATGACACACTACAGTCAACACAAATGTACATTTTAAAGGACAAATGAATAAGACATTCAAATATAAATATGCTTTTAAGATAACCAATATTTTTTGCCTGTATGAGAAATAAGTAAAACTTGGTGCCAAACTTTTAAAAAATCATATTGATATATATTTTCTCATAGTCAATTCCCTAATAAATACTGTCACTTCTCATATACATTTCCCAAATCAGTTCCTTTGCTTCCATCATAAGAGGAAAATTCAGTTGTATGGCAAATTCTTTTTACTCAGAGCTTTCTTTTTCCCTCTCTTTCTTGGCATCAACCACCATATTATATCTGGGAAAATAACTTCTCTTGCTGGCTACTATGATCCCCTCATCCCCTGAGAGTAACAGCTTGTGGCGCAAGACTTGAGCTGGATCAGGTATTTGAAGAATATGAGCTGAGTGTAGAGATAGGATAAGACTTGTTCTTGAAATACAATATAATTAGAAAGGATCAAAAGTGAAAACAAAACCAAGTAGACTGCCCAACTGATATGTAAGTATAAAAATCAAGTTAGAAAAAGCACCCATCTATCCATCCATTTAACAAATTTTCTTCACATCTCCAATAAGAGAGAAAAGGTCCTATTCCCTTTAAACAAATATAAATAAATACATAAGTTATTTCCTAATTTAAAATAAATGTATAAATACACAAACAATAAAATATCAGCTAAAGATAAGGGCTGTAAATGAAATTAAACAGATAATTTTACAGGGAGTGACTGGTGCAGGGCAAGGGATGGGGTGCTGAGTTACTTTAAATAGGATTGTCAAGGAAGGCCCCTCTGAGGTCATGACTTTTGAACTGAAAATTGAATCAGAAGGAACCAGCCATAGAGAGAACTGTGGGAAGAAAAAGCAGTCATTGACTATCTGCTATCTTATTTCATCTCTTCTAAGGTGCACATTTTTCATATATTAGCATCTCTGAAATTGGGGTGTTAAAATTGCGATTAGCCAGATGACAGTTATGACTTCGTAATAACTCTCTGCACACTGTGAACTCGCTTGTTATTTCTGATGGCATGATGGCACAACTTCATAAGCAAACGAACCATTTATGAACAATTTGAGGAAGAAATAGGAGTTAACAGAAATTTGTATAAAAAATTTACACTAACACCATCTGGTAAGATAAAAATAATCACCAGCATTAACCTTGTAGAGTGATTGTCAACAGTTTGGAAGAATATCCCAGGAACTAGATTGTACCATTCAATCACCCGTGCTCTGGATCGCATAGACAATGAAAATGAAGAGTTGAAAAGTGCTATGGGTTACTCTATCAATGGAAAGAAGTTTAAGAATACCGTAACCAATTTATTTTGCTCTTTTTTTTTGTATTTTTTATGCATGCACAAGAGTGACATGCTAAAATTCCTGTCTAAAAATTCTAATATTAAAAGCCTCTTTGAATATGTTGCAAAAGTATTAAGTGATACAAAAGAACTGTATTAAAGTTTCATCATCAACATTTTTTTTCTACTTAACGATACATAAAATAACAGTTTATCTTAAAATTGATGATGTCTTAAATACCGAGATCATTGCTCTTTACAAAACTCTGCTATGTACTGGTGAATGAGGCAGATATGATTCCAACATTTACAGGGTTTCACCCTAGTGGGGAATAGAAATAATATAACTGTAAATTAAATAAATTGGTAATTACAAGTTGTGATAATTAGTACAAAGACACCAATGAAAATAATTATGCACAGTGCACACAAGTGTGTCTAGGGGGAATGGGGTGGGTTGGTGAATCTAATTTAGATTATGAGGAGGAGTGGATTGTCAGAGAAAGCCTGTCAGAAGATGTAAATCTAAAACTAAGACTTGAAAGAAGAGTCGGTCATATAAAGGATGGTAGGAAAGTACTCCAAGGAAAAGAAAAAGTGTATGCAAAGTAACGTGGTGTATTCTAGAAGCAGAAACATCTTGCAGAGTGTGACTAGTGAAGAATAGAAGGGAGAATTGGCATGAAAAGGTTGGGACCTGAGTGAACTGCATGGCAGGGAAAACATGTAGGGCATTACAAGCAGCATTAAGGGATTTGTATTTCATTCCATGTGCAAATGGAAGGTATTGAGAGGCAATGACATCACCAGAATTATGTTTTTAAAAGATCATTATAGATGCCTTGAAAGGACTGAATTTTAGGTGGGCAATGGAAACCTCAAGAGCCAGTAGAAGGCAACTATAATAGTACAAGTGAGAGCTAATGGTGGTTTAGACCAGGATAGCGGTAGTGGAGATAGAGAGAAATGGATTCTAGATACAGTTTAGACAGTCATAGAACTTACTGATGGATTAGATGGAGGTTGAGGAGAAATAAGAATGCCCTTGAGGTTTCTACTTTAAGCATTCAAATGTATAACAATACCAATTCCTGAAATGGTAAGACAAATGGATAAATTGGTTGGGAGGTGAGAACTAAGTTTCAAGAATTTACATTTGGAGATGTTAAGCTAGAATATATGTTAGTCATCCTATGTAAATTCTATATGTACATTTGTATTTATGAGTCTGGAATTCAGATGAAACCCTCTGATATAATACTGGAAATGTTTTACATATAAATAAGTCACCACAATATTTGTAGGTCTAGTAGAGGAGGAGGAGCCTGTAAAAGGGACTGAAAATAAGACATCCTGAGAGGATATCCATCCAACAAAGAATGGATAACTTGACAGATGATGGGATATGACATTATCATTGGATTTGGCAACATGGAGGTCACTGGCATTTTTGAAAAAATAGTTTAATTGAATGGTGTAAAATGAAATTTGAATAAATGTGAGAAAATGGTAACAAAATGTGCAGATAACTATGAAGAAGTTTGATTGTAAGAGTGGACAGCCATAGGGACATTCAAAGTAAGGAGGTATAAATTGCAAACACTGGGCAAGACTTAGAACAATGGGTTTTAACGAGATGAGAGGGGAAAGTATGCCTTGCACCGCCTTGCTGAGTGGCAGAAAATGAAATGGTTCAAATGAAGTTAATAGTGGTGTACAGAGATATACCCTCACCTGAGCTTCCATTAGTAGATCTGACCTTTAAGAGGTTGCTCATAACTGAGTTTTAAAGTGAGTATTTTTCTAGTTAGGAGAGGTTATGTCAAGTTTGCCATCCTCATGGAAACCCCACACTAGGTTCCTGTGTCTGTACTCCTATTAAAATATTTTGGAAAGACTTGCTCATATGAATTCTCTACAATCCAGGAACTATGGGCATCTTGAGGCTGCTGGTAGCAGGGCTATAATTTACACCAAACTTGAAGAATGATGCTTTTGCAAAGATGAAATCAAACCAGATAGTTTCCCAGGGGCTAGCCTTAGGGATAACAGGGAACACTATGAATTTCCACCAGAAATGGTTATATTACTTTCATTTGTTATCCAGTAAAATTTAGATATTAAAAAATAGAAAAGCAGATAAATTTAAAAGTTATGCTTGAATAGTCTATTTAATATTTATTTCATCAAGAGTGCTAGATACATATTCAATCAATCAAATGAATATAGTGATTGGCTATAGATTACATTTAGAGAAGTGAAACAAAGATAACACACCTCATGGTATACAGAGAGAAAAAGAAAAACAAAAACAACATTGTGGACAACAGTGAAGGAGAAGAGCAGGAATAAGTTGGTAATATCTCTTTGGTTATAATCATAGAGCTAAGAGTCACATATGTAGAGTAAAAAATGAAATAACTAATAAATATCTCTTTTAATGTATAGGAATTGATACAGGTGAAGGGGGTTAAAAAGTATAAAGCTCCAGTTATAAAATCAATGTCATGGTGATATAATATACAGCATGGTGACTACAGTCAATTACACTGTACTGCATATTTGAAAGTTGCTAAGAGAGTAGGTCTTAAAAGTTTTTATTACAAGAAAAAAAATGTAACCGTATGGTAATGGATGTTAACTAGACTTATTGTGATGGTCATTTTGCAATAAAAACAAATATCAAATCATTATGTCTTACACCTGAAACTAATATAATCTTATGTGTCAACTATATTTAAATGAAAAATAAAGTAAGACAAAAGTGATTTTAACAACGACAGAAAAAGAACCAAGATGAAGGACTTATCTTCATCCCTATCCATATATTTCCCTTTCCAAGATACCGTTATATCTAAATCTTTGTGTGGAAGTACTCTTTTTTTTCTGGCAATAGAAGAGCTTGAGAGAGTGGTTAAAGAAAATTGATATATAACAACTGCTCTATGACATAAATATAAATATTGTGAAAAGTTTCCTTTTCATCACATAATCAGCGAGTCTACAGTCAAAGGCAATAATAAAGCTTTCAAATTCAAGGGTAGTTGGAGATAATTTGCTATACACACAGGGAGAAAATACTGACTAGTAACAGCCACCAGTTGGTAGAAAAATGCTCCTTCTTTGTAGAAACTTCCTTGCTAAAATGGCACTAATGTTAGTGAGATTTTGTCAACAGAGAAACCTTAAAAAGAGAAAATTCATTATAAAAATAATAAATGTTTTGTCATTTATAATGTCAAAGATGTAAACATCACCAATTTACTTCTGCTACTATCATTGTTGAAAGATAGAATAAAGTCATATTGGAACCAAAATAGGCTTCTTTTAAAAATAACACAAATAAAAACACAGCAATATTTATTAGCAAAGACTATAATACTCTTGTTTTAACTCAGCAGTATGCATAATCTTTAACAATAAATAGAGAAGGGTGAAGTAGGAAGATATTTCCATGTCATACTTTTTTTCCTCTTTATCTCTTGTACTGTTTTGAAGGTAGAGTATAATAAAATTATTTTTAATTGGAGGAATTGATCTTGTAATATTCTGCATTTAACCTTAAACTCTATTCCTTGCCTCAATTAAGTAGTAACAGATAAAACTGAAATGCAACACTAAGGAATTTCAAGCTCTACAGCCAGCCGAAAAGGCAAAGGCCAAAGAAAACTGTTATCTACTGTGGCGAGAAAGACAAAGAATTGCTGAAGGGAAGTGGTTAAGTGAGTCGGCTATGACGAGGAATGTGTGAAAGCCACATAAGTGCCAGCCTTGACAAGGCCAACATCGTAGCTGTGTAGTCAGCAGGACACAAACACAAAGACACACACGGACACACACAAGCACACACACATATACATTTTTTCTTTCTCCGTGACTATATATATATATATATATATAAAATATATATATAATATATATATACATACATATATATGTATATATACACATATATATGTGTGTATATACATGTCTGTGTGTGTATGTGTATATATATATATATATATATATTCCACATTAAGAATGGCCATAAGCTCCTAAACATAACCAGAGAGTGCAGTGTCTATCATAATAAGTACCTCTAAAAAGGACCCATTTTCACACACAGCACATAAACATTTACAGGGAAAAAATACTACAGTTTGAATTTAGAATCACTGAAATATAGATTAGGAAATATTTTTTGCTTCAATGAACACAAAATTGTTTTGTATATAATAAGTTCTTGTTCTTTTTCCTTGAATGATCTTAAAAAATCCCACTAATTCAAACATACATCATGAAATTAATGTTTTTAACTTGATACATTGATTACTAATTCTTTTGCAACTGTTTTTTAATTTTTTTTTTCTTCAAAAATAAGTCCTTGGAGAGATTGGTTCAAGATGGCGGAGTAGAAGGATGTGCACTCACTCCCTTTTGCGAGAGCACCAGAATCACAACTAACTGCTGAAAAATCATCGACAGGAAGACACTGGAACTCACCAAAAAAGATACCCCACAACAAGAGACAAAGGAGAAGCTGCAATGAGATTGCAGGGGGGGCACAATCACAAAAAAAAAAACCAAAACAAATCCCATAACCACTGGGTGGGTGACTCACAAACTGGAGAACAATTATACCACAGAAGTCCACCCACTAGAGTGAAGGTTCTGAGCCTTATGTCAGACTTCCCAACCTGGGGGTCCAGCAATGGGAGGAGGAATTCCCAGAGAATCAGACTTTACAGGCTAGTGGGATTTGACTGCAGGACTTCGACAGGACTGGGGGAAACAGAGACTCCACTCTTGGAGGGCACACACAAAGTAGTGTGCACATCAGGACAAAGGGGGAAGGAGCAGTGACCCCAGAGGCGACTGAACCAGAACTACCTTCTAGTGTTGGAGGGTCTCCTGCAGAGGTGGGGGGGTGGCTGTGGCTCACCGTGAGGACAAGGACACTGGCAGCAGAAGCTCTGGGAAGTAGTCCTTTGCATGATCCCACCCGGAGTCCACCACTAGCACCAGCAAGGAGCCTGTGGGCTCAGGTGCTGGCTCGCCTCAGGCCAAACAACCAACACGGAGGGAACTCACCCCATGCCCCACCAGCAGACAAGCATATTAAAGATTTACTGAGCTCTGCCCACCAGAGCAACACTCAGCTCTACCCACCACCAGTCCCTCCCAACAGGAAGCTTGAAAAAGCCTCTTAGATAGTCTTGTCGACCAGAGGGCAGACAGCAGAAGCAAGAAGAACTACAATCCTGCAGGCTGTGGAACAAAAACCACATTCACAGAAAGATAGACAAAATGAAAAGGCAGAGGACTATGATCCAGGTGAAGGAACAAGATAAAACCCCAGAAAAACAAATAAATGAAGTGGAGATAGGCAACCTTCCAGAAAAAGAATTCAGAATAATGATAGTGAAGATGATCCAGAACCTCAGAAAAAGAATGGAGGCAAAGATCAAGAAGATGCAAGAAAGTTTAACAAAGACCTAGAAGAATTAAAGAACAAACAGAGATGAACAATACAATAACTGAAATGAAAAATACACTGGAAGGAATCAATAGCAGAATAACTGAGGCAGAAGAACGGATAAGTGACCTGGAAGATAGAATGGTAGAATTCACTGCCATGGAAGAGAATAAAGAAAAAAGAATGAAAAGAAATGAAGACAGCCTAAGAGACCTCTGGGACAACATTAAATACAACAACATTCGCATTATAGGGGTCCCAGAAGGAGAAGAGAGAGAGAAAGGACCCAAGAAAATATTTGAAGAGATTATAGTCAAAAACTTCCCTAACATGGGAAAGGAAATAGCCACCCAAGTCCAGGAAGTACAGAGAGTCCCAGGCAGGATAAACCCAAGGAGAAACATGCCGAGACACATAGTAAACAAATTGACAAAAATTAAAGACAAAGAAAAATTATTGAAAGCAACAAGGGAAAAACGACAAATAACATACAAGGGAACTCTCATAAGGTTAACAGCTGATTTCTCAGCAGAAACTCTATAAGCCAAAAGTGAGTGGCACGATATATTTAAAGTGATGAAAGGGAAGAACCTACAACCAAGATTGCTCTACTCGGCAAGGATCTCATTGAGATTTGACAGAGAAATCAAAAGCTTTACAGACAAGCAAAAGCTAAGAGAATTCAGCACCACCAAACCAGCTCTACGACAAATGCTAAAGGAACTTCTCTAAGTGGGAAACACAAGAGAAGAAAACAACCTACAAAAACAAACCCCAAACAATTAAGAAAATGGTCATAGGAACATACATATAGATAATTACCTTAAACGTGAATGGATTAAATGCTCCAACCAAAAGACACAGGCTCGCTGAATGGATACAAAAACAAGACCCATATATATGCTGTCTACAGGAGATCCACTTCAGACCTAGGGACACATACAGACTGAAAGTGAGGGGATGGAAAAAGATATTCCATGCAAATGGAAATCAAAAGACAGTTGGAGTAGCAAAACTCATATCAGATAAAATAGACTTTAAAATAAATAATGTTACAAGAGACAAGGAAGGACACTACATAACAATCAGGGTATCAATCCAAGAAGACGATGTAACAATTATAAATATATATGTACCCAACATAGGAGCACCTCAATACATAAGGCAAAATCTCACAGCTATAAAAGAGGAAATCGACAGTAGCACAATAATAGTGGGAGACTTAAACACCTCACTTACACCAATGGACAGATCATCCAGACAGAAAACTAATAAGGAAACATAAGCTTTAAATGACACAATAAACCAGATAGGTTTAATTGATATTTATAGGACATTCCATCCAAAAACAGATTACACTTTCTTCTCAAGTGTACACGGAACATTCTCCAGGATAGGTCACATCTTGGGTCACAAATCAAGCTTTGGTATTTAAGAAAATTGAAATCATATCAAGCATCTTTTCCAACCACAGTGCTATAAGAGTAGAAATCAATTACAGGGAAAAAAACATAAAAAACACCAACACATGGAAGCTAAACAATACATTACTAAATAACCAAGAGATCACTGAAGAAATCAAAGAGGAAATCAGAAAATACCTAGAGACAAATGACAATGAAAACATGACAATCCTAAACCTATGGGATGCAGCAAAAGCAGTTCTAAGAGGGAAGTTATAGCAATACAATCCTACCTCAAGAAACAAGAAAAATCTCAAATAAACAATCTAACCTTTTACCTAAAGGAATTAGAGAAAGAAGAAGAAACAAAACACAAAGTTAGTAGAAGGAAAGAAATCATATAGATTAGAGCAGAAATAAATGAAATAGAAACAAAGAAAACAATAGCAAAGATCAATAAAAAGAAAAGTTGGTTCTTTGTGAAGATAAACAAAATTGATAAACCTTTTGCCAGACTCATCACAAATAAGAGGGAGAGGACTCAAATCAATAAAATTAGAAATGAAAAAGGAGAAGTTACGAAGGACACTGCAGAAATACAAAGCATCGTAAGAAACTACTACAAGCAACTCTATGCCAATAAAATGGACAACCTGGAAAAAGTGGACAAATTCTTAGAAAGGTATAACCTTCAAAGACTGAACCAGGAAGAAATAGAAAATATGAAGAGACCAATCACAAGTAATGAAATTGAAACTGTGATTAAAAATCTTCCAACAAACAAAAGTCCAGGACCAGATGGCTTCACAGGTGAATTCTAACAAACATATAGAGAAGAGCTAATACCCATCCATCTCAAACTCTTCCAAATAATTGTGGAGGAAGGAACACTCTCAAGCTCATTCTATGAGGCCACCATCACCCTGATACCAAAACCAGACAAAGATACTACAAAATAATAAAATTACAGACCAATATCACTGATGAATATAGATGCAAAAATCCTCAAGAAAATACTAGCAAACAGAATCCAACAACACATTAAAAGGATCATACACCATGATCAAGTGGGATTTATCCCAAGGATGCAAGGATTCTTCTATATACGCAAATCAATCCCTGTGATACACCATATTAACAAATTGAAGAATAGAAACCATATGATCATCTCAATAGATGCAGAAAAAGCTTTTGACAAAATTCAACACCCATTTATGACAAAAACTCTCCAGAAAGTGGGCATAGAGGGAACCTACCTCAACATAATAAAGGCCATATATTACAAACCCACAACAAACATCATTCTCAATGGTGAAAAACTGAAAGCATTTCCTTAAGGTCAAGAACAAGACAAGGATGTCCACTCTTGCCACTATTATTCAACATAGTTTTGGAAGTCCTAGCCACGGCAATCAGAGAAGAAAAAGAAATAAAAGGAATACAAATTGGAAAAGAAGAAGTAAAACTGTCACTCTTTGCAGATGACATGATACTATACAAAGATAATCCTAAAGATGCTACCAGAAAACTACTAGAGCTAATCAATTAATTTGGTAAAGTTGCAGGATACAAAATTAATACACAGAAATCTCTTGTATTCCTATACACTAACAACAAAAGATCAGAAAGAGGAATTAAGGAAACAATCACATTCACTATTGCAACAAAAAGAATAAAATACATAGGAATAAACCTATCTAAGGAGGTAAAAGACCTGTATCAGAAAACTATAAGACACTGAAGAAAGAGATCAAAATGACACAAACAGATGGAGAGATATACCATGTTCTTGGGTTGGAAGAATCAATATTGTGAAAATGACTATACTACCCAAAGCAATCTACAGATTCAATGCAATCCCTTTCAAATTACCAATGGCATTTCTTACAGAGCCAGAACAAAAGAATCTTAAAATTTGTATGGAGAAACAAAAGACCCCGAATAGCCAAAGCAATCTTGAAGGAAAAAAAGGGATCTGGAGGAATCAGATTCCCTGACTTTAGACTATACTACAAAGCTACAGTAATCAAGACAATATGGTACTGGCACAGAAACAGAAATATAGATCAATGGAACAGGATAGAAAGCCCAGAGATAAACCCACGCACCTATGGTCAACTAATCTATGACAAAGGAGGCAAGGATATACAATGGAGAAAAGACAGCCTCTTCAATAAGTGGTGCTGGGAAAACTGGACAGCTACATGTAAAAGAATGAAATTGTAACACTCCCTAACACCATACACAAAAGTAAACTCAAAATGGATTAAAGACCTAAATATAAGACCAGACACTATAAAACTGTCAAAGGAAAACATAGGAAGAACACTCTTTGACATAAATCACAGCAAGATCTTTTTTGACCCATCTCCTAGAGCAATGAAAATAAAAAGAAAAATAAACAAATGGGACCTAATGAAACTTAAAAGCTTTTGCACTGCAAAGGAAACTATAAACAAGATGAAAAGACAACCCTCAGAATGGGAGAAAATATTTGCAAACAAATCAAGGGACAAAGGATTAATCTCCAAAATATATAAACAGCTCATGAAGCTCAATATTAAAAAAAACAAACAACCCAATTAAAAAATGGGCAGAAGACCTAGATAGACATTTCTCCAAAGAAGACATACAGATGGCCAAGAGGCACATGAAAAGCTGCTCAACATCACTAATTATTAGAGAAATGCAAATCAAAACTACAATGAGGTATCACCTCACACTGCTTAGAATGGGCATCATCAGAAAATTACAAACAACAAATGCTGGAGAGGGTGTGGAGAAAAGGGAAACCTCTTGCACTGTTGGTGGGAATGTAAATTGACACAGCCACTATGGAGAACAGTATGGAGGTTCCTTAAAAAACTAAAAATAGAATTACCATATGACCCAGCAATCCCATTACGGGGCATATACCCACAGAAAACTAATATTCAAAAAGACACATGCACCCCAGTGTTCATTGCAACACTATTTACAATAGCCAGGTCATGGAAGCAACCTAAATGCCCATCGACTGACGAATGGATAAAGAAGATGTGGTACATATATACAATGGAATATTACTCAGCCATAAAAAAGAACAAAATTGGGTCATTTGTAGATACGTGGATGGACCTAGAGACTGTCATACACATTGAAGTAAGTCAAAAAGAAAGACAAATCTTGTATATTAATGCATATATATATGTGGAATCTAGAAAAATGGTACAGATGAACTGGTTTGCAAGGCAGAAATATAGACACGGATGTAGAGAACAAACGTATGGACACTAAGGGGGGAAAGTGGGGGCGGGGAGGGTGATGGTGGTGGAATGAATTGGGAGACTGGGATTGATATATATACACTATACGTATATACACTATATTTTATCCATATGGATAAAATAGATAACTAAGAACCTGCTGTATAAAAAATAAATTAATTAAAAAAAATAAGTCCTTGGAGCATGTTTTGAATGAACCTATCTGTTATACAAAATAAAATGCATTTTAAAAAAGTGACACTGAGCTGAGCCTGTGGGTAGAGAACACTTTGCAGTTTGGTTACCAAAGCTGATGAAACCTGCATGGCTAGGCTGCCCCTGGCCTGTAGTCTTATTCTCCTTAATCATGGAAGGTTTAGGAACTTCAAAAGGTATTAGGGAAATAGCCTAAATTGAAAAAAAAAAAAAACAGTATGTACATATGGTAATAGAATATTGGGCATGCCAAAGTACCTAGTCCTGTCTCTTAAATATGTTCTCTTCAAAGACTAATGATTTTGTGGAATGTTCTAAGTGAAGAATCAATAGAAATGGATTATAGTCTTTTCTAGACGGCAAAGGAGCAATATGCAGGCCAATTTATCTAGCTCTTTTAGGCCACAATTTATAAATTTTCAACAAATATTTACCAGGCACCTGTTTCATTCCAAGCAATCTGCAGAATGGCCCAGATTCCCTGAGGTGGAGTGGAAGAAGCAAGTAAGCTATGCTTTAAAGTTGCCGTTTATGAAATTTATTATGAGTCATGCAGTGCTTGGTTATGTAATTTGAAGGCAGAAAATCTGGAATTCCAATTTAATTATTCTGAGAGCAAGCTAAGTGACTCAGCAAACAGTTTTAACTCTGAGCCACAGCTACCTTATCTATAAACATGGTTATTGTGGAAAGTGGAAGTCAAGCTCTAGAATTTAGTGATGCTGAAATTAGGGCCAAGCTGGAAGTTAAGCCACGATTGTTTAACTACATCTTATATTACTGCTTTTACATTTTAAAATGGTAATACTAGCCAGCGTTTAATTGAACATGCTTTTATATGTATTTTCCCAACAATGGTTATAAAGCTACACTCACACGCTCTCATCCAGTCCTCCGTAGAAACAAATGACACAAATGTGGACTATTATTAGTATGTAATTTACTGTAATATGCATTCGGTTTTAGGTGTTTTACGTATTTGTCATTATTTATTTTGTAGTAGAACTTAAAGAATGCATCAAAGTGGGAAGAATATATTTTACTGCCGTGGCATACCTAATGTATTCCATACCTTGAGCAAGTACCTTCTTTATATGACAAGATTATGTTCATTAATAACCATGTAGTAATCATTATGCTCGTGATTTGTTATTTGGTTTAAAATAATTCATATACATTGAAAAATAAAATTTAATTTGTAAGATATTATTCAAAATCAGTAAAAATGATTTCACATGTGAACTAAAATTTGCTAGTTACTAAACAAAGTATTAATCTTATAGCTTGCAATGCTTTACTAGTTTAAAATTTAAACACAAATGACTTGAAGCAATCACATATAATAATAGACTTGAAATAACTTGAGTTCTATTGCTTCACCTTTATAATCATGTACCATTGCTATTATTGTTAATTTTTTTTGAAACTATAGGTATAAGTAATACACACAAATGCACAGGGATTAAACACAGTGATATGTAATGACAGATGAGTTGGTCACATGAACTGTGCAGAACAATTTTAAATCATTTTGAACAAACTTATTCTCCAAACTAAAGTGTGTAGCTGAGTCCCTGTATGCAGAGGGTCAGTTGTAGAATTAGGATTTTCCAAACTAGCTTCCATGTAAACCAAAGTTTGTTAAAGGATATACAATTAAAATGTGTTGATTTGAAGCTTGCACATGTATTTTAAAAACTCAAGAGTAACGATAGCAATTTTTTTTTTTTTTTTTAAATATTTATTTATTTATTTATTTATGGCTGTGTTGGGTCTTCGTTTCTGTGCGAGGGCTTTCTCTAGTTGTGGCAAGTGGGGACCACTCTTCATCGCAGTGCGCGGGCCTCTCACTATCGTGGCCTCTCTTGCTGCGGAGCACAGGCTCCAGACGCGCAGGCTCAGTAATTGTGGCTCACGGGCCCAGCTGTTCCGCGGCATGTGGGATCTTCCCAGACCAGGGCTCGAACCCGTGTCCCCTGCATTGGCAGGCAGATTCTCAACCACTGCGCCACCAGGGAAGCCCCAGCAATTTTTTTTATAGAATTTAGAATTATAAAAGAATCTTTTTTACTAAGGTATATTTTATAACTAACATAGTTTAAAATTCATGGTCTATGGTAATAATTTAAAAGATTGGCTTTTATTATTGTTTCACATTCTCAACAATGTACCCCTTATGCTGTACCCAAGGTGGAGAACTGTCACAACTCCACCCTTGGTACACCACTGCTCTAGTGTCAGAAGTTTTACTACATAAGTTCTTTTCTTTCTTATATAGCCTCAGAATTAGTTAGGGTAACATTAGCTGCTGTCATAAGAAGACTCAAAATGCATAATGGTCCAAACATATAGAGTTAGAAATGTCTTGCTCATATAAATCTAAGAAGTATTTACATACTACTTATGTCAGGGTATGTAAGGGCTATTCCTGATTGGTGGGCAAAGACTTGTGATAGCAGATAGGGGCTGCTACTTCATATAGTTATCTGGAATTCAGGCAGTTGAATTCCAGGTACCATGAATGGAATTTTACAGACATTAACCCCTTTCATCTCAGTAATGAATTTAATCCATTGTTCTTTCATAAAATTTCTTTTTCTAATGATTCATACATACTGCCTAAAGACTTGCTAAACAGAAGAGTATGATTACACAACTGTTACTACAAGTCTTTCACATACCATTCAACCCACCCAACCCCGAAAACTAAGAACTGGGAAAAAATTGACTTTTGTGTTTATATCATCCCTATCTATACTTTTTTTATTTTGGTACATGTTCTCTAAATTCAATCCAGATTCATGCCCGGGTAACTGATACCCTTATTTTGTTCCATGGGTGCCCCTTATATCATCATCCACATAGCTATGCCTTCTTTGACCAGAGTCCCAGACATTTCCTAACCCACTCTGTCACTGCTTATTAATTTCATGCATAAAATAAGAGCTGTTCTATCCGAAGATATACTGATTCAATGTGATATTAATCTATGACACTGTATACTAATATATGAGACCTACAAACACTGGCTGTTACTCTAATGTAATGAGCAAAATTTCATAAGCCACACATGAGAAAGTCAAGCTACTTTCTTTATGAGAACATAGACTTCAAGCTAAATGGGATACAAAATTTTAATAGTGGTGATTTTTGGTTTCATTATACAATTGTAATGACTACAAGTAGGACTTGATTAAATTATATCTCTTAACATAAGTGCTACAATTATTGATAGGTTTAGGTTCTAGAAGACAGAATGGTGGAGGGCAAAGTAGAAACAGCGACTTATTGGTTAAAGCACATTGTGCAGAGTTTTGAAAATAAATTCCTGGCCATAGATAAAAAGTTTTTAATAAGCTAAAACAAATGACTTGTTACTGTGAAAATTTAAATATAATGTGGATATGTTCTGTCCATTATACTATCTATCTATCTATCTATATTTAGCCTCATTTCATTACTTAGAAGAAATAGGCACTACACTTTTTCAGAACATATAGGTATAATACTACCGCCAAAGCAATGGAAAGGACATTTGTTTTTACTTCTGGCTTCTGAAGTAATTAGAATGGCTTATCTACTGCCCCGTTTATGTAAATAATGAGATTCTAAAGTAAACAGAGACAATTATCTGACTGCACATCAACAAAATGCCTTCAAGCAAAAAAGCATGACAACCATGTTAGCTTTAGATTCTGGGAAATACCAGTGTAGAGTGAGGAAAATAAAACCACTAGGCAAAGTGCAAAACAATCAGATTCCACATATGGCTCTAACCCTGTGCCCTTTGAAAAGTCATTTTTCCTCTCTGCGCCTCAGTTTATTGATTGGTTGATTAGTTTTCCTTATCTGTAAATTAAGTGAGTCGGTCCCTTTCACCTGTAGAATATTATGTGTATAAGGAATGTAAATACTACTTAATCAGCATAACTGTTGGAAAAATACAATAGTATTTTCTTCTGTAATCTTTAGTATTTACACGTATACTAAAAACAGTGTTTACTATGTATTCTCTTACAATATTTACTATTTCTAGCATTTACTATGTAATCTCTTTTATTAAAAAATAATTCAATCTTCTTTTATAATGCATACAGTAGTACATCAGTGACACTCGTTTATCATATAATTCTAAGGCACTCAGACAAAGAAGAAGGGAAAACTGAAGTCTTTTCTATCCTCCTGAAATTCAGGAACAGGTCTGCTCAGAAACAACACCATTTAACATGGGTCACACACCTAGAATATTCACACAATCCCAATAGCAGCAAGAACGATTCACTAAGGACAGAGGCAGGGCGCTGATGATTTGTTAAATTTCACTGAGACCTTTGCCTCAAGGGTGAAAAAAATCTTGTTAAATTTCATGCCCTGAACTTCATCTGTATGTAGAATTATATTTTTGAATTTTCCCTGAGAATAATAAAGAGTGGGTTTGTTCTCAGCAGAGCCAACCCCTCTACCACCCACCCCTGGGAACACAACTATCATTGTCACGTGGAGAAGCCCGCAATGTGAAAACCAGAGGACTGTACCTGTTTGTTCACCGTTATCAAATGCCAGCTTGGGGGCTACCCCTGGTTAAAGAGTTCTGACTTCTAAACCACAGAGCAACATAAACTCTTCTTAAAAAAAAACTTTTCTGTGCAAACAGAGGTTTAGTAGCATGCTTTCTTCCTGGGAGGAAAAAGAGCATGCCTCTTACCATGAAGCCTTCAAGATATATTCATCCTTTGCAAGCTCAGTATTCTGAATAGTTATATGAAGCTTCCCATGACTGGTCAGCTTTAGTTTAAGAGTTAATAATGAAGGGCTCATGATAAGAAAATGATATTAGTATGACATCAAACCTATGTTTTGTTGTCTTTCAAGGAAGTAATTACTTGAATCACTTAAAGAAATTTTGAATTTTTGGTTAAGTTTTTATTTATTCCATTTTATTTTATTTTTTTAATCTGATATATCCTGTATTAAATTTAATTTTTATTTATTTATTTATTTATTTTTGGCTGTGTTGGGTCTTCGTTTCTGTGCGAGGGCTTTCTCTAGTAAGTTTTTATGTTTTTATTTTTTAAATAAAAAATATCTTTATATGGCATATTGAAAATACGTTTAGCAGAACACTTCTTCCTAATCTACAGCTCCTAAAACAATGCCTTAGGTATAAATTTAGGGTGACTGGAAGCCTAGTTTCAAACTTTATTTAAGAGAACAAGGGCAAAAGCACTTTTAACTGTCCCCTTTAGTGGGAGAAAAGTGTCAATCTTCTAATAGCTTTAAATAAATACACAAACCAATAAACAGACAAAAAGAAAACTTAGGTGCATGTAATAGGTATTCAACTCAGTGTCATCCTTCTGTACTTTGCCCTCAGTTAATACAGTCTGTGATCTCAGATTCTGGGTATGTGATTTCACAAATCCTGACTGTTGACTGTGGCATCTATCTCTGTAGATACACATACAGAAGTGGAATGTTTATCTTCAGAATGAGTGTGTGTGTGTGTGTGTGTGTGGGTGTGAGAGACACAGAGAGAGGTGTGGGTGACAGAGGGAGGGAGAGAGGGGAGAGAGAGAAAGAGAGGGGAATATGATTGCGTAGTTCATTTGTAATTTACTCTTTTTCTTTTGGCAGAATATTTCAAAAGAAAGCCATGTGTTTTAAAACATAAAAAAGAAAACCAAAAGGGTTCTTGCAAGACAGACCCTAGAGCAGTTTGAAAACATCAAATAAAACCCCTCCAGCGTCTTCTCCCCATGTGATGCCTTTGTACATTCATTTCAGCCTGTGGGCACATTTCCCAAGACACACAAAAGGTTTCAGTGCCATGTTGATAGATATAAACATATATGAATTACTCATTTGCCATTCAGTGTACTGAGTTCCATACTGCTTTCTATGAAATTAATTTTATATGAAAATGAGTTCTTGGAAGACAAGTATTATTCCAGACTATGATTAGAAAACTAGGATTATAACAAGTCGATTATGCTATTCCTTTGATATGTGTCAACACCACCACAATATGCATGGTTATGCATCATAGTTAGAAAGTATACATGCACAAATGCATGAATATCTGTATCTGTGTATATGTGCACATTAATGCATATACACATATACATATATGTATTTTATATTTACTTGGAGAGAGATATATGTGATCTATATCTATCTATCTATCTATCTATTTACATAGATAGATAGATATCCTCTTTTTCTGTTATCTAGTTATAAGCCTATTTTTCTGTGCCTCTCTTTGCTCTTCTAATTTATCTTTTGCTTATTTCGGGTATGTGTCTGTTTATTTTTCTTTTTAAGACTTTGACATAGATACGACCTGTTCACGTGTATGAATGTATTATTACAATTGTTTTACAGAAAGCTGATTCTGTAATCTAACATAATGAGTAATATTTTATATACTACAACTTTTCAATTTTAAGTCTCAGAAACTCTGCCTTACTTATGGGGTAAAAGATACTTACAAACATATGATATAAATCTACAAACGTACGTGAAACTCCTTAAGAAGGCTTTCCTAAGCCTTTATCTTTGGAGTAAAGATTCTAATTTAGAGCGTAACCCTTGAGCTTCATGTGGTCACTGAGTCTAGAAACCAAGCTGCCTCTCTGCAGTTTTGTCACATCTCCACTGTTTTGACAGCACATGGTTCATTTCTGTTTCACACACTGACAGAGAGCCCCAGGCGTGCTATAACAATTGAGCTCCCAAAACACTATCAGCACCAGCCTGCCCTTTCTCTAGACCTTCAAGTTCTCAAGCAAACAATAAGTAGGTGTTTTAATTATTTTTTAAAAACCCAAAAAATATCCTTTAAAATCGATCTTAGCTTTTTAAAATAAGTCATCAAAATATCCTTACTGCAAGTTCAGTAAGTGGGGAGAAGTGAAAAATATACTTTGTATTGTTTCTGCTTATTTAGAACTAAGCATGAGATACCTAGGCATTCAAATCCCATTCTTTCTTGTGTAATGGGATTTACAAGGAAGCAATGATTAATGTGTTTCAGATACAGTATAAAAGTAATCTCTGGGGAAAAAAAATTCTTAGCTGAATGGGTAGCTTTACCCAGCAGAGACATTTGAATACTTTGAGAGGAACGAAGAAATTAAGAAATGAACAAAAATGAATAGGATTTGCTTGGCACCACTGGGAAACCTTGGCTTAAACTCAGTATTTAAAAACCAACTAAATTGGTTTCGTCGCTCAGCTTATGTTCTTTTCTTTTTCTCTCGAAAAGTCATTCACATTTTTTGTTTTGTTGTTGTCATTGCTGTTTTCCTGAGGTTTCACAGACTTAGCAGAGAAGTAAAACAATTTATTAAAAGAATAGTGGGTCTACCTTTAATGACACATAGCTAAATGTAAATGCATGTGGATACTATTGCTACAGCACATTGTTATGACTATGCTAGGAAATAAATAGACAATGAACAATTAAATCCTAATAAAGTCCCTAGATACCCACATGGAGTTGCATTTTTAATTAAAAGCTTGAACTTCAGTTCCCAAGTGTTCAGAGAATAAAAATATAATAACATTCTCTGCTGATTTGGGAGGGTTAATGTCATGCCCTCACTTGTTCTAAGAAAGGAAATTGAGCACTAAGAAAATGTGACTCACACTTTGCCTTAGAACATTTCCAGGATGGTAGGCAGCAGGAAGATATCATCATGTGATTAAAAAAAAAAAAATGAAAATAAAGAAAATTAAAAACAAACATAAAAACAAACCAAAAATTTCTTCTTTTATTTCAGCATTAAAAACTCAGTGCAAGAGGTATTAGGTGATATATCTAAGGTACAAGTGGGAAGAAAATATGAATCTTCTGTTTGCTAGTGAGGTCAGGCTTTACTAAAATCAAATACATCTGTCAATAAAGAACCAATACAGAACACATCATAGAGATGTGGCAAGGATTAACTAAAAAATTAATACTCTTAAATACTACCACTCCATTGAGAACTATATAAAGAAGGAGGAAACAGGAAGGGAACTAACATATATTTTGTGCTAATCACTATGCTAGGCAGTTTGCATGCATTCTTTCATTCAGTTCTCATTTTCAGATGAGGAAACTGAGGCACAGGACTTAAATGATTTTGATGTTTCCCTTGTTAGTTGCAGTGCTAGTATGAAATTTCACATTTATCAGGTTTTAAAACTCAGGTTTGTTTTACTATTTCAAGCTGCTGGGACTAGAGGAGAGTGTGTTGGAAATATCATATTCATAATCTAGAAACATACCTTCTCATCTAAATGACATAAACTAGATTTTAATTTTGATCATAAATCAACCTTATCAGGAAAATTTTCATTTCTGGATCAAGAATTTTTCAATCATTTTACTTCTGAACTCTATTTTTAATACTTTGCCCTCCCCAAAACTATTCCTGACTTTATGCCCAAACCTCAGAGTATGTCTTGGGTACAACAAAAGCTACTTAATTTCTTGTGATTGTTTTTCATTTTTTCATGGGTGAAGTGCTAATCAGAGAACTATAAACTGCAACAATCAGAGTTGGCTCTTACTTATAAAAAACATCACAGATATGTATGGATTTTCAACTTTGTATGTTCTTTGTATTTCACTGATTTTATTGCATCTTGTTCACAGGACTTTTTCAACTTTACAAACTAGTTGACTTAAATAATTATTTGCAATTTTAATTAGAAATGTTTTGCAGAACAAAAACCACTTTAGGGGCCATCATTTTATGTTTATCTATATATGTGAAAGTTAGAAATACACTATTTTTGAACCTTTGATTTCTATTAATTTGACAATTATATATTCCTCTTTATCTCTTCTTTAAAAAATCTAAGATTCTGTGATTCAGAAGGAAAATGTTTCAAAGTATTCTCTGGTATTGAATAACTTACTAAGTCATATTTTAATGAATTAAATGTAAATGAACTGAAAAGATACACTAAATCTCTCCCTGATTTAAATTTAAGTCAGACATCAAAATTGAATGAAATGGCTCAACAAATTCTATTCAGTTTTAAACATTAAAAAAAAACTTTAGATTTAATAATAACCAAATGTAATATAAGTCACTGCCATAGTAATATGTATTAAATACATAAAACAGTTGGATAACTACTTAAATTATGCAGATAATCTTCAATGAAAAGGAGCTGCTAACCTATTTTGTGACCTCTGATGTATTTATGTTATGCAAGTGATAGTTAGATTTTCTTAATTTTTAAGAGGCACTTGAGCCAAGACACTAATTCTTGACCCACCCCTTTCTGTGAACACCATAGGCCTGCATTTGAAGCATGATACAATTTTAATTGCAGAGATTTATCATTATGACATGTAATTTCTAACTACATGAAATGACAATGTAATGCATAGGTGTGAAATTCAGCCACACATTCACTATGTGAAAAGTGATAGCTGTGACATAGGCTGCTTCTCTGTTTCATTTCATTTTTCTACTTATGTTAGGTAAAAGATATATTTATAGGTATGCCAAGTACTAACTACTTCATTATCTCTTCCATCTTTTCCTTGCAAAACATACTAAACAGTATTCTTTGAATGACACTATAAAGCATATGTCAAATTTCATAGTATTTTGTAGATAGGTGGTGAATTTGGATTACAACTGAGTCATACATGAACACTAGAATTACTTTTATTTAATTTTCTTCCTTTTAGTGAATGAGAATTCATACCTAAGCACATATAGATTGAAATATATTTTTTAAAAAAACTTTAAAATTGTTAACTCCCTCTCTCTAATACCTTAAATAAAATCATTTTTGGAATAATATAGTAGAAAGAGCACTAGACTAAGACAAGGATCAAAAAACATACCTTGACCAAATGTACAACTTCTAGAGCTAAATCAAAACAAAATAAAACACACACCAAATACATTTGTTTATCTGTGTTTTTTGTTTTTTTTTTTTTCTTTAATTCTAGTGTTACTTTTAAAAAAGGTTATCAGGCCATTTCCCAATTAGGGCACTTCATTTAATTCTGTTAGTACACTCCATCATTTTAGTTCCTAATATCTGTAGGAATAAACCTAAATAGCCTGCAGAAAAGTTTTTCAATATTGTGAGAAATAATTCAATCCACTTATGCAGTCTGCATCTTTTTTACCATAATTTAACTTCTTAAGTAAAGTATCTACAGTAAGCAAAGCCTCATTAGGAAATAGAAAAAAGAAAGACTGAATGAGGAGTATGACCTGGACCATATGAGTAACTTCACAGATTCTCCATTCATTCACACATAGCAGGAGATGGTAAAAGTTCAGTGTCACGTGACCTCCTTCCTTCTCAGAATCTCTATAGCATGGTGATAAAGGAAAATCTGGAATTATACCACTTGGCTTCAAATCTAAACCCCATAGATTATTGTGAGCTCTATGGCATGTTGCTTAATATTTGAAAACTGCAGTTTCTTCATCTTCAAAATGTTAATAACCACAGTAACCTACTAACTGGAGTTTTATCATAAGGATGAAGAGAGACAATATTTATAAACCAGTAACATATATAGTAAATGCTTATTAATTACAGATGTCATCATTATTATTATTGTTAATAATAATAGTAATAGTAGTACATACACCCTAAGATTTATTACGCCATATAGATATTTTGTTTCCTAGATTTATTATGCTAAAATGGGCAGGTATAGTTAAAAACAATGACACAAAGACTAAAAAGAATTTTAGTAAAATTATAGTTTAGAAGCTAGCAGAATTTATAGTAGGATTCTTGATGAGACATCACCAGATGTATAATTCTACATAATATAGAACCATCCCACCAAACATTAAAGCAGAGTGTTTAGAGGATTTGGGAACCATTAAAATTGAAATAGATACTTTATTTTGTCAATAGTTGCCAGAATATGCTCATTAAATGTCGTTAAAATATCTAAAGTTTGAAGTCCCTCTATTTCATAGTAGATTGAAAAATCAAAAATGCTCTTCCTGATATCAGCTTTTTTCCACATTACTGATACCACAAAAATCAAACCTCTAATTTGCATCACAGCGCAAATGAAATTGAGTGAACTGAATGGTCTTAGAAGGAAGAAAAAGGTTATGGATTATCATTTTTCTTCACTTTTCCCTGCAGGTATTCCTCAAAATTGTTATGGTTATTATGATTTAATAACCAATACAATTTGACTTAGCTTACAATAGAATTATAGTTAGAAAGTATAAAATATATTTCACAAAATGGGCCATAAAGTATTAAGGGTAGGAGAAGGGTAAAATACTATGAGAGGTAGAATAACAGAGAAAAGCATTGCACTGAACTTCCAAGTAGACTGGTCAAAAAGATACAAGTGAAAAGATCTTTTCTCTCTGATATCTTATAATAATCTAGCTGATATGTATTACTAAGAGAAGAAAGTTTAAGGGACATTCCTAGAATAAATGATATTTTTTACCTTTGAAGTTATTTCCTTCTCTTTTGCCAGTAGAGTCAATAAACCAATTAAATCCAGGGGAAAAAAACCCAATAATTCAAGTTTCCTGTTTAGTAATGTTTATTACATCAAAAGGTGTTAAGCCATGCAAATTCACTTTTACCTATTCTCTGATAGATACAGATAAATGGAAAATACCATTCATCATTTATGAAATATTGGCCATTTCTATTGCAACTTGTTTCAAATACTTCCACAGTAGTTTTACCATTACAAGAACAGCTATTGTGCTATGATTCAGAAAATAATAAGAGGTTTGTTGTATCTCTATTTTCTTTATATATTATTAATTTATCAATTCTAAAATGCATACAATTTTCATATTTAATATTGCTAAGATCTCGATTTTTCATACCATCTTTTACATTTATGCTGGGAGTTTACTTTTTCTTTTTTTTAGTGTGGTGTGCAAACAATGGCCAAAAATATATTTTCACAATTGATAATGACTTAGATTTGATGAAATATCATAGTTACCTATTTGATAAAATATTTCATAGAAGAGTTTCTTTTGTTATTTATTAAATAAATATTATGTAACAAAGAGAAACTTTCAACATAAACTGGAACATCCTAAAGATATGCGCATTGTCTGTGCCAGAAATAATTCTCAGCAGACTTTTCAATATAGTTTCTTAGCTGTAAAAGTCATTATAATCTCCTAGTCCTTAACTTTTTCGATGAAGTTATTTAAGAAATAGACATAGGGACCTACTTATAACTAGATGCTTACACTGTGGAAACTGAAAGGGAGAATAAAAATCTCATTTATAAAAAGTCAGATTTCTGACAAACAGAAATCTAAAGTCATAATAACTAGCAGTTTAAAGCATATTAAGAAGCAAAGCATGACATCCAGAACCCAGCTTACTCAAATATAATCTGGTTAGGTCCTAAATCACAAATAACACCTTTTATAATTTACAATTTGATTATGTAAGTCAAACATGCTGTCAATGGTTGAAAAAATAGACTGTTTCTATTATTTGGACCAAAAGCATTCTTCTTCTCAAATAATAATGAATGACATTTATTTCAGGAACTGCATTTAATGCTATATGTAGTTTATAATTCAACTTTCACAACTGTCTTACAAACTAAGTGTTCTCATTACACTCATTTGAAGAGGAAATCAAGGCTGAAAACATTGAATCACTTGCCTCAAAAAAGGATTTCAATGGAGGAGGTCTGGATTCAGAGCCTGTGCTCTGATTCTCCATGCTTGTAAATTTAATTGCCTCCTGCGTTGGGTTCAGTAAAATATGCTGTCCTTTAATGCTTCACTATCTAATATGATTGCCACTAACCACATTTGGCTATTTAAATTTAAATAAACTACATTAGATAAAATTAAAAATTAATTTCCTTCATCGCACTAGCCACCTTTCAAGTTCTCGGTAGTCACATTTGGCTAATGGCTACTCAATTATGCAGCACAGACTGAATGTTTCTATCATCACAGAAAGTTCTGTTGGACAGTGCTGCTTTAGAAGGTAAAACAGATTAAAATGAAGGCACTTAACGCCACAGAGATGCTTGACCAAAAAATAATAATATAATAATTGGGGAAAATACATTCCCAATGCTTTCACATTGCAGTTGGTGGGTAAATATTTGTCAGAAATATAATATTTACTGAGAGAAGACAGGTAGAGATAATTTGGAATAGCTCATGTCTCAGTACAATGTCTTGAATATACAAGTGGAAGAAAACAAAGCTAACAAATATTTGAATTGACATCACTTTCCAAAAGAATCCTTAACTTTTACCAGTAAAATGGAGTCTATTAATAAACATTTGAGTTATGGCTAAGAGTTCAGTAACTTCGAGTTTTAAAAAGCTGTAGTAGAATGGCAGTAGCTATGAAATTAGTTAATAGATCTGATACTTTAAAATCAAATCCAGTATTTATCGTATTGTCATTTTATGTGTTTGCTTGTATTTTATTGTCAACTTACCACCATTTCCCATGCATACATTCATGATGTATTCAAGTATTATACAACAGTTAAAATCAGGAAGTTCTTTCTAAAACACAACCTTCATGTCTGCTGTTTAAAGTTTGGATTGTTTATGTTTACAGCCATTTTAATATTTCGCTGACTATGGCCTCACCTAGAGAAATTGTCCTAAACATTTCTTAGCAATGGCACAATATGAAGAGATGAAAAATAGGTCTATATTCTAGAATAAGGTGCCCTTATTAGCCACAACACTTTAAGCCTCATTTCCGAGATGTAAAATTACAATAAAGATACTTTCCAGGTCGGTATCAAGGAGCTGTGTGTGAAACAAAGAAAAGGAACCTTGAAAGCATTTTGTAAAGTTGAAACTCCATGACAATATGGGAAATTATCAGTATCATGCCTTTGGTAAACATGGGAGGAGAACAACATGTAGCCTCATTTCTTATCTCTGGCTGAGAGTTTCAGGGTCTGCCAAACTTGGGGCTGCCTCCTCTAACTAAACTTGTCAAAGACTCCACACGTTCTTTATTCCCGCTCAAATACATTTGCAGGCTATCCCCAAATATCACTTACACTGCTTCTCGAGTTCTGATGTGCCATGAAGCAATGCTTCTGGCCCCAATGTTGTTTGGTGACTGGGAGTGATGCAGAGAATTTGCCAACTCTTTTCAGTTGAGTATCTGCACGCCTGGCAAAGCTAATGTCCTGGGGTAAAAATGAGGTAGCTATTCTGATATCTTTACTTTTTTTCTCAGAGTGAAATCACAGACTTATGGTGATAACAAATCAATTTCTCTTACTACATTTAAGACCCTGAGGAGCAAAGATTTTCCTCCATTCTCTAAAGTCATAAGCAAACAAGCATGGTTTCTCAACAAATGAGCTTTAATAAGGGAATTTGTTGACCTTACATGTTTTCTTAGAATATATATGCTTTCTCTTAGGGAGGGGAACATACAGATCTTGGTGTATCTTAGAGACAAGAAAGAATAATGACAGGGGTTTAAAGTCTCAAGCAGGGACTTTTTCTGAGAGACTCCCATAATGCTAGTTTTTCCCCAAATTTTTCCTAAGGATGCTATAGGGATGAAAAAGAATGTAGCTCACAGAATGGGACATTTTCAGGAACACTGAATGGGATATAAATCAAGGGGGGTGCTTTTTATGGACTGAGTAGATTTTCTTAGTACTAGTGATTGAAAACATGATGACTAGTGGAGAAAAAATGGTTCTGTTCCCTGAAAATCCCTCTTCCCATGTCTCATTTCTCCAGTAACAACCTCCCCTCTGATCAGTCATATAGCAGAAGGAGATATTCCCATTTTACCTTCATTCAATTTCATAAATTCACTCATCAGTTCTCTAAAGCTGAGAATGAGTGCTAGAAATTTGCTGAAATGGTCACACTATCTGATCCCATATTTATAACATTTTCTTTCCACTATATTTCTGTTTTACTTATACACATAAACATATTGTTATTGTTTTCCTTTTTCTAGTTAATACACACTGTTTGATATGACAAGCAAACAATTCTTTAAAAAATACTGATTAGAGTATCAGTTTTAGAAATTGCGGACCTGATCTAAAAATTGACACCTTCATAAGAATGCGCCACTCTTCGCTGATTTCATCTGACTCACAGCATTCTCACTATAGGTTAGTTTTGATCAAATCATTTTCCAAGTAATTTACCTTAAGCTAGGAGTATTCTTGGAATCATTTTTTTTTTTCCTGCAGATATCACAATATGCTGAGTGCTTCTTCTTATGTAAATATTGGTAGTACTTTTGTCAAACATCGTATTTAACAGCAATCCCTGAACTAGGCTGGTTGAAGCCACTCATACATTACTAAGACCTTTCACAGAGCTGCTGAAGAATGCTTAGAGACTCTAGTGTCGGTAACAGAACTTAGAATGAATATGTCTCTTGTCTAGGTCAAGACAAATGTCAGGGCCAATGAAGGGTGAAACATGATGATGGGAATTTGAAATGAAGGGCTAGGGCAACAGGTGCTTGGGGTGAGACACTGAAAGACTAGAGAGAAGAGCTGTGAAGTACTGAAGGCAGCAATCATACTGAAAGTAGACAGAGAAAAGCCTCAGGCTTCTCACTGCCGAGGAAGAGAGCTTATACTTAAAGTAATTTCAAAGTGGTATCAGAAGAAATGCTGAAATTTGGAGCATCTTTTTGTCTAAACAAATCACTTGTCAAAGCCCCAATGAAGCAACAGGAACCTATTTGAATATGCAGAAACAGGTACAATTGTTTTGTCAGTGTGTTGACACAAAGGAAAGCTAAAAACAAAACAATAAGAGAACTAAGGTTTCCTAAGCATCCTCTGTGTGAAAGGTACAGTGGTTGACAAGTTCCCTGCTTTATTTTGTTAGTGCCTATAACTAACACTGTGAGGTGGAATTTTCCTCTCGGTTTTAACAATGAAGAATCTAAATCTCCGTGAGACGTGGACTCTTAAGTGATGATATGACATTTAAACAGAGATTTTTCTGATTCCACATCCATGTTCTTTGACATACACTGAGTCAGTTACAGGTGGCCTGTCTATTTCAAAATTAGATTATTTATTTGACCATTACAAATAATGCCAAAGGGGGTTAAGAAATTTAAACATTAAAGGATGCTGCATTACTTTGGTGAACTATTTTACTTAATAGCCTTTGCATACTTGAAGGCAGACATTCAGATGTAATGCTCAGATGTGACACTGTTCAACTGTTACATCAATTCAGCTGTTGTATCTCCTAGACTAAGCATTTAACTTTACTTTGAGTCTGTCAGAATTCAGTAAATTTAATACACACTTATTATTGTGGGCTCTCAAAATAACTTAAGCATTTTATATTTTGCTTACTTTTTCTTGTCCACATCTCAAATAATCTAACTGAGGTGACACAGTTAACCAAACAATTAGAATAGCCATAATATATTAAAGGCATTAATACATGAATCTGTAGGTCTAAAACTATGTAGCACATTTGGCTAACACTTGGAAAATATAAACTGTGTATTTGTATCATCCTAAATTTCACCCATTCAAAAGATATATTCTCATAATTCATAAGGTGAAAATTCAAATATTCTTCAATGTGAAATTTGTTAAGAAAAATGAACATATTCCTGTATTAAATTTGTACCGGACTTCCCTGGTGGCGCAGTGGTTAAGATCCGCCTGCCAACGTCAGGGGACAAGGGTTCGATCCCTGGTCCAGGAAGATCCCACATGCCGCAGAGCAACTAAGCCTGTGCGCCACAACTACTGAGCCCGCGTGCTGCAACTACTGAAGCCCGCACGCCTAGAGCCTGGCTCCACAACAAGAGAAGCCACTGCAATGAGAAACCCGCGCACTGCAACAAAGAGTAGCCCCCGCTCGCTGCAACTAGAGAAAGCCCGAGCGCAGCAACGAAGACCCAACACAGCCAAAAATAAATAAATAAATAATAAATAAAAATATTTGTACCTGGCTTATCATCATTATAAATAGGATATGTATACTAGAATATATATAAGTACACAGATACTTCTCAAAGATTCCTTCATATCTACAATATAATATATAGATGAAATTGTATAATATTGTCCACCATTACTAACAGATGAAGTAATTTTATAAATTATAAAAGGGAAAAATAATAGTGTTTTTTACGTTCCTTATAATGAAATAACCTTTATATTTTGGCCAGAAAGGTGACTAAACAAGTAGGAGCTCATCAACTTAAGGTTGTAAGTATATTATATTAAATGTTGGTTTGAATTTCGAAAAGGAATATTTGGCTAAGAAGGAGCTGGTAAAAAAATTATTAGAACAACATCACTGGGAATGATTAATAAGAACAACAGCCACATGCAAGTGACCTTAAAAGAGGAAGTAATAATGAATTCTGTCCAGCTCTGTCCTCTGATGCAGCAGTGTCATTCCCAGTGGCCTCGAGGTGATTATATGCCTGAAAAGACACACTGATGGAAGTATGTTCTCTCTCTTGACCAGAAAAGGATGACCCAGTGTTAACAGGGCACCTAGAGCTTGCCGTGACAAGTTCCTTATTCCCTTTTGGATTGTGTGGCATATCCTTAGTCTAGGGACCTGCCTCTTCTCCACTCTGCCCCACCTCACCCATAATGAACCAGGGAAATGTGAGTGGCAGCAGTAAGACAAGTCTTTCTGGAAAATATGTTTAAGTATGTTTCTTGTCTTTGGGCACATCCAAAATAAAAGTGGTATCTAAGTGAGATCTGTAGCAATGTTTATAGTCCAAGGAATAGCTTTTGGTGAGCATCAAGTTAAGTTAGTAAGAATGGGTAAAGTGGTGAGTTAATTTATATATGTGTAAGTGGTAACCAACCATTAACCGTTATATATGACAGTCTTCATGTTAACCAAACATCCCTTTTACACAAAGATAGAGTTTGCAGGAGGCATACATACTGTTATAAAGGCATACTAGTCTAAAGTCAACACAGCAAAAAAAGGTTTCAGGGGAAACACAATATGTATACATCAAAAAGCTTTAAAATCTCCATCTCAAAATTATTTTTTACAACACTAGTATTTGTTATTTATCTTGCTGAAAGTGCTCAAAAGGAAAATTTTGCTTAAAAGGAAAATTCTCAATAAATTACTATTGTCCTTGTAATGGTTTACCATTACGTAAAGTTGGTGTTAGACAAAATGGTAATATGGAAGAAATTTTATTCCCAGCATCTTTCTTATTTCCAAACTCTTTTATACCCACGTTTCCATCCAGGCTGCTAGTGTATTCTTTGCATTCTCACACAAGTCGAGAGTATATTTCTTGTCATTCAATCAAAAACTTATCTGTTCTCTGTACCATTCCTTCTCTTCCTTCCAGGAGATAATAAATGAATGAAAATTATTTGGATTGAGTAAGTGTGAAGAGATTAACTAGATATTTTGCTACCATTTCTTGGTATCTTTAATTAATTAGAACATTGTTTCTCAAACTTTAATAGTCATCAGAATCATTGGAGGGATCCTTAAAATTGGTGGGTCGCATCCCCAGAATTTCTCACCCATTAGTGCGCAGGTGAGGCCCAAGAATCTGCATTTCTAGAACAAGTACCCAGGTGATGCTGATGTTGCTGGCCCCTTAAGAACTGAGTTAAAAATTTAATTCACTACTGTAGTTAGGCAGTGAGGTATGTGACTACTCAGCAGGTTTTCTATTTCCCCTCATATTCCACAAGGTAAGTCTAAACTTAAGGTTAGCCCTGGTAGCCCTACTCTTAATATTTCAATAACATTAAATTAAAAAAGAAAAAAAAGTTTACCAATTTTCTTTGGATAGCCCATCAACAAACAAAATAAAACAAAAATCTTTCACAACACGAAAACAATCTCACCTAAAGTGAACTCCAATGCTTGCTTGCTACTTTAATCAGGTTACCTAGAACACTGAACTCTTTAAGATATTATTGTAGAGCAAACTTTATCCCCAATTCTTCTTTGATGAAGAGCTGAACAGTTATATGTCTCCTGTCCTTCCTCGTACATTCTTACACACAAACACAGTTGTGCTTACTGTATAACTTCTGATTTTCAAAATTGGAGTTACACTCTTGATCTTATTACCTAAAATACGATCAGTGATTCTAGATTATCTCTAGGAATAATGTTGGCATGTAATTGTCAACCATGTAATACATATATTAAAATACCTGGAAATTTTCCAAATTGTCTAAATTTTCCACCAGTTATTTTACTATACTTTTCATTAATTCATATTCAAAAAAGGAATTAATAACTCTTGAACAAATACATATATTTTTCTAAATACTCAAATCATTCTTTTATTCATTTATTAATTACCCATCTCTACTGCTGCACAGGAAAATATAAGGTTTTTTGGCAGCTTAGGGAATAATAATATTTTTTAAATAATAGTGTTATATTTTGATATGAAACAAATCAAACAACTGTCACAATCATAAGTAAGATGTGGTGTAAGCTCACTCAATAGACAAGGTATGTTTAAATGTGGCATAATTTGACAAAATAACTCCTTATTAATTTTTTAATAGTATTGATGTTAAATGTGGAAATAAATAAGAGAACTCTTTAAAGACTAATTTTCTGTGTGAAAAGATTCTTCAAATAGCACATATTTTGGAATAACATAATTTAAGTATCATAAAAATTTGAAAATAAATTTATTCAATTTTTCTTTAATATAATCAGAGGAAAATCATGAAGAAAACACAATGCTTCCTAGGCAAGTTTTAACTAGATCATGTTATTTTTAGATTCCTAATTTCAATCATTCAATTTTTCTCTATCTGTTCCATTTCCAAAAATCTTCCTCCTATCATTATTTCCATGCAAGTAGCAATTTAGTCAAATATCCTGCTCTTCAGTAAGAAGACTATCTTTGAAAGAAAAAAAGGTAAAAATGTTGATGAAGGAATCTATAAATTCTGAGCAATTTGCATTTACCATTATGTCATCAATTCTATAGCAATCATGTTCAAAATAAATAACATAATCAACACTCCTTCCTTCATCCAAAATATCCCAATTTTAGCTCATGTCTGGGTAACTATGAAGCTACTTCTAACTTAAAATTATATATTTTATGTCCACTGTAAATAAAAGAAGCATATAATTTTAATAACCTGACAATATTAATCTTATCTGTTTCTTAATATTTTAAGGCAATACTTCTAAAATATTTCAGATTCCAATATCAAGAAACATCACCACTGTGTGGACTCAAACACACACAAAGTCAATAGATATTTTGATGCAAAATATATAGATCATATTAATTTAGATTAAATTAATAGTTCAAACTCCTTTCTCCCACTGTGATATAATTACTAATTCGTGCACTTTGGTTACAGGCACATATGGCAAAATTCACAATTAGAATCCCTGTACCAAAACTCTGAACTATATGAATTGAAAAGATATCAATGGGATTGCAAGGACCAGCTTACAAAACAAATTCCCGCAAAGTGTTTTTTGTAGCAAGATGATAATTTAAGTTGTTAGGAATTACCTATTTCCAATCTTAGGGGGAAAAAATCACTGATGATATTAAAGCATTCTGAGAAAAAATTACTAATGGCATTTAGTGAGTTATTCAATAAAAGAAATCAAAACTGGATTAATACATTAGATATGTTTTTCAAAAATAAGAGATTATATACAAGAAGCTAGATTAGTGGAACTAGATATAATGGTTTGTGTATTTACTGAGCTGTAACGAAAGTGAGAGTTAGGGTATTATTGCAGAGATTTGATGATATGGTCCACTGTTCACCTAAGACCACCAAACATAGCATTCTTAAACCTGCTTCATATCTCAGTTTTCAGTCACTGAGCATTTCCTTCGAGCATACTTCTGTTCAGCTGAGATACAGTCAGACTGCATTTACAATATCTGTACATAAAACAAGGGCATCGCAGGGCATCGTTTCTCATAAAATGAATAAATAGTATATATTTCAATGCTTTATAATATTCCTCAATGTAATACACACTGGAGAAACCATACACCCATATGTGTGTATCTATTATATTGATAATAAGAGTACATTGGCTATTTTATATATTTTCCTTACCAGTCAAGTTCTTCAATCCAAGTTCTTGAAGTCCAAAGTTTCCATCTTTTCTGTAGTTTAAAAATATTGCCAAGGCATATCGATCTTCATAAAGTTTTGTCCCACGAATAATGCGTAAATTCTCCAGAGGCAGATAGCGAAACTGATTAAGAGCCACCAACACGTAGCCTGTGACTTCTCTTATAGACTGAAAAGACACAAACAATTGCCTGTGTTAAATAATTAAAAACTGTTTGTCAGTATGTTTATGTAGTCATTTAGATAAAAATGAGTTATTTAATTCTAATTTTCAGCTTTTAATCGAATACACTAATTTCCACATTATACTATAAATAATTGCCTTGACACACAAGATCACAAGAGTTAGAATATCATTTGAAGAATTAGTTGTATTTTTTTAAAAGTCATGAATGTGCTTATAGTAAAAAGAATGAATTTTATTGTATGAAGCATTCTTCATATCTGAGATCTGAATATAATGAAAGGAATAAAGATCTCATTCTCCGACAGACTAAAATGAGGTAAGAACACATAACCATCAATCAAACTTTATATTTAAAAAAAAACAAATTGGTAAGCTTATCACAAATAAAACAAAGATGCATTAGTTTGTAGACTGTAGACTGTGGGACACATTTCAAGCTGCTATATTAGTGTTTAAATCTATAGTTATCAAAGAACAATTGCCTTATACATCTCTGGCAAATATATGCATATATATATATATAAATATGCATTAGATACTGATTATGGTTTCTAATTTGATTACAACCACAATTTTTATTTTGACTGTTTATTGTTTAAATGTAGTTGTCTATAATATAAGTTAATTACTTAAAGGTTTGTGAGACATTTTAAAGCAAAAAAAAGTCACAAAAAAGGCTTCAGGCTTCATCTAAAGCTATAGTTTTTAGTAAAATGCAAATAACGACAGTAATGGATATACATCTTATTCTTTTAATTAATCATAATTCAAAAGTGCTCAAATATTTGATATTATTTAATGTCAATTTCATGCTATTTTAGATCTCTTAATTTCAGATGTCCCAATGCTCAGTCCTTGGTCCTCTCTTCTATCTACTCTTCCCCCCTTGTCTTACCCAATTTTAAGGTTGATGATCTCCAAACTTTTACCTCCAAACTCTCTCCTAAACTCCAGACTCACAACCAAGCCTACTCTGCATCTTCACTTGGATGCCTCATAGGCTTCTCAGATACACCTTCCCAAGACTGAACATCTATCTTCCTTCCCCATCCTGCCAACAGTCTTGGTCATCTTAGCTGATGTCAATCCATCCTTCCTGTTATTCAGGCCAAAGTCTTGGGATCATTCTTGACTTCCCTTTCCCACACCAAATGCAATTCATCCCATTTGCTCTATCTTTAAAAGGATTAGCAATTCAACCACTTAGGGCATCCACTGGTATCCTCTGAGCCACCATCATTCTTCATCAAGATTACTGTAACGGGTCTCCCTGTTTCTACTCTTGATCCCTTTTGGTGTATTCTCAGTTAAGGCTAGCCCTGATGTTTTTAAAACATAGATCAAATCATGACACTTCAATTCTTAAAACTGAAATGCCTCCCAAATCACTCAGAGTAATAGTCAAAGTCCTTTCAAGGATGAGTCAAAACCTATATCTGTGTTGTCCAGTAGAGCAACCACTAATCATATGTGGCTACTGAACAACTGAAATGTAGCTAGTATGAACTGAGATGTGTTGTCGCTGTAAAATACACTCTGGATTTCAAAGATTGCATGTTGAAATGAAAACATTTTAGATAAACTGATTTTTACTAGATGCATTATTAAAGTTGATTTTTACCTGTTTCTTTGTACCTTTTTTGTGGCTACATGAAAATTTTTAATTACATTTTTATGGCTCTCATTGTATTTCTCCTGGACGGTGCTACACTGTATGATCTGGTCATCGTTCTTTTTCTGACTTCTCTTTTTAACTCTACACCTTGCTCACTCTTTCCAGATTTGCTGGTCTCTTTGTTGTTCTTTCAACATGCTGAGCATGGTCCTACCTCGAGGTGCTCACTGTACTTTTAAGGGCCTGAGCTTCTTTCCCTCTTGTTATCTTCTTGGCTGATTTCCTCACTGCCTTCAAGTTTTTGCTCAAATCTACCTTCTCAGTTGAGGCCAAGCCTGACCGATCTATTTAACATGGCAACCCTCCCATCTTTCCTTCCTCTAATTTTTATTGTTTCTACAGTACTTCTCACACTCTAACATACTATATAGTTTATATATTTACTACATTTAGTATTTATAGTCTTTTTCTCTATTTCCCAGAATACAAGCACTATAAGGGCAAACATTTTAATTTGTTCACTCATGTTTCCCAGGGGACCAGAACAGTGCTAGTACTTAGTAAGAAACCAACAACTGTTTGCTGAACACTCTGGCTCTTCTCTGGCCATACCTTCACCACTAGGTAGTCTACGGAGTCCAGAGGAGTACCCATCCGCAGCCTGCAATGCCCTCTTCTAGACAGATCATGCGCCAAACCCCTGTGAACCCAGAATTCCATTCCTCAAAAGCCACACCCCCCCCCCGAGTACAGGGCCTGTAATATCATCTTTCCCAGTTCTGTTCTGTCCCCCAGACCACAGACTGTGCCACCAATTTGCATACAGTTAAGAAAGATGGGTGGTCCAGGTGCAGATGTTTAAGGGGAGAGTGTATGGATCCTGGATGTGTGGACTAGAGTGACCATTCACTTGTGTGCAAGACCTCTCACAAAACTGGATAGAACTAGGTGAAGGAGGGGCTGCAAGCTGGAGGCCATCTCTCTCTATGCCACCATATTCCTGAGGAGTCCAAAAATACTAGCATTTCACTTGGATTTCCAGGTTGTTATAAAGATATATCCATCAAAATGGGAGGATAGAACTTATTTTATTGAATAACATTTGCTTGATTTATAATAAATAATAAGCCCCACAATATGTAGGCCTCCACGTATACTCTTGTCCCAGGTCCATAATTCTTAAGGATAAACGTGCTACCACTCATCATCGTGATGAGTAGAATGCTAATAGAGCAAAGGTGGCAACAAAGAGGCAAGGGACACATGAAACTACTCATGTCTGGCATCGAATTGGGAACTCTATGTCACAACGAGAATTCTTGAGACACTGAGCATTTTGGATGGAAGAGATGAATGCTCTGGGGAATGGGAAGAGGGGTTAAAGATCAGCAGTGGCATGCATTGTTTGCATGCTACAATTTGTTTTAAAATCACACTTGCCTGGAATAGTGGAGCCCTAGAGCCCTACAAGTTCTCCTTCAACCACTGTTTCAATGATTGAGCTGTTATCCCTTTGAGTTCTTAAAAGAGAGATCATAAACACTTTCTAACATCATTTGGTCTAAAAAGTAAAATTATTTCATTCATTATAAAAATAATTTATTTTTTGGCTTGTATATAATTATTATCAGCTGCTCTAGGTTACAATAATAGCACTATAATAAATGTTGGGGCAGAGAATATATTATCAATCCTTTGTCTAAAACATATTATAACATCCATCATTCTTCCTAACAAACTCACCATTAGCTCTAACTTCACCTAAGAAGTGGATCTTTTTAACAAAAACTGTAAAAATCTATTGGCTTATCTTAGGATAGAAGGTCACATTGATGGGATTATCAGAGAAAACACAGGTGAAGCACACTCAGGAAAATGAAGAGGTTTATGAGCAAAGACAATGTCAGTAGGCAATTCTGCAGTGTTTATTAGAGGGATAAATTCTTTTTAGCTATTAATTGATAAAGATGCACTATTTGGCATGGCTTTTGGACCACACATTAGCAGAGGCTACAAATAACCTGCAAATAACGAAGCCTTTAGTATAAAAAGTGTTATGGATATAAGCCAAGAACAATGGTGAAAATATAGAGAAAAATCAACTAATCATAGAAGAGGATGCTCCAAGTGCCCTTAGCTACATGAGAAAGTAAAATATAACTAAGAACATCTTTGTTTTCACATAGTATTTAATGTATAAATATTTGAATTAATTGCATTGTAAAATGTATGTACTCCTCATTCCAGAGTGTGCATTACAGTATTCTTAGAAACATTTTTGTTATCTTCATAAAAGGTCAGGTTAATAGCAACAGCTACTCCCTTGTCCAGATTCTGGGACTGGAGGGATTTACTGTTTTAATTGAGATTCTTGTGTCTAAAATGAGTCTCCTTCATTATCCATTCTGCTTATTTATTACCCTCTGGTCTTGCAAAATAATTCATGCAACTTAACCATTAGCTTAACAAATAATCCTTTTGCAGTGGGAACTCTGGGCATCATGATGTGTTAATGCTGAGAAAGCATATGTTCAAACCATTTTGAACAAAGCCGCCCATGAGTAGGTGATATGTAATTCATTCATGATGAATTATTTGCTAATAATGATGGTGAAGATCCTATTCACTCATCCCCCATACCACTAACTCCTACACAGCAAATAATGTAAATATTAAGAGGAAAAAGATTATAGCAAATCCCTCAACCCAAGATTTATATCTGGAGGGGCTCATGGAATCAAAGAATTTTTAAAGAATTATGGGAGATGAATATAAAATTCTTATATTTAAAAGCCACAAATATGCCTTGACTTTGTCCTCCTAAGTTTTCTGTTTTCTGGAATTCAGAGCCACATTCTTGTAGGTACTCTTAAAACCTTTCTGGGAACAAATATCTTGAAACATCTCAATGGGAAACTCCACTGCAGATAACATGAGTTACCAGGCATACTGATTGCAAATAAAATTACAGGAAGCAACTTGGTAATGGCAGGATTGCTTAATAATGAAAAAGGGTCAGTAACATGCTTATGAGTTAATATCGGCAGGTCACTAAGAAATCTGGGTAAAAAGTCAAGAGATACCTAACGGTCAATTAAGCTTACAATGTCTGATAAGGTCACATAATCATGTTAGTTATCCATTGTTCCTTTCTTTTCAGCCATTAGAAAGAATGTGAGCAGCACAAGACTTTTAAATGTCTCAAAAATTTTTATAAAAATAAAAACAAGTTTCAAGCATATGGACTTATCTGTGGAAAGTATAATGGTAAGAAATGTGGGCTCAACTGCCAGGCAAAGCCAGGCTATGCTTTCTAACTCTGTGGTCTTGATCAAGATGTTTATCCTCTCTGATCCTCAGTTTCTTCATCTTTAAAAAATAAATAGCAATACCTCTCTTGTAAAGGTGTTATAAGGATTAGAAGATATAAGACAAATGTCTGTAAGAGTTCAGCAACTACTAGCTATTACAAACGCTGTTATCTCTATTAATAGCCAAGGCAGATGAACTATCGGTGGACAATCGGAGTTGAAGACAAAAATATTTATAACATAAGAACCATTGCTTTTAACCTCTTTGTTGTGTGACCTTCAGTATGTTTATATTTTGACTCTTCAACTTGCAATTTATTCCTAAATTATCGAATTGATTTCTTATATTGTTTCTGTGTATGTTATAGCCCTTAGTACAGACCCTGGCACTGAAAAGAGATTCAATAATGACTGTTGAATTGAAAAGGAGAATGCAACACTTAAGGTCTTTTTAGATATTGTTTTCCATTGAAAATGATTTTATGAACGTTCTGATAATAACAAAACGTTCTTTGAACAACACAATCATGACTTGTGTCCAAGGACCACAGTGGTAAGTAGAAATCATCAGAATGCACCAGAAAGGAGAAAACCCTGGCTCTGGTTCTGGTTCAGTATGGTTAGTCCCAGGAAACTGCCTATTTTGTCAGATGAAGACTGAATACCCACCTACAGACATATCTCTCCTTGTGGTGCAAGCTGCTGCTGACTAAAACTGATTGATTTCCATTGTCAATGTATGCTTCCACAGCTACTTTGTTCAAGGAGTGAATACCATTGACGATCATTAAACTTTTAAATGCTTCAAAACTCTTCTAATCCAAGGGACAATTTGTTGTCCATGGCATTTGATGATGGAAATCAAAAGAAATGGGAAAACGAAAGAAATCTGACCAACTTCTCATACCATATTAGCAATAAACTTAGAAAAAAATGCATGGTTTGTTCTGAAGGACAGAAATTCATAACCATTTTTCCCACATAATATTTTAAGAAAAAAATGTTAAATCTGCAGTTATAAACTTCCCAGTATTTTCAGTGGGTGCCATTCAGCTAAAGATTAGAAGAGATTGTACTGCTGCACTGGGCTTTCCATCTACCTTCAGATCATTCCAGAAAAATCAGTCTTTATTATTTCTAAATCTCTACTGCATTTCACAACTCTTATAACCACTGTTCATTTTTTTTGTATTTGAAACAATTCTCTTATTCTTTAATTACAGTTGATTTTCTCTAATTTTGTACTTAGTGGGAATAGCGAATAGTTCCTTAAATGTTCCTTCATGTACCTTAAGATTCAACTGATTGCAGTACCTCACAATTTCTGAATATTTAATCAGTGTTTAGGGACAATTTTACACATATTAAAATCAACAATACATTCTTGGCTAAATGTGTAAAACACTGTTTTCTAGATTTTTTCCTACTCAAATTATACATCAATTCCTTGTTATTTTTCTTTAATATAGGCACCTTTGAAAATGTACCTATTTACTTTTGTCAAGACTTTCTGTAGCAAGTCAAAATAGTTCTGAATTCCTAACTTCTACTCCAGTGCCTTATGCACTCATACCCAATTAGGTATTATCCACAAGTAATACTAACATATTCCATTAGTCAAGATATCCACAAATATAATAGTGATTACTTATGATCAGTAGACTTGAATTAAATAAATCTGTAGTATCACAGAGAATAGTGGGGAGCAGAGAACTATGGGAGTGGGGGATTGGGAGAAAAACCCCTCTGCTCATAATGACTGCAGAATTTATGTGTTCTCTGATGGTGACAAATGTAGTAACAAATTGTAGCCTCTCTGACAGTAAGGCTTTCCATTAAGTTTCCCTAGGCAATTAATTTCTGTCTCTGCCCTTACAGCAAGTCTGGGAATTTCTAAAGCAGAGAATATTCTTAACTATGATAAGATATTAAGAAATTTACCACAAAAAAATTAGTAAGCATATAGCAACCATTACATATTCCTGTTGCATAGAGATAGAAATTGACTGTCAAATATCTAACTCACATGTGAAACCTCCAAACATTATAGTGTATTTGGCTTTAGAATCTTGTTTTCAGTTTTCCCACTTTCCTTAAAAATCCAATGATTAGACCATACTGGCAAGCAGGAGCTCAAAGTCTGATCTAATTAGATTTGGGAAAATAGAGTAATGCAAAATGTCAGGTACCTGACTGTGGTAGATTTAAATTCATGCTCATTTTACACAGCATGAAATAACACTCAAGGGACAGAGAATCTAATCCAGTTCTTCCCAGCAAAACTGCAATCTCTCAGCTATTACCAGCCAGTCTCTTATGTGCTAGTACTGCTACGACCCCTACTCTCTAAGAAATCTACAGGCTATTCATTCATCACTGGCCACCTAGCCAGCTTTCAACTCATGACTTCCTTGCAGTGAATGCCATAGTTTCCATTGAAAAGAGAACTACTTATCTCACCTCTTTCAAAGTAATCATCTTTTTTCTTTGTCCTCTATATCTTTCTTAGCTGGCCAGAGGGTTCTTAATAGTCCCCCTTCAGATCTACATTCCCAATTGGTCCTTCATCTCCTGACCTTATCTCTGCTATACTGCCATATCATAGACATTTTACACTAGAATTAGATTGTACAAATTAAATTGGGAGCTTTTGTAAATCCATTTACATAATCACACACAAATCTCAATTTTGTGTCTATATTTCAAAAAGAAAATCTGTACTGTTAAAATTTCCATTATCTGCAATTTAAAAATATTTTTTCCCATGTGTTTATACAGGTTGGATTATATTTTTAAACCTCAATTCCAAATTGACATTTTAATAGTCTTTTATAATTATCTAAAATATAGTATTGAGATTTAGTGTTTCTGGATCAAGATGGTGAAGTAGGAAAATCCTGAGTTCACCTCCTTCCATGGACACACCAAAGCTACAACTATATACACAACAATTATCCCTCAAAAAAACCTGAAGGCTAGCAGAACAGGTTTTCTACAACTAAAGATATAAAGAAAAGGACACACACTAAGATGGGTAGGAGGGGCAGAGATGCGGTCTGATTAGAACTCTCACTGTTGGTGTGGCCATGCACAAGTAGTGGGATATCACAACCATGAAGGTCCCCCTGAGGAGCAAGGAGGCTGAGCCCATAAGGCTCCCCAGGCTGTGGAGCCTGCACTGGGAAGACTCCATAACATCTGGCTTTAAAAACCAGCAGACCTTACATCTGAAAGAGCAGGAGGGCTGTGGGAAACTGAGACTCTACTCTTGAAGGGATTGCACATACACACCATGGCAAACTAAAACCAAAATCCTACAACAGATACACAAAAAATAAATTAAAAGAAATGCAAATACAGCACTAATGAGAGTCCGCAAATCACAAAGGAATAGGACAAGAGAAGAACAAAGGAACAGAGGAGAACTATTAAAACAATCAGAAAACAATTAACAAAATGGCATTAAGTATACTTATCAATAATTATGTTAAGTATAAATAGACTAAATGCCCCAATCAAAAGACATAGGGTGGCTGAATGAAGAAAAGAACAAAACAAACAACCCCCCCCAACAAAAAATACAGTACCCATATATGTGCTGCCTATACAAAACTCACTTCAGATCAAAATATACATACACACAGACTAAAAGTGAAAGGATGGAAAAAAGATATCCCATGCAAAGGAAAACAGAAATAAACCTAGAATAACAATATTTCAATTAGACAAAATACAACTTAAAACAAAGACTGTGACAAGAGACAAAGAAAGACATTACAAAATGATAAAAGGCTCAATCTAACAAGAGGTATAACACTTGTAAATACTTATGCACCCAACACAGGAGCACCTAAATACATAAAGCAAATATTAACAGACATAAAGAGAGATATTGGTAGTAATAAAATAATAGTAGGGCTGACCTACATCAATGGATAAATTATTCAGACAGAAAATCAGTAAGGAAACATTGGTCTTAATTGACACATTAGATCATATAGACTTAATAGGTATATATAGAACATTCCACCCCATAACAGAAGAATAAACATTACTTTCAACTGAACATGAAACATTCTCCAGGATAGATCACATGTTAGGCAGCTAAGCAACCCTCTTTAAATTTAAGATTGAAATCATATCAAGCATCTTTTCCAACCACAACAGTATGGAACTAGAAAGCAATTACAAGATAAAATAATGGAAAAAAACACAAACACATGAAGGCTAAACAACATACTACTAAACAACCGTGGGACAATGAAGACATCAAAGAGGAGATTTTAAAAAATACGTTGAGACAAATGAAAATGAAAACACAACATTCCAATATTTATGGAACACAACAAAAGCAGTTCTAAGAGGAATAGCCAAAGCAATCTTGAGAATAAAGAACAAAGCTGAAGGTATCATGGTCCCTGCCTTCAGACTATACTACAAATCTATAGTCATTAAAACAATATTGTCCTGGCACAAAAACAGACATATAGATCAATGGTACAGACTAGAGAGCCCAGAAATAAACCCATACGTCTATGGTCAATTAATTTACGACAAAGGAGGCAAGAATATAAAATGGAAAAAAGACAGTCTCTTCAGTAAGTGGTGGTTGTAAAACTGAACTACATGTAAAAGAATGAAATTAGATAATTTTCTCACACCATATACAAAAACGAACTCAAAATGGATTAAAGACCTAAATATAAGACCGGAAACCATAAAACTCCTAGAGGAAATCATAGGCAGAATATAAATCTCTGACATAAATAATAGCAATAATTTTTTGGGTCTGTCTCCTAAGGCAAAGTAAACCAAAGCAAAAATAAACAAATGGGACCTAATTAAACTTAAAATCTTTTGCAAATAAAAGGACACCATAAACAAAACAAAAAGACAACGTAGGTTGAATGGGAGAAAATATTTGCAAATGGTATCATCGATAAGAGGTTAATATCCAAAATATTTAATCAGCTCATACAACTCAATATCTAAAAAACAAACAGCTCAATTAAAATAAAACAATATGGTAGAACACCTGAACAGACATTTTTCCAAAGAAGAGATACAAATGGCCAATAGGCACATGAAAATATGTTCAACATTGCTAATCATCAGAGAAATGCAAATCAAAACAACAGTGAGATATCATCTCACACCTGTCAGAATGACTCTAATCAAAAAGTCTATAAATAACAAATGCTGGCAGGATGTGGAGAAAAGGGAACCCTTGAACACTGTTGGGAGGTATGTAAATTGGTACAGCTGCTATGGAAAACAGTATGGAGGTTCCTCAAAAAAGTAAAAATAGAATTACCATAAGATCAAGCAGTTCCACTCCCGGGTATATACCTGAAGAAAACACAAACACTAATTTGAAAAGATACAGGCACCCCAACGTTCATAGCAGGACTATTTACAATAGCCAAGATATGGAAGCAACCTAAGTGTCCATCAACAGATGAATGGATAAAGAACATGTGGTATATATGGAATATTACTCATTCATAAAAAAGAATAAAATTTGCTATTTGCAACAACATGGATGGACCTAGAGGGTATTGTGCTAAATGAAATACATCAGACAGAGTAAAACAAATACTGTATGTTATCAGTTATACATAGAATCTAAAAAAACCCAAATGAATGAATATAACAAAACAGAAGCACACTCACAGATTTAGAGAACAAACTACCGGTTACCAGTGGGGAGTGGGAAAGGGGGAGGGGAAAGATAGGAATAGGGGATTAAGAGGCACAAGCTGCTATGTATAAAATAAATGTTACAATAATACAGCACAGGGAATATAGCAAATATTTTATAATAACTTTAAATGGAGTATAATCTATTAAAAATATTGAGTCACTATGTTGTACACATGAAACTAATATTAGTAAATTAACTATACTTCAATTAAAAAAATACTGTTTGTCAGCACTTTCATACATCTGAGACTACACATGAATCAAAGTACTGTAATATTTATTTATATTGTATGTGTGATGTGTATGTCCCTCCATAGAGAACCAAACTGGTTAGGGCAATGCGGCCCAATGTTTAAATTTGGGTGCTGCTATCTGACAGATTTTAGTTTGACTCTTGTCCCCATTAATTATTGACCTTGCACAAGTTAGTTAATCTTAATTTCTCTTCTGAAATACAGGACAAATTTCTGCTAAATGCTTAAAAGTTGAAGATCTTCAAAAGATGATCAATGTCCTCATCATATTATTGCTAGTTCAATTATACAAAAGTTATAAATATTTTGTGTAGTTTAGGAATGTGCACAAATAATATGCAAGCAAATATACGTCTGATATTAAAGTTGATTAATTAAACAATTGGTGCTACACAGTGCATAAAGTTGTGGGCTCCAGTAAGACTGCCTGTACGGTCTGAATTAAGACCCCTCAAATCTATATGTTGAAGACCTAACTCCCGGTATATTAGAATGTGATCGTATTGGAGTATGGTCTTTAAAAAGGTAATTAAATTAAAGTGAGGTCATTAGGGTGGCCCTAATCCAATCACTGGTATCCTTATATGAATAGAAATTTAGGACACAGACACACATGTAGGTAAGAATATGGGAAAAGACATAAAGAGAAGACAGTCATCTATAAGCCAATGAGAAAACCAGAAAAAAACAGCCCGGCTGGCAACTTGATCACAGATTTCTAGCCCCCAAAACAGTGAAAAAATAAATTTCTGTTTAAGCCACCGTCTGTGGTACTTTGTTATGGCAGCTCTAGCAAACTAACACACTGCCTAAATTCACATTCTAGCATTTAGCAGTGTTATACTGTGTAAATTATTTATCCTTCTGTGCCTCATTTTCTTTATCTGTAAACTAGTGATATTAAGTTCCCAAATTCCCAGATTATTTTGAGACGTAAATCCCTGTAAATTGCTTAAGAAAAGGCCTGGCTTATTGTAGGCTCTCAGTATTAGCTGCCATTGTTTCTACTGAATACAGAATCTTTTGTCTTCTTTAACATGCTGCCTCTGTTGCACAGCATATATTAAACTCTGGTTCTCTATTTCTAAAGGAATAACTATGTATTACCAAAGTTTAGATGAGAGAAATGCTTGATACCATTTCAATCTACAATTGAGTTACAATACAGTTTTACTTATGAGGTTTTTTTTAAATGTGATTTTTCCCCTCTCAAAATGTAAAGGAGGAATATGGGCCTTCATGAAATGACATGAAAATAGTTGGCTCTCTCGAAAAGCATCTGGGAAATGGCCTTTGAGAATTCAGAAGTTAAAGGTGACTGCTTTTGTGACTGGTCTGTTGTTATTTTTAAATGAAAAGGGTGAGCAATTCCAGAAATAGTAGAGCCAAAGTATCAGGCTTGAATTTGACAAGACTGCCAATATACACTTTAATAACTGTGTAAATATTTGCCTGTAAAAACAGAAAACAAAAAGCTTAACTTATAAAGAACAAATACTTGCTTGAGTCATCTCTTCCAATGACAACAAGGTCTTATGTTACTTACAATGTTCTTAATATTCACTTCAAACAAACACAGCAGGTATTCTATAGATATCTGTAGGTACAGTAAGGACTACAGACATGATATGAACTGAGATCAGGGGTCTTGAGACTAGGTACTAAAATGCTTTTCTTATTTAGTATCCTTTTGCAAGTCAAAACTTCCTAAGTGGGTATTAACTATTCCTGATAATTATATTAATTCATATTTATTCAGTGTTTTCTGTATGTGAAACATTTTTATAGGACTTATACCATTTCCTGGTCACATCAACTCTTTAAGTACTATTATCTCCATTTTACAGATGAAGAAACTAGAGTTAAATAATATGCCCAAAGGAACATAGACAAAAAAAGTGAATAAGGAAATATTAAAAACAACAACAAAGATTTGTCTTATTCCAGAGCTCCAAAATCCCAGTCATTTTAGATATAGCCTTCAAAAAAGAAATACACCTTCTTTTCAAATTTTTTGGAGCAATTTCAGATTCTGGGTCTGGAGCAAGAACTTTATAAGATGACTTGAAACATCGCATTATACCAGGTAGTGAGGATGTTATCACAAATTACTATGACCAGGTCAAAAGGGTTTAAGAACCAATTGAAAGAGATCCTTCCCAGCTACTGACTGGGGAATTTGAATTCCAAAAATGATAATAATAATAGCAAATGATTAAGTTCCATGAAACACGTTTAAATCTATGAGATCATAATAATATTAAATTAAACTAATTAGTCACCTTTGGACAGTAAAATATAAGTTGTAACACTGGGTAACCAAATACTAGATTTAAGGCATGTATTTATAAAGTATTGCAACTAATGAATAAGAAAAAAGTCAAAATGAGTTAATAATCAGTATTGGTTTATTAACTGTAAAACATATACCATACTAATATAAGATGTTAACAATAGTGGAAACTGAGTGAAATCTATATGGAAACTCTCTGTACTTTCTTTACAACTTACCTACGCATCTAAAACTTCTAAAAATAAAATTTATTTTAAAAATTAGAGCACTATCGCTCTGATTTTTTTTGGGGGGAGTGGGAATTAATGGTTCTAGGTATTTAACATCAGTGGCTGGTCACTGCAAATGATATCACAGTAATAGAGAAGATTAATAGGAGGCAATTCTGTATGGTTCATCTGCATGGTTTATATCAGCTTTTGTTCCAGACTACCTTTTCAAGGACGTCTGTAGCAAACAGCAATGGAATATAATGATAGTTTTCCCCCCCAGGGCAGAGGGCAAATTTGTTAGCAGCCCTCTTTTTTATTTTTTAATGGGGGTATAGTTGCTTTACAATGTTGTGTTAGTTTCTGCTGTACAATGAAGTGAATCAATTATATGTATACATATATCTGCCCTCCCTCTTGGATCTCCCTCCCTCCCCCACCCCCATCCCACCCATCTACGTCACCACACAGCACTGAGCTGAGCTCCCTGTGTTATACAGCAGGTTCCCACTAGCTATCTATTTTACACGTGGTAGTGTATATAGATTGAAATTTCCTATGCTCAGAGTTCCTCCACTGTGACACAAATCCATTTTGTGTACAATATCTACCTGTGCCCACTTCCCAATCACACCTATGGGAACTGCCCCAGGAGAGAGGGGAAACAATGTAAACAAGAACTGATGCTGACTGCTGTGCCATAGAGTCTCAAGTCCTTTGCCAACACAAGTGCCAGGCTAAATCGTTAGCTTGCAAGCAGGTTAAAACCTCAAAACCCTTGACAGTTCTCATAACAACCAGTCATTCTGTGCCTCTAGCTGAATACACCACCACCTATGGTTTCACCAAAGGCATTGAACATGAATGTGATGAAGTCTCTGGATCCAGCTGCTGATTTGGAGGAACTAGAGAGGGCAGAAGAACATGTTGAACTCTATCATGAATAAGCAATAAAAAAACCCAGGTTCTAGAAAATTCTACAGAAAAAAATCATCCAGGCTTGAATGAATAAATTATAAGGGATGGGGAAGGGAAGAGGAACCTCTAATTAAACGTCTTAAATTTAAAAAAAAATTACAAAATCAAACAATAATGTCTAGGGTTGCACACTTCGGTGATTATAAAGAAACGCAAGAAAGCAATTTTATAAAAGTAAGGATGGTGGTTACTTTTGTAGAGAAATGGGTTTGAGACTGGGATGAGGCACATTGTTGAGTTCCTGGGGGTGGCTAGCAAAGTTCTATTTCTTGATGTAGACTAACAGTTACAAGAGTGTATGCCTTTATAAATTCCTGAAACTAGTTTTTGTTTTGTGAAGTTTTCAGTATTTGCATTGTATTTGTAACATAACGGTTATAAAAAGATGTTCTTTGATGGTAAACACAAGGAAGCACACAAAGGTGTCTCTTTATGTCTACATATTTTACCACTTGATATCTGAAATTTAGGAATCAAGCAATTTCAGATTGCATGATATTCCTTGCTATCAAATCCTCTCTATTCAGACTCAGGAACTGAATATGTTAGTAAGGCACGGTTGTACAATCTAGGCAGAAAGAATAACATGTCTTATGGCAAAGTGCCTCGAGACAGTCTGGTGTGTTCACAGGTCTAAAAGTCCCAAACTGAAAATGAGGCCAGGAGGACAGGAGATCCAATTGGAAATAAGGTAATGTAGGAATTCCAAATTTTATCTTCCAGGCAGTAGGGTTTTAATGGCACTGTCTACAGGAATGAGGCTGTGATTTGTTTTGTAGAATTATCTGCCTGGTTTCAGTGTAAAAATGGGGTAGGATGATGAGAGGCTGGTAGAGAGAGAAAAGTAAGGAAATTCTTGCCAAGCAAGAGATGTTGGTGGCAGTGAATACAGAATAGCTGGGGATGAGATTCCAGCCATCTTTCTGAGGTGGAATAACAAATACTTCAGTGACTAACTGGATATGGGGATTAAGGAAGAAAATAAAACAGGAAATTACTTCAGTTCTTTTTAGCTTGGGTGATTTAGTAGATGGAGCTATCATTAACTGGGTTAAAGAACAAATTTGTGAATATGTGAACGTTTGGTTTTCTGAAGCTAAATTTACATATTCTCCTTTGCAAATTCTTTTAAATGATATTATCATCTGCATATCTATTAAATTTGATATATTTTTCTGTTTGTTTTTTAACTTAAAAATAAATTATGCTAGCACCTGTGATTTAATATATATTTATGGTTGTCAGTTTTTATTATTCCTGTATAGATATAAAACAGTGATTCTCAAGGCTTTTGCTCCCCATGGGACATTTGGCAATGTCTGGAGACATTAATAGTGGTCACACTTGGAGTGGGCTGGCATTTTGTGAGGAGAGATCTGGGTTGCCAATAAATATCATATATGCACAGGACAACCCTTGTCCACTCCCAAAAAATAATCTTCAGATCCAAACTGTCAATCGTACTAAGACTGAAAAACCTTGCTACAGATTTATTAATTTGGGGCAACTGTTTAATTTTATTGCTTGTAGGTTTTCTGAAAGTAGTGAAAATTAATAGTGTTCACTAGTGTACTGTTAACCTGATCCATAAAATGCATATACATTATGAAGAAGATTTACATGGATATTCTTATAATAATGTCTATCTTCTTAACCTAAAGTTATCTTTATACATATCTAAAAATACAAGCAGGTAGAAAAATAGGTATATAATAGCTATACAGATAGACTGACAGATGGCTGCATGGATGATGGATGGATGGATAAATAAATATCTATTCATATGGGTAAAGTATACAAAAATAAATGTTTTTCTTTTTCTTTTTTCACCTCATAACCTAATTTATCAGTAGTAAATCTTTCTATATTATTTTTTTTTCATTCACTGTTAAAAAAGCTTGCCTAATGCAACTCAGGGACATTAAGGCTAAGATGTTATATTTAGAAACAAATTTATAAACAAAATCACCTATTTTCTTAATAGACATAATTCTCCTTTCTCTCTGAGAAGGTATCTTTTGCTACAAAAATTATATTTTGTAGTCTCCAGGCTATACTCAGTACCCTCAGTTACTCAGTAACTAACAAATATAAAAAAAACCCCAAAACACAGTAATGTCTTCTTGTTAGGAACACATGAAAAATGAACAGTCTCCTGCTAACTTCTTACATGTGTGGCAGACAAAATATTTATTATCATCTTTTTAGTTATTCTCTTTTATTTTATTCCCTTTAAGCCAGTAAATAAAGATATATGGTGTTTTTCTCTTCTGAGTTAACTTCATCACCTTCCACTTAGGGAAAGATTTATTAACCACACTAGGCTTGAGCAGTGGTGGCCAACACTGGATTACACTCGCAAGTGTGGCTACCTGTGCACGATATGCTCATTAACACTAGAGACGTCGATATCTTTTCCATCTCCTAGAGAATGAATGTGGATACTGACTCATTCCAATCACTGTCTTCTTTATCCATACACCAGCATCATCACAGCACTAATATTTCATATGCACATTAGAACTTATAAAGCCCTTCAACATAAATATCACCTTGAACCTTCAATCGGCAACCTCTGAAACAAATCACTAAATTTCAAAAGATATTTTTAGAATTATTTTAAACTCTAAAATGTGTTGAGGCTTTAAGTTCATGAACTATAAGAATCTTAGAAAGGAACTGATATTAATAAAATTACGTCATAGGTGACATTTAACACTTCTAAATGACACCACTGGAAAACATTTCACCTCCCTTTCCTAAAACTTGCTCTTTTAATCCTACACTAATTTCCTAAAGCAGTCCCCAATCCTAATATCTGATGCAATCTCTACTAGCTGACACATGGATATAAAACTTATAAAATATTCATGCTAAGGTCTGTTTAGCTGACACAGTTACCTCAAATCCCTTGTAGGAAGTGTCAATGTAAAAAAAGATGGATAAAACAAATTAGGTCCTGGGGATTAAGTTTCTGCAGAAGGACATTTTCCTACTGCTCAAATTCACTTCTGCTGCTATTATTCACAACACTACAACTACTACCATTACTACCACTCTTATAATTGATTACTTTTACGAGCACCTACTATATAACTGGCACTGTCCTTGATGCTTTTACATAGAATATCAATTTTAATTATTATTATCCCCGTCTTACCTTTCTTTTAAAGACATGTCTAGTTTGATGTGTTCAATTATACCACAATTCCACCACATAGACTGTCAGCTATACTGCACAAACACAAGGCCACTGCTGATTACCTAATTTTTATAATTAATTGTTCCTGCATTACCACAAAATAATTTATTGACACTGACATGCCATGAAAAGGGAAAAGACAATGGGGACAGTGTATGAAAACATTTTGTGCATCAAGGGTTCTATTGCAAATATTGTTATGTGTTCTGACATTAGACCAATATCCTCAGTATTTTACCAAAAAAATCTGATAAAGATGTTATTATTCCTATAAAATTATATTAGTCCTATAAAAGTATATATCTCACTTGAAAAAGGAAAAAAATAGTTTAAATTCACAATAATTTTAATAACTCATAGATGTAAATGATCAATATAATCTGTATTGCTCTTAGTTTTTTTAAACTACCATAAAGATATGAGTATGTTATCTGCAAAAAATATTTGTCTGAAATAATCACATTTGAATAAATGCTCTGGTGTTAAAAGGCATTTCCTAAAGTAACAGCTCTACTTTTTTATTTTACTTCAGAGACTGAAGTAAAAATAAAACAGCTAAAATCAACCAAATTGTTATATACACGAGTTTTTATAAGTGATTAGGTAATTCAAAGCTGAAAATCAAAGACGATACTATTTTCAGAGAAGATTAAAAAAAAACAGAATTGAGGTTATGAATCATTGAAGTAACATTGAAACTTGAAAGGAAAATCCCTCTCACAAAGTATAATATCATAAAATTTAAAAAGCTATTGGTTTTCATACGTGTCTATAAACTTAAAGTTATATAAATGCATTTACTTTTATTCATGTATAAAAAACATAAAGTCATGTTTAAGGAAGAAAGGGCAAAACATATTTCTCATCATATTTTATAAATTATTTCAATAAAAAATATTTCAATATTTAATTTATTTTTAAACATTAAAATGGAAAAGATAAAACCACTCAATGACACAAGGCAGATGGGTTTCTTAAAATATTAGAAAATATATTTTACATAAGTGCTTAAATAACATTGGGTGTTTTTTTAAGTCTATTCCTTTCTAAGTATTGTATTAAAATTTTGAAAATGCTACTTGAAAACCAATACCCTCTATTTCTTTCTAAGGGCATTAAAGCTTCAGAACACATTTTGCTCAATTTCATCTGAATTTTATCACACCATTATAGAAAAGACAGAGCAAATGAAGGCTCATAGAGATAAAATGAATTTTGAGGTCATTAGTATTGAAGTTTTGTATAATTTTGTTTGCCTCTCGAAACAAGGTCATGAGCTTTAGATAGCATAATATGTATTTTTTTTTAACAGCAATCTCCTGTACAGTGCCTAGCATTATACTTTATATAATACGGTAATAATTCAATATTTATTTCACTGAGTTAAATGGGTTGAAGTTTCAATTTATAGCCCTCAACTTCTGACACTTAGGGTTCTAAAAGGACAAATGCATGAATGGTTTCTCTGAATGTATTTTAAATCTATAGAAAGACCATTGTTCAAAATCTCAACTTTGTTGAATGTGTTCAGAATAGACCATTCACTCATTTATTCCAAATTCCTTCATTCAGTAAGTATCTAATGAATGCTTGCTAAATGCCAGGTCTAGGCTTTGTTTGGGACTATCTAGATGAATCAAACCAAAAATCTTCTCCTTAAAAGCTTGGCATGTAACAGGGAACTGCAATAAGTACATAAGTAGCTGCACTTAATGTAGAAAGTGTTATGTAAATGTGATAGACAGTGATAAAGATAATGAATTCTGAGAATTTTGAGGTGACATATATTAGCAAATCATGATATCATGCAGAGAAAAAAAGCAAATATTTCCATCTTCCAATCTTTTAATTATCATTTATAAACATGGCAGATAAAATGGAGAATTACCAAAGAAATAGCAACACCTTAAAAATTTATGAGCAAGGCTCTCGGATGATGGGATGATGGCCTAATTAGCTTTACTAAGAAACCAACAGAGAACAACACCCTATGAAAGGATCAAAAGTAGATTTCATTGATAAATATAGATAAAGGGAATATGTTCTGCAGATAAAAACCAGACAATGCATCAGAGCAAAGAGTCAAGAGGACACCAAACTAGCATCATCTGAAATTCAGTTATATTTTTTCTCATGGAATTAGAATATTTTTATCTTGGTAGTTTATTCATTAGTTAAAATTTTGCAGGTTATCATTACAAATAGCATTTTGCATTTTATATCCTTGATTCGATAATACGCTACGGTTACTTAATCATCTGGAATACAAATACGCTTTTTTCCTTTTTTTAAAATTTTTCTGTAGTGACCCTAACTACGTAAAACAAGCTAGAGTCTGATAAAGCATCAAACAATTTTTATTGTAACTGCATTTAGGCTAATTAGTGATCACATTAAACTATGGTAATCACACATTTAAAAATTCTTCTAATCTATGAGGGATATGCATATATACTTACATACTAAAGTAATGTAATAAAAAAAGTCAAACTGTTTTAAAAAGTCATTTTCTTGTCCTTTCTCCTTTAAACTGAATATTCTTTCACTTTTTCTTTGATCTCACAAACTTGTGATTCCAAACTCCTTTAGGCATCACTGGTTTTTCAGATGTACAGAACAAGCTTCAATGAAAACACCCTCAAATATTTACCGTGAATGGTTTGGGGGCACAGTTCATGAAAATAGTTTATCTAGTCCTTGATAGTGAAGCAAATGGAGCATGATTTCAAGAATTGCCTTGCCGGTTCCCCAAAATTTTACAACGAAAAATATTAAGAACATAAGCTTTAATTCAGATTTTAGTCAGGTCCAAAAAGTCCATGATTAAGATGAGGACATTTTTTTAAATGAATTAGAGTGGAATATGAAATATACAGAATAGAGATTGTCTCAAAATACTTCACCCCACAAGTTTCTTATTGCTTTAACTATTCTTTAATCAAAATGTTACAGATATATTTTATTTATTGTTCTAATATACTATTGTCAGCCATCCATATGTGTTGAATATTTTCAAATCATAAACTGAAAATAACCATTGGATTGGATAAAGTAATAAAGTCATAGGGGATTTCTAAGTTTCCAGATCACCATACCAATGAGAGTACATAAAACCAGGACTTCTTAAGTTATGCATTTGCTTCTTTTTTCTTCAAGATTTTTTATTTTAGGGGGCAAGGGATTACACTTATTTATCACATAAGTAGTTGCCCAATGACTCAGTGACTATTTTCTTTTTATTTTCCACCTTTCATCCCTACCTAGCTCTCTCCAATTCAAAAAGAAATGCCATTTCTACCCAGTGGGGGACCCAGTCAAATTGAAGCCAAATCAGGAAACCATAAAATGAAAGACAACCTACTGACTGGGAGAAAATATTTGCAAATGATGTGACCCACAAGGGCTTAACTTCAAAACTATACAAACCTAATCAAAAAATGGGCAGGAGACCTACAAAGACATTTCTCCAAAGAAGACATACAGATGGCCAAGAGGCACATGAAAAGATGCTCAAAATCACTAATTATCACAAAAATGCAAATCAAAACTACAATGAGGTATCACCTCACACCGGTCAGAATGGCCCTCATCAAAAAGTCTACAAATAATAAATGCAGGAGAGGGTATGGAGAAAAGGGAACCCTCCTACACTGTAGGTGGGAATGTAAATTGATACAGCCACTATGGAGAACAGTACGGAGGTTCCTTAAAAAACTAAAAATAGAGCTACCATATGATCCTGCACTCCCACTCCTCAGTATATTCCAGAGAAAACTCTAATTCAAAAAGATACATGCACCCCCAATGCTCATAGCAGCACTATTTACAATAGCCAAGACATGAAAGCAACCTATGTGTCCATCAACAGATGAATGGACAAAGAAGATGTGGCGCATATATATATGTAATGTGTAATATGTATAAATGGAATATTACTCAGCCATAAAACAGACTGAAATATTGCCATTTGCAACAACATGGATGGACTTAGAGATTAACATACTAAGTGAAGTAAGTCAGAGAAAGACAAGTGTATGATATCACTTAAATGTGAAATCTAAAAACTAATATAAATGAACTTATTTGCAAAACAGAAACAGACTTAGAGACCTAGAAAAAAAAATATGGCTATCAAAGGAGAAAGCTGGGGGGAGGGATAAATTAGGAGTATTGGATTAACAAATACACACTATTACATATAAAACAGATAAACAACAAGGATTTACTCTATAGCACAGAGAACTATATTCAATATCTTGTAATAACCTATATTGGAAAAGAATCTGAAAAAGAATACACACACACACACATATATGTAGCTGAATCATTTTTATGTACACCTGAAACTAATACAATATTGTAAATCAATTATACTTCAATTAAAAAAAATAAATTAAAAAAAGAAAAAAAAAAAAGAAGCAAAACCCGAATTAGTAATGTACATTTTCTGCCAAACAAGAGTTTAAAGCCTCCTTTTTTTTTTTTTTTTAAGTCACTGTAGAGTATATATCACAAGTGGAAAAGCAGCACTGAAACAGATGCAGGACACAAACTTCCTTACCTTTTTCCCACCCTGCCTCACAAAATTCTTGAGTCAAAACAGAGATGCAGAGAAGCTTTATATTGTCTAGCCATATTGCAGATAGAAAGTAAAATAAACATCAAGCATTTCAAAAGTGTGTTAAAACATGCCTTCTTTAACAAGGGAGTGACTAAAACTAAGACAACTGCCAATGATACTAATAAATCTAGTACAAAACACTTTTTTAAAGATATCCCCTTACATGCAGAGTTGGAGGCATACAGAAGTTTGAGCAATATGTTAGAAAAAATAGAAATCTATTTAGGTTAGAACAAATATCTCTTTACCAAAAAATCTATAAGTCCTTTAATGACAAGAGCCTGAAACCACTGCATATCATTTATGGCTTATTGTATGTGAGGATATTTATGCTAATTATATACTAAACTGTATATACTATTTTCTTCAAAGTGTATATTAGACCTTTCTCAATACAATTTATGCTTTACTGTATTCATTCAGTTAAGAGTTATGGAAGCCCTCTCTGTGTGGTTGAAGATGGAGATCTGAACTGAATAGTAAGGCAATTCTTATCCTATTGCCCAGAGTAGCTGTAAGGGTGGTCTTACAGAGCATTGTTGAACTAGACTACTGCCTAAATGATCTTCAAATCACACTTGCATTTTATTATCAGTGGCTACAACCAGACCAATCTCTTGATCTTTGTAACATCAATACCCAAGATAGCTCATAGTAAAAATTCCAAGAATGTGGGAAGGAAAAGAAGCAGGAGAAAGGGGGAAAAATGGAATAATAAAAGAAAAGAACATGGTGAAACAGCCCTAAGCTAAGAACTCTCAGTTGTGGTCCAAATTGTGCTATTTAGATATATAACTTCGGGTAAATTACCTAAATCTTCTTCTTTAATCTCTAATTTGAAGGAAGTCTACTATATGATCTCCAAGATTCCTTCCAGCTTTAACTCAACTATAAGAACATTTTCTCATAATAGAAAAATAACTTTAGCAATTTAATGTTTATTCTTCTAAATATTTTCATCATGAAGAATATAAATATTTAATCACTATGTTGAAATGCATATATTCATGGGATTCCCCATAAGAAACTAATATAACCAATGATTTCAAATTCTTACATATTCTTTAAAATGCTTATAAAACTCATATCAAGAAACATAAATAATACCCACTCTTAAATAACTGGCAGTAGGGGAAAATTATTATACCATTAAAACCTATTCCAATTTTGTCCAATCAACCCTGAATTCACTGATTCCAATGTGTTAAATTTAGTTATAGAGAATACTGAATAATCTGTGTATAATGTTGAAACAGAGACCCAGCCACACTTTGAATACTCATTGCCCCATGGTCTGAATTTTGGAGCTTCACCTTGCTCTTTTCATAGAACAATCACATTTGAAAAAGACACGGTCAAAGGAAGAGTTGGTACCAATTCTCTCAGAAAGGCAACTTATAAATAAATTACACATTTGTACTCAGCTTACCAAGTTCATATTGTTTGTTTCAGGTTACATTTTTTGAAGAATAAATTAATTTGGTACTAAAGAGGATATTCTTTGACTATTTATGAATATTAGGATGCCTTACTCAAATGTGTGCCTCATTTACCTCCATTTCACTTACTTCTTGTACACAATTTTTCAATATGTCATTAGTAACAGGATTCATAGGAAGAATCATCTTGTAAATGCCAATGCATTTATTATCAGTGACCAGTTAGTCTCAAAAACAGTCAGTGTTTGGGATTTATGCATTCTAAAATACTTTATTTGCTACCAAAACATTCTCTCAAAAAAAAGAAGCATTAAGAAAAGCAGTCTCCTTCCAATTGGCTAATTATTTTTTACTAATATTATTGAATATAAATTTTACTCTGAAAATCTTTTCTGTGCCTACTTATGGATGGTTAAGAATATTTTATTTAAGAATCATGTAGCATAAGTAAATGTTCTCGATAACATAAACTATTATAGTTCACTACTATTTTGCATTCGCTTGTACAGAATAGTCAGACAGGTTATGTTTCCATCTTTGGTGAAATTAAAGATAACTCATGGGAGGTTTACACATTAACATAATATGTCATTTGCATCAGCTATTCCACTGGAGTTTTATAACCAAAGCTGAATCAATTAAAATAGATAAATCTCTAATAAAGTATAACTCTAAACCAGAATTTCATCACTCATTCCCTGGAGAATGCTCAAAGATACCTGAGGACAAATTTACTTAATTGTTCCACCATAAAGCCTTGGGTTTAATCACAGACTTCTTCAAAGGAATTCCTGATAGTTTTAATTAATTAGCTTAATTCCTTATTCATTCATAGACTTGAGTATATTTTACATCCATTCTCTTAGCTGAAAAACCATTATTTATTTATTTAGTTAGTTAGTTAGTTAGTTAGTTGTTTTGAAGCTTCAGGATGTCATAGAAACAGAGTTCCTACCACTGGGGATGGAAGGTGAATCCAGATCTCTAGCAGTTATTCAGAGCTGAGTGATCCATTCATAGCTTCACTGTAGAAATTTTATCAGAAGGGAATTAAATTAAATCTGCTTTAATGATATCCATGATCATATCCAGCATTTGTTCTTTTTTGAATTTGAAAATTATATCTATTCAGTATCCATCTGGTAGATGATATCAAGTACCATTTGCATTTTAAATACAAGTTGTAAAAAAAAATCCAAAATAAAACCAAGTTAACGGTCTCAAAATCAACTGTTATGTGTCTGTGGCTTGTATATTCCAAAAAAGGAAATAGACTGAAATAGTAAAAAAAAAAAATACCAATTTCTTTCTGTGTGATCTTGGGCAACTTATTCAATCCCACTGTGACACAAAGATTTTTAAACATGCCTGTACACTCTAGGGTGACTAAAGATTACATGAATGCCATTACAAATTTTATTGATGTCTTTATGTAAAGATGATTTAGACTCTAAGAGTATAATCAATAAAAAAGAGAATGAAATGCAGGAAAGAGTGCAGTTGTCCCTTCGATATCCAGGTATTTAGCGAGGATTGATTCCAGGACCCCTCGCACTTACCAAAATCCCCAGATGCTCAAGTTCTTATATAAATATAAGAGGCGTAGTACAGTGGGTGGATGTGGAGGGTCCTCGAATGTGTGTCCCTCTACAGCATTCAGCTGAGGTGGAAATGAGTGAAGCATACTGCTTCCCCTAGGGTTAGAAAACTGGTAACTGCCACTGGTCATCCTGCCTGACATAGGGAAACAATGTTTCTGAGATGGATACAGAAACTGAGACATCATAACATCATCTGTGTCACCAAGATGAGCCAAATGGAAAGTCTTTTCCCTTAATTTTCCAGTTATGAGAAGAAAATAAGTCTTTTTTTTTTTTTCTCTTGTAAGAGAGAATGAGAAAGTAACAGAAAGAAGATCCCGAAGTAATCTTGTACATACAGGTATTAGATTTGTGACTTGTAGCCAAGCCAGTTGCCAAAACAAATCTATTGTTTGTTTGTTTGATAACTTTCCCTATTCTTCTGGCCTAACTTCTTAGAGTATCTTCTTTACCTCTTGGCACTTTATCTCCCAGGCCTTACTCTATTAAGGTATTGCCTTAAAAAAAAAAGTAACTTGGAAAGAACATCCAGTTAGAGGTTGACAAGAGCAAAGACAAAAATACCTTCATATTTAAATAATTTAAGCTACTCCAAACACTTCTATCCATCATTCATTGCTACAATATACACATTTCTAAAAACAATTATAAATGCACCTAGCTGCCTTCCAGATTGTGTAAAAATTCTTTCATCCATTTTACTCAATAGTTCTAAATTACTAAATTAGTAGGCATTTTGGGCAATGGGATTTAGTCTTCATGGCCCTTGGGCACTGGAACACTTGTTTCTCTCACTATGATAAGGACTGCAGAATCACTTCCAGGGCATTTCTCAGGCTTCCTTGCTGTAGGGTGAATGCAGGGCAACAGAATGAATATGAATGAAAGTGATTTGTACCACTTAGCTACTCTGATCAGAAATAACTGCTTTAGACTTGACTTGGATGAGAAACACTTGTGCTAAATCACTGAAATTTTAATGTTGACCTGCTAGAGCACTTCATGTTGCTTGTCCTAAGTACTATCTATCCTAACCAACTACACCTCTGGTGACCTCAGGACACTTCAGCCTCCTAAACTGAACATCAAGGTGTTTTCTAACTTCACGGAAAAGTAATTTCATCATCTTATGCAAACCTGGTCTAAGGTGGTTGAATAATACAGCATTTTCCTTATGAATTTAGTCTTTGAATAGTATTTTTTTCTCTACTTCAACTTCTAACATCAGAAAATCATCTAACATCTCTCCTGTAATTTTGCTGGATATAGGAAAAAAAAAAAAAAGAAAGTGAAACTAAGACCAGGCTTGATTTCTAGGTCTTGGTAAACATGAGTGTTTCAGAATTTTAAGGTTTTGCGTAACAATAACAATGTAAATGTTCATATCACCAACTCCCTGATTCCTAACCAATACCACAGCCACATAATAGACCAGAACAAAAAAAACAAGCAAACGTACAAACAACATCTCTCCATAGTATAAGAGTATCTCCAAGGCACAAAAGCAGGATTTATTTCTATAAATAATGGAATTTTTGAAATTATTAGATATGCATTCAAGATAGGCTTTAGAAAACTGAATGGAGATATAAAATGATTATCTGAAAAAATGACAAGGAATTATCAGATTTGCTCTGGCCAAAATAAACAAATTGCCTATAAACAATTTGTATATCAAGTTTATATAGTTTCTCTCTTTTTTACCCACATTATTACTTGAGGTGTAATATAAATTCAAAAGTTTTTATAACTGCACTAAAAAGCATGATTTGTCACTTTTCTTTCCTGGATTATTCTAGACATTGGTTCTCCTACTTTTGACAAAAAATTATGCTTTTGGTAATTCTGAAAATTATTTAAGATTATGTTAATTTTAAAGGAAAGTATTTATTATACAACATATTTTTACCATCTTCTTTCTTTTAGGTCACTTTATCAGGCTTAGGTAGCCAAGAGGGGAAAAGTAGAAGTTAGTTATTTGATAAAAGTCCAGCTTCCCCTGCTATAATTTACATCATGTTATTTTATTATATTCAAGGAAATATACAATTATTTATTTACTTTTAAGTTGATGTCTCCCCTCACAAGAATACACGCTCCATGAAAGAATGGACTTTGTTTACCTGTTCACCCCCAATTCTCACAACTATGTCTGTCTCAATAATATTTATTAACTGGAATATCAAATGATTTAGACATCTTTGTGCACAGCAAATTCACCATGTAATTACTGATCCTCCATTTTCTTTCCTAATCACAGCTCTCAAATCAATTCTGTATTACAGTTTCCTTTAATACATGTTTTAATGGTATTTCCAATTAGGTAAAACCACAAACACCGTGATGTAGACTTGTCAATATGCTTGCAGTGAAGATTCTGCAACATGACATTTAGTGGCAACTTTATTTTGAAGATTCCTGGACACTAAGGGATACAGTAGTTATTTTAAAACTTAAATGAAATCTCATAGGTCATTAGACTTCTTATAGGTCTGGGCAAGTACTTAGTCCCTGGAATAAAAAGAGTTGAGACCTACGCTTGGGGGAAAATTAATGTATCATTTACTTGTACGCTGATCAAAAGAATTAGTGAAATGTATTAAGTATTAAGATATAAATTCCTGCAATAGAAATGTCTGTCAAATTTAGAATTATCATTCTAGAAAATTATTAAGAACTATTGAGAGGCTCTTCAAAGCCTGACTTACAGTGCATCTATAGAAACAGTTGAGTTGACTGAAGTGATGATGATGTAAGTGGTTGAAATTTTTTCTGTGCCTCATGGTCTGATTGAACCTTTTCTTCTCAAAGCATTTCAGTTAATCAGCACCACTTCCATTAACACATGGATTTACTTAAAGACCTAGGGAAGATACTAACTTCTATTCTAGAGGCTCTTTGTTTGTTTGTGTATTTGTTTTAAATAATATAATTGTATAAGGGACTGTTTCCTAAGTGGGAAAATAAAGTGCTACCATCACAAATCTCTCTACTTAATCAATTAATTTACACAAATAACACATCATTTAAATTAGAACAGCATGAAAACTGATCATTCTTAGTGTTCCAAGCAGTAATTAGTGTTCTCTTTCTGGATTTTGTTGACAGAGATGGAGTGGGGTAACAGCATTCCATAAAGAAGAAATAGTAAATTCCACCTTTTCTTTCCAATTCAAAAAGAAGCTGCTAGTTTAAATACCTGCATTTGAGTATCTATACCAATAAAATGAAATGGCTTTTCTTTAACAAATATCAAATAATTCATTCAGAGGTATGGGTAAATGGAATTTGTGCTAAGTCAAAAAATGTACTCTTGCAATTAATTATTTTTTCGACATTACTATATCTCAGTATGAGTTTTCAATATCCAAAAGATCTAGTTATTTCAATACACTTTTTCTTTTCAATTGATTTTGCAAAATAACTTTGTCTACACTCAACAAAAGAACATATACAAAGTCTTTTGAAAGCATATGTGCTGCCACACTGTTCTGATTTAATAGTTTGATCACTCTCCTTTGGTGGTGAATGCAGTAGACTACTGGAAATTCCAAAATTCTTGTCCTTTTGGAGGCATGTAGAAATATATATATAAAAATAATATAAATATAAATACATATATTTTCTATATACTTCCAAACATATACATATACATATGTTTGGAAGTATACAGAAAATTATGAGTATCAAAACAAATTATATTTCATGTTCTCTTAAACAAAGTTGTATAGAGTTCACAGTACAGTAGCATAAATATAAATAATAGTTATAATAACTCATAATATTCCTGACACTTAAGATCTCTACTATAGAGAGTCCAATATTTTAGCAACAAACCATTTTATTTCTAATTCACAATACCTCTGTTGAGCACCTATGGCATAAAATCTTAGCCTACTTGGAAGCTAAAACATAAGAAAGCATATGTGACCCTCGCCCTCAAGGAAATTTACTTTCTAGTAAATGAGATAAAACATGAATGACAATAGATACAATAAATGCAATGTGGTCAGGTTTGTAGGAACCTGGAGAGAGAGTTTTTTTTTCCAGTTAAGATTGACTGAGAGTGGTATGAATGAAGGCTGTGAAGAAATGCAATAGTAAACTAGTAAACAAAACAAAACAAAACAAAACCTGATGATCTTCAGTTTTATATCATAAATTTTATCTTCTCTAGTTTAGAACTTGTCTCATCTTGATTGAATTTAGATGGACGATCACTTTTTAGGAGCTAATTCATTCCTTCATTAACAAATGCTAACTTAAATAGGACTGTCTCTTCCAATACATTTTATTTATTTATTTGTTTATGTATATATGTATTGTCCACGCCACGGGGCATGCAGGATCTTAGTTCCCTGACCAGGGATTGAACCCGTGCCCCTGCTGTGGAAGCCTGGAGTCCTAAACCCTGGACCACCAGGGAATTCCCTCTTCCAATACTATTTAAGTTCATGCTTTCCCATGTGCTAGTAGACTTGTTTAACTTGGCAATCGTAAATAAGTTCCTCTTAAATGAATATATCAGCAGAGAAAACCTGAGTCATTGAAATAGCCTGAGAAAACAACAGCAATTTTTCATCAACCGCCCACTACATGTGACTAAATCAATTCATCTCCTAATAAATAAAAGCTTGGATATAAAATATGTGGTTCATACCTTTCTTCTATTTCACTTATTTATTAAGTTTGCTTTCAGTGAAGAAAATTTTTTATGAATTTCATAGCTGAATATATTGACATATAAATAGATCAAAAGATACAAAGTGCTCTCAAACACTTAAGAAAAAATATTACAATGAGATTCCTTCCCTTTGTAATTGTCCCCTTGGTCCATTTAGTAAACAATGTTCAACTATCTAAAAATCACACATATCATAGCGAAGAGATTTTTGAGCATGCCTCCCTAATATGTGTATATGTTGTTATTTATACATTATATACATGTATTGCTACTTTACTAATATAATAAGAAATCTCAGAAAAACTTGTAAACATTACCACTAACTTTAGTGCCATTTCTGAAACATTAAATTTGATATTGCGAAACTTTAAACATTTCCAGGAAAAAAAAAATTCTGTTTTGTCTTATTATAGATGCTTTGTTTAAAAATGCCAAGCAGGACTTCCCTGGGGGCACAGTGGTTAAGAATCCTCCTGCCAATGCAAAGGACACGGGTTTGAGCCATGGTCCGGTTGGATCCCACATGCCGCGGAGCAACTAAGCCCGTGGGCCACAACTACTGTGCCGGCGCTCTAGAGCCCGTGAGTCACAACTACTGAGCCCACGTGCCACAACTACTGAAGCTGATGCGCCTAGGGCCCGTGCCCCGCAACAAGAGAAGCTGCCACAATGAGAAGCCCGCGCACCACGACGAAGAGTAGCCCCCGCTCGCCACAACTAGAGAAAGCCCGCGCACGGCAACCAAGACCCAATGCAGCCAAAAATAAATAAATAAATAAATTTTTAAAAATATATATGGTAAAAATGCCATGCAAATGTTGAAGGCCACATACTATTATTAGCTCATGTCTCAAGACTCATTTTAAGTAGGTCAGAGTTCATCATTAAAGATAGTATATGGAGATCCATATTTCATACAGTCTTCTTAATCATATCAATTTCTTGCTGCTTTCTTGTCAGACTTGATTAGCTCATCAGTGTTATTTTCACCTTGCAGTGCAGCTGAAGAACACCTAGGAGTATATGAGTCAGCACTGCTTTTTTTTACCCCATTTGTACTTATATTATCATTTCTCTTCATCTCAAGCCTCTTGAAAGAACTTTTTAATTTGTGAAGCGTTAGTTTAGTTAAAACTCAATAATATTATCTGTAAAACCACTTAGCCAGGAACACAATCTGCAATCCCCAGCCATACACTGAAAGCAAAGTAATGCGTGAGGGAGGGCACCACTGCCCACCCCTCTGCGTGAAGGGACCCCCATTCTTCTCTAAGAGCTAATGGTGTTAAATGCTTTATATGGGATGTTGGACCAGCATATAGACTAAGGAAGCACACCAGTGTCAACCACACATTAGGAAAGCTTACTTTGCTTTTTTACATTTTATTAGATAAAAAGATATATAAAGAGCCAGATTCCAACAGATGACCTTGCAGTGAAGCACACCTTGGAAACTGCTGTCCTACATTCTAACAGAGTGAATTTCTAAAATCCAAACCTACTTAAAACTCTTTAGTGTCTTGCCTTTGTTTACAGTTTTAAGTCCAAACTCTTTGTATGGATTTCAAAGCCTCTGGCCTCTATCTTAAATGCACGCTGTGCTGCAATGACACAAACTATTTTGTCTTCCCCAACATAGCGTGCCTCCATCGTTTGCTCTTGTTCTCGCTCTCCCTTCAGTGTGGAATAGCCTCCTGTACATCCTGTTGTCCTTGAAACACTCATGTCACTTCCATGACACTTTTGTGACACACCAGAGCAGAACTAATAATTCTCTCTTCCAAACTTTATAAATTAAGCTAGTTAGCTAGATTTGTACTGCACTTAGCAATAAATTAATGTATAAAATAAACCATAATATATGGTTACTATTGATGATATAATCAGGGGGCAAAAGACCACTACTTATCATTATTAATTTTGAAAATGCTAAAACAATGTTGGGGAAACAACGAAGAAATGCAAACCTTTAAAGATGAAAAATATATAAAATAAATATTTCTTATACGAGTTCACTAAATAAATGCATATTGAATGCCTTCTGTATGCCTAGATAGAGATTCGGGATAAAAAGAGACAGTCCCTGCTCTTCTATAATTTTCAGACTAATGGGTGGTACAAGTTAGTAACACTTAGTGTTACTAAGGGGGTGTCCTGGATATTATAAGAACATACCAAAGAAGACCTAGGTAAGCCAGAGTTTCATAAAGTTGCCATGAGGAAGTTGTCTTTTAAACAGAGACCTACAGGAAAAGGTAAAAAATAAATAAATAAATAAATAAATAAATAAATAAATAATAATAAATAGTAGTAGTAGTAGTAAAGGAAAGAAAGTTCCAAGAAAAATGGAAACTAAATTTGAGATCCCTGAGATGATGGGGAGCAAGACTGTTTGGGAGTCAAACTCCAGGCAGGATGTCTGGAGTACAGAAAAAAAGGATCTGCCAAATGGGGAGGATGGAGACATGGGGCCAGGAAAGAGTGCCTTGCAAGCCACTGTCAGCAAAAATTATGATGAACTTTAGACAAAAAGAATACTGAGAGATCCTTCAATCAAATGCAGGACATTCCTAGAGGAGCCTTCCAGGTTATCTGATTCTATAAGGCTCTGTGCCTTTATGCTTGGCTGGGCTATTTTGCCACTTTGTAGAGACCTAAGTTAACTTTTGGAGAGCTAATGTAAGTGCAAATGATTCCTGCCCACAGAAATGCAAATAGTTTTGTCCAGTAAAGATATCGTTGATTTCTGCCCTGTAAAAAAAGATGATTCCAAGCATTACGGTTTTATTATAGGATACAGTTTTGTATCTATTAAAAGAAACATTTCAGCATTCCTTATTGACTATCTATGTTTAAACATCAGATTCTCTTTTGAAGATAGAAAGTTCTGTTGGGAATCTAAATGAGATGGCAGAGGTACAAGATGAAGGTAGAAGCAGTGGGAATAGAGAGAAATGGAGTGGTCTGAGAGACGTTTAGGAGGAAGACTATCGTAATGACGGTAGATAAAGGAGAGGGAAGAGTGAAGGAAAGTATGACCCTGATATTTCTGAAACGATAAATTGAGTAGATGGTAGTTCTAGTTACTGAGAGGAAGGCAGGCTTGGGTGAAAAGTAAAATTGCATTTTTAGTAGAATCTTTGCATAGCTATAGAGTTTATTCAATCAGTATCCAATGGACATTTCTTTATTGCTGGCTTATTTTGTCATGCATTTAAAAAATAGCCCCATGATATACCCAGCACACAGCACTGAAAATAAAGGCATATACTGAAGATAAACAAAATTAGATTATTTTGTACTATACACCAATCTATAAAGTTACTGAGTGCACATGTTATGTTTAGAAATAATGACTAAGAAAATAAAATATTGACATTTGATTCAAGTATTAGAATTGTAGGTTACTTAAACTTGTAAGTCCAAGCACTAGAGAATACAGTCATGTATAGTCAACTAATTGCTTCATTTATTTAAAAGTATTTCAAGGAATCAAGAACAAGATCTGTTAGAAAAATGAATACTGTAGAAGTTATCAATAGCATTCTTTATGTTAATGATAATATATAAAATGTTTAATATCCTATTTCCTATTATGAGGAACAGTGATATGTTACTGATCTATAATTCAAATTGTTATAATAAAAAAATAATTAAAAATGAAAGAAAGTACCCTTAAAATAGCATATGTGCTGTCCAAAAGTCATAATTCATGATGTTATAGTGAGCCATTTTCAAATGTTCAGTAAAAAATTTAAGATTCCCTCTTGGTGAGTAACAGAAGTAGTATGGCCCTTATGCCTGAGGCTGTCATGTGTTTAGGTGCCAGTGTCTTTAACCAGAATACGATTTATTGAAGGCAGAAAGTATTATTTGAATTCAACACTGTGTTCTCAATGCTGAGCACTTCAATAGGAAAAAGAAGGCACTCAATGAATGTTAGTCAAAAAAAATAAAGAGTAATGCACAGCTATTTCTATATTATTGGACAAAACAACCTCAAGCCATGTTCAAAATTTATCATATAATCCTTAAGGTGTTATTGTTTTCATTATAAAGGTAACATAATTATATTTCAGAAAACAGAAAAAATTGTATCGTAATCCAAGCATACTAATATGCTTACTGATAATATTTTAATTTTGGCAAAAAAGACTCTCAGCAACTGTGAGAAAACAATTTATAATGTTAATCCAAAATATGTATTTTTTAAAAAATCCTAGATTTGTGTACTGACAATGATAGTGATAATTGTCTGAATGTGATAAAGAGGGAAATGAGGAAGGAAGGAGGAAAGAGACAGAGGGAGAGGAAAAAAGGAAAGAAAGAATGAGGAAGGGAAGGAGGGAGAAAAGGAAGAAAGGAAAGAAAAGAAATTTATAGCAAAATAATTTATTTCTTCACTCTTATTTCACTGTTAAATCACTAGATTTTCAGTATTTGTAATACTGTCTGGTGAGTACAGTGAACTCAAGCATAAACATGGGAATATGTCTAAAATTACTTTCTAGAACAGCTCCAGCAGAACAACTTCACAGACTGCCTCACTGAACAAATCAGCCAGCAGTAACAGGGTTCACAGGTGACAAAAAGTTCACAATGGATGTGAATGGAATAAATTATTAAGTACTAAAATTTTCTAAATGCTATCAGTAAAATAACAGCTCTAGTCCCATGAAACTAGTGCCTCCTGTGTATTAGAAGGAGGAAAGGGGAAAATATAATTAATTTAAATAATAATAATTTATTACATCAGTATATTTTACAAAATATCATACTTGAAGTTTAAAAAATCTCAAATAAAAGTAAATTTTGCCTAAGAACTTATCACTTCTTTTCCAAGACATCCAAATCTAAACTAAAATCTCCTAAAAATAATGAAGTAATCCTAAATCTTAAGTCCAGTCTTAACAACCAAGGTCTAAAATCATCATACCTTAAAATGTTGTAACTGAGGGATCTTTGAAATCATCTTGTTTGTACTGGATTGAATAGAGTCGTCCCAAAATTCATGTCCCCCCAGAACCTCAAAATGTGAACTTATTTAGAAATAGGGTCTTTACAGATGTAATTAGGTCAGAAGAGTTCCTAATCCAGTGACTTGAGTCCTTATAAAAAGGGAAAAAAGAGACACAGAGACAGACACACTGGGAGAATCCCATATGAAGATACAGGCAGGGATTGGAGTGAATTGTCTACCAGCCAAGAAACACCAAGGATGCCAGCAACCACCAGAAGCTGGGAGAGAAGCATGGGACAGTTTCTTCCTCAGAGCACCCAGAAGGAACCAACCCTACTGATTCCTTGATTTTGGACTTCTAGCTTCCATATCTGTGAGAGACTAAATTTCTGTTGCTTAAAGCCACTCAGTTTGTGATACTTTGTTACAGCAGCCCTAGGAAACAAAGACACTGACAAAAGCCTTTATTGTGTACATGAATACATTGGATCTGGAGAGGATAAATTATTTATTCAAGATCATATAGCTAATTATTGTTAGAATCAGTCTTAGACGTCATTATCTACCAAGCAGTTTTTACTAAATTTATGATATATTACACTCACTGCAACCGAGATTATGTTGAACTAAAATTCCAATGTTAGAGGAAGCATTACACCAAAACTGCTTTCACATTCAAGTTAAATAATTTTAATTTCACACTTGAGAGGTGGTATAGCCTGTTGGTCAAGAACATGGACTCTAGGGCCATATTTTCTGAGTCTGACACTCTCCAGCTCAATTTTCTATTAGCAAAGTAGGGATAACAAGAATATTTAAAGCATAGGGTTGTTGTTAGGATTAAATGATATAACATTTGAGAGCACCTAGAATACTGCCTGGCACACATTAAGGTTATGTTACTGTTGGCTGTTTTATCTCTGAAAATATTCACTAACTACAGCTAAACATTTAAAATAACTGATTCTGGATCAAGTAAACCTTACTTAATAATCACACAGATGATGGTGAAATTAAAAGCAAAAGATGCTTTACATTTAAACAGGTATTTTAACTAAGAAAAGACAAACAATGTCAATATTTTCTGAAATATAAAAAAATAAAAAATATAAATACTAATGCAAGATACTAGTTCCAGCCATAAACATGAATACATCTATCACTCATGACTATTTTGTCCTAATTATCAAGGGATTACATGGCTAAATGCTTTAGCAGGTAAAGTGAGATCTTTGAAAAAACATATACAATTGTCCCTTAAACAACAGAGGTTTAACTGTATGGGTCCATTTATATGTGGATTTCTTTTTTCAATAGTAAATACTGTAGTACTACATGTTCCTCCGTTGGTTGAATCTGAGGATGCAGAACTGTGGATACAGAGGAACACGGGTACAAAGGGCTAAGTTATACTAGGATTCTCAACTTCCTGGAGGATCGGTGTCCCTAACTCCACATTGTTCAAGGGTCAACTGTAGTGAAAACAACTAGATTCAGATGAACTGAATTGCTCCTACTTATTCATATCATCAAAAGGTCAATTTAGATGAAGGCTGTCTTTCTCGTGTTTTTACACATTTTTATTACCTAATTTTTCTTACATATCTTTATATCACTAGGGTACAGAGGATGAGATCGGGACAGGTAAAAAACATACACTCATTTCTCATTTCCAATACCTCACAATTGATAGTTACAAAGTATATTGCCAATCACTTAAACATCTTAAAATCTCAAATGATTTATAACGCGTTCAACCAAAACTAAACTTTAAGGTTTGAGAAAAGAATAAAAACAAGTGAAGTGCTTAATATCCTGGGCATTTAAAAAGGAGATTTTACTTAAAATAACTTAACCAGGTTAGAATCCAAGTAAGTTCAGAATTTTGAGGGCCATACTTTCATTTTTTCAATGGAGTATTATTAGTGACATTACACATTTCTGGCATTCATAACCTTCAAAATCTGTTTGATATGAAAAATAACAATGTAATTATTTTAATTTTCTTTGCAAATATTAATTAGGACTTTTTATCATCAGACATGATTAAAGAAAAAGAATTCATCAGGCAGAAGAAAAAGATTTTTTAGAGTACAAACATTTTCACTATTAATTAATACCAGTTACCTATAAGCTTACAATAAATTAATATTCAGAGCTGTTGTTATTAAAGACACAGGTTTTAACAGACACATAGATCAATGGAACAGAATTGAGAGCCCAGAAATAAACCCACAATTATATGGTCAATTAATTTATGACAAAGGGGCCAAGAATTTACAGTCGAAGAAAAGACAGTCTCTTCAATAAATAATGTTGGGAAAACTGGACAGCTACATGCAAAAAAAAAAAAAAAAGAAAGAAAGAAAGAAAGAAAGAAAGAAAAGAAACTGGACCACTTTCTTATACCATACACAAAAAGTAAACTCAAAATGGATTAAAGACTTAAAGGTAAGACCTGAAATCATAAAACTCCTAAAAGAAAACATAGGTAGTACACTCTTTGACATTGGTCTTAGCAATAATTTTTTGGATCTGTCTCCTCAGGCAAGTGTAACAAAAGCACAAATAAACAAATGGAACTATATCAAACTAAAAAGCTTTTGCACAGCAAAGGAAACCATCAACAAAATGAAAAAGCAACCTACGGAATGGGAAAATATATTTTGAAACAATATTCTGATCAGGGGTTAATATCTAAACTATACAAAGAACTCACACAACTCAATATCAACAAACAAACAAACCACGAACAATTCAGCTAAAAAAATGGGTAGAGGACCTGAATAGACATTTTTCCAAGGAAGATATACAGATGGCCAACAGGCACGTGAAAAGATTCTCAACATCACTAATCATCATGGAAATGCAAATCAAAACCACAGTGAGCTATCACTTCACACCTGTCAGAATGGCTATTATCAAAAAGACAACAAATAACAAGTGTTGGTGAGAATGTAGAGAAAAGGGAACCCTCATCCACTGTTGGTGGGAATATAAATTGGGGTAGGCACTATGGAAAACGGTATAAAGATTCCTCAAAAAATTATAGAACTACCATATAATCAGGCAATTCCACTTCTGGGTATTTATCTGAAGAAAAAAAAGACACTAATCCAAAAGGATATATGCACCCTTACGTTCACTGCAGTATTATTTACCATAACCAAGATATAGAAGCAACCTATTCATTGATGAATGAATAAATAAGATGTAGTTTATACACCACATCATATATGATACATATTTATACATTATACATGTATGATATGTATACTTATATACACATTATATATGTATATTCATATATATACAATGGAATATTACTCAGCAATATGAAAGAAAAAAAAACACCTTGTCATTCACTACAACATGGATGGACTTGGTATTATGCTAAGTGAAATAAGTTAGAGAAAGATGAAACTATATGATTTTAGATGTGAAATCTAAAAAATAAAACAAATGAACAAACAAAACAAAACTTGAAACAAAACCATAGTTACAGAAAAGAGACTGATGGTGGACAGAGAGGGAGGAAGCATGAGCAAAAGGGATGAAGAAGATTAAGGGGTACAAACTTTCAGTTATAAAATAAATGTCATGGAATGTAAAGTACAACACAGGAGATATAGTCAATAATATTGTAATAAATTTGTATGTTGACAATTGGTTATTACATTTACTTTGGTGATCAATTCTTAACGTGTATAAATGTTGAATCACCACATTGTACACCTGAAATGAATATGATATTGTATGTCAACTATACTTCAATAAAAGTAAATAAATAAAGGTATAGGGTTTAAGTGTGAGTTCAAACTATCACTACTTAAATTCTGGTTCATACTACTCACTAGTTTTCTAATCTTGAGCAAGTTGGTTTCTCTCCAAGCCTCACTCTCCACATCTATAAAATAGGGATAAAAATCCTAGCTACCTCAAAGTGCGTCATACAAAGCCATGTCACCATGATCATGTATAAAGCTGATCTGCCCTGTTTGAAATCTACTTTTCTAAGATAAAAATCCATGCATGAATTCAGCCAGTGTTCTCTCATTAATTCAAACTGTAAGATGGCCATATTTTCCAATGCTCCTTTTTACACTGTATCTTCATTCACATCTTCTATTATGACTAGAACTATATCCGTAAGAGAAATCTCTAAAGGTCCCTTTTCTGCTTTTTGAATGATGAAAATCACAGCAAGGCAAGACAGATATTTACCAGATGACCTACTTTAATTAGAATGGGTCTCCAGGAAGAAGTTTACATGGTTAAAGTCTCTCTAAGCCTTTATTACATTTTTCTTGTAAGAACCAACAAAATCCTCAATTTTACCAAATAATACTGTCATTGTTTCATTAGATTCATCCAATGTGCCAATTCTATTTGTTCATTCATAATATTCCTAAAATATATTCTTATACATGTACAATTTTCTTTTTATTCAATTTAAAATAGTAAGAAAAAAAAAAAACTTTTCTTATCCCCTCCTTCAATTATGCCATGCATTGAAATTCCTCTACCAAGACTACCATCTTATATTAAGCATCCACTTTTCAGCTGTTAGTAGGGGCCAAAAGTTGGGATTACCCAGTAGGTGATTCTCTATGCCATGAAGCATATTGATTATCCTGGTAGAGGAGCAGTTTGATGACATTCCCTACTTTATGCATGAAAATGAGTCTTCAGTAAATACAGTTAAAAATATGATATTAAAAGAGCACTCCATTCACTTTTCTAACTCCACCCATGTTTTATTTGAATGTCTTCTTCAGAAACAGAGTTCCTATTCATTTTATTCGTAGGAATTTGGTGTATGAAATTAGGGCAAAATAGAATCATCTCTTAGCTTGTGTTTACTACCATATTTAAAATACAAATTAGTAACATCAATAAAAGTAACACCCAAAGTAAAGATAATCCCTGAAAATAAGTATAATTAATTTAGAGAAAAATAGATACCATATTGTATTAATACTCATTAAACCCTCTAAAAAATTATTTATTTACAAAATAAGAGAAAGGATTTATCAGACCATTTCCAATCATGAATCTGCCAGGCAGTAAACAATTTTTAGGCATTTGAATAGATGTCTACTCAGGAAATGTGAAAGTGGATTTTTGTGTGGGCAGTGAATTGTATAACACTTTAGAAATTTATATTGCATTATTATAATAAAAAGCCATAAAAATGTCTGTGGGATTAACATAGTTAGGGCTGTAGGAGTTCCTGCAACTTCAATGTATTTGTGCATACTGCAGTCATCCTACCTCTTTTTTAACAAAGCACTATAAATGTTCCTAGGTTACCTTAACCTTCAGACTATCTTAAAATAACTGCATTTTCTACAAGATTCCACAAGATTTTTCTGAGTGCTTACTATGTGTGTAGCATTGTACCAGATTGTGAAGACAATAACAACAACAACAATAATAATAAAATTTAAAAAAAAACTATTTAGGCAGTTCCCAATTTAGAACAATTCAACTTCTAGCAATTTGTTAAATTTAACATACTCAGCTTGTTACACCCATGTTATTTGAAGTGGGCAGGACACTTACAAATATATTTAGAACACTGTCACTCTTTCTGTTTCTTGGGTGCTCAAGTGAAAAGTTCATCCTGGGACATGCAGTGGTATCTTGGACCAGCCTCTTTTGAGAATGTCAGATATTGCAAAATTTAGAAGATAGAAACATAAGTAACTAATGAGAATAAGGTAGTGACTCAATAGGAATGCCAGGTTAGAAGTTAGTAAACCTAGGTAACTAAAAATTGTTCTTAACATTATACTGAAAATACTTTAAATAGAAATATTATTTTGATTATATAGTAAACCTTCAATGGACACAATTCATTTGCAATGCAAATTCTAGCATATAGAAATTTTAATTGTTTTCAAAATTCAGTATATAACAAATGCATTGTTAATAATATTTTAAAATAAGTCATTAAAATTCAATTCTAGTGATGGCTATAGCTGACATAGTAGGACTTTTGCTGCGGATTTCATATCCCCATTTCCTCAACCAATATCTATTGAATGTTTTTGTTGTGACTGTTCCAGAAAATGTTTCAAAACTGGAGATAGAATACTAATAAACTCATATTATACACCATAAACAATTAAAATACACAACTGCAGATGGCAATGAATGCTGTGGATAAAACTTAAACAATTAAAATTATTTTAAAAAACCCTCTTTTTTACTGTATTTGACCAACAACCAAGGATTTACCATTTTAAAACATAAATGTGATGAGGGGCCTAAAATACAAATAAAACACAACAACAACAAAATAAATCTGGTCGTTCAGCAATATTAAAGGTGTGCATTCAGATTGCAAAGTAATAGGAATAGTATATCCCTAAATATTACAACACTGTGTTTAAATACCATCCTTAAATGTTTTCTTGCTTATGAAATGAACAGACGTATTGTCTCAGAAAGGAGATACGTACTGATATTTTTTTGCAAGATAACAGACTTAGAAACAAACTTGAGAAAGAAAGGCTGTTGTATCAACCTTTAATTACTCTTGTCCCACATGATACAGAAAAGATCATTTAATTGGCCATTAAGGTTTATCCCATAGCCTGAATAGGAAAGAGAACAGAGCAAAATGAATGGAAAGGAAGTTGGATAAAAGGGGAAAATCAGAGGCATTGAAGAGAAGCATGAACATGTATGCCTGGTGGTGCCTAGATGTCTTCTCTAGGTGATGGGCTGAGCGAGTGTCTGTGCTGGGGAGAAGTAGAATGGATGGCAAAGTGAAAATTAAGTTGACAGGCTTGACTTGACAGAGGAATAACTTGACAGAGGATTAACTTGACAGGCTGCATTGAGGCTCTAAAAGGAGACTCTTTGTTGGTGTGGGGGGAGTGATGAGGCATGACAATGTGCAGAATCTTAGCAGGTTAGGAAGAGAGAAGGGGTACAGCCAGACTAGCTGAATGGAGAGGGGGTCTAGTTTGCATTACAGTGTTTTCCTACACTGATCACAAATTGAACAGAGACTCAGCAAGCCACAGTGTGACCATCCCTTTCTCCCCTCCACACACATACATACCTTCAGAGGTTTTCAGTGGCACACCTGAGCCAGGGAACTAGGTAGAATGTTGCAAAATCCTAGCAGTGTATACAGTCAGTGACAGATGAAAGGCCAAGAAAGAAGGGGCCTGGGATACCCAACCAAAAAAAAAAAAAAATAGTATGTATGTATGTGTGTGTGTGTGTGTGTGTGTGTGTGTGTGTGTGTATGTATGTATCTATCCATCTGATACATGGAAAGAAACAGAAACCCATGAGATCATCAGAGGCAAAAATCAATGAAAAACATCCTCAGACAGCTCAAGACCAGGATCTGACCAAACATTCCCATGGACTTAGACCCACCATTCCTCAGGAGTGAGGATCTGGAGGATATTGTGGACACTGCACACCCTTCACTCTGACTCCGTGAAGTCATTCAAATTTCCCTCACCCAGTGTACCAGACACCCCAAGCTGTGGTAGAGGAGAGAGATGAAGACATTATGGGCCCCAAAGTAAGCATTATCTAATGTGGGTGTTTTGCTTTCTTCCAATTTAATTAACAAACCAAACCAAACCAAACAAGAAGGCAATCAAAACCTTTAACCTGAGCTAATAATCAACAATCTTTACCCAAAACCCAATAGGCAGGTGTTCGAAAGGAAGATAGGATCAGTAATATACCAAATAATAATTTTCTCTGCTCAGCTGTGTGTCAGTGAATAAACACAATTAACCCTGCAATAATTGTGAGTGCAGATGGGCACTCACTCCAGAAAGCAAGTTTTGGATGAAACCCAAAACTTCCAATAATCTGATTTATAAAGAAGAAAGGACAGAAGGAAAAGAAGGGAGGGATGGAAGGAAGAGAGGGAGGAGAACAAAGTCATCGCCCATGACTACACAAGGCTTCCTAAGATTACTATTATGTATTTCCTCTTAGATAAGATTTCTTTTCCTAATAAATTAAATGAAATATAAAACATGATTATTAAAATAGTAAATAATTTCCATTATCCCCAATTAGCCATATATTATACAGGAACAGTCAGATTTGATTAATTAAGGTGTTTAAGATCGTTTCTGTAAAAAAAAAAAAAAGCAGGTCCCATTGAGAAATAGATCTATTTGCATACCAGCGCTTCTTCAGAAAAAAAAAAAATCAGATTCAGTGTGCTGTGTAATTAAGAATATATAACTTTGTTTTTTATCATTGTTAGAGGTATTTTTCCAATACATTATGTTATCATAGTACTTATGTTTCAGGCACATCACTATAAAATTTTATACAGTCATGTATATAAATTTTCTTATACCATACACTATTTTCATATTTAGAAACCCCTTACTATCTGAAAACCCTTAAATATTTATTATATTTTCTTCTAGTAGTATGTATAGGCTTTGATTTGTATATTTAACTCCTTAGTATCTTTGGAATTCATTTTTGCTTACATTCTTTCACCAAATAATAGTTATTTTTCCCCAATGATTCCGAACGAGTATGTATAACTTGTCAATTTAGAAGCTATCATCTTTTAGACATGAATTGCATCTATACAACTGTTTAACTCAAAGCACAGTCCAAAGAAAGTCTTAGACCTCACACTGAAGAGAGGAATAGAATTCAACCAGAGTGAGCAACAGCAAAAAACAGCATAATTAACAGAGAAGGCATTCCTAGGAAACAGATGGGAGTCGTTTTGCAAAGAATACACTAAATTCCTAATATTTTATGAAGCTGTGAACAAAAACATGAACACAGATATCCAAAACAGTAGAGTCTAATATGACTGAACTTCAAGCTATCAAGGCCTTGACATTCTGACAATTTTCTGATGTGGGTATTAAAGACTCTCATGGACCAGAGCCATCATTTCAACAGAGAACAGTGTGCAACATGGAACACAGAACAGAAATTCTGAGAAGAGGATTCAGAGAGTCATCTCCCTTAGACACCTTATTAAAGCAATTCATTAACTTGTTATTTTCTAGGCGCTTATTGTCAGACTAGAATAAAAATGCTTTGTAATTAGCTTTGTTTAATAATGTTTAAGTAAAATACAATTCTTTCCATTGTTTGATTTCTCATTCAAATTGTCTGCTCTCGATAGGAAATCCTGAGTTAACTGTCTCAGATATTTTAAAATATATATCTAAATCTGAATGAACTGTGATGATTACAGTAACATTTAAGTGTAAATTTCCCTAAAATCTCTCAGTGGCTTCCTATTGTCTATACAATTAAAATTCAGGCTCCTCAACATTGTTTTTAAGGTTTTTGCCTTTTTATCCTCATTTCTAAAAACTGTATGCCTCTTGCGAAAAGAGTTATTGATACACTCTGAAATATTTCAAGTCTGAAATCTGGGAAAGATTCAAAAGTTTTTGTTCATTTTTTGCATTATATTTATTTGGAAGCAAGCTACAAATAAGAGGATTTGGGTAACCATCTATCCAGGTAATTCCGGGAGAAAAATATCTTATCAGAGATATGCTCCAAATAAGACTATATTAAAAACCATCTCTTATCTACTGCTGATGATCTTTCCAAGGTTGATGAGAGATTAATGGGAGTGGCTGATGGATTGATCTACATGGCATAGAGTGAAGTATTGTGGGAATAGATAAAATGTGTTTGCTAATAGGAAAATGGGTGCAGAAAGTGAACAGAAAAATCTAACTACTGTTCCCAATTTCAGTCCTCTGAAAGATAGATGACATTGGTTGGATTTGTTTCTGTTTTGCTAATAGACTAAAGATAATTGCAAAGAACAGTACCCTTATGACAAATATGAATCATTAAACTACTTAGATTTCAATAATTATGATTGAACATTATTATTCTGTCAATTACAAAATTTGAAATAAAGTTAATAAACTGAAAAAAAATTATACCTTATAATTATGCAGAAATACTGAATTCCTGATAGTTACTAAACATGTTGTACTTTCCCTAGGCCCTGCACATTACTGCCTGTGTCTCAGATACCACACCTAATCCCCCTGATTTTTCCAAACGATCTTAAGCCCCTCTATGTAAAGCGTAATTCCTTCAGGTCTCAGCTGCAATGTGACTTCACCCAGCAAGGCTTCCCAGCTGCCAAAACCAGGCTAAGAGAAATGTCTGTGTACTGCGTACTCCTATATCCTATCCACGATGACACATATATATGCCAGGGATTCAGTAAATATTGTAGAATAAATTTGTAATGAAGGAAGAGAAAAAGACATTTGATATCCAGAGTGGTCCACTTAAGTCAACAGGTGCCTAGGAGAATAGTATCTTAAGGAATTCTTATTTGAGTCTATTATATTACACAGTGTACACCAGATTCAATATGATATTTGCCTTCTTGTCCTAATAGATATGTTATCTTTACAGAAAACATTCATTTTTAACCTGTGGGACTGTCAAGGTAGATACTAATTAGTATCATGATTTCTTCCTAATATTCTGAAAATAATTTTAAATAATCTTACCACATAGGTCCCTTTGGTAGAATTTTATCATTTTTGTCATTTCTATGCAAGATTCTATTATCTTTCTAAAAAGTTAAAATCTGGTTTATTCTTATTTTTTTCATGTGGCAAAAACCTCCAATTAAGTTTAGATATTATACTTGTTTCGTTATTCATCAGCCTCTAGTAACTACTGATAACAGAATACGTTCCTGTATTGGATAGTATTCAAATTTTAATGAAAAAATTAGATTCTCCTTCCCTGATTTAAGAGTGAAAGATGGTAGATTATTTATAACAAGTTACCTATTTTTTTCTGGTTATGCCTATAGGAGAGATATTGCCATAACATATTTAACCAGAGGAATCCCATTAGAAATTGAAGGCACCCACTTTAAAGTCTAATTAAGGTTTCCCCCAAGCTATGAGCATACTTGCTCAGTAAAAAAGAAACATTAAAAATATTTGTTTAAGACTGTGGGTTTTGAAAAAAATACTTCCTAGACAACAATCTTTTATGCACAATTCCTGAATATTTAGGCCTTTGGTTCATCTCCTCATTTTGCAGTACAAGTTGTTTGTATAGCAAAAGGAGCTTCACATGGTTGGTTCACTCATTGATAATTTCTATTTATGTGCCAATGAATAAGAGAATGGTCTCTCTGAAGCCACCTATATGATCATACATGTTCAATTTTAGTCAATTACTATATAAAACATAAACACCTTGATAAAACAAAGATGAATTCCAGATGTTAGAAAAGATCAAATGGATGTTTTCACTGTATTTGTGACATAGACAATCACTCTCGGTTAAGGACCAAACAACAATTATGAGAGCTAAAAGTCTGGATACCTCCCTGGACTGCCTTTTGCCATGAAGCAAGAGAAGATGGCAGAAACAGAAATGGAAGGTCTGCAACTTGCAGTCTGACCAACTGAAGAGACAAGGGGAAGGAGTATGGGCCAATATGTCTAGATTCTTGCATGTGAATCCCCTATTTGCTTCATTAATTGCAAATTTAGATGAGTGCCTTTGTCCTTCAATCTATCAAAGATGTGATGGATCATAAGAAAGCAAGGAACCTATCCAAAATCTAATACTCTGACTTCTCTAAAAAAAGAAAAAAAAAATTCAAACAATCAAATGTATTGAAATTAACAATGTCTGCAAAAGTTTACAAAAGGAGACACACATATCTTGGTAAATATATGGCAAACTACTAAATTTTAAAATCAAAGTGAGCTAACTGAACATCGGTGAGCAGTCTTCAACCAATTTGCAAATATGTAAGTTCTAGTGAGGCTTTGTTCTCTAAGATTTGGCAGAATTATTTCTGTCTGGAAATTATTTTTTGATTAGTTGGCTATATAAAGGCATGCTTACATTTATGTCTTGACATGAAAATCTGGCATATTTCTTGATGGAATAAAACAATATGCATATATTGGACCCAATGTGAAGAACCTAGACTAACATATCCCATTGGATTGTCCCAAACTTTCCCTTTTCAAATATTCAGGTCAATGTATTACAGAAAGAAGATCAATTAAAAGTGAGATATGTCAGGAACCATTCATACAATAAGTCAAGTAAGCATTTTATAATTTCTTGGGGGTCCATAACATCCACATGTGTGATGGTGGCGATGGTAGTGGTGTTGGGTGTGTACTCACATGCATATGAACATATTTAAGTGTATGTTAAGTCACTTTTAGAAGACTTCATGTTGGAGAAATAATTATATTTAGTACAAATATCGAATATATGTTTATACAAACATAATCTCTAAAATAAGCAAAATAATCTTAGTGACAGTATAATTCATAGTAACATTATAATTCAACAGTTTAATTAACATAAAATATAATTTTAATGACAAATACTACAGTAAAATATGTTGATGTTGTAGACACAAGTGGAATCTATATATATTAAATGATAAATTCTATATATCAGAAATATTTATGAACATTAATATCAAACACTTCTTAAAAGATTCTATGCCATTGGTAGAGTGATAACTTTAGTCAAAATTACATTATATGTTGATTTAATCTTAATTCATCAGTAGTTTTCTCAATCTCACTCTCTTCATGTACACACATAAATGATTTGTCATAGATTAGTTATCTGTTCCTTCTCTCCTTCTCCCACTCCTCTTTCTCTCTCTCAATCTCTCACTTTCTCCTGTTGAAGACCATATGTAAGTGAATATATTTATTGAGTGTCAGGAAAAACCACGTTGCTGCTCTACCTGTATTATTTTCTTTGATGCTCAATATAACATAAAATTGATAATATTAAATATATTCACCCCTCCACTTCCACCTTAAAACTCTAAACATTATTGATTGCTCTCATACATCATACTAATCTTGAGATTATTATACACATGTGCACACACACACACACACACACATACACACACACACACACAAATGCCTGACTTAGGCAGAATGAAATGTATGAAGTCCAAATATACCTAAAAGTTGAAAATATGGTTTCCATCAGAGATCACTTATGATCTGAAATCAGTATAGACTTTGTTAGATAAATAATTACATTTTTAATGTAAGAGAAGACTTTGTTTTCTTGCTTAGGATATGAAATGACACTAGTCCTTTGAAGTGAGTTCTCTGTAACAGATGTTAATGGTTACTTTAATACCTCTCCATTTATAAACAAATTAGAAGTTAAACTGTGTAATTTTTTTGAAAATAATTGCACAACTATACCCTGCAGGTTGTTGTGAGGATTAAACAAGGTATAATTATATTACCTATAATATTGTGATGTAGTATGTAATCTTTCTAGTTATTAACAAAGAAAGCAGTATAAGTCACTACTATGATTGCATTTATGCCTATTTTTCTCCTCTTGATGAGGGACAAAAATAACAAAAAAATATTCTTCAAGTTAATATTTAAGCATTTAACAGAAATATTTTACAGGGGAAATGTTTAGTCATATCCCTTTTTAATTATTTTTATTTCTTAGTGTATTTTTATTTTAATTAAACTAGCATAAATCTTTCAAAAGAAACAATTAGATTTTTTGTGTATTTAATAACTGATAGTTTATTCTTTTCTGACCTACAGCAGACTTTATTACATAGAAAAATTAGTTTTCCCATATAACCCTACGCCTCCCGTTTACCTGATTTTATTGACTGCCTTAATTAAATGACAGAATATATTAGCAATTGATTTCATGATAAAATAAGTACTTGTAATTAATTAGCTTTAAAATCTTTAACATAAATCAATTTTCTACCAGCTCTCATTTTTGCTTTTTTTAGAATTCACGCTCTTCAGTCATGGTATGTAAAACACAGTAATGCATCTTCTTTTGGTCAGATGGTTACACAAAATATCCTCTTTTTCCCTATGTTTTTAAAACTCAGTAGTGGTCTCCTGAATAAGTCTAGAATGCCCCTGGATAGTTAAGACTCCTGAACTATATTTAATTTCAATTAGCTGAAGATGCCTCAAACTAAGAGTAACGTTAACACATTATCGTGAAGTTAAACAACTGAATACAGAAGAAGAATCAAGAGAATGGGATTAAATCCCAATAAAACAGCATATGCACAGAAACTCCCAATGTTTGCTGCTTTGTGAAGTAATCATATTGATTTACACACTAAAATAATTGTGACTATAAGTGGATTACTTTGCTTCAATTTATTCTGCAACTACCTATAATTTCTTTTCGTGTTTGAAATTCCTTTTTTTTTAAAAAATGTGCTAATATTTTAGAGCTAGAACCATCTTACATGTGTATCTTACTATAGAATCTTTCTTTTTTTAAAATTTATTTCATTGAAGTATAGTTGATTTACAGTGTTCTGTTAATTTCTGCTGTACAGCAAAGTGATTCAGTTATACATATGTATACATGCTTTTTTTAATAACTAATATTTTTTGGTGTATAGTTGCTTACAATGTTGTGTTAGTTTCTACTGTGCAGCAAAGTGAATCAGCTATATATATACATATACATATATCCCCTCTTTTTTAGATTTCCTTCCCATTTAGGTTACCACAGAACACTGAGTTCCCTGAGCTATACAGCAGGTTCTCATTAGTTATCTACTTTATACATAGTATCAATAGTGTATATATGTCAATCCCAATCTCCCAATTCATCCCACCCCCTCTCTTTCCCCCCTTGGTGTCCATACGTTTGTTCTCTACGTCTGTGTCTCTATTTTTGTTTTGCAAATCATCTGTACCATTTTTCTAGCCACATAGAATCTTTCTTTAGCAAGTTTAGATTGATGGTCAGGAACAGGTCAATCAATGATTCATTTCTGTCTCATTTAAAAAAAAATGTATCTCTTTTAATATTAGACCAGTATTTACCATGACCCTATGAAAAATAAATTTGTTATATGTTACCTCTAGTTATACTATAAGCAACTAATAGAACATTTGAGGGTTTTCATAATTCCTTTCTAAAAGACATTGTTACAGTTTCTAATCTTGACACTGCTTTTCTAAAAAAGAATACTTCAAAACCTCATTTTTAAAAATAAATAAACATATTTATCTTTCATTTCAGAAGAAAGAAGGAAAGTATCAGATAGACATTATTTGATATCTGTCAATGTTATCTTTGACGATGTTTGAATGCTAAGACTGATCTTCATAGCACACTGACCAGGAGTTATTACACTAATGTTAATTTAAACGTCCAGCTACAAAATATTGACCTTAGAGAAATGAGGAGTTAAAAATCACACAATTTTTCCTGTGCCAGATGAATATTCTCCAAGCTCAGGAATATTTTTGCAATATTAATTGGCTGCTACTTCAGCAGATTTCTGCTACTGATAGTCAAGGAAGCGGGTCTGGTAGTAAAAGCAATGAAGGCCAGGTGTGGGCTTGAGAGAAGGAAGAAGGAGAAATTATATTTTCCTTCTTTAGTAACCACACCATGGCAAGTAACACAGTCAGAAGCAAAACTACTTCTGAATTAACAGCCCATGAGCAAGAGAGAGTGAATGTTACCATTTAAGATAGGGACACTGAGAATCCTAAAGCTGAATTTTAAATTGACTTAAATTCTAAGTTAAGAATAGTTCATACAATCACGACAATATGGTTAACAAGATCAGAAAAAGAAATCTACCAAAATTTATAAATAAATAGAATTACATATACATATGTATTTTACAACATACACTTACTTATGTAAAACTACAAGGAGATAAACATTATGCAGTATTAACCCTAGACAAAAAACAAAAATGTATGTCTGCCCTAAATGTAAGGAAAAATATATATATATATATATATCCAACAATGAGCAACAATTCACATTGAACGCAGAGAGAATATTTTGGCATCTCTCATTTTTATATTTTGTTCTGGTAGAAAATAAACACTATTTCAAATATATAAACTTTGAAGATGGCTTGTTAGTTTTTTTTTTACATTAAATACATTTAACATACAACATTTATTTTAAGTATGCCCTATAATATTTGATTTTTTAAAAAATTTAGGTTTCTGAATATCAATTTAAAAATTTATATCTACCAGATTTAAAGAGTTGTTAATTTATTTCTGTTAGCAACAGTTGTTTTAGGCTATTATTTTAAATTCTAGATATGGGTAGTAGTTGTTGAAGGAAAGGATCATTGCTTCACTTCATAGAAATAGGATGTACCCCTAAACTTTTTAATTTCTTCATGTTTAATTATTTCTTTTTATTGCTCATATGTTCTGAGATTACTATATCTTTCCCAAATATATTAGAATCCTATATTTTCTGCCTTAGATTTGAATTGTCTCATAGGTTGTTATGTTAATTCCCTGAGAACAAGATTTATTTTTCATGGCCATTAATCAGTGCCACTTGTGCTAAGAAGCTATGAAAGAATTTCTGCCTAATAGCCAAGAAAACTATATTTATTGGTAAAGAAATCCTTAGCTGCAGCTACTAAACTGCTATTAGTGCAATCCTTAACAGCTCATTACCACAGGAAGATGTGTTATGTACAGTGTGACTTAAATGAGAACCACATTTAAAAAATAAATAAAATTGATTTGTTTATCCTGCCCTGACAGATCTCAGCCCAGCAGAATAAACTCCAAAGTGATGGCAAGAAGAAAAACTATGACAAGATTAAATAGCATCTCTTCTTTTGTTATGAAAAAAACTTTATGAAGCATTCAAACTAACATGTACAAATTGCTTCATCTAAGAATTATCAATATGTTAAGAGGCAACAGACTCTCCATATCCAGCCTCAGAAAGAAATGAACTTAAAAGCTCCAATAAAGAAGTAAATAAGGGGAATTTAGCTCATGTTTGCAGTGTTACCATTAAATAATGCATACTTGGTAGTACCCTGAAATTTGACACATAATTTTGGTGTCATTTACAGATCATTTCTAAGGCAGTGCACAGATTTGACTGTTATATTGATGCTAGTGAAAGAAAATAAATGTGATCAAGAATAATACTGTATGGGGCTTCCCTGGTCACGCAGTGGTTGAGAATCTGCCTGCCAATGCAGGGGACACGGGTTCGAGCCCTGGTCTGGGAAGATCCCACATGCTGCGGAGCAACTAGGCCCGTGAGCCACAACTACTGAGCCTGCGCGTCTGGAGCGTGTGCTCCGCAACAAGAGAGGCCGCGATAGTGAGAGGCCCGCGCACCGCGATGAAGAGTGGCCCCCGCTTGCCCCGACTAGAGAAAGCCCTAGCACAGAAACGAAGACCCAACACAGCCAAAAATAAATAAATAAATTAATTAATTAATTTAAAAAAAAAAAGAATAATACTGTATCAAGATAGTTAGAAGGGCACAATGGTCTCCTTTGTCCCACTCCCAGCTCCCATTATATGACCAAAAAAAAAGATGCTAAGATAAATACATAAATATAAGACTGATATTGACAAAACAAAAATGCCAAAAGTTTCTAGAAGCTAGAAAATAGTTGGAATCAACTCTAGTAAGAGACCAAAGGAAGCCAGAACCTAAACTGCATGCATAAGAGAGCATAGGTTCAAGGTTGCTACAGCATGGAGCAGTTTATACAAGGAACAGAAGTTAGTACAAGAGGTTTCTTCAGAGGGATTAACTATACTGTATTTGAAGCCAGTGACAGATAGCCTCACTATTATCACTCTGTTCCCAGACTTATATACTTGTGATGAGCAGAAGACAAAAGCCAAGCTTGTCCTGGGATAAGCTGAAACCCAATGGCAAATCATAACAAAAATACATTCTAAAAATAAAACGAACAGATAGCATGGCAAATATTTGAAAACAGCAACCTTTATAAGACAGACAACCTAGAAACAGAACTGACAATAAGAGAAATAGAGATAATAATACAAATAAAAGAAAGTTTAAAATAAACATAGTAAATAGCTTGGGGAGAGGCAAGAGAATGTTACATTTATATAAAGCAATAAATTTTGTTATGGAGGAAAAAATAGAAGTCTTGGAGATTAAAAAAAAATATTGTCAAAACAAAAATCTCAGTTGACTAGCTGAATGCCAAATAAATAAGTAAATAAATAATAAAGGTGTGACTGCAAAGCAAATAGTGATTGGAAAGACTGAGCTGAAGTATTCCCCCATAACTCAATATGATAGAACAAGGAAATAGAACAATATGAACAAAAGAGACACAGAGAATAGACCCCTAATTACTAGCAGACCTCCCAAAAGAATCTGAAAACATGAGTTTTGTTTGTGTGTTTGATTCTTATTGCCACAACTCACCTTGTATGGAATGCAAGAAAAAGGAGCTACAGTTAGATTTAACAAAATTAAGTTACAGAACACTAAATGTAAGGAAAAAATTAAAGGCTTAAAGAAAACAATCATAACTGCAATAAAAAGTAACATGCCACCTAATATTTATAGAGATTACTGTGTATATTGCATCGTACTAAGTAGTACAATACTTAATCTAATGTAATGATTACAGTATCATCATATCACTCTATTTACAGATGAAGAAACTGAAAACAAGGAAACTAATTGACTTGAGCAAAGTCGTAAGCAAAAAATTTGTGGAAATGGAATTTGAACAAAAGCAGACTAACTCTAAAGCCCATATCTTTAGCACTATTGTACTGTTACTGTTAAAGGAATATGTTTATGATTGCTATCAAATTTCTCAGTGCCATATCAGACGCTAAAAGATAAATGAACAATATTATCAAAACCCGGAAATGATTTTGAACTCCAAATCCTAAATCTAGACAAAATAATATACAAAAAGGATAACAAAAAAGGACATTGTTAGACAATTCTCTTTTGGTTAGGTAATAAAGTCCATCTTCCAGAAAAAATACAAATATATAATTTTGAAAAAGAAGAAACAAAACTTTTGATTATCAAAATGAGTACTAATGCAAATGTTAAACAAAATCTAAAATTAAAGTCCTAAGTGGGGAGAGGAATGGGATTGATAAGAAAGGAAAAGTAAACGGTCACCTTTTCCTCTATATTCTTACATGTATTTTTTTTTACCACTATCATGCATTTTTGTGATAAAAAAATTTAAAGATAATAAAAAATGAATTGATTTAACTACTTTAAAAAAATTTAAGGGAGAATGACATATCACTGAAGAAATAACTAAAACTGATATTCCGTAAATAAAACCATGCTTTGGAATAAATAAATCACTATGTGAGAAAGACAATTAAATACATTGTTTTAATTGAGAAGCTAAATGTATACTCGATATAAACCTTATTTACTACTTAAATTCAATTCTTCCTTCAGAAAAATAATGCTGCCTTTAGAAACAAGAAAAAATTATAAAAAGAAAGAAAATGAAGGGCTAGGGAGGAAATAAAAATATTTGTATAAAAATGTATTAAATTTATAAAATTAATAAATATTTTTCTCATATACATTCACAAGTCATTGTTATTTAAAAAATAACAATAATCAGGATTGTTATTGATAGCCACCAGTGGTTAAGCACTAAAACAAGTCTAGAAAAATTTTAATTGAAAAAAATAAATGTAAGTAATGGAATTCAACCATAAAATATTGGCAGGACATAGAGCTAGAAAAGTAGGCCTGAGGTGGATTGTGGAAGACTTTGAATAAACATAGCCCTAAATAAAGTTGGGCTTTATCATCATGCTATTCATGATGAATCAGTGTAGGGATATGAGGAAGGGAGTGACATCAAAAACAATAATTTTAGGAACAATGAATTCAGGATTTGCAGAATATATTTTCAGAAAAAGAGAGACAGTTTACAAACCAAAACAGGAATCTAGGCATGAAGCATAAAGATTCATGTAAAGAACAGTAAGAGCAAGAATGAGAAGGAGGGGGAAGACCTTAAAAGGTAAGAATTTTTTGAAGGTAATTAATTGGATGTGAGGTAGAGGGACAGTGAAAAGGCAAGGAAGAATAAATAAAGATATCATCAAATAAATAAAGATATCATTTCTATGTTGATTAGCTAGGAGAATGGTAATCCCATAAAAGGAGAGAGAAATTAGAAGCGTGGATCAAAGAATTCCAAAACACGTTACATAAAATGTTCAAGGAATCCAATGAAACTTAATTGAAGTGATCCAAGAAACTAAAAGATGAAAAATTCAAGGTACAATTGACATTGTATTTTTTTCACTTTAAAATTCAATCCAAGCATGCATCTTTACCATTATTCTGTGAAAACCAGTAATGACTAAATCCATATCTTACTTCTATCAAATTGCTTAAATCTCAGCAAACAGATACTTAAATTCTTGGTTCATTGGTGAACAGTGACTGGTATTTTTATTGTCTTTCTATTTTTAATTGGTATAATTCGTGATGAAAAAGAACATTAGAATCAATGAACCATAATGCTTAGCAGATTTATGATACTTGATTTCTTATTCCCCTCACTTTGTTTCTAGGTTTATTATCTTATCAGAGGAGCTGAAGGAAGATGGAGACAAGGAAGAGGGAGGGATCCTTTGCTGCATCTAGGTCAATTCTTAACAAATCAAGTCAAATTAGCATCAAAATAACTTAACCACAAAGTCATAAATTACAAAGATTGATAATTTAGTTTTATACATTCAAAGCACTGAATGTGAAAGACCAGAAGATTAATTTTCCTCTTGCACAGCCCAGCCCAGAAAGCTCTCACAGTAAGGCAGACAGGTCCAATATACAGGGTTCAGAGCCAAAAAAAGACTAGGATTCTTATTCCAAGTCCTCTACTCCCTGGCCAGGTAACTGATAGGTTGTACACACTCTCTGAGCTTCAGTTCCCTCAATGTAAATGAAAATGAAAGTCTACATCTTAGAGTCATTGTGAAAATTAAATGAGATAATCTATGTAAAGCAGGTAGTGATGCACTGTAGGTCTTCTTGAGCCATAAAATTCTCTCTCATCTCTAAATGATTCCCTATTCCTGTCAATTGGGTTTTCAATAATCCTACCAACTCATTTCTACAGAACTATTTCCAAGTCAGCCTTCATCATTTTTTTTTATTTTTTAAGTTTGGCTGATTTATCCCAAGACTTTGAGATTTCCATTATCTGTCACTTGATTAGAAGGAAAGCAACATGAAACTCTTGAGGTACATTCCTAACACCTGCCTTAGCCAGACCAAATGAGCCATGGGCTGGAGAAAGACCTTTTATATATCACTCTCCAGAAAGATGTTAATCATTTAACATTTTCTTAAATGCTACTAAACCCTCCGAAATCTGTATTAAAATTTGACTTGTATTCTAAGACCATTCCCTTTTGCGCCTGATTGATATTCCACACGTATACTTTTTCCCCTTAAGATTGAATTATTTAACCCAAATTCACATTTACTTATTTCAGCAAAGTAGAAGTCTGGAATATCTTTTCACTAATTATCCTTTTCCCTACTTCTCATAGATTCTTGCTTAGTGTTTCATTTGCATATTCCCTTGTTGTTGTTTCTCTAATATACTCTATCTCAAAATTGGCTCTATGATTAAATTAACTTCCATAGGTACATATTAAATTATCAACTACAGAAGAATCTATTGCTTTCGACTCCAAAAATACACCACACCGGAGGCATAAACATATATCATTCTTTTAGTTCAACATTAAAAAAAAAGCGCAAAAGATTTGCAAGGCATGAAATTCTTTTGAACATCTGAGTCAAAGTCATCCTGGGTACCTGGAGTTAGTTATAAAGCAGAATTTGAAACCTTGTAGCCATGAACTCCAGAGGGCCGATCTGGAACATCTAAAGTACCATCTTTTAGACCACAGTAACAGAGAACTGAGCACTAAAACCATTCATTTCAACACCCATATACATGTTTATTGGACATTACTGCAAAGTTCTAGGCATGAGTTATAAGACAGAATCTGTATGATCAAGGTCTGTCAAAGGAAATTAGAATGTGATATAATGTCTGTAATAGTGGTTGAGTATAGGGAAATACATAGAGGTGCCTTGGAGAATCAAGGAAGGCTTGCTAGAGGAGGTGACAACTAAGTTGAGTACTAATTAGTCAGACAAGGAATTTTGAGAGAATGTTCCAAACCATAATAGCAGCAGATACGTAAGCCTGCAAGTGAAAGTTACTGTAGGAATACAATATGAAGTTCAGAAAAGCTCCTTATTGGATAGCAATAACACCTGATGAATTTAAGTAGTAAATTATGTAAAAGTAGCTCTTAAGCATGAAAGTTTTACAGATTACTGATCTAAATTTTATTTTATATACTTTTTATTTGTTGTCATATGTTAAAGATAACCTAAAAATTACGTTAAGATAGAAAAGAAGTGTTCCTATAAAACTATGAACTGCCTCTGAAAAAAAAAAAAAAAGAAAAATATCAACCTATTTTAAACCTGTACAGGCATTATAAACTGATTCAAGTTGTAAAATAAATGATCAAAAATTATCACCTAACCAATGACACCACAGCGAATAGTACCTGAATGTGTTGTGATAAAATAGTCCTTGGAGGTATTTAGAAGGTTGTAAATCCCAGAATCTTTCTAACTATACCCCATCCTAGGAAACAGAGAATTGAACATTTTGAATATAAATAGATTTAAAAAGTTTTATCTGTATCACTAAATTATACCTATAAAGCTTTTTACAGAATGCCTCTTCTCCATATAATGCTAAATTGTAAAAAGATTCTAAATTTATGAATCTCAAATTAACGTTCACCTCAAAGTTCTAAAATATGAAATAACGTTCATGTAGATAATTACTTTTCTAGTTATAGTCAACCTAACAGCACTGAGAATTCCAAATAGCATGATTCCTATTATAAATACACTTAGAAAAACAATCCAAGCCCCCCAAAATTATTAGGGAGATTTGTGATTTTCATACATTATTTTGAAAATTTTGACTTGATACTGCCAAAGAACATCATGTTTAACCTGAAAATTAAAAGAAAAAAAAAATCCCAAAACTCAAAAGGTAGTCAAATAAATGCATTTATAGAGCACTGGCTGGTCTCTGACATGTAGTTTGTGGCTCAAAAACATCAACATGCCAGGTTTCATATCATGTTCAGTGTATCTTATTTCTCTGGATTGACTGGCAAAGCAAAAACTATCTTATGCTAGTAAGTCTCCAGTCTTATGTATCTTGCCAGTTTAGAGGGGAAAAGTAGAATTCCATTACAAATGTATTCATTGAAGTAATGCTGTATTTAATCAATAAAGGACATAATTACTTAAAATAGCCACTTGACCAATTTTATAGTTATCTGATATTAAGAATAGTTAGACAACACTTCCAAGTTTTCTTTTTAATTTAAATGCCGTTATTAAACTAAGCCAAAAACCTTCCTTAATCAAGAAAAATGGCATTATTCCTAAAACACAAACTATTTCACAACACAATGATAACCAGCACTACTGGCAAAGGACCTTATATACATTGGATAGTCAGAAAATATTTGATGAATGAATAGATAGATGAATGAATAAATGAATGACAAACATAAACATTCATCTATCTTATTTTCAAAAACTTATCAAGTTAATATTATTATGTTTGAAATATATTTGAGTTATTGAACTTCATTTTTACAACTACATAAATGAGAATAGTACTAAATTTAATTGTATTAATTTATTCTTTAATCAGCATTGTTTTGTTCTATCAGTTTCTAAAAAGTTCTTTAAAAGTTATAAAATGCAAATTATGATATATTAAAGGTTATGCTAAAAGGAGCACCTTGAGTTTAAGAGTGTCATTTATTTTGGTATTCCCCCATTACATAGGCAAGATTTATTTATTCACTGAAGCAATTTTTCATTGTTCAAATGTGTTCTGATTTCCATTAGAGCAGGCCTGAGGATATGTAGATGAATAAAATGTATTTTTGAGGAGCTCATAGTAGGTGTTTAATACAGGTTTGTTGAATGACTGAATAAATGAATATGAAAATTTAGAAAGCCCTGCACATGCAGTCACTGTATTTACAAGACCCAAAAGTGAAAAGGCAGTGACTACATTCATTCTAACAGTTCATGACACTGTACTCTATTCATGAAACGCATACCTTAAAATGACAGTCTCCTAGATTCTGCTGGCTAAATTGGATTAATTTCATAGGAGTATATTTAGTGCCATCTATAATATTAGAACTTTCATAGGGGGTGAACATTACTTAAGTTGTCAAGAGGGTGAAAAGAATCATTTCCAATGAGAAAATTAGGAAACTGATGGCATTCAAAGATCTGTATTGGTCCCTAAGAATGCATCTATTCAGTCATTCAGTCACAACCGCGTAAATCAGCAGCTGTTCCCACTTACTCAGAGAATAAAATCCATGCTTGGCATGACATTTGTCTTAGTCCTTGGGGACAGAGCTCACAAGAGTAGGTCTATACTGACCATGGTTCTTCTTAGAGATTTGGAAGAGAGCATCTATGAAACAAAAAACTTAAAGTTTTCCTGAGTAGAAATTGTAGTTACATGTTCATCAAAATAAAAAACGATTAAAACTTTTTTTTATTGTAGCTACTGTAGTGTGTTGAACAGTGGCTCTCCCAAAAGATATGTCCACCCAGAACCTGTAAATGTAACCTTATTTGGAAAGGATCTTTGCAGATGTAATTAAATTAAGGATGTCGAGATGAGGTCATCCTGGATAATACAGGCAGGCCCTAAATCCAAAGACAAGAGTCTCTATAACAGAAAATCAGAGAGATATTTGAAACACATAGAGGAGAGAGTCATGCGAAGATAGAGGCAGAGGTTGGAGTTATGCAGCCATAAGCCAAGGGACACCTGGGGTACAGGATGCTGGAAGTCACAAGAAAGGATTCTCCTCCAGAGGGAGTGATACCTTGATTTGGGCCTTCTGGCATCCAGAATTATGGGAGAATGTTTGTTGTTTTTAAGCCACCAAGTTGTGGTTCTTTGTTTTAACAGCCAACAGGAAACTAATAGAGCTGCCAAATTAAAACCATTTTCAAAACAGTCTATTTTCATTGACATTAGGGAGTTGAAAGTTGGTAGAGTATTACTTAAATAAGATTACTGGGTTATGTTTAGGGTTAGAATTAAACCTGAAGATGTAACAATGAGTTGAGCTCATCATTCTCCCCAATTTATGCTCCCGCCTTTATTTTCTGTCCCAGTGAGTGGTTTCATCATGTAAATAACAGCCTGAAGCTGAAATTTGAGAGGTTTTTTTTCTTTTTTTTTTAAATTAGAGAACTTTATGCAGGTGCCACACACAATCATGCTTTCCTCAAAGCCCACGTCATCAATTTCTTCCATCATTCAGTCAGCGAGCTTTTTTTTAAGATTTTTAATTTTATTTATTTATTTATTTTATTTATGTCTGTGTTGGGTCTTCGTTTCTGTGCGAGGGCTTTCTCCAGTTGCGGCAAGCTGGGGCCACTCTTCATCGCGGTGCGCGGGCCTCTCACTATCGCAGCCTCTCTTGTTGCGGAGCACAGGCTCCAGACATGCAGGCTCAGCAATTGTGGCTCACGGGCCTAGTTGCTCCGCGGCATGTGGGATCTTCCCAAGCCAGGGCTCGAACCCGTGTCCCCTGCATTGGCAGGCAGATTCTCAACCATTGCGCCACCAGGGAAGCCCCTGAGAGTTTTACTGACATATTTTCTTATCTCCATTTTCTTGACATTCTGTTGCTCCTAAATGTTTTTGAAATCCTTATCCTTCCATCCACTTCTGTCCCCACTAGACTTCTTTAAACAGTATAATACCTTTTTTGTCTATGGAATATTCCCCTCCTTCCTCTGGTCATATTCACATTGTAATTCCCCTGTCCCTCAGACACCAGAATAATCATTCCATTGTATCCATTCACTCCCTTTTCAAAATCCTTACTAAATTTTCCTTGCCTACAGGCTAAATTTTACCTGCCCTGGAATGCTCTTCAAGGTGAAGTCCCAGATATCTCTCTGGCCTCTTTTCTGACCAAGCCAGAACAGAATTGACGTGGGCAGGCTTAAATGCCTCCCTGTGGGCTCCTGGAGTATCCTGAGACTTCTCTGTTACAGCATTTATCACATTGCTTATAACTCTCTGCCTCCCCTACCAGACTGTGTCTCCCTTGAGGACAGGGATTAGGTATTATTTACCTTTTAATCCTCAGAAACCAGTACTATCGTAGGCATCTCAAATCTAACTAGGATTCCATGGGTCTGAGAATACTCAGTAGGTATGTCCATTTGCAGGAAAAGAAAAGTATTATTATTAATTATTATTATTTTAACTTTCCAGGTGAAGACTGTATATCTTTGAGAATGGCTAAGGAATACAGTGATAATTAGGCCAGGCCCAGGCATATAGAACTCGAAAAGAGTTTGAGGAACAAAGTAGAAGGATGTATCATAAGCCACACTAATGCTTGGGCCTGGGCAAGTACACTGGTTGTAATTTTAGAGCCTGGTAAGTGTACTGGGGCTTAAATAGTTTCCCCCCCAAATTCATTCCCACAGGAGCCTGTCAATGTGACATTTGGTAACAGAATTTTTGCAGCTATAATGAAGTTAAGACGAGGTCACACTGGATTAGAATGGGCCCTAAATTCAGTATGACTGGCATTCTTATAAAAAGAGGGAAATTTGGACACAGAGACACAGCCACACAGAGAAGACCATGTAAAGAAGGAGGCAGAGATTGGAGTGATGCCTCTATAAGCCAAGGAACTCCAAGGATTCCTACAACCACCAGAAGCCAGAAGAGGCAAGGAAGGAGTCTTCCCTAGAGCCTTTCATAGGACTACGGCCTGCCAACACCTTGATTTCAGACTTCTGGCCTCCAGAGCCGTGAGAAAATAAATTTATGTTATTTTTAACCCACTCAGTTTGTGTTACTTTGTTACAGTGGCCCTAGGAAATGAATATAATAACTAAACAAGATACTGAGGGTGGGGAAGAGCATTTTCCTTATTTCTACATGAAAAACAACCTGGACTTAATGCCAGTGAACTTCAGAATTTCTACCTTTAGGTACACTGGAGAAAAAAATTCTTTTGATCCAGACTCAGCATTGTCACTGTGAATGCTGGCCAAAATAGCAGGTGTGAGATGCCATTTGTAAGTGGCTTTAAGAACAGCCAACATTAACAAGGGAAGGTCAGAGGGGAAGATTATAGAATACTGTTATCATATATAGCCTATGTGACACATCTCTGGGGTCTTCCCAAAATAAGTAGACAAGATTTTTGAGGAGAGCTGATGTCCTAATTAAACAGATCATGGTAAGAACCAATAGTTCACCTTTGGAAATGGCACTATATTAATATTCTTAGTCTAGTAAAAGTCTGGTTTGGTACATTGCTGACATTAAATAAGTGTTCGTTGAATTATTTATTTCATCATTCACATGATGAAAGATAACAAGAAATAGTTGCTAATACAAAAGGAAGAAATTATTTTTAAAGGAAAATTTTCATTTTATGATAAGAATGCTATTGATGAATTCAACAAATATTTTGTGAGAACCTACTTCACAATACATGTTGGAGGAAGAGGAAGAAATTATGAAATACAAAAAGAAAGCAAATATGTTCTTTTGCCAGATGGTTCACTGTCTAGTTGGTGAGTCAGACACGACAGCAAATAATGTTAATCATATTTGATTAGAGATATATACTAAGTACTTTGGAAGTCAAAGAGACAATCTGTAACTATTGAGGAAAACTTCTCAGAGGTGATATGTAAGTTGCTTTATGAAAATTTAGTATGTAGGAGTTTTCCATGACAAGAGAATTGGAGAATTTGCCATGACCTAGAAATATGAGAAACCATGGCATATTACATTATTTTGGTGGTATTAAGGTTTAGGGCTCATGAAAGAGATGCAGAATGTAAAATATCTATGCCATCCTTGAATTTCCACTTTCTTGAGTCATCTCAACACAGGTATGTGTGAGAGGTTGGATTAAAGGCAGAGAGAAATTTAAAATACTATTTCATTTTATCAAGGCAAAAATGTTAAAGACTAAGTAAAGTTATTTGCCCCTTATTCATAATTGAAATGTTTTCATCATCCCAAATTTCCCTGTAACAAAAATTATATGTACTAATGTATTAATGGATCTATAGTCCCTTCTCACCTACTGTCCCTTCTAAATTCTGAGTGAAAACATCAGGCAGGTTTAGTTTAAAATTATGGGTATGAGAACTAATATGTTATGTCTCTGATACAGAACCTCTCTAATAAAAGTGAACAGAAAATCTGCAAAAGCTTGCTTGTCCATGTTTGCATCTCTCAAAATAGTATAAACTTCACTGAAAACTTAGGTAGGCCGTTGAATACAACAAATGATTGAGGACCTAGGAGAGGTCATATCAATGGGGGTAAGACAGCTAGGTCAAGGGCCTAGCTCTAGGAATGCAGATGAAAAACGTGGTTCAGGCAATAGCAAGAAAGAAGCTTGATCTTGAGGATAAGAATTGCTGAATCTAAAGATCCTGAAATATTTCTCTCAAAGGACATGAATTAGTCTCTAAGTAGCTTTAGTCAATCAAAAGGGACAGTTGTTAGGAATAAAATGAGTATTTAAAAATTGAAGAATCAAGAAGGCTTTATGGAGGAGGCATTATTTCATTTGGGTCTTCACTAAATTCATTATCCCCAATTTCTAGAAAGAAATCTAAAAGGACAAGGAACCTTATTAACACTGGGTCATCAACCACATAATTCAATCTCGAGAAATGATTCTCCCTATAAACAGACTGCTGAATTCTTTACTGAGAATTCACTAGGAAAATAAAAAAGATGCAATTCCAATCCTTAGTTAAGGACAATATTACAATAGATAGAATTCATGGCTCTAATTCTGAAGCTTTTTTACCCCCCTAGATAGATCAAGGCAAGTGTAGATATGTTTTATTTTTAAGAATATATTTGTATATATATTATATATTTTTAAATAGTAAATGTGATTTGGCTTTTGTGAGAGAGGAAGCATCAAGTGACGGAAGGCAAATAAATCTTTTCAGAAACAAATGCATTCAATAATAGCAAAGGGCATTTAGAAACAGAATAAGTAGACTTGCTTTTGTACAAAATATTATTCTTTTGAAGTTTTCACCCATGTAAAAGCTCCTTTTGTGAAACTAGGTTTTCATCATCTCCCACAAGCAAACTATAACACCAAGGAAATGTTTAAAACCATCAAAATGGTCCCTTACAGCAAAACACTGAATATGCACGCAGCCATTCCTGCTACACTGATTTTAACGAGCTTGGGTTTTCATGTAACACATCATAAAACTATTATTATAGTGGCACCCACTAGCGCTGCTCAAGTTTTAAGCACAAATCCATTGCAGAATCTACTCCTACCTGCTTGGAATGAAGTTCAAAACAACTTACTTTCAAATAAAAGTATTTGTGTAGATACCCATCTTCAAATAGAATCAGGCTATGTAAAAAATGACTTGAAATTGGACAATTAAATTTATATTATTCAAGATGCAGTGCAGAGATCTGTATATAGAGGCCATCAAAAATAAGAGAATGTATATTTTATGCTATTGTAAACAGAGGGTCAATGACAAATATTTAGACATATATTATCTTTAGAGTAGGATTACATTGATTAAATCTGGGCATTGTTTCTTGAACAGTATTTGGTCTCACTGAATTCGAAGCTCTGAACTAGAAGCTTTCCTCCACCCCAGAGAATGTACAGAGTATGAAAAGTGTGGTGTGTGCAGTTCAGAACAATTCAAAGGTGACAGAAATTACTCGAGGAAATGTAACACTCAGCTCAAGGGTCAGAGAAAAGACTTTCTATCTTATTTTTTATTAATTTTTCCTGATTAAAATATAATCCGTAATTGTAAAAATTACAAAGGAGACAGATGTGAAGATACATATTTTCCTAATAATAAATATTGAAAATTATCTATTTTCTCTCTCAAACTCAGGCACAAATTACATTGACCTTTTTTCTTTCCATAGCTTTGCACATTCTAGTTCCTTAGTGGGAATCGCCTCCCTCTCTTCTTTACCTGATGAACTTACTCTCATCCACTGATACGTCTAGACAATACTCAAAACCTCCTTTTTTTCCACTAGTGTACATTCCTTGTGCCTCTTTCAATACTTTTGACATACTTGTACTATGTGTTACTAATAAAAATTCAATTATACATTCTCTACTAATTATATTATTAGTAATATTTAATGTAAAAATGTTATAATTTATAGAACACCTACACAGGCACAATATAAATTTTATATATAATAGATTTCATCTAAATTATGTATATAATAGATTTCATCTAAATTATATATATAATTTAATCAGATTTTGAAAGTTAAGTAATTTACTTAAAGCCACACATCTTGCAAGTATTGATTTCCGTATTTTCCTCTCTCATAAAACTGTCAACTCCCAGAAGTCTGAGAAAGCATCTTAGTCTTTCTAATCCCTGGTAGGTTCTCAATAGATGTCAGTTAAATAATACATTTTCTATAAATGAACAATGGGAACCTATATCATTTTGAAAAATTAACTGAGAGTATTTCTTGATGTATTTTAGACTTTAAATATATTACCTTTTAAAATTCTTCATAAAATAAGCATTTATTATTTACTTTGCTTTGTTAAGATTAGAGAACATGTCTAATTAAATGACATATGAGTATGGTACTTATTCCAGTCACTTCAGAAATTTATAAAATGTTCTCAGTATATAAGGGACTTAACATATATGATCCTTAACATTTCTTGATTAATCTAAAAACAGTTATCCATTTTCAAAACGAATCCTTCACTTCTTATAATATGTGCCAGATGTGAATGATATTGTTAAAGGAAACTTCTTGCTTCATTAATAATAATGGATAACATTTTTACAAACCAATTGATATGGGTCTTATAAAGTTTGAGCACTCAATGTGTATTAGTTCATTTAATTTTTTAAACAACTCCAGTAAGTACTGTTATTATCATCATTTGGCTAATGAGAAACTAAGTCACAGAAGAGGTAAGTAATTTATCCAAGGACACACTACTAGTTAGTGGCAAACCCAAGATTAGAACACAAGCAGTACAGCTCTAGAGTTCATACTCCTACCATCATTCTCTACTGCCTCTCACACTCACCTCTCACACCATCTCATTTCAACATGGAGACATAGTGTTTTTGCCTCACTAAATAAATCCCATACTCTACAAGTATTCGTTTTGCTTTGAAATACATAATCAATAGTAAACTCAATTCTTAAATACACAATCAACATGGAATTTAATTCTTAAACATGTGACTGGCTTTTAATAAATCATGAATAAAAGTTGAATAAATAAACAATCACAATATTTTATTCTTCACTCTCTATTGATATCTATCTTGTACCTTATAACTTGTTCTCCCCTTTTAAATATTTTTCTTCCTCTTCCAATCCACAGCTAAGAGAGATATTTTTCTGAAATGCAAATCTGTTTCTTGCCTTATGTCTCCAATGACTGTCCATTGCCCTTGTGATACAGTCTGAACCCATACCAGGGATTTAAAGGCAAGCAAGAAAGGTCTTATAAAATCAGATGAATGACCAACTCTCACACAGATTTTCCACTCACAACTTTGTGCCTGAATTGCCCTTAGGTCTATCCCTTTCCTAGAGTTCATACTCAAGAGTCCCCTCATTTATCATTTGGCACATGATAGTAATACGTTCAAAGTTCTTTGTAATTATCTGCATCTGTCTTCCCCACATAATTTGAAGCTCCCTGAATATCTCTCAATGCAACAACTCAAATGAGGGTAGTGCCCATAACCATCAATCTTAAACTCGTTCCAGCTCTCTCCTTATCTCCACTCCAGTACCTAACATTTCCAACGGGAGGATGATTCCCCTGCTCTTCAGATAACCTTTCAAGTGCCATTACTTGAGGCTCTTTGACCTTGGTTTCCCTGGCCTTGAATAGTTCTGGAATGCAAGGTCACTGGGATGTGAGATAATCCCTCTGAATTCCACATATCTATTGACAACACAACACATTTTTAAGCAGTTGACTGCCTCTAAATTTTTTTTAACCAAAATAGAGTATTTCCTAAATAAAGGTGAATATCTATGTTTAGATTTTTAAGACCTAGAACTTCTGAATTCGTTTTTCATCTTATAAGTAAGAAGTAAATAAATAAATAAATAAAATGCATCGCTACCAGATACATTGGCTGCCAGGAATGAATTATATATTAGAGAAAATACAATGTAAATGTCTGTGGTTGCTAAACAGTTCTTTCAACAATGGCCTGAGATTTTTTTAAACTGTTTTTTTTCAATTTATATGACCCCTACTTGGTTTTCATCAAGTTCACATCAGGGGAAACCTCGGATAATCAGATAGAAACAGGTCTAGCATAGGAAAAGCTCAATAACCAGTGGGAAGCAGACCCAAATCCATAATAGCCAATGAAAAGCTGACTCAAATCAAAGTAAATAAACTATCAAAAGTTTTAAAAGAATAAAATAGAAAGAAACAGGAAACAATTAGAGATAATCACTGTTAATTACAGGGAAATAAGTTCACATTAAAAACTCTTAGATTTGATTATTCTGGAATATATCACATGCAGTGCTTTTGTTTTCATTAAGTTTATGAAGAGTAATCTAATAGCATATCACACAAATTTAAAAAAATCTAGTATCAAATATGAGTTAACATGGTTTAATTTTTGTCCTCTAAATCAGATTTAATATTATTTTAAGTAAATAGGTTTTTGTCTGATTCGAAGATTAGAGATGGGGTAGGAAAGTCTGTCTTTCATATGCACGATGAAAGACTCCTAGAAAAATAGGGCCTGTGATTTATATTTTCAGCTAGTAAGATTTTTATACAGCAGTGTAACCCACATATTCTTATTTACAAGAAAATAAGGATTTGGCTTATTTTTCATGGAAAATTTGTTTTATTGTATTTTATTCCACAGTAGTTCTCAATCTTTTCCATTCTAGCATCTTTGGTGGCCTGTGGAAAGATCCCAGTTATACTGGGATGGTGCCTGTGCATGTGGCTCAAAGAAGCTCATGCAAAATGGGTAGTTCTATGTTTTATAAATAATATTTTATACCCTTTCCACTATGCTCCATACCACTTATTTGTTAAGAATAGAAATAATATATATTTCCCCAAGGAATTATTTAAGAATGATGTACAGTCCAAGAAAATACATTTTATTACCTGCATAGTACCTGTAAGACCACACATGTTAAGTTCCTTACATAATATTGAAAGACTGCCTTTAAACTTGTCTGGGTTCTTTGTTTCCCCAAAATAAACCAAATTTCAGATAAACTGGGTATTTAATAATTTTAGGGACTTTATTAACATTAAAAAATGTAAAGAGGATGATCACCCCTTATTGATGTTTTCCATGCATCTCGCACTTTATAATAGTAATAAGAATGACAACTCTGAGCCAGTGCTACATATCTGTCTATAGTAATCCATAAAACAAGCTCAAAGGTAGATATTATGCCCATTTGATAAATGAGAAAAGGCTTAGAGAAGTTAATACCTCATTTAGAGATACTATGAAAAGTAAGATGAATTTTAATTCAGTTCTGAATGCAAAGGTCATGCGTTTTCCAGCAAACAATGTTGACAAACATGTAAATTAATATTTACCCTATATCTACTGTGTATCAGGTATTTTCAAGAAGACTTTCATGAAGTTTTACACATCAGCCAAGACTCTTAGCACCTGGAAATGACTATTACATATTAAATAATAAATCCCAAATAAAAATCTGCATGATGGTGTCTCCACTCTGGCCCACAGTGAATCTATCTCAAGAGAATTTGTCCAGACTTCCCTGGTGGCACAGTGGATAAGAATCCGCCTGCCAATGCAGGGGACACGGGTTCGAGCCCTGGTCCGGGAAGATCCCACATGCCACGGAGCAACTAAGCCCGTGCGCCACAACTACTGAGCCTGCGCTCTAGAGCCTGCGAGTCACAACTACTGAAACCACGTGCCACAACTACTGAAGCCCAGCGCCTAGAGCCCGTGCTCCACAACAAGAGTAGCCACCGCAATGAGAAGCCCACGCACCACAACGGAGTAGCCCCTGCTCCCCGCAACTAGAGAAAGCCTGTGCACAGCAACAAAGACACAACACAGCCAAAAATTAATTAATTAATTAATTATTTAAAAAAAAAGAATTTGTCCAAGTACAAATATTTCCTCTGGAGTTTTAGTAATAACTGTTACTACTGGTGCTAATGAATATTAGAGACTTTTACTTTTGATATCTCATTTAAACTGAAGAAGAGGATTTTTCAATGTAGAAGAAGGTTAGTGGCATTCTTCTGCATGGTTCACTAAAGAGGACAATAATATGGGAGACTAACTAACATTGTATTTAGCTTGAGTCAAGAACCTTGAATGGAAAATAGAATTTATGGTTAAAAGAAACATGGCTAACCTACAAATTGCTGTGAAGGATTTACCACTAACCCAGGAAGAACAACAAGTGATATGAGAGATGTTTCATTAAATACTTAAGGAATATGGTGACTAAAGACCCAGAGTCTCTAGTCCCAAACATGGGATTTTACATGTTGAATAACTCATTTTTGGCTTTACTCTGAGATAAAGTATACATGGGTCTAAGAAGCTATCCTGTTCCCCTTGCAGATCTTCTGGAGTGCTCCATTTTCCAATTATCTTTGGCTTTGAGACAACTTAATGACATCAAAACATTGGGTCACTCACCAAATATGACCTAAGGATTCTATACTGAGAAAATATTCTATCTTAATGTATTAACAGTAACCTAGTATATGAAGACCTTAAGGTATATGTTAGGGACCTAGGTCTTAAAGTCTGTTTCATTGTTTCCTAATTTTTGTTGAATTCATAGATCTCTTTGAAAAGCTATCAAAATCTACATACATGTATATACGAGACATAGAGAAATTCTTGTACTCAGTGAAATTTACATGTAGTTTCAGAAGGTTCATGGAACTCCTTGAGCATGACTAGAGATGTTAATTCCAGACCTTCTGGGTCCATATTCGTCAGTTCTATGCTTACCTTTCTTCCTAAGAATAATATGATATGGGGTCAGGGAGAAATCTTATTCTGAAGTTAAAAATAAGCTAGACATACAGCCCATGTTTAATGCTAAGTTTTCTAGCCATCAGTGCAAAAAGGTAATTTAATCACATATCTAATTCATAAGGTAAATTTAAACTATAAAGAATCATCTCTTTGTTCAGGAAAGCATAATTTCTGACAACAGAAAAGTGATTCTCACATGTCCTCATGAAGAAAATTCTATGTTATCTAATAAATGGATATTGTCATCCACAGTATCCTTATTGTACAGATATAGCCACAGAGCATGAGATGCATGCTTGTTGCTTGGGGTTTAAGATAAAGTTCTTTGTTTTGTTTTGTTTTGTTTTGTACTAAAGCAAAGGCGTTCTGCTTATTTTGGGAGTAAGATCTTTTTTCAAAGTTCAGTAGAAGTTTGAACTAGTCAATAATCCTACATTTTGTCTGTCTCTTCCCTCTAAGAAAAATACTAACTTCAATATCTTGAGACTATCTTAAAACCTATCATGCAGTAGAGGTTCATAAATATTTGTTTATTACTTGAGAGAGTGACTCCTGGGAATTACCAGCCTTCTTACTTGTTTGAATTCCCAGACTCAGTAAACCTTAGGTCATTTTATAAGGAAAATATGTCTCTATTAAATTTTTCTAATGTTTCCTTGAGATTTTCAACACAGTTTTCACAATTAAGCCAGGTTAATTTATACACCTATAAGTATATAGCTTTACTCTTCCCATTACTTACATTCACGCAAATCAAACCCAGAAGACTTTACCAGAATGTCTCTATCTGTAACCCCAAGATCCTCAAGGTTCTTATAATTCAAATAGCTTCTTATAATTCAAGTAACTAAAACTAACAACATTTTTAAGTGCCACCAATTTCTTTCAACACAACTTTCTACCTACTGTCTCTGTTGTTATTTTGTTGATCTTTGTCTTCCGCTTGTTATTTATTTACATTCATTCAACATGCAATTGGTGTCACAGAAGCAATGTCTTTTTTCAAGTTTCCATTTTGGTGCGATTTTATTGTCTAATCAAGAATTATTCTATGACTTATGACTGAAAACTTAGATACCTGTTTTAATTCACATTTCATACTATGAGATTTTTTTGATTTTCTGAAATCATAATGTATTCATGGGTACCCTGGATCACACAGATTCCACATATTTTGATCCCCAGTCTATGGGTATAGTTTAAGAATATGGTCACCATAATTATATAGCATTTTCTCAAATGTTTTAGAAATCTCTCATTCCTGAGAGATGCTTACTTTTCTAATTTCACCTTTTTATAATTTTAACCTAGAAATATGATGAAAAAAATCACTACACCTTTGGAGTTCTTATTTAATAGTGATTTGACTTAACTGAATCTCCTTACAAGAGTAATAAAGTTTTCATTTATTCCTTCAGAAGAAGAAAAGTTGGAAATAGCAGAAACTTAACATTAATAGTATATATTTTAGTAAATTTTTGCATGTGTTTATTTTGTGCATATATTTAATTAACAAAAAGAGAATAAAATAACAATTTTATTGGTTTTTTTCATTGTAGAGATGTTTATTGACTTGACTATTAATTTTTTTATTAATCTTTATTGAACTATAGTTGCTTTACAATTTTGTGTTAGTTTCTGCTATACAGAAAAGTGAATCAGTTATACGTATACATATATCCCCTATTTTTTTTAGATTTCCTTCCCATTTAGGTCACCACAGAGCATTGAGTAGAGTTGACTACTAAATTTTTAATTAACTTTTCTTATAAAGCCTTTCGTTAAACTGATCTTTAACAGACTGTTTTCCATACTTGAACAATCCCTGCTTATCATTTGAAGTTTCTTGGCTAGTATATTTTTAAGACATAAATATCTGGAAATATTGTCTCATAGGTATGTGTATAATTATTTGAATGATGCCTAGGCCTCAATAGATAATTCCAATGGCATTCAAAAATGACCTTCTAAATGGTATTATTTGAGGGAAGATCAAATGCGTGTTTTGTTTATTTTGTATTATCCTGTCTCAAAATTTATTATATGACTGAAATGGTCACCTAAGAAATAATTCATTTCTCCAGATTAACAACACATTCTTTTGAAAGCCAAATTCTGCCTGTGCTAACATATTCTCACCTTCGTGTAAATTTATACAATTAGATGAGAGTTCTTAAAAATTACTTGATATGGATATTAGTGGGGCCATCTTGATGGAGGGGTAACAATGCAGAGATATAGAAGTTTGAGGCCTTTTAATTTTTTACATTATTATTTTACTACTTATTCACTTATTTTCTCATTCACACATAACTTAGAGCTTAGGGATTTTCACAAGAAAATCTCTGTCATGGAGTATCTGCCTAGGCAGGACAGTGGAAAATGTAAAATTATGGAAGGACTGTTTACTCTGGAGATCTCTAGCCTGGATATGGGCCATCATACAACTCAAGCTTTTATGCTCATTGGGTGAGTTACATTCATATCTCAGCATAAGTTGTAAACCTCAAAATTCTTTTACTACTTAATTTTTTAGTCCATTGTATTTCATTTTGAAATTTAATAACTAATATCTTTCCCAGTTCCAAAATTCTATGATTCATCATCTTCTTGGATGGATTATTCTTTTGTTTTTTTCCCCTCTTTCTTTCTCACATACACATGGATGAGATAATATTTCCAGACATTAATTTCTTAAAAATGCACTAGCCAAGAACATTTAAATGACAGATGGGGATGGCTCAAGTACAGAAAACAGTCTGTTAAAGATCAGTTTAATAAAAGGGTTTATAAGAGTTAATTCAAAAATTAATAGACAAATCAATAGAAGGCTCTACAATGATAAAAATAATGCAATTAATCTTTCATTCTCCGTTTATTAATTAAACATAGTAAAATAAGCACACAAAATTTACTGAAATGTATAATATCATTGTAAAATTTCTGCAAATTCCAACTTTTCTTTTGAAAGAAAGAAAAAAATACTATTACTTTGATAAGAAGTCAATTAAGTCAAATCACGCCACAGGTATCTGAATAGCAGTGACACCTGTATTAGGACAGAAGCATATAGGTTCTTAACAATGCCTAGAGAATGAAGATGTGTTTGTGATGATTTTTAGGGCAGAAATATAAAATATACAACAAAACCAGACCCGAAAATTCGGTTTGTTTTTTTTTAGGTGAAGCACATCAATTATAATTTCTGGAAAGTAATCAAATAAAACAAGTGACTACCCTTATAGCACAAATAGCGGTCACTTGTCTTTCATCCCTAAAATTATAATTAGATAGTTTTCCCTTCTCTTTTTTCCCCATCTTTTCTCCTTTTGTCTCTCACATATACACATATTCTGGGTGTGAGCCAATTTAACTCTTTGTATTTCAAACTGTATAATCAGGCATAGGTGGACACAGAATATTGCATTCTTTTTTCGTGAACATATTGTTTTAACCTAAATGAAACATCTGCAAAGAGATTCTAAACAGAATATTCTCAGGTTCTATATCTGGCTCTTTCCTTCTACACTCTTTCCCCTCTTCTGATTTAACTATTTTCATTTACAAAATAGATTATGTTTCTTCAAAATAACTTTTTGCAAAGTATCCTAAAGGCAAAGAGAACTTTAACTTTATATTTAACATTATTTCCAGTAATATAATCTCCCTTATTTATAAGACTCCCAGAAAATCAATCATAATAACCAATGAACTCAAAGAAAATCCTTCATTTAACCATGACTTATGTTCACATACAAGTTCTAAGACAGAAAGGGGGCTCAAGTTGTTCCTTAGATCTTCTTATTTCTTACAATCCCTTGTCAAATTTCTTGTAAGTCATTTTGACATTCAAAAGGATCTAGATCAAAAAGGTTCTGTCTCTGTTTCCAAAATCATTTTTTTTTCTTTTACTTTTACTGACATTCCAACAACACCTATCACTTCCTACTCACCTCTAACTCTCTTTATGAGTTGGCCTTCATATCTGTGGATAAATCAAGTGACACATTCAACCACATAAAAAGGGAAAAGAGTCAAGCATTCAGACAAAAAGGATTCACTGGCCTAACACCAGCCCTAAGATATGCCCTCTAAAGAACAAGATTCTAGTTGGAATCCAGTGTAATATGAATATCAATATGTGCGGAAAGATCAAGGTGTGAAGTAACCAAAGACCTTGTTGGATCCAGGATAATGTAGGTTTAAATTGCTATGTGATATTAAACTAATTGTTAAGATTCCCTGAGCTGTCTTCATTATAATAAAGGGCTATTGATATCTTCTTTAAAGAGTTACTCTAAGGCCAACATGCAACATTAATGTAAGGATATAATAGGTACCTAATAAATGGCATCTAATTTGTCAGTATTAAAGCTGTTACAATAGACATACTGGCACAAAGTAATGCATGATAAAATTCTTGAAGAATGAATAGTATTTATAGAGGAAAATACGGGCATTTGGATTAATTGGTGCACTTAAGAAATTATATCATTCATTTTTAATACTATACCAATTATGAAAAGGCACCTGAAAGGTGCTCAGATAGTAACTTAATTTACAGAGTACTACCTGAGTATCAGCATAGCATATTTTAAAGTATTGTTTTTTGCTCAACAGCCAAGAAATAAAGCCAGAAAAATGGTTTCAGTCATATTGCTTTGTGTGTGTCTGCATTTAAAAGAGAAGTAGAAAATCTTGTCCAAAGAGAAATTGTTTTTAAAAATGCTGATCCTCCAAGTACACTCCTGATAAAGGCAGATAACTTCCTTTGTCCATTATACCACTAGAAAATGTGAACAGTTCATTTGAACCTGCAAGATTATTTTTCTCAGTGATGCAAAATCATTCAACTTTACTCCTGTTGCATTAATTACATCATATGTCAAAGTATTAGTTTGTCAAGAACTTCTCAACTTAGGCAATCAAAGCTTACATGAGAAAAATATTCCAGCTGATAACTAGTGAATATATTAATATTCCTCTCTATTTTTAGGACAGATCATGGGTTATCTACAGAAGAATCCCTAAGTTAAGTCCATGTGCCAAAATTCACAGAAACTCTTCTTTTAGTCAAAACACAATTAGAGCTATACTATTTTGAAATGCCACCTAGAAAATAATTTGCCACTTCCTGTGTGACTTGGGGCAAACATTTGTACCTTTCTGAATCTTAATCCCAATTCAACTGGAATCAAAATAAATAGTGGATGTATAAAGGCTTTGAAAACTATATAACACTATACAAATACTATTATTAATATTAATGCTAAATGGATATGTAAGCTAGAATAATCAATAGTCTTACGGTAAAACGTGGTGATTAAAAAAATTAAGAACATGCAAAAAAATAGGCCTTTAAAAATAGCCATAATACATGATCAATAAATGTTTATTGAATAAAAGAATGAATGAATGTGAGTAAATGAATCAGCATAAAACATATCTGAATGAAGATGTCACAAACATAAGTTTCCAGTCATCTTAATGGGTTCTGATAGTGAAGTTTACATATTGAAAGTTGTCTTGATATTTTTATTTAAAATAATAAACAGAATATTCATCTTTGACCTCCACTGTACAATATTTTATACATAGATATCAGACCCCTTATAAAAATTTCTGGGAAGTGTATTTAATGAGCTGATGAACAAATTCTTAACATGGAAAAACAAATTTTAAGCCTACCCTTTTGTTAGTGGTCACATTAATATTAAATTATTATAGACACACCATTTAAGTTGTATCAAAAACTTTCTCGGTGATAATTACTAAAAATCAGTGACACTGTGTACATGGCCCTAAATGATGGATATGTTCTTTCCAAACTGAATATTATCCTCTTCTCAGATTATTGAATCATATATTTTTCAATATTGTTGTTTGAGTTATATGTTTGCATTAACCCTTCCTAGAAGCAACATATGCCAATGGCTGAAATTCAGTTCAATTGCACAGTCTCAGGTAGTCTCTTGAAGAATGATTTTCAAGCATAACCTGTGTTTCAACACAAATAAAACCATAAGCAAGTCTTCCTAGCATTTTCTAAACTAATTTTTCAACAAGGTAAAGAAAGATACATTCATTAAAATGATGAAGCAAAATTACATTTTCATAAAAAATAACATGGTTAGTAATGTTAGAATATTTAATTGATACTAACAAAAATTAATTGATACTAACTATAATCCCTAATATTTGTTTTTACAAATTGTTGTGCCACATAGCAACATCCCATTTAAGGCACACCAACATTAGGTATGCAGTGCAGGTATTATGTCTAGTTTATTCATCTAAAATGGGAGGTAATATCTGCACTAGTTGATATTCTGAACCTCCGGTTTTTTCACGTGTAAGTTGAGGTTAATTGTAAACAAACATTTTAAACACTCATTAAATTTATCCATGGAAAGCACAATGTTGGTAAGACTATATATAATTTCTGTTGTTATATATTAATGCATATACCCACTGATACAATAACAGTCTTCAGGGTTTTTAGTGGTGTGTCACATGATCAAAAATTCAAAAATTCAGAAGTCTTATTAGGTTTTAGTTTTTCTTTTTAATTTTATAGAAGTGGGAGAGTTGAGTCCTTTATCTATTTAATTATATACTTTCACACATACAAGAGAGATCCAAAAAACAGATAAATATATTTTTAGGCAAAGTCAACAGATACAAACATGTCGTTCATCATTGATCAATTTTGCAAATCAGTGAGATTATGGATACTTAGAGGTCTGGAGAATTTTTGAGAACAAGGAGTGAGTTTGGTATATAAATTCTAACTCCTTGGCTTTGGTTTCCATCATGCTTGATCACTCAGTTTCCATTTAATCAGTTGCCTGAATAGAGAATATACTTTCATGGTGATAGTTACGGATAAATGTCCGGAGTTCGGCCCCTTAACCAGAAAAATCTGGATAGATCTGGGATTTGCATAATTGTCCTTAGGATTGCAATGATTCTGTTTCTTTCTGAACATAGGTCACTTTGCAGCTCTGTCTTTCTTATTTCCTTTCTCTCTCTCACTTCATTTTTAATTTTTCTTGCATCTGAGTCATGTGGTTTGAGCAGAAACTTCCACAACTGTGGAGCATCCTGAATATTGTCCTTGAAGGGACAGGGACTCAATGCCAACCTGCAACCATCAAAATCTAGGAAAGCTCTGCATTTCTTCAAAACTTGTGATTGCATGGAGCTCAGGAAAGTTCAGCAATAGGAAATGAGGGCAATTGCTACTTGCTCTCTAGCAACTAGCAGACAGCAACTCTGGAATTGCTCTGTGAATACCAATAATTCCTTCAACTAATCAGCAGTGTCCCTGATTTCTTTTTTAGTTTCAAGTTCTGTGGGTTCTGTGATGCCCTGTCAGATCAGTAAGACAAGTACAATCTTGTGACACACCAGGGGACTGACAAATTAGTCCCTCTGATTTCTGTAATTCTCCAAACCCCTTGAACTAAGGAAATGGCTAAGCCAAACTCTTCACAAATATGTCCACAACCTAACCAACTCGCTAAGTTAAAGGAAGTTAAACTGTCATACTCAGCTTTACCTTCTTGTAAATATCCCTGCTTGGCAATGGTTAAAGGGCAGAAAGATAATTATGATTTCATCCTTCTATATTCTGTGAAAAGAACCCTGACTTTTAAATTTCAGAAAGACAAATTGTCTCATAAATGATGCAATGGAAATTGGACAAAAAGCCTACTCAGTTGGTTTTAATAAATTATGGAAACTATTTTTGTTTTGTTTTCCATTCTAGGCGGGGAATTCAGCTGGTTTCAAGGGTGGCCACCACTACTTTTAAGAGCTACTGCATCATAAAGTTAAAAGGCAACATGCAGGGATGGCACTGGAAAAACTGGGAAATGGTTCCTTTTAGTTTCATCAATCTCCCCAATTTGTGCCCTTTCTCCCCTTTTCTCCCCTTTAATATCACAACACACTCAAATTCTGTACACTTTCTTTTCAACACTTGATTTAAGGAAGTGACCGCTTTTAAGAGCATTCACTTTTTTTTAAAGATTTTTTTGATGTGGACCATTTTTAAAGTCTTTATTGAATTTGTTACAATATTGCTTCTGTTTTATGTTTTGGTTTTTTGTCTGCGAAGCATGTGAGATCTTAGCTCTCCAACCAGGGATGAAACTCACACCTCCTGCATTGGAAGGTGAAGTCTTAACCACTGGACCGCCAGGGAAGTCCCCAAGAGCATTCACTTTTATTCGAGGCCAAGCAGACTTAACCAAAAGGAATTTATGTCTAAATGTGAAATTTTATTGCAAAAAGTAAGTAGGTGGGAGAGGGACATTCTAGAATAAGATCTTATTGGCAGCTTTCCACATTCACATTTAGTAGCAGTTTTGAATAACACCCAAACATAACTAACATCTACTGTTTAAATTACAAATGTTTTGATATCTGTATAAGATTTTCTAGGAGTCACATTTTAAAAAATAATTCAAGATTATATTGGAGGCTTACCTTCCTATGGCAATCAGTATGTATAAAGACATGAATTCTAAATATTCATGATATCATGCTTTCTATAGTTTGCAAATCTAGGTTATAGATTTTAAAAGACAAGAATGCTGGCTTGATTCAGATGCATTCACCTCTCGTACAGTCTTCCAAAAGTTTACTTCTAATCTTGTATTTTATTTGTACTCATACTTCTGAGGCTTCATATTGATGTGTCTAAACATTTTCTTAAGCTCACCTACGTATTTAATGCTCAGGATAATATAGTGTTTAATCTGTATCATATCTGAAATGATGTGACAAAATTTTTAAATTAAATTCTACAATTCCTTCTCCAACAAGCATTCTTATTTGCCTCTTATATTCCCTACCTTAATCTGCATTTCTCTGCCCTATATTATTTTGCAGGTTGTATACTGTACTATCAAGTGATGCCATTCATGTATACTAAGCTGTGAATATTTCATGTAAATAGTACTTATTGGGCTTGTACAGAGAACAACTTGCATCGTGGTTGTAGTAGTATCCCTGGATACTACACACCCAGATCACCAAACTCAGAGCTTTGATTTGTTCATTATTTGATATAAATGATTTCCCTCTTCACCCCATATACACTAAATCATTTAATCCTATCAAGCCTACTTCAAAAGCAGCTTCCTGTTTCTCCCTTTCTTATTTTACTACCTTTGTCCAAGCCCCTTGTAACGTAATCCTGCAACTGCCTTCTAACTAGCTTGTCAATTCACTACCACTCTCTCTGCTCTCTAGTCTCTCCATTCTGGCTAAAAATTTCTTTAGTGGCTAGTTGTCTTTTTTAGTAAGCAACTAGATAAAATCCAAATTATTTTTTTCAGGAGACAATGTTGTCTTTGTTTGGGTTCTTCCAGAAGCTGACTCTAAATCAAGGATTTAAGCACAATTTTTTGGTGAAGTCATCTCAGGAAAGAAGGGTAGGGGAATGGGAAAACGAAAGAGGGATGAGAAAGCAGTGACCAAGTGGGATTTATCAATCAAGTTACTTTTGTTGAAGCCTGCTGGGACTCTCCGGGGGCCTATGAGTTATTGAGTTATTTAGCATTATCATATTTAGAATATGAGTTACTTAGCACAGTGGGTGAGGGAACTGGGGTATTAATCTATCAAATTTGGTTGAGGGCTATTCCTTAGGGATATTAGTCCTCCTGTATTTCTGATTACAACTGTAGGCAAAGCAGGTTCCAGGGGGCAAAACCATTAGGAAAGAGTTACAGGAGGAGGCAGTTTGAAATCTGGCCAGCAGCCACAAAATTTTAAGCACTGAGAAGATATGGGAGAAAAAAAATGGGAAGACATATATAACAGCATTGTAATCCTTTCATATTTAAAACCAAAGGCTACCTTTCTACACCAATGGTGCTCTTACCAGCCACCAGCTCCTGCCACATGAACTGTCCCACTTTTCTCAGACACGATAGATATTTTTTTAATGATTGCGTGATCATGTCCATCTTATTCTTTTAGCCTCATTCTTTGCCCACCAAACTCTCTGATTTTAAGAACAAGCTAAAATGTTGCTTTTTCATTAAAGCCTTTCATCTCAAGTTTTTAATTCCTTTCCAAGATTACAGATTATTAAATTATAGCTGTATCCTTCAAGGTGCCAAAAGTCTAGGTAAAATGTAAATCTTTGAATTAATCATCCAAATATGTCCAAGTAGCCACATTCCTGAGGAATGTGACTTTTTATAGTTGAATGATTCATACATCATTCTATGGTAGTGGTCGTGAGGATTAAAGGAGTAGTATATATGAAATATTAGAAGAATGCCTGGTACATGGCAATCATTATATGTGACTACTATTATTTTAGTACCTTTAAGAACCATCTGGAAAGCTTCTGAAAAATACATATCCCCAGGCTATAAACCCAGAGATTCTGATTCAGTAGTTGAGGTCCAAGAATCCAGATTTGTGAGCAATCACACTAAATGATTCTCTTGTAGGGCAGCCCATGGCAAGATGACCAGATCTCTGGGTATGATGAAAGAACCTTAATTTACACCTGTTGTCACGCTGCAATTATTGAGTGACTCCTTTTACTTTCAGAAGTGTCTCAGTTTGGAAAAAAGAAATGTTAAAAGGTCACCATATTTATGGACTATATTTGGAGATCACTGTTCTTTAGAAAAGAGGATGGTTAAGTGTACGTATCACAAAGGTTATTCTCTGACACATTTTAAATCATATGGCAGAGAAGACTCAAAGAAGGAAACAGAAGTGGTGATGAAGATTATTATGGCAATTTCCCCAGACACTAACCTCTTTCCTGTTGCAGCAATCCCTAGTGAATGTAGAGTAGGAATTAAGAGAGAGTCTGAAGAGAAAGGAGCTTTGCTGTCTTTTGGTGCCTCCTTTGAGCCTGAACAAGAACATTCTTAAGTATATTAATATCGCTAAACATCATTTTAGAAAACAGACTCTAAACCAAGATTCAGGCCATTAATGAAAGTTTGGAATTTTCAAACATGCCATTTCTTATGCAGTGTTGATGCATGCCTTCTCAGATAAAACCAGGAAGATAATGAATTGTGGCTGGGTTTTCAGCAAGTTATAGCTATTTACAGTAATGTGGTAATCAGAAGTGACACTGTAGATCTATGTGTTTATTCTGGGTTGCCATGTTGTCATTATAGTGCAAAACTGAGAACTACTAAAAGACATCAAATACATGCGTCAAGTTAATTTTTCATTCCTTTTGCCTCAGGCTGATTAGCACAAATTAAATTTCCCACTAATAAACTCAAGATGTTAGAAAGCAATGTGGAAATGCCATATATGAATTCTGCTGATTATGATTATAGAATTCCAGGCTCTTTGAACAACTTGTTAATGTACAAAACTTATTTTATCCCACATTTACTGAAAGTTTGAAAAGAAGAGATAATGGAAAATTGCAAGGCAGTGATTTTTTTTTTCTAACTTCAGCACTGAGACTGTTTATTTTGATAGATTATTTTAAAAACTAGAAATAAAAATATGTAAATTCAGTAGTGGCATAACTTTAAGAGAATATTTTAGCAAGCTAGTTTAATAAAAATTGACAATAAACCAACATATGTTTGAAATCAGCATTAGGTACCACAAAATGCATAGCTTCAGAGCTTTATATTCAAACAAACATGAACAGAGACCAGTTTATTACAGTACCTTTGCCACTTTTTATAAGGATGTGTTTAAACATCAGTTTTCTACCAGATGGAATATTTTAGATGTAGACATGATTCTTAGAAAAATAGAATCATATTTTTTTTATTTAAATGAAAAATGGATAGGAAACAAAGTACTTTAGTAGCATATGATGTGGGGTGGGGACATTGTTGCTATCTCTCTTCCCACAGATTTCCATATGGAGCTGATTCTTGATGAGTTTAGAGGTAAGGAAGTAGATGTGCTAGAAAGTGGTTCTTGAAATAAGAATGCCAGGGAGAAATATGTGTATGGGACTGAAAGTGTAATAAGAGAGGAGGAAAGTTCAGTGTGTTTTATTTTTCTGAAAAACAAAGGAGTAACAAAGAAGAAGTGGAGGAAGGACAGCTGACATAAAAACAACCACAACCCTCAGAGAAAGAGTGAATACTTTCATCCATTTGAGAGACGATAAGAAAATGGGAAAGGATACTGAGGGATGAACTTTGAGTCTGGTCATTTGGTGACTCTATAACAGTTTAAACACCAAACAGATGGTAGGGAGAAATGGTGCTCATAAAAGTATAAAAATGTTTCATTTTAGTCCAGTTGGAAATGTACGATAATGTTAGGGGCCTGGTTTCTATTCTCAAATCTTTTACTTATTCTTTGTACATTTTTAGATGGGTAATTAAAAAAAATAAATTAGTGATATCAAGATTACTTCTCTAATGAAGGTAGTGGAGGAGCCTTGGGATCTCAGAGAAGCTGGGTATGTAGCCAATCATTTGCAGTATTAAATAAAATTTTATTAAATTTAGTAATGCAACTCAAGGCAACCAAAACAATATCAAGTCAGAGTATTAAAATTGACGACAAACAATTAAGAACAAAACATCTTATTCATTTTTCAAAGAGCCTACATGTTAAAATATTAAAAGCATAAACTTTATCTAAGATTTATATTTAAACACAAGAACATTAAGTGATCTTCACAACACGGCTCTTAGCATTTATAAATTAACTATATTTAAAAAATAACTTGTATCATAACATTTACAGTATGAGTATTACCAGCAGTAATAACCTAAAACAGTAACATGGAAGCCATATTAGGTAGTAGTTAAAAATAAAGTTTCTAAGGTCATAGAGACTTTAGTTTGGTTTAATACCATCTCTGCCACTTATTAGCTATTTGATCTTTGGTAAATTATTTAACATCTCTGAGCCTGAGTTTACTCACATGTAAAATGGGGATATTAATAACAAATGAGGTTGTGAAGATTCTGCAATGAAATAACATAAGGAGAGTACTCAAAGCCACAAAAATTGTAAAAAGAAATCTCAGTAAATCATAATCAATTATGAATCATTGTTTACCATCATTTATCTATAGAAGAAAACAAAGCCCTTTAAACAGTTGTAGATTCAATGAAATGTAAAAAAAAAAAAAAAAGTCTTATGTCTTGTCTCAAAATCAGTAGTTGTTATGAGCAAACATGTTATTTCCCTACTTTGAGGGTAGTATGATTCCCACTGGTTGTATACATAATAAAGATAATTACCCGCATATTAAAGAAGCTATTTGTGTCAGGCTACTAATCTCTCTTTCTTCTCACTTTTACGTACACCTCCAGAGAGACTTCTCTGTAGGAAATATCCATTATGCATTTTATCTAACTTTATCTATATTTGCTTTTATTCTGTTTTTTCTACTTTATGATGGCTCAGGAGTAAGGCAGACAATTAAGTCTGCTTTTGACTATTAGGCTTTTCTTACGGACAAAATATAAAGAAAAAATATTTAGTAAGTAAATATGGCTTCATTAACTGACATTTTGATAGTTTTCTCTATTTTCTTATCCTACAAGGGATAAGAAAGGAGTAAATGGCTAAGATTCTCAGCTAACTAAGTGAAAGCTGTTTTTTTAGAGATAATGATTGATGGGGGAATGAAACCAAAGTGTTTCATTTACTTATATCTTACTTCAGAAAGAAGTTAAGTGAGTAAGAGTATAGGCAAATGTTTATTTGGAGGAATATATAATGGGAGTATATAAATTTAAAAGTAAATAAAGTTAAATTAGATATTGAGATTAATAGATGAAAACATTTTGGGAAAACATTTTAGTTCATCAAATGCTAACTTTTTTATTAACATAGTCAAGATGTTAGAGACTCTTTTTCTCTTATTTCACAATCAAGACTGAACTTATATGAACATAAATAACTTGGGAAAGACCCATTGATTTTTCCCTCATTTGACACTAAGAAATAGATACGAATCTGATTTAAAAAAATGCTCAGCCAAAAGGACAATTTTACTTGGACAAAGTGAATTTCTACCTTTTCAAAATTCAGTTTTGTGCTTAAGTTTTTAAGAAATAATGCCTTAAAAACTAGGTTGCTTGACATTTTTCCTATCTTATAACTTCCCACTGACAAGCAGTAGAAAAATATCTAGTTTAGATAAAGGCATTATCTAAATGTTAATTCAGATGCTACTAGTTTTAATAACAGAGGATATAAATTAGATCAATTCTCGTCTTTGAGATACACTGCTAAGAAGTGATTTTTCTAAAGTTCAAACCTGACCACGTTCATCTTTTTTTTAAAACCATGAATGGCTTCCCTGTAACTACAGAATAAAGTCCATACTTCTTAGGATAATTTGATTCTTCCTATGTAAAGGTTCTTACCTGGTTCCGCTGTCCCACCTGACCCCCACATAATGTGCATTAATGTCAAATGGCTTGTGTTGCTTGCACATACTATGTTGCATTACAAGGCCATGGCTTTGCATCTATCTGTCCTTCTCGCTAAGATACTTCCTCACAACTAACCCCCTACACCTGAAAAATACCCATCCTTTAGGACCCATTCAAGGTTCATCACCTTACAAATCCTTTTCTGAGTCTCCAGATAAGGCCAACCTTTTCTCCCTGCCTTGTAATGATATGAATGCATTTCACTCATTGCCCATATCACATTGTATTGTTTCTGTTCTTATATTTGACAGTCTCCACTATGAGACCATAAACTCTTTGAGAGCAGGTATGTGGCATTGTGCTTTCCCCTCATTAGAATATAAGCTGCTTGAGGGCAAAAACATTGTTTTGCTGACTACTGTCTCTTCAGAAACTAATAGTACCTGGCATGTAAGTATATGCTCAGTAAATAGAATAAATGCTTCACTGGATAAGTAAATGAAAGAGTTCATCTTATCCCCATTTCTAGGAGAGTTCCTGACCCAGACAGGCATACAATAAAAAGCTGACAAATTGAACTGATCTAAAAAGAAGTTTGATTATTAGTATGCTTTCAATTTCTTAGTGATTGTACATATGTACCCTAACTAGGGCACATAGGGGTGAACATTTTATGGATGTATTCCCAATTCCTCATTTATTACTTAAGTAAAATTTATACATATTATATATCAATGATGAATTAATATGCTAAATCTTCATATCAGTCAAAAATCAGACAAAACTTGTACAGGATGAGGCCCCTATATTAAACTCATCACTATGTAATTCAAGTACATGTTGAGAAGAAAGTTAGCCTACAGTTTCCAACAATTCCTTTTCAAAGGCTTCTCCTAAACTGTGAGAATGTCCCCAGTCACAATTTGATTCAAAAAGAAAAGAAAAGAAAAGAAAAGAAAACAAAAAAGCCCTACTAAATCCAAATCTTAGTTCAATCCCTTGTCTAGTTAGAGATAATATGAAAGCTATAGTTTTCCCTAGTGAGGAAGGAGATTACATTTTTTTAACCTCACTTTGTTTTAGAAGCATATGTTAGCAAACCTTATATACACAGCATTAAACCAGACCCCGAAAGACACTAGAGAAGTAGTACAGATCATGGAAAAATACATTTTCTTATGTGATGCTTATATAACATACAAGTTTAGATCCCTTTAAAAATATGAGCTACTACCCCTTGATTGAAGGTTACAATTCTCTAAAAGTCTGGGGATAAGGGACAAAGCAATTCCTATTGTGCATCTAAACTACACTGAACTGAAAAATAAATACTAGGGATGCAGTTATATTATAGCCACATGGTAGAAATGATCAAGATAACTTTGGGGGCTATTTCCAGGCAGAGGAAACAGGGTACAGTAGAGAAACTTATTCAGCTATCATGCCTTTCCTTTTCACTTTCACTCACAGTCGTTGTTTCAATAAGCCATTGATCAGTATCAATATTGAGAGTTTTTCTTGTATGTCTTTTGTGTTTGTTTTTTGCTGTTATTGTTTTAGGTTTCACGTTGTTTTAAATAAAAGGTTCTGTTTCATTTGGGGAAAGATTAGCAAAATGCAGAGGTAAAGGTTGGTATGAAATTTGGAACTTCTCTGTCTTCAAGTTTCCAAGTCCTATGAACAACATGGAGTCCTGCCACATCAGAGAATGAACATGTATGGGAGATGAGAATGAACTTACCTGAGAGACTGTAGATGTGAAAGGAGGCCTTGGCCTAATGAAGGCAGCAAAAGGATGAAAATTAGCAAGAAAAGGTAATTATAGCCTCTCAAAAACACCACCAAAACTTTTTTTTAAATGACTTGTGTAAATGTATTATAAATATATTCCAAACTATACAAAAGTACTTAATTAATGCAAAATAACGATTAACTAATTCCACTGCTAATTATGTTCAGAGTTTGTACATCCGTTTATGTCCCACCAGAATGAAAGGAGACACATTGGGTTTTCCTTGGCAGAAGAATACAGAAAAATGTCACAGGCTTAATATCTGTATACCAATTAGCATTCTCTCTGTGACAACTAGGTCTTCATATTTTGACATAAACTTCTCGCATGCAGATTGATTCTGTGGAAATTGTAAACTTTTCCATGGAACATGGTAAATCTCATAGAACTGATACAACCACTTGAAATTCTGACCTGGATAAAAACATCTAGTCCAAACGACAAAGTTCAGATGGGCACCAGGAAATGAGATCAAATCTTTCCCAAAACACTGGCTCAAAGGTCACCACAATAGGAGAATGACTCTTAAAATCTCAGGGATTTTGGAAACCTTAAGCTGTGGCATTTCTTTGCATTTCATTATTTTATAGGAAATTACTGTTCTTTAATCATGTATATATTTAAAGTACTCATATTCAATATATGATTTTCAAAATAGTGATGAAATATACTATTGGGGTTAACAATATTTGGGGATAACTTTTCCTTCATATATGTAGAAATTCATGACGCCTTTCTTAAAAAAATGTTGAGAAAATTTTTATATTTCCTTTTATGAGCACAACATAAAATTCATTATCCTAGATTATGATCTATTATATTTGAATTACTGGTTTGGTAGGAATTATTTTTCTTCATAAAAAATATAAGAAGAGAAAAACTACAAGTAAACCTTATTGATTAGTTATTTGGTGATTAATTGGAGTAAGTGATAAAAAATCTAACAATTCTTTAAATTTAGGCTTTTTACAGATGAGCCCTACCTTTAACAGGTTCCCAGGGTTCAGGTCCCCAGAGCTGCCAGCAAAGCATGTGACTAAAACCAAGAGAATAAGGGGTCAAAAATACCTCTACCTGAGACTTTTCTTTTTCTTCAAGTTTGAATGTTCCAGTTCTCAAAACTATTATGAGTTCCTCATGCAGTCCCTCCCCTTTTTTTTCTTCCTCCATAAGGAAAAGAAGAAATACTTTTCTGGCTATTTTTCTTCCTCTCTAACTAAGAGAAGAGTTGGATTGTTAAGGTTCCTGCCACTTTCACCATATCAAGAAACCATGATGTTAAACTTATAGAGAAAAAGGTCAATTTTTTCATATTTGTGGGTAATACTGCTCAGCTAAGTGCTGGACTGAAATAAAAAATGAGAGCCACAGAAGAACATGTTGTGTTCTCAGTTATTTAAAAAAAAAAAAAAGACCAAATGTTCTTTCTCAATCTTTTTCCTTATTTCACTGGCCATGTACATTTCTTCTAGGAAATGGTCAGAGGAAGTGGGGGAAAGTAAAATTAGGCAAAATATAAATGTATGTATGACTGTGTTCATTGTTACCATCGTGATACAAATTTTGTTTAGAGAAAGTAACAAAGCTTCTGGCAAATTGGTGTTCTGTAAATCACAATGAATTTAAATGATCAACATCTTTCTTAACACCGACTTTATCTCCAAAGTAAAAGTACATTTATTTGCTTATTTATTTGGTAAATATGTATTAAGTACCTATTATATTTCAAGTATGCTATGCTAGATTTTGTAGGGCATAAAAATGAGAGAAATAACATCTGCTTTCATGATATTCACAGTCGAGCAAAGGAAACACATAGCACAGGAAATTAGTGAGTGTTCAGTATATGTCTGTGGGATAATATGTGAGTAACTGTAATGTGATGTGTTCTATAAGTCACGTGTGTGTGTGTCTGTGTGTGTGTGTCTGTGTGTGTGTGTTTTATGAGGACTGTAACTTTGCTGCGAAGGATACTAACTTATACTCATTATCTTGGAATTATTACAAATAAAATCTTTTTTGAAGAGTTAGAACTAGCGTTAGTTCCCTTCGTAGTTAACCTCTGACAACGATAATTCTCCACTCTTCGTGAAGGGTCTTGAACAGAGGATGCTTTCCATGACAACATTTTGCTTTTTTAATGCTTAGTACCTCTTTCACTACAGATTGAGAACTATAATTAATACTTTAAAAGAAAGTCACAACATAATTTCATGGATTTGTTTTAAACTTTTCAGAACTTCTTATTAAATAGTACTAAGCATTGTTCAGTAACTCTCAGACTGAATAGCAATAATCTTAGCCAGTTTTAACTGAACAATGAACATGTGCCAGCTTCTGTGATAACCATTTTATACGTATTTTTAATTTCTCAAGAACCTTGCAAGATAGAAATTATTAGTACCTCTCTCCTCATAGGGAAAATAAGGTTCAGAGAGGTTAACTGAGTCAGTTCCTGGGATCATTCTGACTCCAGGGCCTGTTCTCCTTCTACTACAGAGATGCCAACCCACAAATCCCCTAAAAGAAAGAATCCATGTCATTCCAAGCATAGCCTGCGGATTGTGTTTTTAGCTGCATCCTAAACAACAAAACATGCCCAACCATTTTACACCTCTGAGAGAATTATTCTGTGGAAACTGTTAGTACACAGTCTACCAGATTTAAGTCAACTAATTTGTCTTAATGTTCACCTTTTTTCTAAATTTTAAGACGGTAAATAGAACATTAAAATAAGAAGGTAGACACCTTCAAAGTCCATGCCAGTTTTATACATGCATTTTAATAGAAATAGAAATTGCTTGTCTATTTTTCTCAATCACGTGGTGTATTTACCCCTTAACCCAATCTGATGTAAACATTTATAAGAACGGAATTCAAAAATACAGCTCTTTGTAAAGAATATGTGAAAGTGTTAATATTGATGGCTTTGCAGCCTGCTATCTTTAAATAACAAAGTAAAATTTCAGCAGGAATTATGGTCTCAGAAATTTAGCCCTTTTTTGTTATTTTGAAAACAAAGTATTAGGGCATCACTACGTCTAATTCCTCTACTAACTGTCCTACATCCATCTCCATACCTAGCAATGGTAACATATATGTGTTGATCATAGGCATTTTGGGAAATCCATACACATTGAGTAGGATAAGTTAATGAGCTTCTCCGTGATTTCTCATTTTGGCCTTTAGGCTGTTTATGATTAGGCTCTAATCTAAGTCTGTAGTTTCTGTTTGTTTTGTTTGTTTGTTTCTCCTGGGGCTCCTCTTCGTGACCTTCCACTGCAACCAAATTGATCTCTCTTTGTCATCTTCAACTTTTGCATATTTAATTGCCTCCTTCTCCTCTACCTACACAGACTCTATTTATCCTTCACTATCAGCTCTTTAAATCTTGCTTAACTACCCTGTTCTAATCTGAATATGGAAACTTTTCATAAGTCTTCTAACAAGCCCCTGAATTGAGATCTGGGAGTAGTACTGTAGGGTCGACAAAGTCTGATACCAGTCACTTGGGTTCAAATCCCAGTTCTACTACTAAGAGATAAGTGATCTCAGCCAAGTTCCTTAACCTCTGCTCTGGTAGCTATCACTTCTGTAAAATGTATGGATAAAAAAAGAAATAAGGTAGACATTGAATGTATTAATATACATAACATATTCAGAACAGTGTTGCATATAGATGGTCACTGAGCTATTATTATTAAAAGAAAATTAGCAGACAGGTCAAATAATTGTAGCTGCCTACCACTCCTCGCCAGTGTTTACTTGTTGCTGTTTTTCTTTATAATCCATTCAAAGGGCTTTACAGTAAATGGATATTTCTGAGCTATTGAGTTTTGAAAAACAACTCAGGTTACCCATTGGTATTAAAATACAAGGAAAATTCCCAAACCTCTCAGAAGAAACTGCTCAGGTATGTCAAAGAATAATTATCACCATCTTCAGTTTATAGAATTGTCCACATACATTATTTCATTTGGGGCTAGTTTAATTTTTTAAGTTTTTAGCTTATTTAATGACCAGGGGAATACAAAATGAGACAAAACTGAAAAAGAAATAGCAGCAAAATGGATCATATTACATAAAAAAATTAACCACCAGCAGCATCTCACACTCAAATTACTGTGTTCTTTAGTAGCACAGATGACAAAAAATAATAAATCATGGAAAAGGGAATCAGGAAATAACCGTATCAACATGGAATACCCTCTTCTCTGCAAAGGCTCAAAGACATCTCTGGAGTGTCAAAGGCATGTCCTTCAATATTTAACTTTTTCACTGCTCCTCATTTCAAATTGAACAATATGTTAATTACCCGATGAAGCGTTATAATTACGCTAATAGCTCCACTCTTACTTATAATTACTGCATCAACACTTTCCTCTTCATATGCTTCAATCTATACCTATTACATTGTCATGATGAAGACACATTAACATTATAATACCGTATAATTAGCTGATGAGCAATTAAATTATTCCACTGCTCTTGTTCCTCTTTGCCAAAAGGTTGTTTCCAAGCTCTATTATCTCCTCTTTCTCTTCAGTTTGCTTTACTGGTTCTTCTCCCCCCAAAACAAAGAGGCTCATAAGCTGTATTCAAAGCATTTTGATTTCAAATTCAGAATGGATAAGTGCTCAAGTTGGTGTTGGTCGAAGAAATAAATTGGCTTTATAGACAAGTTTTAAATTATTTTCATTTTGCTTCAGTGATAAAGAACTGCAAATCTACATAACACGATAAAACTTTGCAGGATCATTCTTTCTAAGTACTGATTTTTTTGTTTCAAAAATTAAAATTTTCCATAATTTACAGTAAAATTATTTAAACTATATTAGATTCTATTTGAAATACAGCCCTCATGGATTATTTTATAAATAATTCAAACTAAACTTTCACAGAAACTCTGAAGATTTGAGGATTGTGAACATAAAATAAAATCACATACTGACTGTATAACTATGGCAATGTGCAATCTATCCTTTCGACTTGTCCAGCTACCATTAAATATGTTTTCCTTTAAGTGCCCGTTATCATTCTTCGAGATTTTAGTCCCTTAAGAAGATTCCTGTGTGAAAATGGATCTCTCTCCTTGGTTAAAGACTTATTTTAGCCCAAATAAACTTTAGAACTAATTGGAACACAATTTTAATGACTCCAAAACACTTGGCGTCCACATGGCTTATCACTGCAATCACTTTCTGCATGTATGTGGCAAACTAACCCAGTTGCTGTTTAGTCCATATTTTATGAGAACTTAATCTTTCTTAGATAACTTTGGAGTAACATTATGAGCTATGAAAGAAAAGTGGAATTCACTTTACAAGCAAGGCCTATTTCAATAAAATGACTTTTGTTGTCTCAGCTTAGTTTCCTTTGCTATGGGGCAGAGGAAAATCTATTGAGTATGATGGTCTCATATGCAGAAACTTGCCTCTTTAGAAAAGCCATATGGGCCCTGACAACTTCCAAAAGCCATTTCAGATTATTAGTAACAATATATTTGGACAGTAATGACAAACAAGTTACCTCTGACTTGAGATAGACCGGAGAATGATTAAGTCCTTGCTTAAGTAACAATTACTTTGACTACAATCCTGTGACTTTCGAAGTCCTTAACCATAATTTGATATTTTTAAACTGAAAAAAGATTCATGCTTTCACAGGGATACATTGTTTATTTTGCCTCAGGTCAAATATAATCTCTCAACCTCTGACAAACTGTATTAGCACTGCCATTTGTTTTTCAATTGTTATGGAAAAAACAAAGTTTAACCATTAATGAATGAGAATCTCTGTGTAGAACACAGAAGTAGGCTATACTTTATATCAAATAAAACTTGGTCTACTGACAGATATTAAAGTTCAAAAGGCATCAAAATGCAATCAAGATTAACACGTCAGGATTTTAAATAGAATGTTAGCTGGAATAACTTGAGGCTCTCACTCCAAATTATTAATACATTGTAGATAAGAATCTTATATTGATTTTAATTATTTATATGCAGTTAAAATGCCTACTGTTTTCATCTCTTGTAAATAGGGTTCCTAGTACACATGTTAAAAGCAGGAGTGTAGAGATTAAGAGCCTGAACCTTGAGTCAAACCCTGCTCCAACACTTACTGTGTGACCTTGAACAAGTCATTTAATCTTCCTAAGCCTATTTTGCAGCTATAAAATAACAGCAGTACCTATCTTATAAAGTTACTGGAAGGATAAAGGGAAAAATTTAACATAAAGCAGTTAGCACAGTGCCTAGCATAATGTGATCACTCATTAAATATTAAGTAGTATCATTATTCCCTATTATCAGTTTAAAGGTTATTTTTCTTTCTGTTCTTTGGAAAACATGTCATGCAAAATTCATAATTATCAGACGCTATAATTTCTTATAAAATATTTGATCTGGAAAAGATTTTATTTTATTTTTTTTTAGTCTAAGTACTTCATATGCATTTTCTAGGAATATAAGTTTAATTAGTGCCCAAGTTAGCACTACATGGCAGTGCTCACTCCCAATAGTATGTCTTTCTATTACACCTTTTTATTTATGAGATCTGTAAAATACATATAACTGGGCTACAGTCTTTTAAAATATATGAAATTTTAATCATATATACAAATTACCACATGAAAATAAAATTTAAATTGTATAATCATCTGTAGCCCGTTTGAACTCTTGGCATTATTCAAGGTATAAAACCAACATGTTTATTTTATTCTCTATATAGAATATACCTATAGAAAACCAAATCCCTGTTTTCAATGCTGATTTTTCTGCCTCCTTTCAGTTGAAGTATTGAGTTTTTACTAGTCTACTTAACACTTCCTCTTTTAAACAGTACCAGAATTACTATATTTCTTTCACAATGAATTATTATATCTAACGGCTTCTGAAAAGTGTTCTTCCATTTCTTCCAGGAGTGCTGCTATATCACAATGAATTTTAACATTACTGGCTTTTGGAATTTCTCTCCCACATATTCTTGAAGACTATATAAATTTTGAACCCCTAATCATATAACTACAAAGCTGTATCACAGGCCAGTGATTTTTATATTTTTCTACCAAATTGTCTATTTGCCACTGTAAAGGAGATGCAAATTCCATAGCCATGCGTGTGTGGATCATAACACAAATATGCAAGATCTAATGGAGAAATTTCTTCAGAGTGATATTTTGTCTTAAAAGAATCATGTAACATTTTCTATTTGCCTGTTTTCATGGGAAAATACTGTTTTCCCCACAAAAGTTCAAGGTAAATTAATGCTCCAAAGATGTACAAGGTTTGCTTTGTCTAACCTTGCAGAATTCTGCATATTCTCAGGAGTTCATATACTTTAGTATATACCGATCATAAGCTATTTACCTTTCCCAGTTTGGAAGCCTACCATAAGCACAAAGAACTGAGTGCAAAAAAAAATTCATACAAAAATGATTTTTTTCTGTTCCTCTGTTTCATATAACAGCAATTCTTCTCCAGAAAGGAACATGAATTAAAGGAAAGAGAAAATTTACATTGAATTTTAACTACATATTTCATACTGTTGTCCTGAAGTAAAATAAAAAATACTTTTTAATTCCCTACCTCTAATCAAAATCTACCTATACTTTTCCAGCAGTAACTCAAATATTTATTTACTTTGAATAATAAATAAGTATAAATTGATTAATCAAACCAAAAGTTACAAATTATTCCCTTTAGTCACAGTGACTCATCTAAAGTGGATTTGGACAGGATAAAGTACCGAATGTATTTTCATAAAACTAATAGGATTTTTCAAGAATGGAAAAGGGGGACTTCCCTGGTGGCGCAGTGGTTAAGAATCTGCCTGCCAACGTAGGGGACATGGGTTCGATCCCTGGTCCAGGAAGATCCCACATGTCGAGGAGCATCTAAGCCCGTGCACCACAAAGCCCGTGCACCACAACGACTGAAGCCGGCGCACCTAGAGTCCGTGCTCCGCAACGAGAAGCCTGCGCACCACAAGGAAGAGTAGTCCCCGCTCACAACTAGAGAAAGCCCGTGCGTGGCAATGAAGACCCAACGCAGCCAAAAATAAATAAATAAATTTATTATAAAAAAAAAAAAAGAATGGAAAAGGCATGAATCTTTTTCTCATCCTGCCATCTACCCATGCTTAAAGACTCTCCACAATAGTAATTCTTGGAACAAACATTTATAGAATGCTTGATATGAGATGATTCTAAGACAGACATTGTCCCTGTTTTTACAGAATTTGGAGTGATCTGATAGTAAACATCCATAAAGAAATAAAAAGCAAATTGTGATAGGTTCTCTACAGAGAATTAAAACAAAGTGATATGAGATTGATGCGTGGAGAGAATTGTATTTTATCGGATGCTCATGAGAGGACTCTTTGAGAGATGATATTTAAGGTGAGCCTAAATTGACAAGAAAAACCATGCATGTAAAATTGAAGAAACATTTCAGAAAAACTAAATAGCTGTTACAAGGTCCCTAGGGCAGGAATAGAAAGAGTGCCACGTAGCTGGAGCAACATGTTTAAGGAAGGTGAGAGAGATGGTGTCAGAAAGATGTGCAGAATGAAATTGTGTAGGATTTCATTATTTTACAAAAGAGTACAAAATTGATTTTACTATAAGTCAATGGGAACATTGGAGTATTAAGTAGTGGAGTGATGACACTATGTAACTTACTTCAACTGTTTTAACCATATAGATGGTTGTGTAAAGTAAGGACTTTAAGGGTTGCAGCTGGAAACAGATTAGCGCCTGTGGTTTGGACCATGGTGCTGATATGTACTTAAAACCATGGAACTGGAAGAGATTACCTAGGTTGATACTGTGTATTGATAGGAAAAAAAATACCTCTAAAATACTTCAATATGTAGAAAATAAATAAGGGAAAGTGTCCAGTAAAGAAGACGGCGACCATTTAGTGAGTATATTGACTTGAAAATAAATATATATTTTATTTTTTGTTGTTGTTGGCCGCTCTGAGCAGTTCGTGGGGTCTTAGTTTCTGGACCAGGGATTGAACCTGCACCCTCGGCCATGAAAGAATGGAGTCCTAACCACTGGACCGCCTGGGAATTCCCTATAAATATATATTTTAAATGATACAGTTAAAAATAGAACAAGCAATATACCTCTATCCTATGCATATTTAAATATATATATACTTATGCATACAAGGGCTCAATGACTATTTATAAAAATGTGTGTGTAAAGCTATGTATCACAAGTATTCACATAAAAATAAATAAATTATTTTAAATCCACACACAGAGGTAAAACACTTATAGGCAAAGGACACATCATACGATGCTGATTACAAACAATCGTGTTCTTTGAGGTTGTCTGTCAACTTCTCCATCAGAGAATTTTTTTCCCTGCCCACTTCCATCTGAGCAGATCTCCAGCCTTCTCACCAGCTCCTTTCTTTGTCTCCATCCCTGCCATCTTTCTGGTTTATTCTCTCCATCCAACCCGCATCTCTCCATCTCTTGAAGATTATATTCTCACTCAGCTCTCTAAACACAGTAATCAAATTCACTCCCATGCCCACTTGTGTGTGACCGAATGCATCAGTGTGCTTAAAGGGATGAAGGCCCTTTATTTTATTAGACCACTTGTCTAGGTGTTAAAGAATGAAAAGTATGTCAATTCACTGTAGGTTTACCTAGTACAGTTGGGTCAGAGACTTTTATTGTGCATTCAAAGGAGTTTTCAGGTAGTCCAACAGAAAAGTAATTACCTGGAGAATTATGATTTTCTATCAGCTAGAATTTCTGTCAATCTGGTAATACAGTAACTATTCAGGTACTCCATTCTGATTATTTAAATGCGAACACTGATGGCACCAATGATTTTGCTTCATCTTTTAAGACTTGGAAAAGTTTGAAAGAGTAACTCTCCTTTTCCAATTACCCTGAATTAAATACATTTTTGTTAGACTAAATCATTGTTATATTATGTTCAATTAACTTTTTTATGATAAAATATGCATTATTTCCTCAACTTTGTAAGACTTAAGTGTGAGAAGAAAAATGAAAATAGTTTTAAGAAAAATTATTATTAACTATAGCTCTTAAATAACTTTGTTAAAATACATATAGATACCTATATTCCTAACCTCCTAAATCCTCTGAATAAAAAGTAAAACAGCATAATAATACAGGATTCTCAATGGACCTGCACTTTCCCAAGTCAGGCAAAAACAATGTAAATCTCTTAATGGGGTGTGTACATCACATGGGTCTCCTATTAAGTGTGCTGCACATATAATCTTTTGTGTTGGTACTTTTGATGGAATATTTCTACATGTTTTGCAAGATACAGAGTAAGAAAACCCCATGTGAGATGATGAGACAATACAGTAAAATTAACTAATTAAAGGGAATAAAGGAGTTAGACTATAAAGATAAGACCCCCAGGAGTAACCATAATCTAAGAGAGAACTTTGCAATTCCATAGATATTAAGAAAAATCATGAATGATTACAGAAAAAATAATCCGTTGGAAAGAAAATGTTAAAAAAATGTTTTTGAGGTAATTAGGTAGATTTCACTCTATATCAAATACCCTAAACAAATGCAAAATAAAACCAGTATCAGATTTTTATTGAATTGGAAAAAAAAATTACCAAGTGAGCAATAAAATGGACATTACCACAGTCCTAGCATACATTTCAGCAACTCCCTGGAAAACAAATTAGCTTTAGGTCTCAAGAACTTTAAAAAAGGTGATATCTTTTGCTTTTGTAATTACACTCTGTCAAATCTCTCCTAGGAAATATTCAACATTGGGTACAGTTTTATACCCAAGGACATTTCCCCAACATGATTGGTAATTGTGAAATTTTGAAATATTCTTAATCTAAAAAAAGGTAAAATGTTAAACAAGGCTACATCCATAGACTGGAATATTATGCAATCATTGTCGGTGTTCTATTTAGGTAAGTTTTAATGACATGAGAAAATGTTTATAGTATAAAGCTTAATTTAGAAAATCAGCAAGCTTCTTCAAATATATCTTTTGACTCAGTTTTGTGTGTGTGTTCTGTGTGTGTGTGTGTGTGTGCATGTGCACACGTGTGAAACAGAGCTACATCAATTAATTTTTTCTAGGTAGTAAAATTGCAAATGTATTATATAAATTTCTTTATTGATTTTTGCATATTTCAGAATTTTAATTCACGAAGTATATATTATATAGTGAGAAAAATAGAAGACTAAACAGAAAATTTTTAAAACAATGTAAATTTCCACAAGGGAGGTCAAGGAAGATAATGCCCAAAGAAATGCCCAATAGCTTTGCAACAGGAAAGGAAATGGTTACAAGAAAGAAAAGGACATTGTATTGATGTGATTAAAGCAGAAGTTATAGTTTATAGAGTTGGAGAGTAAATGCAGAGCGATGAAAGGGGGAGGAGGTCAGTGGGGATGGGCCTTTTATGAACCTTGGTTATGAAGAGCAACGTGGAAACAGAACAAGAAAGTCACTCTTTTAAGGCCCATTACTACACAGGTCACTCAATCAAGTATGGGATCTGTCCTCAAGAAACATAACATTTTACAGGGTTTTCCTCAAAAATTCTCTCACATTCATATTTCCTACCAAGGAGACTCAGGAAGAATGACCCAGCAAAGTTACCTTTAATCCAATAGGTCCTGCCCACTCGTAGGCTTTATACAGACGACTTGGCCTTAACAGCTCTATGCATTCCCTCATCATCAAACTTCTCTCTACCTTTGACTCTGAATTATATGATTAAAAAATAGCTGCAGCAATTTTCAGTACATATTCCTTCTTTTTCTTAAAGCAGCAGCTATTGGATGCATATTTAAAGAAGATATTTTTCAAAGAAAATATCACCTTAACTAAAAGGAAAATTCAAAATATTATAGTCTATGTAAAACTTCCATTCCTACATATAATCTTTGATCATTTTTAATATATTAAAAGGAGGTTATAGAAAAATATTTTTTCACATTTGTTAGATTACTTAATGAAAAAAAAATACACATAGAAAAATAAAATACTGGAAAAATGCCCCCGATACAAAGTAATTACATAGAATATAGCAATTGTGAAAAATATGAAAATGACACAAGACTCCACATGAAGTACAATAATATATTAACACACAGTTGTTTGGGTAGATTATTCTCAGAATTTATTGAACAAACAGCTTCTATCTATAAACAATCTATATTTGAGGAACTTCACTACATCCTGTTAAGATCCTTGATTCCAAATCGGCCTTGTTGACAAATCAAGATATTCTATAATCTATTCTAGCCACAAAGCATTTACAAATAAATGACATTATTCCTAGCTTTTCTGACCCAAATACACTAACTTTTGCTATTAATTAAAAAATGAAGTAAACCAAATATGTGTATGCTTATAATCATGTTTTTTTTTTTATATATAAGAAACAAGCTTTTATCTCACTTGCTTCCAGAATGTGGGTAAGGGTTCAGTGTGATGGGAAGCAAGAGACATCAGAGCATGAGAAGTTCTCATAGAGGAACAGATTAAATGAATTGAAATTATTGGACAAAAATATTACTTTCTTGGTATAGAATGGAGTGACCAGTCTGTGAACCCTTGGATAAATTTATTGCAAATGTCAATATATTAAATATTTATAAATTATTCTGATACTTAAAACACTTTACTGATCTCATGCTGAATGGTTATATGTTATATCCTTTATTAAATAAGGAAAATAGTACACTCAGAATTTATGAGATCTTTTTCTTGATTTTTAAAGATAATATAAGAAATAAGTAAAATATTTAGGTATTTGATTATCAACTATATTTCCTCATTTTGTACATGTATGTAGACAGAGTATATATGAATGACATTCCAATATATGAAAGTTTGCGTTAAATTTAAAATAATTCTTTGGAAATTAGCCTATTTGAAACTCAGATGTGAATCAACTTGTCTGTCAACGTATTTGCCAGAAAGTTATAGTAAAAGCAGAGGGGAAATTAAATTATTCCAATTCTGTATTATATTAAACTGAATACCACAACTAGGCAAGTGAGGTAGAGAGGGAAAACTCTAGTTGAGAAGAGGATTTAGACAAGAACAAGGTGTATCCTGAAGAGGAAAAGACCTGACACTTCCATCACAATCAAACTTCAGGAGTCACTATCGGGCCATAGAAACAAGCAGAGGTGGATTTATCATAAAGCAAAATAAAAGATAAGCTTCAGGGTCCCTCATTTGCACAGACCCCTTGCAAGGCCCTGAACCTAATTTTATGTTATAGTTTTATATTCTTATTAATTAAGTACCCCCCCACACACACACACACACACACTCATAATGTACAAATGTCAAGCCTTTCAAAACCTAGATCTCTCTGGAAACCAATGGGAGAAAGAACTGCCATATCTGCATTTAAGTTTAATTGCCACTGGGTTTAAGCAGAATGTAGATATATGATGGCCTTCACCTTTTCCAGGTATGAATATGTGTTTACTAGGGAAATAACTCAACATATAATTTACTTGTACTAAGAGAGGGACTGGAAAACATAACCAGATATTGTAAACTTTCAATAGAGCAGATACTTGCAGGTCAGCCAGTAAAATATAACCACGACTGGGCCCTCAAATGGAAAATTCTTGGACTCTAGTTAAAAAGAGAAGGCTCAACTCCTGTTGAGCAACCCAAAATTGAGTTGATTCTCAGTGGATGAGTAAAAATGGTGCAAAAAAAAGTTGAGGTATCTTTAAATGCCTGGGAAGATTCTCCCTAAAATCTTGGAGATTTAAGTTTTCTTTTTCCAAATAATATGCATGCTCTTTTAATAAAAATTCTATTTTATTTTTTGTAAAGTGTCAATTTCATTAAAACTATTCTATATTGAATGTCACTATCAGCAGGAATTCCTTGGAGAGAATTGTGAGAGGTTACACTCTCTAGCGAGAATTGAGCATCATCTTCTGCTGTTTACCTGAATTAAAGATACAAAGTTTAGAGACACAGATTTCAAGGGAGGACATTTACATTCAGCAGCACAACACTTTATTGAGCAATCACTATGTACAAGGCACTGGGCTAAGATAGAGAACGATGCAAAGATAAATTAAGACTCGTCTCTTGCTTTAGTTTCAATCATACAAATGATTCAATATCAATAATTGATTCTTTAGTGCAACAGATTCCTTGAATAAAAATAACTGTTTTGCATGCTGTAGGTGACAGTAAAACAACTTTTTATAAGGAAAACAGATGATAATTATGAACTTATTAACTACACATTCTGCAGCCACATTCCATTTCCTCCACAAATGTATAACCTACGTCATGTGGCAATGACTCCTAGACAACAGTATCACAAAATACATTATATCGTTTTCAATATTTCTTCACAAACTATAGACTAAAATTCATTTTCTTCAATTTAGGATTGAAAATTGCTAAATTTAATGCTTTTACATGCTTACCTTAACTTTCTTTGAAAACATCCACCTTCTCTCTATATAACTCCTCTGGCCAGCAACTAACTCTCCTGCACAATACCATTTCTTAGTAAGTTTGTCTTGTTCGTTCTTTTTTTCTAAGTGTCCACAAACTATTTTAAGAACTAAGTCAAGAACTACAGTCTTCACAATGCCTCCCTGGATGACTACAGATGACTTCTTTTATTGCTTTTGTGTGTGTGTTTGTGTGTGTGTGTTTGGCAGATAATGTAGAACAAAAAGAGAGAGAACTGCTGTATCTCTGAATTTTCTGGATACTGAAGCTGCTGCTTCTTTTTTTTTAATTAATACACATAACACCTAATTTACCATCTTAACCATTTTCAAGCATATAGGACAGTAGTGTTAAGTACATTCACATTGCTATACAAAAAATCTGCGGAACTCTTGCAAAATTGAAACTCTATACCTGTTAAATGACAACTTCCCATCCCTCTCTCTCCCCAGCCCCTGACAACCATCATTGTACTTTCTGTCTCTGTGAATTGGACTCCTCTAGTTATATCATACAAATGGAATCATACAATATTTGTCTTTTTGTGACTGGCTTATTTCACTTAGCATAATGTACTCAAGTTTTATCCATGTTGTTGCATAAGTCAGAATTTCCTTCCTTTTAAAGGCTGAATAATATTTCATTGAATGTATATATCTTTTCTTTATCTGCTCATCTGTCAATGGATACATGGGTTGCTGCCACATTTTGATTATTGTGAGTAATGCTGCTATGTGAAGCCCATTCTTTTAAGATGTAAAACTAGTATGGTAGGCAAAATTCTAAGACGGCCCTAAGATTTTCACCTCTTTGTGTACACACTCTGCATAAGCCCCACTCCTTGACTATGAACAGGACTTGAATATGATGAGATATAACTCCATAATTATGTTACTTCATATAACAGAAGAAATTTTGCAAATGTAAGTAAAGTCCTTAATCAGTTGATTCTGAATTAATCAAAATAGAGATTAGGATGGGTGGGCACAACCTAATCAGATGAGTCCTTAAGGAGGATAGAGAGATTTAAAGTCAAAGAGAAATGTTCTACATTCCTTGAGAAGCAAATGACCACGTTGTGAATGGCCTATGGAGGGGGCTATGTGACAAGAATCTAAGGGTGACCTCTAAGAACTGAGTGCAGTCCCTAGGTAGTAGCATGCAAGAAAATGAGGACTTCAGTCCTACAACCACAAGGAACTAAATTCTGCCAACAATCAGTGAGGCTTGGAAGAGAACCCAGAGCCTGATTTGAGACTGAAATCCAAGCAGACATCTTGAGGACCTGAGCAGAAGACCAAGCTAAACTGTACCCAGACTCATGTCCAAAAAGAAACCATAAGGTGTTTTAAATTGCTAAGTTTGTGGTAATTTGTTATGTAACAATAGAGAACTAATACCCCTGGTTTTGAATTTGGGTTAGAAACCTTTCTTTATTGCCAGTATTTCTTAAGTACAGACTATAAACCATAATTACGTCATCTCTATTAAATTCATCTTTGGGAACATCAAACACACAATATGTAATATATTTAAGGGCTATTGATGTTTGTTAAACTTTTTACTCCTACAAAAATAATTGCACCTCTACAGAGTTACTTTTGATTTTTTTTTTCAACTTGATTTTTTGTAGCTTTGTTTCCCCTATTATTTGTTGTTATTGTTGCTACATGTATGCATGCCTGACTCTGGTAGTCAATTGTATATTTGTATGTTCTAGTCTGTTATGAGTTGGAAGATCAGAGGATCATGCTTACTTGTATTGTTTCTACAGTGAGAATAACTAAGCTATAAACAAGGATAAAACAACATCTGAACTTAAATTGTCGTTTTTTTCTGTCTACCTCTCAGGATTTAAAATTGCCAGAAAAAAAAATGATATATGTTTATGTGATAATATTATAAGAATACCAATTGACTGTTGGAATTTTAGATTATTTTTTAAAATTGTAATTGTTATCTTCATTGGAAGCTCTTTATAAGGCAAAATGGCTAGATAGAAGGTATTATCTGTTCTCAAATGGTCTTTGCCTTCACGTGACTCTAGTGAGTCAGGGAAACATGTGCGGGCTTCATACAGAACTAGTCCATCAATTTGCAAATTAGAACTGTGGGATATGTTATCTACTACTTTCTGAATCTACACATATCACTTACTGACTCGTTAATAGAGAATATGTGTTTTATTTTTCCACTAGTGGTAATTTAGGTAAAAGGTTGAAAAAACTTACAGATAAGAACAGTGAAAAATACAATACTAGAAGGGAACAGGGGAGAAAAATAAGCTAGGGTCACCTTTTGAGACAAATAGGAAGGCTTTTGACAATAGATTACTATAAAGTAACAGGTTTCAAGTATTTAAATCTTAAAAATTTTTTCCTCATGTTTTTTATGCTGTCTTTCCCCCCCACCCCCTCTGCATTTTGTAGTGTGTGCTCTATTTGCTTTCTAAACCAAGGTAAAAGTAAAGGTTCCTTTACCTGAATAACTCTAGCTCTCACATCTCACTTCCTGGCACAAAGTTTAGATTGAGGGCATCTAGGGAGATTTCTATATACATAACCACTTTCTTCAATGCACACATCTGAATGTACATGTCTAATATAATCACTTTATTTTAGCTTTCTTTGTGGATAAGAAAAATTTCACACACCCCACCCCCACCCCCACCCCGCCGCCCATGTTTGCAGACATTCACAGTGACAAAAGTGATGGAGTGCTTTGTTAACACCGCTGCCCACACACAACAGTCCTCCTGATTTGACATTTTTCCCTCTTTGGAACTTAAATGATCTTTTTTGGTACAGCATTAGATATACTATCATATTAAACATTTTAAAAAAAGGTAGGATATTTAAAATAGCATTAATACTGCTCTGTTGATATTACTTATGGAGTAAACAATTGAGTGGGAACTAGTTTCACCGAGTTTCACTGTAAAATTATTACTGTCTTAATTATCTGAGCTAGTATGGAAAATAAATGTACCGCAATTATGATAAGGGTGATTAGGAATACTGTATCTTTCTCATTCACTTTTGGCCTATTTTTTTTTTTTCACTCTGATAACTAAGAACCCCATATTTGTTTTCTGTTGCTTTAAACATGAGAACCTTAAATAATTCAGGCAAAAATAACCATTACTACCACTACCACCCACCTCCATATAGTGGGTATTTTTGACTTAATAACAACAAGAGAAGGTACATCTGCAAGCTTCCATAATAGACAGCCAGGAAATGTAAAAGAGCAGCCTTTCTGTAGCAAATCAGTACTGTAACTGGAATAGCAACCTGTCTCCCAGAGAACAAAGGCACTGCCATAAGGAGTCTCTGTTTGCTCTTTGCCATCCCCCAAATCTACAGACATGTTTACAGAAAGAATGCCTATACCTCCTACTCAGAATTAAAAGGGAGGTCTTCTAAGCTTTGAAAGGCAATATTTGGGTTGTGTCAGGGGCTAGTATTTTATTTCTTTGTTCTGCTTCTGATTCCATATTGACATACAAATCATTTAATTTCTTTAAGAATTTTAAAGTAATTTCTTTAAATTGTTCTTTAGGTAATTCCTTTAAGTGCTCTCAGTACTAAATGTATAAAAGAGCTGTAGATGTAAGGATTAAAAGTGAAGCATGTGAGCAAACTGTTATCAACCTAGAGGCTTTATTTAAATAGCATGAAGTCACATAGTATTCACTAAAGCTTTTATTTTTTAAGGCTCCTAAAAATACATTTAAATAATATTTTCAACAATTTTTATAAAATACTTAAAACTGATGTTGCTTTTACTATCTACATGATATCATTTCTCACAGTAGCTCCAATGGAAAGCTACTGAATTCCTGCATTGGCAACAAAAATACCTTCCTTCAGTAATCACAGAAGCCCAGGATTTAGTAAGATATTACACTGAACTTAAAGAAAATCTGAACACAAAAACAACCTTATCTTAAACTATACTGTGGTTATCTTTCCCCACTTCTACCCTATTCCTTCCCATGGACTTTTATTTTCTTTCACTCACCACTTCCTCTTTATGTGCAAGGTTAAGTTTTACACTGGTCTAAATTTTATTAGTGTTTTAAATATTATTATCTATTATTATTATAATCATGATGCCCTTCTTGTATTATATGTTTAATAATTACTCAAATACCATGATATCAGAGTACTATAAAACAATACATAGATAAAATAATAATAATAATTTGGGCAAGAAAGTCACTTAGGTTCAGATTGGGAAACAGAGATCCCAAATCTCATGTACCCCTTTTATTCCAGCTTTACTGAAGTCTAATTGACAATTAGAAATTATATATTGTTTAAGGTTTACAACTGATGATTTGATATACATTGTGAAATAATCACCACAATCAAGCTAATTAATATATCCATCACCTCATATAGTTTTCTTGTGTGTGTGTGTGTGTGTGTGTGTGCGTGTTTGTATGTGTGCTGAGAACAGTTAAGATTTACTCTCTTAGCAAATTTAAAGTACACAATACAGTATTGTTAACTATATTCAGGTTGTTGTACATCTCCAGAACATATTCGTCTTGCATAACTGAAACTTGTATCCCATGACCAACATCTCTCCATTTCCCCCTCCCTCCAGCCCCTGGCAACTACCATTCTACTTTCTGCTTCTATGGGAATGCTTTCCCTGGACCAGACACTGGCCATATAGGACATAAAGAAGAGGCCTGAAGCCATTCCAAGTCCTGTTCCAGAGGACAACTTGGGAGGGAGAATGATTCTCATGAGCAGGGCATTGGGTGGAGTGGGCCACTGAAACAAAGGTTGGAAGGATTAGACAGCCCATCGATTGGGAAGCATCCTAGCATCAAGAGAGTTCCTAATGGAGGGGAACCTAGTGATATGAATATCGAAGAGCACAGCACAGAGACGCGTCTGCTGGCAGGGCTCACGCCATCCCCAAGGAAGAAACATTCATGTTTCCACTTTCCCTTCTTCCCTCTCAAGTGCCAGTCCTAGAGGGTCAAAAGCTGTAGTAAGCAAGCTGTGGAGGCAGAGCGAGCAAAAAGAGAAAGAAGCCACCACATTCCCTTTCTGGAAGACGGTGGCTGTCAAACAGTGGTCTTAACTGGCAGAGAGGGAGGGGAAGTTTTACCTTTGAATGAATATTAAAGTATTGATGAATATCTTGGAATAGACGCTCTTAACGGAGACAGTCACTTAAAGGTGACTGCAGAATTGCTAAGTATCTCAGAGTGAGCAGAAAAGTCATGGGTACTCTGACCAAATTCCCATCCAGAGCCAGGAGACAATGTCACCAAATAAATGTTAAACAGACAGTGGGAAACAAAAATTGTGTTTTTTATAGGCCATGATTTGTGCTTTTCAATATTCATTACACTTCAACACCCATTTCAATATCCACCACAACAGTCCCTAAAATTAGTCATCGTGGAAGAAATTTGGGAGCGTTGGGAGTAGGTAAGGCTGGAAATTATTAAGTGGATCTGAAAAATGAGCCCTGAACATTAAGTTCCCTTTATACTGTTAAAGAGAATCCCATCAATCAAAGTTGTGAATTAGTATTCTTCATGTTAGATATGCTCATTATGAGAAACAGAATCCTTTCTGATTTCACATTACAAATTTTGATTTTGTTCTTATATGAAGAGTATAAAAACATAATCTGTCTTTTCTCAAAAGCTTATGTGTTCATTACTTGAATAGGATGCAGAAATGACTGTTTTTCTACAGATCTATATTTATATGTCAATAAATTTGAAAGTGAGACCAAATATACTAGAGTAAATGAAGTCTTAACTCTGCTGACTATAGTCTCCCTCTAGCTTTCCCTTCCTTTCTGCTGGTCTTCTCAATTCTTTAAGTAAGGAAATTCAGTGTTTCAGATGGAATCAACTGTCCTGTATAATTGTAAGAATCCTAGATCATGTTGATAAAAAAGATATAATGGAAATGTTTAAGTGGACATTGGCTTTGGAACCAAACCAGCCTGTGTGTGATGTGGTTTCCACCATTTACTCGCTACATAGTCAACTTAGTTAACTCATAAGCATCAGTGTCCTCATACGTAAAACACAGGAGTATAGCACCCACCTGCAGAGCTATTGTGAAGATTAAATGAGATAAAAGTTTATAAATTGTTTAGCAAATTGTCTAATACAATGGAAGTACTCACATGCACATACAGAAGACCTATTTAATAGCAGAAGATGAATAATATGCCTTTGATACACTATTCTAGGCAAAAATGGAATTTTATTTTTTCCATCCAAATCAGGAAGCTTGATATCAAGCCTAATAATTTATTCCCATTTACCTTCAAAAAGAGTAAAAAATTAGTGTAAGAACGATGTTTTCCATCAGAATCAAAACATATGATTTAGAATAACAATAAAATTTTAAAGGAATGACTACTAATAAAAGGATAAATAGGCCCACAGAATATGTTATTTTAAATATTTGAGGACCAAATAGGATATTTGATAAATAACTTTGGGATAACTGGCTAGCCCTTTGGGGAAAAGTCATGATTCCTACTTCACTAGTTAAACATAAATACATTTCAGATGTTATAATGTGGTATATAAAAAAAGAAAGCATTTAAATACTAGGAAAAAAATGTAAATGCATATTTTTACAGTCCTGAGATTTTATCACCACCTAAAGCACAGTATTAAACTCAGCAACCATAGGAGGAAAAATTACAGAATTGAGAATATAATAATTAAAAATTCATAGATGGCAAAACAAACAAAATTAAAACAAAACCTAATAAAATCAACCAACTAAACCCAAAAAAAAAAGCCATAAATAGGTTAAAGGTAGAAAGCAACTTGGAGAATTTATAGACATTACTCTTGCATAATCATAGGAGCTAAGGATTAATTCAGAGATTAGTGTCAGTTGTGGCACAATTATGATTTGCCAGAGAATCCCATCTATTAGGTACCACTGCTTTGAATGGCACTTGAATGGCCTTTCTCAGGAGCAGTGGCTATTAAAGAACACTAAAGCTGGAGGTGACTTTAGAGATTATTCTGGTTTACTCTCTGCATTTTACAGACAAGATAACTAAAACTTGGCAAAGTTAAATCACTAACTATAATAAGAGATATGTACAAGATGCAGTAAGAACAACAACAACAACAAAAAACCTCCCTGCCTGAAGAACAAGAAGGTCAAAGAAATCTTGGCTTAAGAGAGGGCCATGGCAGGGAGTGTCCCTAAATACAGAGGCAGGTGGGGTCAGGCTACTACATCTGTGCTGAGCTGTGTATTTCTGATGGAAGCTAGATGATGAAAAGAAAAGTTTAAAAAAGAATTAGAAGGATAAGCAATAATTCCCCTGAAGGACAGGGGTGCTGAGGCTAAACAAAACAACATAAAATATATACAATGCCATGAGGCACAGCACAGAAAGAAGTCTAGCACATTGTAAGCCATTAGATATAACTGAATTATATTGGGTATTAACAGTGTTCAATTAAGTTTAAAATATGGGCCATGTGCTAAATATGTGTGTGCCATGTTAAATAATTTTGACCCTGTCCTATAGTTGATGGGAGATCCTACAATAAGGGACTAACATCATGAGGTTGGTGTAATAAAAAAGGGACCTTGGTGGATGCTTAAGGATGGATAAGAAGAAAAAGTTTGAAGATTTAAAAAAGCCCATCTCTTCTACAAAATCCTGCTGAAATATTCCACTAGACCTTCTGGGTTCTACATTGGCAGACTTCCTTCTTCTTTCCCTCTTTGCACTTCGTGTAGGTTCTATTTTTTATGCATTGACTATACTGACATATATGCATTTCTAGCTCCCTAACTAAAATGAGATTCTCCAGCAACCTTTTCTTTTTTTTTTTTTTTTTTTTTTTTTTTTAAACTTTTATTTATTATTTATTTATTATGTTTATTTTTGGCTGTGTTGGGTCTTCGTTTCTGTGTGAGGGCTTTCTCCAGTTGCGGCGAGTGGGGGCCACTCTTCATCGCGGTGCGCGGGCCTGTCACTATCGCGGCCTCTCTTGTTGCGGAGCAGAGGCTCCAGACGCTCAGGCTCAGTAGTTGTGGCTCACGGGCCCAGTTGCTCCGCGGCATGTGGGATCTTCCCAGACCAGGGCTCGAACCCGTGTCCCCTGCATTGGCAGGCAGATTCTCAACCACTGCGCCACCAGGGAAGCCCTCCAGCAACCTTTTCAACCAAAACAAAACAATAAACTTCCACACAACCAGTATTAAAATGTTCATTAAAATAATGCATGAGTCTAGGTTCTGTGGGTTTCAAAAAGGAATAAGGCCCACATCCTATTCCAGTGAGCTTCTTGTTTGTAAAATACAGCATATAAACAGGTAACCATAGTCTAAGACAGTATAAAAGTATGAAAGTGTGTTATATATATGTATTTACTTCTACAAACTTGAAAACAAAAGAACACTCTGTAGAGAAGTTGCCATTTGAAATAGGCCTTGACACACAGGCAGAATTTGAACACAAAGTGATTTGGTAAAGGCAAGAGAGAAGTACTAGAACAAGCAGAGGAGTTGAGATTTAAAAAAAGAAAAAGGGAACTATAATTTCTTAATAACAAATATTCTGTTAGTACTGAAATTTCCCTGATTTTTTTTTTTGTGATTGTTATTAACAGTTTGTTTTAATCCAGATCCAAACAAGTTACATAAACATTGTGATTGAATAACGTGTCTCTTTTTTAAACTATAGGTTCCCCCAACCTAGTACTTCTTTTTTTCTTTTAATTTGTTCTACTTTTTTCTATTTGACATGTGAGAAGACAGTTCACTCAATCACCTTGATATTTACTAATCCCGCCTTTTAGACAAAACAATAGAAGGTGGTTCCTTACCAAGACTTCAGGTAAAAGTATCTATTTGCTGAGTATATTTAAAGAGATGTGCTAAGACAGACCCTCTCTGGAAAGTACTTTGCCACTAATGACTATGATGGATAGAAAATTATGTAAATTTGGTGAATGAATATTTTAAATACCCAGTGTGTGAGCATTAGGGGTTAATTTCATTAACAATGTTTTCCTTTTAAGCTAAGGAATTTCAGTTTGTATGTCTAAATCTTTCAAGATTTAGAGTGAATCTTATAAAACTGCCTACAAAAAAGAGCAATTTCATTGGTTAAACCTAATAGAAATGAAAATGATTTTATTTCTTCATACTTAGTGTAATCAATATTATTTACAATGATCTAATATATTTGTTATGGCATATTCCCATAAATTAATCAAGCAGGTTCATAAACATCTAGATTAATATCCAGATTACTTTACTTTTCAAAGACAGATTACTGTTTTCATTTCTATATAATTCTCTAATTCAGTGTCAAATTTGTGCTTAAAGGGCAACTGGAAATATTTGGCAAGATGTGAGAAAGTGGAAACTGTGTGAAAATGTCTATAATGACTTAAACAGATTATGTCTCACTAGGATCCCTCTGGGATGTCAAGGTCAAAATGAGTGAAAGTATTCACTGCTCATCAGTGTAAATCAGGGAGCAGAATGTAGGCACTTTATAAGAACTATTACCCAACCCTATAGAACCAGACTAATTTACAGAATTTAATGCTTAGTTGAGATAAAAACATGCTTGTTCTCAGTGAATTGAGTATGAAGGTGCATGTAACAATCATAGGTCTGAACTGGAATTATTTAATAACCAGTCTGGTTGGAAGCAATTGGTCTCCAAGGAATGTTAGACAATTTTCCCTCAATTTGAGTTAAACATTATGCCAGAAAAAGAACTCTAATGACTAGTCACTTTGTGACTGCTGAACAGATTTCTCTCTACCTTAACAAAAGCCAGAAAAATATATTCGAGATGAAAGTAGCCACTATTACTCATTTGATTAGGTCTTAAAAGACTCTTACTCTGGATGCGGAGCACTGAGAGTAAATTTGAATACCTTTGGTTGGCTCTGACTTGGGCCCTAAACTCCTCCAAAAGAATATATATATGGAAACTAGAAAAATGGTATAGATGACCTTATTTGCAAAGCAGAAATAGAGACACAACATAGAGAACAAACATATGGATACCAAGGGGGAAAGGGATGGGGTGGGAGGAATTGGGAGACTGGGATTGACACATATACACTATTAATGCTATGTATAAAATAGACAACTGATAGGAACATACTGTATAGCACAGGGAACTACACTTAATGCACTGTGGCATCCTAAATGGGAGGGAAATCCAAAAGGGAGGGGGAGATATGTATATTTATGGCTGATTCATTTTGCTGTGCAGTAGAAGCTAATACAACATCGGAAAGCAACTATACTCCAGTAAAAATTAATTTAAAAAAAGAATATATAGATGAAGAGGGTTTTCTAGGAAGTAGGGTGACTTAGTGACTTTTCATAGCCACTCAACAAACCTCAGCTTCAACAGCCTTACCTAGGAAAAACAAAAACAGTTTTGGCTTGATATACAAGGGGGAAAAGTATGCATGTGTCATTCTCTAGGAGATTAAGCATGAATGTGTGGATTTGGAATATCACATATGTGGATCTCAGATTTCCAGCTAAAAATATAACCTCAGCAATGTGATACACCCTTAATGTACAGTCTGTCAATCTTAATATATGCACTAAGAAGAATCTAATGCCCTTGAGAGTTATCCAGGAAGGGAATTATTCCAATGAAGAAAAAGTCCTTTTAATATTTTCTGATTCTGATCACAATACTCTCTCTGTGGTTACAGTAACCACTGAGCAAAAATCTGAATAAGTGAATACACAGATGGGTCAAAAAATTTTTGAGAAACATATTTGATCTGCTCTAGCATTGCTGGATTCCACTATATTTAGCTTCTTCATTTCCAAGAGGGTACCCAGGTGAAATACAGCAAAGTGTCAATTTGCCTTAGGCATTTTGTTTCAATAGAAAAAGTCTAGTATTCAGAAACTCATGTCATAATTTCATTTCTGTGACTTTTTCCGTGATCACTGAAAAGTCATTGAAACTCTCTATGACACAGTTTCAAAAATTAGGGTAGGAGGGCTTCCCTGGTGGCGCGGTGGTTGAGAATCTGCCTGCCAATGCAGGGGACACGGGTTCGAGCCCTGGTCTGGGAAGATCCCACATGCCGCGGAGCAACTAGGCCCGTGAGCCACAATTACTGAGCCTGCGCATCTGGAGCCTGTGCTCCGCAACAAGAGAGGCCACGATAATGAGAGGCCGGCGCACTGCGATGAAGAGTGGCCCCCGCTCGCCGCAACTAGAGAAAGCCCTAGCACAGAAACGAAGACCCAACACAGCCACAAATAAATAAATAAATAAATAAAAAATAAAAATAAAGGAATTCCTTTAAAAAAAAAAAAAACGGGGGTTTTATTATGTAAAAAAAAAAAAAAAAAAAATTAGGGTAGGAGGTCCCTGGTGGCACAGTGGTTAAGAATCTGCCTGCCAATGCAGGGGACACAGGTTCAATCCCTGGTCTGGGAAGACCCCACATGCTGCGGAGCAACTAAGCCCATGCGCCACAACTACTGAGCCTGCACTCTAGAGCCCGCGAGCCACAACTACTGAGCCCGCATGCCACAACTACTGAAACCCTCACGCCTAGAGCCCATGCTCCGCAACAAGAGAAGTCACTGCAATGAGAAGGCCACGCACCGCAACAAAGAGTAGCCCCCACGCGCCGTAACTAGAGAAAGCCGGTGCACAACAATGCAGACCCAACTCAGCCAAAATAAATAAAGAAAGAAATAAATAAAATTTTCTTAAAATTAGGGTAGATCAATATTATCAAGCTACAGAAATGCCAAGGAAAAATGAGGCCCAAGAAACCTTTTTTTTTTTGCATTGTGAATTCACATTGGAGAAATTAGCAGTAAGAGGGTAACTAAGAATGAAGTCCAACTGTATGGACTTAAGGATGTAGGAAATGAAAAAAATAGAACCATGATCTTAGAATCAGCGCAGAACCAAATGGAGCTTTAAGATCATTTAGGTTAGCTACTGAATTTTACAGAAAGCAAGTAAAGCCAGGCAAAACAACTGTCCAAAGGTCAAAAGCTCATGAGGAAGAACTGGGATCAATCTCAGGTTCCCTAATTCTAATCAGATATTCTTACCACTACATCATAATGGATAATTACAAAGAGAAAAAGAAAAAAGATGGGTAATTGTAGTAGAGTTAGTTTCATTAATTAAATTATTTTCTAAGTTCTCCAAATCTTGAAATATCAACAATAAGACTTAGAGTTCTGAGATACTGCCTGCTTATGGGATATTTAACATCTGTCCCATACAATCTATCAATAAGTATATAATTCTTCACTAAAATTAATAAATTGTACTGCAGTTATATGTTAAAACAAAGACTGTTCATTTATTTTGCATGCACTGGCAAAGAAACCAATTTTTGAGTGAAAAACAAAATATTAAAAAATTATTCTACAATCCTCTAGGGGGTGGGACTTCAAGAATGATGGAGTAAGGAGCTCTGCAGACCTTCTCCCCCAGCAAAACAGCAATATAATACAACTGGTGAAAATCATTAAAACATACACACACACAATCATTTAAAATGTCTGGATACTGTCCTAAGGACATAGAGAAAATGGAGAATAATTCATTCAAGAAAATCTACCTAATCTCTAATAGAATAGAGAGGGAGGGTCTATGGAATTTGAGTGGCTTCATTGCCTGTGTGCCAGCTCTTTGTTTTGGAAGCTCTACTGGAAGTATGTTCAGGTCCCTCTCCTCCCAGCTCCCAGTCTGGGGCTACAGTTGTATCCTCAGAGGGGCAGACTACTGGCATTCTCATCCTCCAATCCCAAAAATCCTGTTCCAAGTTGCAGAGGCTCTGCTTCAGGCGGCCTTAGCCAAAATGACCAAGTCTCTCTTTGTCCCACCCAGCCCCCAATGATAGGACACAAATTCTCCCCAGGTGCAGTAGGCTGAGAATACTGGGACCCAGATTGCCCTCGCCCCTACGGCAGAGGTTCCATGACAGGAAGGGCAAGTTGAGACTAGGATCTGTAAGCCTACCCTCATTGCCCTCTCAGAGGGCAGCGTTAGCTCCTGGAAAACAGGATTCCTGTCCCCAGCACCTATGCAGTGACACAGAGTTTCTGCACGGAGAAAAGGCAGGTCTTTAGTATAAAGAGCTCTGTAGTTCTGCCTTTGGAAAAAGAATGGAGAACTTACTCCATGCCTAAGGCCATCATTGAAAACAATGGTAATCTTTGTAGAGAGCAATGAAAAGGAGGCTGTAGCTCTGATACAAGCAAAACAGCAGAACATCCAGAAGCTTAGAAGACTGCAAGAGGGGCGGGGCTGATACAGCCAAGAAGAGCCCTCTGAAGGTCAGAGAGAAAAAAAAAAAATTCAACAATAATAGTTGGAAACATTAATACTCCACTTTCAATGATAGATAGAACTAGCAGAAGATCAACAAGGAAATAGAACAACACTAAAAAAACAAAGAAAAACTAGACTTATACATCTACAAAACATTTCACACAAGAGCAGCAGAATACAGCTTCCTTTTAAGTGCAAACGGAACATTTTACAAGATAGACCACACACAAGCCTCAATAAAAATAATAAGATTGAAATCATACAAAGTATGCTTTCTAACCACAATGGAATGAAATTAGCAATCAATAATAAAAGGACATTTGGGAAATTCACAAATATGTGTGCATTAATAACACACTCTTAAATAACCAGTTGTTCAAAGAAGAAGAAATTACAAAGGAATTTAGAAAATACCTTGAGATGAGTAAAAGCAAAAACACAAAATACTGAAACTAGAGGGTCAACTGAAGCAGTGCTCAGAGAAATTTATAGCTGTGAACACCTATAGTAAAAAAGAAAGGTATCAAGTCAATGACCTAACTTTCCACCTTAAGAAACTAGAAAAATAAAACCAAACTAAACTCACAGCAAGCAGGAAGAAGGAAACAATAAAGAATGGAAATAAATAAAATAGAGAATAGAAAAACAACAGAGAAAATCAACAAAACCAAAAGTTGGTTCTTTGATAAGATCAACAAAATTGACAAATCTTTAGCTAAACTGACCAAGATAAACAGAGAAAACTCAAATTACTAAAATCTAGAAAGAAAAAAAAAAAAGAGTAGGTATTAGTACCAATCTTACAGAAACAAAAATTAATGTAAGGGAATTCTATCAACAATGATCTATATGCTCACAGTTATATAACTTATATGGAAATGACAAAGTCTTAGAAAGACTCTAATTACTGAAACTGACTTATGAAGAAATTAAAAACTCTGGATAGACCTATAACAAAAGATTGATTAAGTAATTTAAAATGTTCCCACAAAGAAAAGTCCAGACCCAGCTGGCTTCATTGGTAATTCTACCAACTATCACAGAAGCATTAATGATAATTATTCACAAACCCTTCCAAAATATAAACAAGGAGAGAACACTTCCCAGCTATTTTTGAGGCCAATATTAACCAAATGAGATATCACAAGAAAAGCTACAGCCCAATACCCCTTGAATATAGATGCAAAAATACTTAACAAAATATTAGCAAGCCAAATCCAGCAATCTATAAATAGGATTATAAATCATAACCAAGTGTAACTGATCCCAGAAATACAAGGTCAGTTTAACATTCAAAAATCAATGAATGTAATACATAATATTAATAGAAAAAAGGACAAAAACCATATGATCAACTCAATTGATGCAGAAAAAGTATTTGACAAAATCCAACACCCTGTTATGATAAAAATGCTAAATAAACTAGGATTACAATAGAACTAACTCAACCTGAAAAGGCCTTCTATGAAAAACCCACAGTAAACATCATACTTAATGATGAAAATGTGAATGGTTTCACTCTATAATCAGGAATAAGTCAAATAGGTCCACTCTTGCCACTTCTATTAAATACTGTATACAGTATACTGTATACTGTATACTGAATACTGAATACTGTATACTGAATACAAGAGATTCTAGTCAGACAAATAAGGTTTTTTACAAAGATATTCAGTTTAATTAGGTCCTATTTGTTTATTTTTGCTTTTATTTTCATTACTCTAGGCAGTCGACCAAAAAAGATCTTGCTTTGATTTATGTCAAGGAGTGTTCTGCCTATGTTTTCCTCTAACAATTTTATAGTATCCAGCCTTACATTTAGGTCTTTAATCCATTTTGAGGTTTTTTTGTTTGTTTGTTTGTTTATGGTGTTAAGGGAGTGTTCTAATTTCATTCTTTTACATGTAGCTGTCCAATTTTCCCAGCACCACTTACTGAAGAGACTATCTTTTCTCCATTGTATATTCTTGTCTCCTTTGTCATAGATTAGGTGGCCATAGGTGCGTGGGTTTATCTCTGGACTCTCTATCCTGTTCCATTGATCCATATTTCTGTTTTTGTGCCAGTACCATACTTTTTTGATTGTTGTAGCTTTGTAGTATAGTCTGAAGTCAGGGAGCTTGATTGCTCAGTCAAAAAATGGGCAGAAGACCTAAATAGACATTTCTCCAAAGAAGACATACAGATAGGCAAGAGGCACATGAAAAGATGTTCAACATCACTAATTATTAGAGAAATGCAAATCAAAACTACAATGAGGTATCACCTTACACTGGTCAGAATGGTCATCATCAAAAAATCTACAAACGATAAATGCTAGAGAGTGTGTGGAGAAAAGGGAACCCTCCTACACTGTTGGTGGGAATGTAAACTGGTACAGCCACTATGGAGAACAGTATGCAGGTTCCTTAAAAAACTAAAAATAGAGCTACCATATGACCCAGTAATCCCACTCCTGGGCATATATCTGGAGAAAACCATAATTCAAAAGGATGCATGCACCCCGATGTTCATTGCAGTACTATTTACAATAGTCAGGACATGGAAATGTCCATCGACAGAGGAATGGATAAAGAAGATGTGGTATATATACACAATGGAATATTACTCACCCATAAAAGGAATGAAATAACGTCATTTGCAGCAACATGGATGGACCTAGAGATTGTCATACAGAGTGAAGTAAGTCAGAAAGAGAAAGACAAATGCCATATAATATTGCTTATATGTGGAATCTAGAAAAATGGTTCAGATGAACTTATTTGCAAAGCAGAAATAAAGTCACAGATTAGAAAACAAACTTATGGTTACCAAGGGGGGAAGAGGTGGTGGGATGAATTGGGAGATTGGGATTAATATATATACACTACTATATATAAAATAGATAACTAATGAGAACCTACTGTATAGCACAGGGAACTCTACTCAATGCTCTGTAGTGACCTAAAAGGGAAGGAAATCTAAAAAAGAGTGGATATATGTACTGTGTATGTATAACTGATTCACTTTGCTGTACAGCAGAAACTAACACATTGTAAAGCAACTATACTCCAATTAAAAAAAAAAAAAGACATTCAGACTTGAAATGAAAAAGAAAACTATCTCTATTTGCAGGTGATATGATTTTGCATATACAGAACCTTAAGTAATATGCACACATGCACACACACACACAACTATTGGAACTAATAAATAAGTTCAGCAAGATTGAAGGACACAAGAAAATATACCTAAATAAACTGTATTTCTTTCACAAGCAATGAAAAATCAAAAAACGCAATTATGAAAACAATTGCATTTACAATAGCATCAAAAAGAATTACTTAGGGGTAAATTTTTAAAGGGAAGTTTAAGACTTCTACACTGAAAATTAAACTATAATTTACTGTTGAAAAAAATTGAAGATCTAAATAAATAAAAAGATATCTCATGTTCTTGAATGGGAGGATTTAATATTGTTAAGATAGAAATACTTCTCAAATTGATCTATAGACTCTATTCAAACCTTATCAAAATCCCAAATGGCTTTCTTGCAGAAATTGACAAGCTGATGTTAAAATTCATATAGAAATTGGACCCAGAATAGTCAGAACAATCTTTAAAAAAATCACAATGTTGGAAGACTCATACTTCTAGGTTTCATAACATGACAAAAAGCTACAGTGTGGTACTGGCATAAAATAATAGACATATGGATCAATGGAAGGGAGTTGAATCCAGAAATAAACCCATATACTTATAGTTAATTGATTTTTTGACCAGGGTGCCAAGACAGTTCAATGGGGAAAAAAACAGTCTTTCTAACAAAGGACAAAAGGACAATAGTATATCTACATTTGAAAGAATGAAGCTAGACCCCTACCTTAGAATATACAGAAAAAAGTAACTCAAAATGGATCAAAGACATAAATGTAAGAACTCAAGCTATAAAACATTTAGAAGAAAACATAGGAGGAAATCTTCATGACCTTTGGTTTGTCTATGGTTTCTTTCTTTAAATATCTTTAATTTTTAAATTGAATTTGAGGGGTTTTTTCCCTTGTAATTCAATCATGTCAACAGTCTTATATTTGGTAGTCTTACTCTGTAATAAAGCATAATTCTTTTCTCAGATTTAAGAATAAGATTGCTATTTCACTCTCATTTTTAACAATGTAAGAATAGCTGAAATTTTCCATTTTTCTGTAATATGAACTGTTATATTCAAGTTATTTTCATTATTATTGTTTTTAAAAATTTCCTCACAAAATTACATTTATTTCAGGTTTTGATGAGATGATAGACAAAGTAACAGTGACAAGAATTCAGTATGATGATTTGGCTCAAACACTAATAAACTGTGCATCTTGGGCATGTCTTTTACCTCAACTTATCTGTATACCACTGAAGAGATGTGGAACAAGGGACCTGTTAGATATAGTTTCCTGGGGAATCTGTAACTTTGTCTATCATGTTGATCACTTTTTGGCCCATATAAAAGCACTTGATATAAAAAATATTTGTTGAAGGCAAATCTCTATGAATTAATCCATACCTGTATTTCTAAGCTACTGGTGACCTTTGTATGGACGTGAAATAATCAAAGCTCCAATCAAAGCAAACAGAAGAACTAAAAAAATAAAAAAGTCTGAAACACAGTTTAAATCAGTATTCATTGATTTCTGGGATACTACATTCAAAGAGCAATAAACAGAGGCGGATTCTAAAAGAAGTGGCCATAGACACTAATCAAAGGGATAATACATTTACAAGATAATGCAGTCTCAAGTTTTTCAGGAACATTTGCATAATCAGGTGGTAGCAGCTTCATGAATGCAGTTTTTGAGTACAAAAGACAATAATCTTGCATCACTGTTGAAATCATTAAAAGCTATAAACTACTGCATTAAAGTGTGTAGTTTTAGATAATGCTCAATTAAAATATTTATTCATGAGAAAGAATACTTTAACAATAGACTCACAAAGTGTGTCATTTGTCTTTTTTGGTTTTTATCATGAAAGCAATTTGCTGTTGTTCTAAGGTTATTATGATGAAACATATGACATTTGAAATAATTATGACATTGGCTAAATAGTCTTTTCCTAAATGATTCATAGTTGGAAAGGCACATCTACTTTTCTAGCCTTGGTAAGTCATTTCACTTGGTTGAATTGTGTTAATGAAGACAATAGGCACCTACTGTGTGCTTACTATGTGCCATCCATGACAGTGGCTCTTTGTCAACTGTTATATTTAATCCTCCCAACAACATCATGAAGTCAGTATTGCTATTCCAATTCATGAAGTCAGTTTTGTTATTCCAATTTTACAGAAGACGGAACTGAGGTGCAAGGAAATTAAATAGCCTGCCTATGTCACACAGCTAGCAGAATAACAAGGCTTGAATACAAATTTCTTCTGCCTCCAAATTTTGTGCTGTCTGTAGTATTTTTCTACATAGTAACTTCTAAATGTTTGCATTTAGACTTAAGTACAATGAGTGAATGAGTATAGAGTGGCAACTCCAGTCTAACTCTGCTAAATTAGATGAATAACATCATCCTCACCTGGGATTAAGAGGATACTGTTATTTCTACTTTTATGATGCTTGCCTTAGGTGAATTTTGTATTAATTTATTGAAACAGTCCAAGTTATCCTGCTCTAGATATCACAGTGGCAAGCCAGGTGATAGGAACTTTATTAGAATGATGATAATTCTTCATATCCAAACTGTAACTTCACAAATTCTCAAAATTTAATCATTCTGAATCTACACTGTATTCTCTTGCTGACTGCTCCATCTGCTATGGCAAAGTGTAGAACTCTGAGTGTAGAAGGGACAGTTCTTCTGGAATGAGTTCCCTGGAGAAGGATGTATGCTTGCCAAAGCAAGCAAAAGTGCTTGGCAGTAAGAATTTGTTCACACTATTAGAATATTGCAGAATTGTTTTAGATCTGCTAGTCAAAACTCATTATAATAAACTGCAGAGCTTTTCATAAACTCCCACTGCTATGCAGTTTTAGTCCCCGTTCCTAGCTTTTGATGCCCTGCCTGATTTATTCATTCAGCCACACAAGAGAAGAGATATTTAATAAGTGCCTCTAAGGGCCAATCTTGGGCTAGGCACCAGAGATCCAAGATCCAAAGATGAGGAAAAAGAAAGCACTTATTTTCATGGAGCATGAGTTTATTAGGGGAAACAGAATTTAATCACATAATTAAGTTAACGAATATATATTTAGAAGTTGAGTTAATGCTAAAAAGACGTACATCTACATCTACATAGCTATTAATGAGTTACTAGATACTTTGTCAGAATACCAACAACCTGGGGAGGTAAAAATTAACCTCCATTTTACAAGGTGATTAGTATTCATAGAATCCAAGGGCATTAGATTTGGAAGGGATATTTTAGGATCCATTTGGTGTTAATGTTTCTCAAGTTCATATTCTCTCTCAGACACTGATTTAGTGGTTCTGTGGAGGAATTTGTATTTTTTTAAGCAGCTTATAGGTGATTCCAGAGGACTGTCAGATTTGGGAATTCTGGATTTCGCCTGACCATCCCCCTAATGCTTTAGTTTCCCTTCTTTTCATCAAATAATCCTCTAAACCTTGTTTGAAATTCACTGGCACATTTCTAGAGGTATCCCACCATATCTTAGGACCGTGTTAACTTGTTCAAGTTCATAGCTAAATTGTAGTAGAACTAAGATTCAAACCCAAGCGTTAGTTTTAATTGAAGGGCTCTTTTCACCATAATACATCTATTACTCTCTTCACATATAATAAAAAAAAGCATTTAAAAAGTTAAGATTTTTTATTAAAATTAAAGCACTTAAAGTATTAAAGTTCTATGCCTTAGAAAATTCTCTGATAGGCGTTTTTAAAAAGAAGTACTAATTAGTGGCTTTTGTTAATCCAACTCTCATTCACAAGACAGACCATATTTATTTTGTAAGAATGCTTTAACTGGTATAGGCTATTAAGGACTTCATACAGTAACTGTCTTGAGACATTGGAATATAATACTGAATGCATGTATTCTAATGGCACAGTATAACTTGTATTAAAAATAGAATAAAATTATACAACCATTGAATTAATTATGTTAGACATTTTTATTAAATAGTCTTAAGCATTTCTCAGAATTGGCAGGGTCACCTGAAGTGAACTGTATATTAGACTTCATCTCTATGAGTAGTATATCTCAACTTGGATGGTATATCTCAGAGCCAATAATTCAGAAAAAAAATCATAGAAATTAATCATATAATTTTAGATATGAATAAAAATAACAGAAGAAGTTGAGTTGTCTATTTTTAAACAATTATATAGTTTATAAATTTCTTTATGTAGAGAAATACATTATTTATTTCGTTTTATATATTGTCTATCAGAGTTAACTGAATTCAAGGGCAAAATAATGATGTAGCAGTCATGGGGTTCAGTAAGAAGATATTTTCAATGTGATCTCATCTATATTTGAAGTTTACTACCAAGATTATATATGAAAACTTCACTTCAAACTGGAAAAGGGCACAAATAAATCTGTTTTGGCTAAAAACTAAAGTTTCAGACATTTTGATTTCTTCTAATGTCACATTTATGATAATATCAAGTTAGAATGTGTCAGCTAGGCACATGTCTTAATTTGCTCATAATTTTAACTACAGAGTTTTAAATTTATTCTATTAATATATTTAAACAAAATCATAATTTAGAATGACTGAAAAAAGAAAACAAACACAGAAAGAATGAAAATGTTGTACATATATATAGAAATTGGTTTATTAATGATGAATCTAATCTACTTAAAATATTTAAAACTATTTCTGAAGGGCTATATCTAATTAGTCCATATTAACCTAACTCAAGTCATAGTTTACATTTGGAATTAACAAAACATTTGTTATTTTAAAATATCTGCTGTATTTCAGACTTTTAATCACTTCAAATTTTTAGACAATTCATTACGTATTTGACAAGTATCTTTCATGTAAAAAGTACAGTGGTAGATTATAAAAGAGATAAAAATGAATAAGACAGATGCTTTACCCTATTTGATTTTACCGTATGATAAAGAAGATAAATTTGATGTAATTTGATCTAACAGTGTTCATTAGGTGCCTGTTTTTAAGCATTAACTAATAACTACACTAGGCTACATACCAGAAAATGAATGAGATGATATTTCTTGCCCACAAGTTACTTTGTGGTTTAGTTAGGGAGGCAGAAAAGTAAACAAATAATTAGAATATAATATAAGTGATCTAGTTGAAATATAGTTTTTTAATGAAGTAAATGGAAGGAAAAACTAAGATTTTGGAGAGAATAAAGATAGTTCACAGGTTGATGGAGTTTAAGGGAAAAGTGAGGTCAAGAACCAGATTATTTTTGGACAAAGAAACCCCTATGTGCAAAGGGCACAGAAGCCAAATTGCCATTGAAGAACGGCTTGTGGAAAAACTGTTTTTAAGAAATAAGATTAACATGCACACTTTCAAAATGTTTGTTCATCAGAAGACAGTTTAAGGGAGTGAAAATGCAAGCCACTGAAAGGAAATATACTTGCAACACATGTAACCTATAAAGGGCTTGTAGTCAAATTATTTAAATTAATTTTATAGTTCAATAAGGAAAAGAGGACCCATCCAATAAAAAATGTGCAACAGATAAAAATGGTCCTTAAACATATGAAAACACGTGCAACCTAATTAAAACCAGAGAAATGCAAACTAAAACCACAATGAGATACCACTACACACCTATTATACTGTCTAAAATTGAAGTGACCTGCAAAATCAAGTTACCAAAGATATGGAAAAATGGGAATGATTATGTTGGTAAATACATATTAGTACAAGAAGTTTGGGGAAAAATTGTCATTGTCTACTAAAATTTAACTTATGTATACATTATAGAAGTCTCCAGAGCAGTCTAAAAAAGCACTACTCACAAGATGCTCAGTTGTGTTCCATCTCCCATAACCGGCATGTTGAATGCAGTCTGGTTGATCTTTCTGACAACAGACTCCTGCCTTCCTCACCACCTCCCTTTTTATTTGCTTCAGCAAAATAACATTTAGAAATAATAATCAATTTAACAGGATGCTTCAAAACATGTTGGATGAGATGTTTCCCAAACAGTATATTTCATCATTTTGTCATTTTAGAGGTGATAGGGAGGGAACCAGTGGAGAGGCTATGAATAATTTCACAAATTAAATAGAAATGTTAAAAAAAAATTCGTAAGAACTTGCAATGTAAACCTTCAGATAACTTTTGAATGTAAAGAATGACCTTTTACTAGCAGATCTTCAGTTAGGTGAACTCTGAGGCTATAGTGGTTTTAAGAGGCCAAACTTGTAAATTAAAATAAAAATCATGATCTTCACTAGAAACACATTCATAATGCATGGCAAAACTAAGACTGAATAACCATTACATACTTGAAAAACAATTATATTATAGACCTTAACCTTTAAAGATTTATTAAGCCACCTCCTAAAATGTATTATTCTTTCTTGCCTATTTTCTTTAAGTTGAAGGATACCAGCTCTGTGTTAAATTCCCATTATGTAAGGAGCTGGCACTCTTTATGATTGATGAGTTGCATAGAAAGTGATTATAGTTTTATAAGTCTACAGGATTTAGAACAATAAGTCTACTATATAATCTTAAAATTCATATCTATTGGTCTGGAATTAGCTTCCATTATCCAAAAAACTGTACATATATACATATACACATACACACACACACAGAGAAACTAGCTTTTGCTTACATTACATATACATATACATACATATATAGATTAATTTAGATTAGGTTAGATTACACTATTTTTATTTTGTATTATCAAGGAAACAAGACTCAGGAAATCTGAACCTAGTTGTGAGAGGGGAGGAAAAATGTTATGGTCATATGTGTAAACTCTTGCTCTGACATATATAATACTTTGTAATAAGGTATTCAGCAAGTAAAAAGACACATTGTCTAACCTGAAGTCTCTGTGATGATGTTTATTTGTTTTATGTTTAATAATAGTACCATATAAGTTCGTTCATATTCTTACAATTAACTTTCTGTAATGGAGGTTGTTAAGGGACTATGGGAATTGTTATAAAGAGAAATAAAATAGAATTGGTCATTCAGCAAATTCTATACAGCACAAACTCAATTATTAAAGGCATAAACACCTCAGTTGCTTTCCTAGGAACCTAACTGACAGTTTTGGTAGGATGCATCTTGGTTCTTTCGGCTGCGCTAGTTAATTCATTAGATATGCTAATCGTATTAGTGAGGCCATTGGCTCTTTAAAATATATAGAGAAAGTGGTTAAGAATAAAAATAATAGTGGCTATTGCTGGCAAACATAAAGGGTATAAAAATAGATATAATTTTTGGAAGGTGGAATTTGGCAGTGTCTCTTAATAATGAGATTTTCAAATTCTTGACCTAATATTTCTGCTTCCAGAAAATTATGTTTGTGTGTATGCATTTAGTATATTCATATACATACATTAATGTTTATTATAGCATTATATTTAATCGTAAAAAGGCAAGAACACAAAACTCAATCAATAATATATGGTTAAATAAGTTATGCTTTTCATGTAAGGGAAAATGAAATAGTGAAAAGGAGTAGAGTAGATGTGAAAAAAAATTACAAAGCAATATGTATATTATGACTCCATTTGTATAAGTTAGTATATATATGTCTTGTGATGCATATGTCTTGTTAGGTATGTATCTTAGAGATGAATTACTGGGTAATGCTTTTTTAGACTGCTCCGGAAACTTCTATAATGCTTGCATGCCATACAAAAAGGAGAAAGAGTATGAACCATCGGGCATTAATTTTAAAAAATGAAACAAAAACCAATAAAAATAAAAAAGCTTTTTCTGGATGACAGTATGGGACTGATCATGTAACAGCATCACACTATCTCAAGGGCACAAATCAGAGGATGTCCAGCAAAATCACAATACTCCTTTTACCTTCTGACTGGTGTTACGGTAAGCATGCCAATGAGAGCTCCTCCTGTGCTTGAGCCCGAACAAATTTCCTGATTAAAATGATGCTATTCCTTATGGAGAGGCTCTTCCAAAAGCCACACACTTTTCCTACTTCTTCTGCTTCTAATGAAACAGGATGTATCATTTTGGATAATTCTTTTCAAATGGTCATTGACTGCAGCTGAATCTATAAACATGTGCATTCCTTGTGTGATCGAAGCTGAATGCAACATTATATTACCAGTGAAAAATTAAGAATATATGTATGGATTTAAGGGGTTGTCAGCTCTGAGATTCCATGTGACATTAACTCCTACCGGCAGCAACCATCAAACAATTACGAAGCGTTTCACCTGGCAAACTTCAGCCCTCGTTAGGCTTAAAAAGATATTTTGTCATTTACTTACGAGACTTCAACTATAGCCAAGAATTGGCTGTGTAACTGCATTGCAAAGGTTCCAAAGAACAATTATAATATTAAAGAATGAATACCTAGAAGATAAAAAGCAAAGTGATTTTTCACATTTATGAAATAATTTTTCAGTAAGTGACATTCTATTGGATGAACCGCTGTAAATCCAGTGATCTGAAAGGGAGAATTCTATCGTGTAATAAGACCATCTTCACATTTATGTAGAAAAGCAGATGTTTACAATTTTTGGGTCTACACTTAAATTATATATGTAGCAATTAATTCACTTAATTATAAATTGTTAAGTATTTATAAACTCACATTTGTATAAAATACATACTTCTCTTAAAATATCTTACATGTTTAATTTTTAAGAAAGAAGGAGAACATTGAAGGAGATTTTTATTTGCTTGTTAAATGTGGCAATATTGTTCAACTGATGTTAAAATTAAAGTAATAAATGCAGATTCTGAGCAAAGAAATTGAGAAATAAAAATGACTATAAAATAATACTTTATGAGAGCATTTGCATATTTTGGCAGAGTAAAATGGCATATGTGGCTATTAGAACAGGGCTCTTTTTTATTAAAGGCAATCATTATGAAAGAAAATAGCTGTAGTTTTTCAAAGTATCTCTGACTTTCTTCAAGAATAGCTATTTTTCATAAACTGGATTCATACTACATTCAGTCTTAAAAATCTGAAAGGGACCACTTTCTTGGCAGTGTTTTTTGGAAGATTCTGAATAATGTTGGTGTCACTAAAATGTTAGGGAAATATATATGAAGCAGTGTCCTAGGGAAAAGTAGTAACATAATAAAAGAGTGAAAACTACAATTAAATAATATACATATATATATGCATGTAGTTATAAATATATATTAGAATTAGTGGCATATAGTAGAAAAATGGAGAAGACTTCTCTGTTCTTGACCAACCAAATACGTGTCAGTCAGCTTTAAGTGTGCTCGTTTGTCACATGAAGATTTATACTGGGAACACATATATGAGTAAGTCCTCAACATCTACTGATGAACAAATGAACAAGTCTAACACTTCTATGATTGACCGTACAAGAAGTAACATAGTATCATTTGTTTTTACTAATAGAAGCCATTAAGATAAAGCATCTGTACATGGAAAAAGATAAGGGAAGGCCCATGAGTAATAAATGAGCAGTATGGATATATAGAGAACAAATCATGACAGACAAACTTGATTGTTTTTTCTGATAGAATTAGAAAATTAATGGGTAAAGGGAATGCAGTACAAGTAATATATTTGGATTTTCATAAAGTATTTAATTCAATGTTTCATAAGCTCTGACTTGTAATATTAATTCAAATTGTCTTGGAGACGATTATTCTCAGATGGTCTGAAAACCATTTAAAGAGCTGTAAACAGGGGGTAATGATAAATGGTCAGAGACAGAGTTGGGGGGAGAAGTGAGCTGCCACTAAGGTTGATTTAGGTCCTGAGTTTCAGCATTTTCATTACTGACATGCAAAGTGGCATAAACAACACACAAATGAAATTTGAAAATGACATTAAATTGGAAGGCACCATCAACGCAGAAACAGTAAAATAGTCAAGATGTAAGCTGGAATGTAAAAGGGACTACGCAAAAGACTGCCCACACTAAAAGGCATTTTGGATTTATTACAAGCAAACATAGCCAGACAAACTGGCAAAACAGGTTGACAAAATAAATTACAATCCCATAAGTAATGTATTATGGAAATTCCTTTAAACAAATATATACAGATTTTCATTCATGTCTCAGTACTGACAGATCTATACTTAGAAAGGAGTCAAGAGATTACAGGTTAATCCAAATTCTGATTTTCAAGATGGTACTCCAAATAGGATAATATGTATCTTTATAGAGTGACTTTATATATTGAATTCTCTATTTTTCTCTATATGAATCATTTGCAGGAAAAAAAATCCACTATAACTTGGCTGTTCTTTGACACTGAGCACACTTATAGGTCTTCATTTCCCTCATGAGTGCAGTTGAAGTGTATGTAGGGAATATCACCTACACAAAAGATAATCATGAAGGTAAATCTTCTGTAAATGACTTTTGGATTATCCATGGTACGATGCTTCCTCTTCATCCGTGCAAATAATTGAGAGTCGATTGTACACACATATAAAAGGAAAGATAAATAGGAAGACAAATGACTTCCATGAGAAGATTATTACTTTACTCCACTTTATCCCCTTCTATCGGACAACTCAACAAATTAGAGGGAATTCAGAGCACTGAAACAAAAAGGCAATAAAGTTATCCGCTTATAAGAATGAATTAAATGAGCTAACCCATAGAGTACATCTGAGAGCCACGAGAAAGCTACAGTGGGTAACACGTAGCTATAGGCTGAAAATCTGCAAGAGGAAAAAAATTGTTTTCATGGGATAAGGGCAATTTCCCTCTTACCCAGATTCTCAAATAAAGAAAATTACAATCTAGAGAAAACACTATTGCCTATATTATTGTGAACAAATTTGATTTAGACTTTTACTGAAGCAATACTTCTGAAGGAATGAAGAACCATCTCTTGATTGTCCATGGGTAAATACATTAAGAGTTAGAAAATAGTAGGTACAATCACAGTGATTTTGAAATTAGATATACCTAGGTTTAAATTTTGGCTCTGCCACTTACACAATATATATGGGTGTGGTCAAATATCCTCATTTGATAAATGGAGATAACAAATCTAATGTAATTCACAAATGTGTTAAATGAGAAAATAGGGACCCACAGAATGTAAAAATAATAAATAATGAAAAAAGTCACATTTGGTTTTGAAATATATTCAAAAATGTTTATATTTTCCATATTGCAAATGCAAACTTTTTTTTAAAAAAAACTATCCTCTCTAATTGGGCGGAAAGATGGTAGAAAGAGTATGATATCTGAACTCATGAAGTCTTAACTGTGACTACTGTTTCCCCACTTACAAATCATATGACTTGGGTAATTTATTTAAAATCTGAGTTTCATGTTCCTCATTTTTAAAACTGCAGAAATGCTGTGCAATTCAGTAGATTATAAGACATAGGAATGAGCATGTAGTGTATACAGAATAAACATTTATCTTCCTTTACCCCATCTTTATCTTTTTCGACCTACAATACCTACCCTTTACCACCTGTTTGTTTCATTTTCCTTAATAAAATGCACCTCTTGGTGCATATGTGATATCATCAGTCCCAACATCCAAAGTAAATATTGGGTACATCCTGCCTATATTTTCTATTCTACCTTCTAGAAGTTTAAAAATTATCAAATAAGATATATTTGAAATTACATAGGTCAGGATGTTACATTAATGAAAGGTTGTATATTTTTACCTTAAGTATTCCTACATGTGTGTTGTCTTGTTTTGTGAAATCTCAGAAATAAAATATTAGCTGTATTTATACAGCTCATTCTGTTCAGCACTGAATATAAACGGGTGATAAATAAAAGCTTTTTGATGACAATCAGGCATATACTCAACCTCTTTCTGCTCACTCCTGACCCTTTCGTGTTGGCACTAGTGTCTGGAGGCTGACATCTGACTGAAGAGCAGAGAAATAGACAACTGGGCGTAGGTCATCTTTTTTACATATTTATTTTTGACAGTTGTAGGTCATCTTCATAGGAAAAACTATAAAGTAATATAAATATATTAAAAATAAGCTGGGAACTTTAAGAGCTGAGATTCCCTCTTCTCAGGAAACTTATTATGTTAACGTCCTTTAAAAATACTATCATACCTTCACCATTTCTTCAGCAAGTTCTTCCTTCACAATAGGAAGATGCATCTCTCCCCCTCCCCCCAAACTCAATCTTTTCCCCACTGTTCTGTTTCTAACTAGAAAACATTTCAACTCCCTGGAAAGACAACCTTTCCAATAAATATAGGTGGGCAATAATAGAATGGATTCTCTCAGGGCAGTGGTTTTCAACCCCAGGAGTATGCAAGCCATGTTGCTGAAAGGACTGAATGAATGCTGAGAAAGGAAGGCTGTTCTGGGTGAGAGTGAATCAATTCCAAAGAGTTTTCCACCACTAGGAACTTCAGAAGGAAAAAGAGGGACCTCCTCTGTATTTCTTGAACATTTCTGAATTGAAAACAATTATTGAGCACCTACTATGTTCCAGGTATTATACCAAATACAGAGATAACCAAAGACACTTCCTGTCCTTCAGAATATCCTGACCTACTGAGGAAGAAAAAAAATGTAGAGGTGATTGTAACATGATGTGATCAGTGTAGTGAGGCAGATAGGCCTTTGGGGCTATGGCAGCATAAGGAGGTGGCACTTAACCCAATAGAGACATAGAGAGGGCTCTTACTTCTAACCTATTCATAATGCAAGGCCGTATGTTTGTATGCAAGAATTTTTAACATCTTTTAGTTTGTCACCTTGCTGTTTCAGTGGTTACTAAGATAGCCCAAAAAAGGCTAAACTGAATGATGCTATTGTGCTTTACAAAATGCAACAGCTTTTAGTTCTCTAGTAATAAAAGCATACATCTTCAGTGCACAAAATCTGGCAAATAAGAAAAGATAAGGGAAAAAAAGTACATAACCACTATTAATAGTTTTATTCTTTTTTTCATTCCAGTCTTGTTCCTTTCTCTCTCTGCAAACAGACAAGCAGATCATTGTAATAAGTATATATTAATATACGTACAATGTATGATATATATGTATATCCATGGGCATATATATTTTACACCTACAGTAATAAAAATGAGTTTAAATTCCCCAAAGCCCCAATATCATTATCTAATACTTATTGAGCACTTATTATGTGGAAAATAATAGTTGTACCTTCCTTATAAACTTGTGATAACCAAGGGTGCTTATACAAGTAAAGTATTTATAACAGTGTCTAAGATATAATACTATGCCAATAAATACAGCTGTTATTAGCATTATTGCATTGCCTTCCAACAGGTAGGGAAAGAAAGCAGGGACAATGCTAAAAAGTTAAAGCAACCACTCGCCCTTCTCTTCCAAATCCAGAAATGTTGATAAGAGATATCATGGCCAGATGATACATGGAAATCATTTGAGGGGGTTCTTTAAACCTGAGGCAACGTACATGGGTAGAAGAATACCTTTTCCAAAGATAAAACTCCTGGACTCCAAGAGCCAAACAAACTGTTCAACATTCTAGATAAGACTACTGGGAGGTTTCCAACAGTCTCAAATATAGCCCACCAGAGACATTACCCCTAACCCCTAACATTTGTCTCAACTAATTGCATCAACGTGTATCCTCCAGGAAAGACATTATCTACCAGGGAATGTTCATCAGTGATACTGAGCGATCGTACCTTAAAGAGCTCATCTGTCAATTGCTATGAGCCCTCTCCATGCAAAACATGTCTATAAGCAAGATTGCTTATGGTTTTAAGGCATACACAAAAACCTCTAAAAGCCATCACTGAAATACACTTCATAAAATAATGTCTGCAACATTTTTTCCTATGTTGCTTAGAAACTAAAGAACATTTCTACAAACAAAGCAAATAAACCCAGAAATACAAATAAATTTACTGCCATGAGTAGACTGTATATATAAATTTATGCACGCTAATGAATATAACTTATAATAACATTTCTAATGTCACCAAATTCTAAACTACATTTTATAGCTATAATTTTGTCATCAGTCTTTGTTTCCATACCACACCATCAAGGTTCCTGGCACGTAGTAAGTGCTTAACAAATGTTTGGTGAATTAATAAAATCTATTCACAGTCCTCACCCTGCTGGGTTTCTCTGTGACACTTCCAGCAGCTCTGCACTCTACACAGTCCAAACAGCTTGAGAGGTGAAAATCTGCACTCTACTGAAAAGAGTTCTAAACAGGAGGCCAGGAGGCAAGGTTCCTAGTCTTAGATCTGTCTAGACACTTGCATTAACTTTCCTCATCTATAAACCATGTTTGCTGCACTAAATATTTCTAAGAGCTAAATTCTAACAAGAGTCTACATTTTTTAAGGAAGATGTTATAGATGCATTTTAAAAGCAGAAAATGGGTAGAATCCTAGCTTTACCATTTACTAGTGACCTTGGGCAATTTATTTAACCTCTCTAAACTTCAGTTTCTTCTTCTGTTAAATAGGACTAGTCATAATACTCACTTCATGGAGCTGTCATGAGGGTCAATTGAAACAATGCGTATAAAGTGCTAGGTACAGTGCATGGCACGAAGAGCTCAAAAATCATTATTTGGGATTATTGTTCTTACTAATACTCTTTATTTATTCTCATTTTGCTACACATCTGCTCTCTCTTCTCTGAGCCAGAAACAAGTGGAGATTTCTTCATCTAGTTAGAAGCTGGTGGGAAAAGGCCATCAAGGAGACTAAACCCTGCAGTTTTACTATATAAAGGACAAATCAAGTAACATCAAAAGGTTATTGAACTGTGTCGTCTTTGAACTCTTTAATAAAGAAGCTTTCTATTATAGGTGGCATCTTATTTTATAGTAGGACATAAATGAAATTATAAATGACATTAAAGGAGGGACTTCCCTGGCAGTCCAGTGGTTAAGACTCCACACTTCCAATGCAGGGGGCATGGGTTTGATCCCTGGTCAGGGAACAAAGTTCCCACATGCCACATGGCACGGCCAATAAATAAATTAAAAAAAAAAAAAAAAACTAAACTAAAAATAAATAAATAAATAACATTAAAGGAGGACTGGAATGATTATGTTTATCAAAGGAAGGTATGGATTTTAAAGATTAACTAGTAGTACTAAACAAACTATTGTGGAAGGAGGGTTGAATTGTATAAAGGATATATTCATCTATATCCCATCCTAGGTACGAACTATCGCAAGAATCCTGATAATCAAAATCACCGTATGAAGGAACCGGGACTTGGACACGCAGCAAACTCGCAAATGTCACAGAATGACTGAACGGCAGAAATGAGATGCAAACCCTGGCTGGCAATTCCCTGAGGGATGGCTAAGAGTCTCAGGGTCCAACTACCTTCTTCTCTCTGGCTAGCACAGTTCCACTTCAAGAAACGCCACTGCCGGCAAGGAAGCAACACACGTGGTTATGATCAGGAACTTTGACTTCTAAAGTATGAAAGGTACACAGTTCATAGGAATTACCTAAATAACTAGCAGAAATATCTTGGAATAACTGAATTATTAGCAGATTGATTACAAAATAGCTCATCGCACTCCTTTATTTTTAAGGAATCATATTTATTTGAAAACATATTGACTTTTCTTTTCTCACAGTCTTAGAACAACTTCCAGAAAAGAACTAAAATTGTCAAAAAAGCTTCTGGGGGAAATAATCCATGGCTATCCTCTTTTTTATAGCTCCCGTCTTTCCTATGGAATCTCCTTTCAGGGAAATACATCTATCTAAGAATATTTAAACATGATTTTTAAAATACAAAGTCCTTGAAAATTGTTAAGAATAATTTAAAAATATTTTCTCACTGAGTTTAGTGAATTTATACCACACACTTTGAATATCATTCAAATATGTCTATTTTGTGTGATACTTGCTATGTAAAAAGTCAAAAATGAAACTTCCAGTTTAAACTTATTACTGGAAGAATAACAAATATGTCATTGCTATTATGTTCAACAAAGTACAGAAACGAATATTTAATTTCTACAAATTACAAGCTTTCACTGAAGGGTATACGTTGAATAAAGCAATACAAGAAATTCAGTCATTGCTAGCACATACTGATTAAGAACTAATGATAAGAAAATAGTTTGGTGGCTGCAGAGCCAATGAAAATGTCTAGGTCTAGAAAATACAGTGTGGTAGAGAAAAAAAATCTTAGAACTTTTTGAATTCTAAGTTTGAAAATAATGCAATTAATATTGCAAAAATAAAATTATTCAACTTTTTAAAAATTTGTAGATTATCTTTTAGGAAGATGGTATTTTGTGGGCTCCCTAACAGTTTTGCAGTGATGCAGTCAGTTCATGTGTCTGATATCCAAAGAACTTTTTAGAGTAGTTGAGCAACCCCCTCGAAGAATTTCTGAGCAAGCAAGCTGTTCCACACTTCAAAACCAGTTTCTTTAGCTGTCAGCCACACCAGAATATAGATTTGGCTTTAAAAGATTTTCTCTTTTGTAGTAATCATGATGTATACAGTATGCTGTTTTCAAATGAGGTCTTCGTTTTCCTAAAATTAATGAGTGCATCCTTTCTCTAGACAAAATGAATAACTCAAGCCTAAATGACTTTAACAAACCATCTAATAAAACAATTAATTTATCAGATCAGAAGGTCAAGATAATAAAACTGTTCTTTTGTTTGTTTGTTTGTTTTTTCCTGAGGGGGGTTGGTTAGAAAGAGGTAACAGGGAGGGTTGATGAAGAGGCTTATTTTCTGTATTTTATTTCATAAACAAAAAAAATTCCGGTTCATCCAAGCATTTCAAAGTTCAAATAATCTCACTTTTTCAGAAAGCCTTCTCTGATCCCTCCATGCTTCACAGATCTTTCTCTGTCTTGTTTTTAAACTTTTATTGCACTTGTCTGTGAATAGAGCAGAAGATAACCTTGGAGGTCATCTAATAATGTAAGACCCTCATTTTACATATGAGAAAACTGAAATGACCATTTTTTTTAAATTGCTTAAACTCCTCAAGGCTTTTTTTAAAATTATGATTCTATGTATACATTTATTAAATTATTCATTTGACCCAAAGCTCTAGATATGTAAGAGGGAAAATAACAAGGTCAGTGACAATAAAGTAGTAGAGGGGGATTTCACAGAACATTCTACAAATGTGTTTCTGTTGTCCCACACATGTTTGAACAGATTTCTTTCATAATTATAATTTCATGCATCTAAGTCACCACCATCCCTCTCCTCAACTATTGCAGTGATCTCCTTGCTCCCCTCCTGCCCCTCTTCGGTCCACTCATAGCAGCCAGAATTATCTTTTTTACAGCAAAACTCCAATTATTTTTCTTTCCTGTTATAATATCCTAAGGTTTTCTATCATTCGTGTCATAAAATCCATACACAAATCAATTTTGTCCTTGCCTACCTCTACAGTTCTACAGCCAAGCTTCACCTGGTTTGGGGCTTTCATAAGAGCTGTTACATGAAGTAACACCTCTCTGTGTGGAATGTTCTTCTGATCCTCAAACAGCTGGCTTCTTCTAGTCATTCAGGTTGCATCTTAAATGTCACCTTTTCCCAGAGCCCTTTCCTGACCCCATAATCTCATTATCTAGACCCATTAAACCCCTATCACTTCCATTTTAATTCTGTGCATAGCAATTCTGGCTCCAAAAATTTTTCCTGTTCACATATTGGTATTTGTTTCTGTATTTTCTGGTTCCCCTCATCATATCCTAGAATTTGAGCTTCTTGTGAGCAGACATTTGGCCATTTTTGGTCACTGCTGTAACTCAATGTCTAATAGCATACCTCATACTCTATAGATAGTAAGTACTTAACAAACATCTGGTGCTTAGACCAATGAATAAACAGTATTCATTTTTATATATATATATTGTACACATCTGGGTTTAAAATAGAAAGAAAATAATGAGTTGTATACCAAATATTATGTTAAATAACAAGATGCCAACAGCATTTGTGGTACCAAGTTAACTGATTTTTAAGAAAACAAAGAATAAAGCATTTCCTAATAAATCTGTTACTTAATTTTAAATGTAGATGTGTGGTTGATTAGAAAGCTTTTGCAGGTCTTCATTACATTAAAAAAATCAAAAGTAGTACAATTGCTTATTGCCACTATTCGCTTAAATGCAAGGGACTGCATAGGACTGGTACATGGTCTAATCAATTCGGTTCTAAACATGTAAGAGGCAATGCTCTGATAATAGTATAGTATTGTTTAAGTTTGGATGCTTTTATCTGACTTTTATAATAATCATGAGCAATCAGAGCAATTTTTTACATACTATTTTACATACTACTAGTGATTCAGTTAAGGAAAATGAAGCAAAAGCCAAAAAACAAAACTCAACTATTCTTTCAAGTCCTGAAACCCTTTAATTGAAAATAGAATTATATAATAATAATAATAAAACCGGTTACCATTTGCTACTACCAATGCACATGAATATTAATTTTGCCAACTGTTGGCAAAGAAAAATGAATAGAAAAATAAATTAGAAACTAATACAAGAATATACAAATGACTTGTCAATTATACCTCAATAAATATGAAAAAAAGAGGGTATAAGAATGTCAACTTGATTTCACATTTTATGTTATTAAAATAGCCCTACTTTTCTGAGTGACCTCATAAAATGTAAATTATATGAATTTGAAATTATGAAGTTAAATTATACTAATGAAATGGATGTCTGGGGATTTCACTTTACACTTTGGGGAAGAAAAGGTTTCAACAAATGTTTAAACAACTTTTACACTGGTGGTTAGTATTAGATTTTAGTTTTCCTGGATGAATTGAACATTTTAAAGTTTGGGGAATAGCTTTTTTAGTTTTTGTCTGTTTGTTTCATCCACATTACATAAGAGCTGAATCCTGTGTAGCTTGTGCCTACTGAGTATTTTAATTTTTCTGAAATCTGTTTCCTTGAGAAGAACAAGTCACTTAGATCAACCTAGTTGGAGGTCTGCTTATAAAACTTCTATAAGGCCTTAACTATCCCCACAATAAAGGGTGATCCCTGAGCCTCAGCCCGTCCTGGTCAGATGTGTTAGCTCGATTTGCACCTGTCAGTCTCTTGGAAACGTGCATCAGATGAATGACATCATTAGAACACATGGCTGGTCAAAACATGCTCAATCCAGAAGTGGTGGCACCCTAATTTACTCCTTTGAAAATAAACTATGAAATCTTCTCTAAGAGTATTAAAGATACTACCCATCAAGAAACTTAAACAAAATATGATGTAATTTAAAAGAACTATCATGAAAATATTAAGCCCATTATTTGTAATCACTGCCATTACATCAGTTATTTACTTGTACTATATTTCTTGAAAACTTTTTCACTTGCAACAATTTTAATAATATTTTTATTCCTTACACCTAAGCTAGAAACTTCCACTGCTCTAATTTTTCCTAGGTTTCCAGTGTTAAACAGCCTCTGTAGTAACATGGAGCTTTAGTGGCAGTGAGTTCAAGCTGGACTAGCCTATAGAAGCATCCAGTCTGGAAGCTGGTCCACATTCCCTGGACTCCTGAAAACTGACTTTCTTGCTCTGTCCTTGAAGGACTTTACCTGAGTTCTCACCCAGACATGTTTGCTCCCCGGTTCCCAATCTTGGATGTACACTGTAATAATATTTGTATCTTAAACACAAAACAAAATACTGATACACAGGCCATTCCCCCCACAGATTCTGATTTAAATCCTTTGGTATCTGTTCCCCCCACATGTTTTGTAAAAATGTTCCCATGAAAGCACAATGTCTTTGCCAGCATCTCAAATGATTGATAATAAAACAATGGTTTGTTATAAGGTAAAACTGCCTCTTGGGATTTTGTTTGTTTCCTCTGTTCCTTCTCTCCACAATCGTTGATGATTTTCTCCAGTTGTTAAAATTAAACTAATGTGACTGTATGTGCAATGTTTCTTTTCTCTGACCACCCCCACAAATCAATTCTATGTCTATCTTATATAGTCTTGGTCACACCCACCCTCTTGATATGATTATTTAAGCTAACTTTAAAAGCATCTACTCAGTTCCCAGTGTGAGTCCATAACTAACACTTTCCCCAGAACTAACAAAGACATCTGTGTCCAAAATATTTAATGTCTAAAAGAAGGAAAAACAGAATATAAAGAATAATTGCATTTCTTTTGGGGGTGAGAAAGAAGGAGGAGGAAGCAGAAGAGTTGGAAAGAGGTAAAGAAGATGTAGAGAGAGAGATTAAGTCTGATGTGACAGGTACAAGTCTCTTCCCAAAACTCAATTACGGAAGACATATAACTTCATTTTTTGCAGTAAACTGTAGTTATTGATACCTTAACCTAAATTTAAGTTTCATTTTGAGCCCTTATTCTACCAGGAAGAAATACTAAAATCTCAGATGATTAGGCAGTTACCCACATCCCCACGTCACTGACTTTTTCTTAGAGATTCATCTAATGGAATTTGAAGGAACTAACAGGAATTTATGGGTGATGGATTTACTTGCCGTGTTGTAGCAACTGTCCTTCGACCACCACTAAATGCTTCTACACGTTTTTACATGCCCCTTGTAGGGTGTGATATTGTTCCAGGTTGAGAACCATTAGATTAGCTGAAAGGTGGAATGGACAAGGAGTTTAGGAAAATATTGCACCAAAAATTGGTTAAAATTCCAAAATGCTACCTTGTCTATTTGTATATGCATAGAAAAAGAAAAAAGAAAAAAAAAATGTTAGCAGTGGCTAATTTTAGATCAGGAGATTACATGATTTTTAAATGATTTTTGTCTTTTTGTTTGCTTATGTTTTTAAAATAAACTTGATTTATTTTATAATAAGAAAAAAATTAAAGCTTATTCTAAAAGTTAATGAAGTGAAGTAAAACTTACTAATTGATTAACTCAGCACTCAGGACATTAGTCTCACTCTTTAATAAAAGCACATTGGCAAGCAAAGCCTCATTCTTCTCAGTGTTCTTTTTTCTAACTATATGAAGGTCCCACACGTGATGTCCTTTTCAGTTCCATTTCGTTAAAGGAACCTCTGTAACCTTGGAAAAATGATTACAACTCTAGGTCACAAGTGGAGAGTTATTAGTAATGTCCAATGGGAAACAACTCTTTTTTCCTAAAACTGTCTGATTATATCACTGTGTGTACATAATTTTTACATATTTTGTGAAAAATATGTTAAATATTTCAATTTTAACATTGTTAGAGAATTCTTCATAGTTGAGTTGTAGAACAAGGACAGAGAGACATTTCACATAAAATTAAAGTCTTATTTATATATTAGCTATTGCATTGATTTATCTAATACTGCTCTTGCTCAGTACTCAGAAATTAAACTTTAGAGACTTAAAAAAGAAAGACTTTCTGCCCCCTGGAGACTGGAATTATACCAGTGTTTATAACTTTCTTGTGTTAACAATCAAGTTCACGCTAACAAGAGCAGGTGAGGCAAGGAACTGAAGAGGTAAGAGCCATTCCAATTTTTCTGACCTATGTGCCTCTTAATAGATCAGGAAGTAACAATTCATGAGGCTAAGAGAAACTATATTGCTTACAGGAAGAGAATTTTAAAATACATATAAGTATATAGAGATTTAACTAATATCAATCTGATGTGCTTACTACTGTATCCCTCCATGACTAACATTGTAAGTTACACATGTTTACTGCATAATCAAATAAGTTATATATGTTGAATGAAGTTTTCTTTTTAGTGGATGTGATTTTTATGATATTGGTGTACAATAAAATTATTCATTTGAGAAACAAAAGTAAACTCTATTAAGACAAATTCTAGTTTACTTAACGTGTTTGTTCAGCTCAGTTTGAGCAACTATGGAGTTAGGTAGGCTTTCTCCTATCTTCTTCCACATGAAAAATCCCTCCATACTTCATTTTGTTCCAGAAAGTAGGCACCATAATTTTAGAACAGATCCTCTCAGAGGAAGGTGCAACCCAACAGGAAACTGTCCAAGAAAGGTCGCATGTAATAATAAAATAAAGATATAACACTTTGGATTTCACTTATTAAGTACTTACGACTGCACTAAGTACTTTGATATATAGAAAGTCATTGAAACTTCATGAAAACCTTATGAGATGGATATTATTACTGTCCTTTGATTATAGATGGGAAAGATGAGAGAATAAATGTTCATCAAGTTTGTGGGGAAAAGAAACTAGAAATGGCACTCAGAATATCCTAACCAAATCCATGGGCATCTTGCATCTATAACCGAGTGGTGTGAGAGAAGTATATCTCCACAAAAAATTTATATTGGAGAGGATAACAGCAAAAAAGTTAAAAGTAAAGACAATGAAGCCTCTCTGCCTGGGTTTGACTCTTGGCTCTGCCATTAATAAGCTATGAAATCTCAGTCAAGTCACAAAACCTTTTCAGTCTCTCCTCTGTAAAATGCGGAAATTGCTAATTCTTACCATGTAGTGTTAGTGTCATGATTATGTGAATTAATATATGTAAAGAGCTTAGAACTGTGTCATATGTTTAGAAGTCAGTATAGCATTAGAAATATATAAGTATTTGCTCTTATTATCATGCCATTTGATTACTTTTATGTAAGAAATGATTGGCTATTAGTGATCACTGGAGAAAAAATAGATACTTTAATTATCTGATACATCAGAAAAAAAATGTATTATATGTATTTCCAGAGAAAGAAACTATGTAAGTTATTGCACTGTTACATAATAGTGAGAAAACTTGGTCCAATTACAAATTACTATTTTAAAAATAAGACACCTTAGTCCATAAATAAAACTCTCTATATTAGTGAGATTATAGTCATATATATCACAAAGACTAATCATTAAATTTAAGTGGTTATGAAAAAATGCATGGTGTGTAGTTTACTTTCATTAAACAAGTCATAAAACAGGGCTTAAAGGTATATACGAAATTCTCCAGCACAGTTTCTAAGATTCTGAAAAGCATCTTGTTTCTTTTGCATGTAAACATCAAAAGTAATGTTATTGGGGAAGAAACACTACCTTTGCCCAGGAGCACTCCCAACACCTCACTGCATACGTTGCCTTGATTGCCGCATTATAAGAATTGGTCTGGGGCTTCCCTGGTGGCGCAGTGGTTGAGAATCCGCCTTCCAATGCAGGGGACAAAGGTTCGATCCCTGGTCCGGGAAGATCCCACATGCCACGGAGCAACTAAGCCCATGCGCCACAACTACTGAGCCCACGTGCCGCAACTACTGAAGCCCACGTGCCTAGAGCCCGTGCTCCACAACGAGAGAAGCCACTGCAATGAGAAGCCCGCACACTGCAACGAAGAGTAGCCCCTGCTCGCCGCAACTAGAGAAAGCCCACGTGCACCAACGAAGACCCAACACAGCCAAAAATAAATAAATATATAAAAATAAATTTATAAAAAAAAGAACTGATCTGAGAAAAAACAATTGTGTGGCATTTCCTGAGTTCTAATTTGAGCTATTTTTTAAGGTACTGAAAGCAATTGGCATTTGGCTTTGTGTTACTCTATGCCCCAGAGACATGCAGTTATCAAAACAACTCTTGTGTGTTATTCCCCTACTTATTAAATTGATTTTATTAAATTTGTTCCTGGATGATTTGTTATACGCCAAGCTTTCTCTTGGGATCCATTTCTAAAGAATTCATAATGGAGGTGATAACTTTTGATGGGTACATTTCAGAAAGTTCTTAGATTCTAATAAAATTCCCAAAGTTTGCATAAAACCCTAGAGAAAATATCCAAGTTGTATAAGTGTTTTGGAATTAAGTGCTAGAAAGATATAAAAAGTAACAGAATATTAATTGTTTTGTGATACAAATCAAAGAAAGGAGAAAAAGGCTTGTGACTCAATTATTAATGCAGTTTTAATTTGAATCAATGTGCCAGAATGCAGAGAATTTATGACTAAATTTCTCAAAAGGAAGTAAGCCTGATATACAATGGGCAGAATTTCATGAGAACCCAGAGCTATTTTGTACATGTCTTAATATTTTGACAAAATTGGAAATACGCAAGGAGAAAGAAAAAAGATGACTCCAGCTGCAAATGATGTGATTTTGAAAAAAAAAAAATTTAGAAAAGGAAAATGAGGATTGTGCTTCAGAGAGAGAACTTTAGGTTTAGGCATGAATTGACGAAAGGAGGTTTAAGAGGTCAGTTAACAAACTAGCACAGAGGAGGCAAAATCTGAGACAATAGTGATAGGAAAATCCTAGATTTTAAAACTTTAGTAAACTGGTAACAGTGCAACATTTATGCAAGTCAAGTTACAAGCTTAAGTTGAGATAGGAAACAAACATACAAAAAAAACAACCACCAAAAAAAAAAAAGAGAAAAAAAAAAGAAAGAAAAGAAAATGCCATAGTAACTATAGGACAGCCTCAGAGAATTTGGTGAAAATGTTAAATATTTTGTATGTTATTTATTAGGAAGCATGTGTTGTTATCTCAGTGATGAAAACAAAGCTTAAAGGACTATTTTGTTCTTCAAAGTAAAGCAAAACTGGTAAATTACTCTAGGTTTCAGATTTCTTAAAGTTTATTTGTATGAGTAAGCCATTGAAACAGAGTACACATTTCATTTGTTCTCTAAAACACAGTGACCTTTTCACATTAAACATTTTATTATTGCTTAGTTGCCTGCTCATAATTTCAGCATTACGTAAAATAAATCTCTGGCTTGAATTATCTGCTTTGCCCTTGGAAAACTAGGGCAACTAATAGGCCAGAGAAAGATGAGAAAATGTGGGCTGAAGATGCTTAGATAAATTGGAGAGTCAAACAGTGGGCATTTGCAGGATTCTATTTAACTGGAATCTTGAATACTTTGCTATTCAAAACAATCTATCCTTTTGCCAACCTCTCTCCTACATTGATCCTATTCCCAATTCTCCATTAATATTATGTCTAATATCTACTTGCTCCTCTGTCTATTAAGTTAATGATTAAGGGGAAAAAATAAGCCAATATACAAGATGTTATTATGGCTGAGTTTTGGGCAACTGCATCCCATTTAGACACAGCTTGATGAAGTAATTTAAAAAGTTTATTTAGTGCCTACTGTTAAGGCATGTGCGGAGCACTGGGAATACAGGGGTGAAAGACAAATGTTCCCACAAGAAAATCACAGTTTAGAGACCGGAGTTGGGGTATAAAGACAAGGAGAAGAATCAACAGTCATAATTCGATTACTGTTTTAATAGAAGACACAGAATGCTGCACAAGGGAAAGAGGAAAAGGATGTCACTTCAATTTAAGAAGGCATGCACTATCTCTATGAGGAGGTGACCCTTGAGCTGAATTACTGACTTCGGATCTGTTGCAATGACTCTTCCTGTTTGAAAAGAAAGATTTTGCATACGGATGATTTATAGGGGGAAAGGCAGTGAGGCCAGATTTGAGAAAAAAATCTGCCTTCTGTCCTCTAGTTTCTTTAAGAAACACCAATGGGAAGCTCAATGTTTATGTAGGGTTGGTCAGTGTGTTGGATTATAAAAGTATGCAGTTCAGGCTTAGACTCTGGCAGTTCAGTCTTTGACAGACAGGAAAGGAAACCTCCACTTTGATGAGAGTGGATTGTTTAACAGGTAATTGGAAGTAGAACACTGGTTTTTAAAGGACTGTCAGTGCTTTGAAAAAATAAAACTTTATTTTCCCTTCCAGACTCTTAGGAATATTGTAAAATGTTGTTTTATAATGTGACGTGCAGATACATTTAGAAGATGTTCAAATAAAATAGGCTGAATGTTAGTATTTATATAAGAAAATTTGTCTTTGAGTTTAAATAAAGCACAGTCTTATGAGATTGGTACTCCACAAATGGTTCAAATTAATGACTCTTAGGTTTATCCAGAAATGATACATGAAATAGCAGAAAAACTGGGGGTGGGATGGGAAACCATTTTCTACTAGGTACTATACTACCCATTTAACTGCCTGCACATACTTAGAAGCATTCAGCTATGTATGTGAAGGGGTTACTGCTCAAAGAAATTCTGAGTCATGAAACTCCTCTTGAGATATAAGAATATAATGTATACTTTACATAGTGTCATGTGTTCTGTAGTTACAAGAAAATTTATAAGAAAAAAAAGTATCTATCAAGACCTTCTCTTAAGTAGTAAAGTAACAACCATCCTCTGTTTATGATAGCTACAGTGCATTGTGATCAATGTGCCTTTTGAACTACAACAGTCCATACATGCCTTGCTATAGCTTTACTTTGATGGCCTTGGTAACAAGACACAATTAATGACACATCTCTAATCCACATGTAACAGGCACAGATAGAAATGATAATTTCTCTTGAGGTATAAAAACACATTGGTCTTGGGACTTCCCTGGTGGCACAGTGGTTAAGAATCCGCCTGCCAATGCAGGGGACACAGGATCCATCTCTGGTCCGGGAAGATCCCACATGCCGTGGAGCAACTAAGCCCGTGCGCCACAACTACCGAGCCTGCGCTCTAGAGCCCGCGAGCCACAACTACTGAGCCCATATGCTGCAACTACTGAAGCCCTCGCACCTAGAGCCCATACTCTGCAACAAGAGAAGCCACCACTCACCGCAACTAGAGAAAGCCCACGTGCAGCAACGAAGACCCAACGCAGCCAAAAATAAAATAAAATTTAAAAAAAAGTCTAAGTTCAACACAAAGCAGTATTATTAAAAAAAAAAAACAACACACACACTGGCCTTGCTTTCTTACTAGCGCTACCTCATCTGAAAGCTTTAACTTGGCTCTAGGACAATGCCAATTTATAGTTCTACTGGTTCATTTCAGAAGTCAGATCTATTTAGCTTTATTTAGGGATTTCTTTTTCTCCCAAGATGACTTTATCTAATTACATTCTTTAAATCCCCATCTCCTTTATTTATTTATTTATTTATTTATTTTTGTCATAGCTATGGGGCTAGTGAGGATTAGAAGGGCTATCTACAGTTATTGAGATATCTGAAGCCTGCTAATTCTATTTTAAAGATAACATTGAAAAAAAAAAAAAAAGATAACATTGACCACACAGATAACCACCTCTATCAAATTTATGCATGCAGGTGAGAAGTTGAATGCTAGATATGCTATAGCTTTAAAACAGCTGTTCAGTTGAGATTGGATGATTATTTCCATATTAAAGTGAACTGCTGGCAAGGGATTGTATATCAATATTCTTAGAGTCATTACTAAGTATTAAGTGTTAGAATACTGTTGTTGGTGGTGTTTTCTTTTGTTTTTTTTTTCCTCTCTCTTTTTTTTTTTTGAGCCTCAGGAAAAAAAGAAAGCCTGCAATAGATCAATTGGCAGGATGGCTGTTTTCAGCTAATGGTTTGTTATATCAATGGACCTTATCTTGACCTCAATTATAGATATCAGCATTTACTGCAAAAGAAAACAGCATCTAAAAGTGGAGGGTAAGGTAAGAGTGGGTGAGGGGAAAGAGAGCTAAAAAGTTTTACATCCCTAGTACTGAGCCCAAGATGTCGCTATGATTTTTGAAGCCAAATTATTCTCCCTTATCACTGTATCTGATATGGGAAAATTTTATTTGTCATTGGTGTTATAAATTGGTGGGATGATTCAGCCTTAATTCTGTCATTCTCACTGATAGTTTACATTCTTACAGGTGTGCTCATATAAATGTTTATAGGAGTTCTCTTTTACACAATTAGAATAAATCAATTTTACAAACCACAGATGCCCACTATGTGCTACGCATGATGCTTAGGTGCAGGATACACAAATAGATAAGTCACATATCACCATCCTGAACCTCAAGGGAATGGCCAAGTAAATACACAACTGCAATATGGTATGATAAATGAAACAAAAGAAGGGGATACTGGGACCAGTGGGAAGGAAAGGAGGAAGCAATCATTCTGCTTGAGTGGGTGTGGGGAAGGTTTTACAGAAAAAAAAAAAAAGTCCTGATAAATGCAAAGAACCTTTTAAGAATTTAAATAAGTAGGTCCTGAGTCCTTTAGCATCATTAAAGCAAAATTCTGGAGGGCTGCTGTTCTCCTGAGATTTCTGTTTTTGTTTATTCTGCTTATTGCAAGCCACAGGTAAGTAGATAAATTTGCATTGCTAATCATCTTATTTCAAAACCTGCTGACATTTTAGTGTTGTTGTGTATGAGATGTATGAGTTAGTCAGATTTTAATGACTATTTGTTTATCTAGATTTGGATAGAGCCAAGAGACCAGGCCTTGCTTGGTGAGTCTGTAAAGGAAATCAGCATTTTCCCACATACGAAACTTAAATATGGAGAGTTAACTGATAAGCTTGCACTAATGGCATTAATAAACAGACATGCAATGCACAAAATACTTTTTTTAAAAGTACATCCCAGTGTGTGACACATAGTAGGCACTCAAAATACAATTACTGAATGAAACAATTTAAGAATAAACTTACATGTTACTCTGAAATGTATTATGCTTTTGGATCAAGATAAAAACATAACTTTATATTCAAATTACTTTTGAGATAGAAAAGACAAAACGTTCTTTACTATAAAGTCGAGTAACAACTTTATAGTAAAGCTGTCTCTGTCTCTCTTCCACTCTTTTCTTTTTGGATCAAAGATTTCCAAGTTTCTTGAGGGACAAAGTATTAGGCTGTATGAAACGATCAATGAAATATGCATACCACAACAAATAACCAATCTATAACTATGGAAACAATATTGTAATGATCCCAAAGCTATAAGAATTTAAATTAAAAAATAAAAAGTTAAAAATACTCCTATCATCTGGAACTGAAAATAATATATTGCAAATGAAGTTTAGTTAAATCAGAAATTCTTCATAACAGACCCCTAAACACTGATCACTGCCCATGTATCTCCATTTATTTTATTCCCTTAAAAATCATTCTTAGATAGTTTTTCATAAATACGTTTGCAACAATCATAAAAAGATTGTAAAGTGCTTCCTCTCCTCCCAGAAGCTTATCCAGTGACCTTGCATGCTTTACTCCACCACGACTTCCATGGTTTCCATCTCCATCCTTTTACTTGGGGGCTAGATTTACCTTTTCTCGGTCACAAGTTTCTCTGTTTTCTCACAGTATTATTTCCACTGTAGTTTTTACAGGTTATGATAATTTCCTTCTCAAATTAATTACATATATAGAACTGTGCACTCTGAACTTGCCCTTATTTCTTGCCTTCTTAGAGAAAACAGAGTAGATTTTGAAAATAGAAAAAGATCTGGTTAGATCAATTAATGTTATCAATTCTGTCTTCCTCTAAAAATGTATCTTGCTCTTTACCACTGGTCATTTTCTTAATTTTTTATTTTATCTATCTCTGTTTTACTTTTTGATAATTCATTTTTCTATTGATTTTTCAGTTTCTTATTTGTGCTGATTAAAAATCCAATCAATTTGCTTCTAAAATTAAATCATTTTGGATTTCAATAAATTAAACTAACTTTTAGCCATTTTATCTCTTTTATCTCTTTGACTATTAGGTGTTGATAGCTTAAAAACAACATTGGTGTTAATTTTAATTTTTTTGGTCATTTTCATCTTCAGGAATCGTTTGGTCTATAACAAAAAAGATTCTTTTTCAAAGGGAGAATTTGTCCTCTTTTTTCTCTTATGTTATATATGTTCATTCTAAAATATGTGCTTCTCTAGACAATTAACAAACACTTACTAAGCATGTGCAGAGGGTATACTATTAGGCATTATACAAACATGATTTAAACATCATAAGTAATAATACAAAAACCAATTTGATATAATATCTCACTTTGAAAGCTCTACTGGTATCCCAAATATAACAATTTCTGAATTGTTAAAACTGAACTATCGCTGCCGTCAATTCCAACTCAGTGTCAATGGAACCTCTTCTACAAGGTTGCCCTTCTATCTTTGTCTTCATCCTCAACATCCACATTCAACAGCAAATACTATTAATTCTATCTCCCAACCATGTTTCAAATCTGTTCACTCCTTTCAAAATGACAATATCTTCCATTATCCAAGCCACTATTATGTCCTGCTTAGACTTCTGCAACAAATTAACCATTATCTCTGCTTCAACTTTTGCTTCTCTCTACTTCTATACTCCACACAGCAATGTTATGTCTGTCCCTCTGTCTCTGTCTCTCTATCCATTCATCCATCTGCCAGCCCATTCACCCACCCACCCATCCATCCATTTATTCACCCATCCATCCACCCATTTATTTCAATATATGATATATAGAACTTGCCAGTCTGCTTCTCTTCCAGAAACTTTAGCCGCACTGAATACTCAATTCCTTTCAGTTATTTGAAATTGCCTAGCTTTCTTCCTGCCTTCAAGCTTTACACACTCTGTTACTTTTGCCTCAGAAGTTCATTACTCTTGAAGCAATTATACTCCAATAAAGATGGTTAAAAAAAAAAAAGAAGTTCATTACTCTATCCTTCACTTTCAGGTAAGCTGCAAGGGCACTCATATTGAGAAGAATTTCTTCTCCTTCTAGACCAGCATTGTCCAATGTATGTAATGTGAGTCAAAACTCCAAGCTGCATATAAAATTTAAAATTTTCTCCTACCTACATTTAAATAAGTAAAAAGAAACAGGTAAAATTAATTTTAATAATATATATGATTTTAATACAATATACCAAAATTATCTCTTAAATATGCAATTGATATAAAATTATTAATGAGATATTTTGTATTATTTTTAAATAAGTCTTCAAAATTCTGTGCATATTTTAAAATTCTGGCATATCTGGACTTTGACCAACAGGCTTCTCTGTTTTGTAATAAAAAGATAAAAATAATTCTGAGTGGATATACACCAAACTTGAAAGGTATTTCTGAGTTGCATAAGGAATAGAGTGGTTGTTACATAGAGGGAGGGAAGACTACTTTTCCTGTGTTTCACAACTTGATGTTCCTTTTTTTTTTTCCAACGCATCTCTTCTACTTCTTAAGTTAAAAAGACATTTCCGTTTGAAAATAATAATTACATGATTTAAAGGGGAAACTTTGCAAAAGGTAAAGACTTATGGACTATTATAAATTCAGTGTCATTTGCAAATAAATTTTATATTTTTAAAGAGTACATGTTGCTCTCTCTGTACAACACATAAAAGAGCTGGATAATTATGCTTAAAGGCAAGTCATGGTTCATTTTCCAGCACTGAGTGGTTCTTAAGAATTGGTAAGGAATTAGCCAATCAAAAACAGTTAAAGAGTGATTTCCTTTGATCTAGAAATGCAATATATGGAGGACTATACTATCGCTTATTATCCACGGTCAGATTTGTGGATCTTTCCTAGCCCTATTTCATGCTTCTCAGGCACTTCATTCACACCTCTATACAGTTAGTATCATATCACATTATAACAACTTGATTGATTTCTGTTTCCCTCCTTGCACTGTGAGCTCTCAAGTTCAAAGAACTTCTGTTCATCTTGGTAACCCTACCACCTAACACAATGTCTGGAACATAACAGGATATATTGTTCAAAATCAACCTAATTTGGTATATGTGTCCATGTGGTATGTTTTTACTAACTTTGAAAATAAGCAATACAATTTATCAGTACTGCTGTATACATGTTCAGGTAACAAAATAAATTATTGTACTTCACCATTCACCTTGATTTCCCTATTATCTGTTTGTTATAAAAATATAATACATGCATATAGAAGCATGTATAGAGAATAACTGCTTAGCACTGTAGATTCATAATGACCTATGTTTCAGATAAGGTTAAAAATGAAAAATTTCCATTCTTTTAATAACCTGAGAAAACAGTAAAGAATAAAGAATATTCTTGACTTTGGTTGATTTTGTTTTTGTTTGATGTAAACTTTGATTTACATTTTCATCCCTAAAGGTGACAGAATCGTATACTGGATGAAACATGTCCTCTGCCATGAGGGTTGAAATTTTACTTTATTAAACATGTTTTAAACTAGGGGTAAATATATATTTTCTTCCTCGTTACTCTATAATATTCTTAAGGCTGGGAAACACATATAAAGTAAGACATACTTATAGTTTCATATTTTAGTAGTATAAAAATATCAAGCTACTAGTCTTAATCAAAGGGACAGACTGATTCCCAGAGCTTGTCTGACCATCAACCTGCAGAATAATGTAATCCTGCTTTGCCCAAGGGAAATAAAGATGCTGACACCCGGTCTTTTCATCTTTTCTCTCCTCATCAGGTTCTTCTCCAGGAAGAAAAGATCCAAGATAACTTGATATGTGGCCAATTTGTTTTGTAGCTTCTGGAGTTTTCAAAGAAACAGAATTTGCATAACACTTATTGCTGAAGACCAGTAGAGCTGACAGAGTCTTCAGGTTCTAATTGTCCACCGAGGTGCACAACTGAGACCTGTACAGATCTATCTCCCTCGACTCTGGTGGATGCTGTAGTGGATTGCTGGAGCAGAGTTTCCCCACCACTTCCCCGATGTCCAGGCAACAAAGAGCGCAACTCGGAGCTGCTGACAAAGACCTTAGAAGTTTGCAAACTTTAACTGCAGAGACCCCCTTTTCAAATAAAACCTTATTTAGAAAACTCTAATACATAAGACAGATAAAAGTAGTCACTCTGGGTAAAGAGCAGCACGACATAGCCTGCTGGATCATGATTGCCATTATCTCCTCTCTTTCAAAGGCACCATGGAAAATCATGTGGGGGGCCTCTAATGACTGGCCTGCCTATCTTCACTTCCCTTCCCATGTTTTTTCCATTTTTCATTCCCCTTTTCCTTCCCCCTTTTTCTTTTCCATTTCACCGCTTATTTTTTCTCTCAATTCTTTCTTCCATCTATCTGTCCTTTTATCTTTTCTCTAATGACAAAAATAAAAAAAATGTGCTTATTGAACAGGAAAGTTGGAGACTTGAATTACAAAGAAACCTGAGCATTAACTATGTTTCTTGGCTATTTTGCTTTAAAAGTATCAGAGAAAAATTAAATATGTCAAGGTTACTATGCTGAAAATTATCTATCAACAATCCATACTCTAGAATTCTTTACAAAATAACATGGTAAATGAGAATTTACCAAATAATTTATGTGATTTCTTATTAGAATTATATATATATATAGAATAGAATATATAAAGAGAATAGAAATGTATGAGGCATGCTAAATATAAACTTCATTTGGAGAACAACAGTTTTTGGTTAAAAATGTAACCAAATTTAAGCAAAATACTGATCATATCAGTATTCTATTTGCTACAACCCAAAAGATTAAAGGGTCTAATTAAATGATTGCCTTGTTTTATTTAAGAATAACATAGAGTTTAAGAGAATGGTGAATCATTTTTTTTTTAAAGGAAAGCTGGTTTTTTTTGGTTGATTTGTTTAAACATTCTCATTTATTTATTTATTTATTTATTTATTTATTTATTTATTTATTTATTTATTTATTTATTCTTTTGGCCATGCAGCACGGCATACGGGAACTTAGTTCCCCAACCAGGAATCCAACCTGTGCCCCCTGCAGTGGAAGCGCAGTCTTAACCACTGGAAGTCTGGAATTAATGTTTTTTTTAATCTTAGTGAAAATACCAATTGAAAACATATGAATATTAACCTTTTTTATATTCCATGCCTGCATACCAAAGATTGGTATGCAGTGCTAACTCAGTAAAGAGCTTGTTTAGGGATTCTTTTCTTTTTTTGTGTGTGTGCTTTTTAATGTTCTGATATTTTAATTTTAAAGCAACTTTTGTTTGTCCACTAGAAAGATAATAAGTCAATGAAATATTTCTTGGAAATATTTTTTCTCTAAAAATTATTTTACTTTTTAAAACATCATTAGAGAACTTAATCATTAAACATTTATGGAGTGCTCAATATATGACCGTTAATGTTCTTAACACTTTGCTTGTATTAACTCATTTAAAACTCATTACAACCCAAAAGATAGGTGCTATTAAATTTCATTTTTCAGATGAAGTTAAATATTTTGCCCAAGTTCAATGGGCCCATAAACGAGGGCTCAAACCACGCTATTGACTCTGGAGCCCATGAACTTAACCATAACACTATAAGGCATATCTAATGTCACACTAAAGCAGTTTGACATTCTATATGATAACAAGATATTTAGAAAGCAGAAATCAAGTGGAACTGCACTTTACTAGAAAATTTTGACTTCAAAGTTGGGTAAAGAATTATATTTTTGAAATTCTGTTATATGCCAGGCAGTATGGTAGATTCTCTACATTTTAGCACTGCATTTGTCCCCCCTGTGGATGTTGGCATTCTTATTGCAAGAAGAAACTGAGGATAAAAAAGGTTAAGGAATTTGTTCAAGGTCAAATAAGCAGAATTTATCAGACACCAAAATCCTTTGTGTTCCAAAAAGATAACATTTCTCAAAATAACTTGGAACTAGAGTACTCCATTAGAAATTCCCTAAGAAATACAATTTAGATGACTAATGGTAATGCCACTGACCCCAAAACATCTCCTTCAGTAGAATCCCGTAAACTTAAAGTTCATGGGGAAAATCCAATATGAAAAAATTCACTCCCTTGTTGGAGCCTCGTTATAAATTAGTTTGCCAGATCATGCTCTCTCTAAGCTTAGAAACCATGTGCATTTGAGTCCAATGTTTCCCAAAGGGTGGTAAACAAGATAATTTCAGGTACACAGAGTCCATTAAATAGCACTGAATCACATTGTGTGAAAATTCTTCCTTCTGATTACATCAAAGAGAAAGTCCCAGTGGGGTGTCTCTGTATCTTTAACAAATCTCTAACTCTTGGCTATTGTCTTTTCCTAAAGGAGAGAAAAAGAAATCCTCAGGCTCTGAGCCTTTGTCAGTCATGTTTTTCTTTGCATTAATGTTTTATTATTTTACATTTTTGTTGAAGATATTGGAGTTTCATTTTTAGTAGTAATATTTAACTTAATTTTAAAATATATTTATTTATGTAGAAAAATGATTCAATAAAAAATTAAAAGAAAGTAAGAGTACAGTTTCAGGTGGGTAGGACAAAAATTATGAAGACATTTTAATATTGGCTAAAGCTGTAAAATACTGTCTTAAACTAATATTTTCATTTTACAAAAGAGAAATAGGAAACTCAGAGAGTTAAATAATTTGCACTGGATTACACCATTATAGAGTGTAGAACCTAGGTTTTCTCTTTGTCCATTAACTGTTTGAAATAAGCACTGTGGCAGAAATGAATCATGAATATATAAGTTTTAAGCAGGAAAGAATAAAGACACAGCAAGAGCAAGAGTGACATGAGACTTACATGGAGGGTACCCAAAAGCAGCTCAGGGGGTAGATCTAGGTGCTTTTTGAGACATCATTCAACCAGGAAAACTGCTAGCCAAGAATGATCCATGAAATGTGAACTAACTCTAGTCAAGATGAAATCTATAGCTGAGATGGTAGCTAATAAGTTTTAACCCTCCCAAAACAAACCACCCAAGCATCTTAGCATTTTAGTAAAGACTCTGAGTAGTGAAAAGCATTTAAAACCAAAGGAATGAAATTTTAAAGAAAGATAAGTAGTGTGTTCAGGGGCCATGCCAGCATTTTCTACACCATACTATAACACTCTTCAAATCCCTGTTGGTTGGAACCTAAGTAAAAATAAATAAATTATAAAGGAAAATAGAAGACGATTTCAGATAAAGCTATGATTCTAGAATCGCATCAGCTATGCCCAAACACCTTGCACTAAATCTATCACTGGAAGGTTAGAAACGTTACTATCTGCCTTTTGAGAAGTCAAAGTATAATTGAACAGCACAGAGTATCTTCTGGGGAAGTAGCATCACTCTCCAAGAAAATGGAAGATTCAAAAAAAAAAAAGCCTACATGTTTTCTACCAACTTCCTACCCAATGCACAAAACCCTGTCCCTCCTTTCCTGATCAATCTTGACTGAGTATCCTCCGTGGAAAAGGCAGAATTTTATGATGGAGACAGCGTTTTACAGTTGAATGGATGTGAGATTTGGAGACAGAGATCTGGATTCATGTCTTGGCTAGATCCTCCTTTTTGCTGTGTTTGACTTTGATAGACTCTGTCCTTCTCTGCAAAATGTTGATAGTAATGGCAATGTCATTGTATTATCATGAATATAAAGTAAGAAACACTCAGGGAAGGTAAGAGAATTAAATAACAGTCACTGGGTGCCTACAATGCGCCAGGCTCTTTAAGTTCATCTTCTCTTTTTTGCTGCTTTATGGTACCAATGGCCCAGTGCCTGGAAAATACAAGGTGTTCAATTAAGAGTTCTGTCTATTTTCCCCATCTAACAAGGCACCCCATTATATTGTTAGAATGCTCTAATTGTTAGCAAAATTTTTATTTTAAGCCAAAATCTGTCTCCTTTTAACTTCTGCCTAATTCTGTCTTCTGGAACAACTCAAAACTAAGCCACTCCCTTTTCTATGAGAGCCCTTCAAATATCTGAAAACAATTACCATGTTTTCCTTTCGTCCTTTCCTCACCAGGGTCAACACACCCACTTCTTTCAACTGTTACTTTTGAGGCATGGCTTTCTGGAAACATACTGTCCCAAATGCCTATTATAGACACAATCTAAGCCAGTCAATTATATCCTTAAACTTAGGGTCTTTATCTGAACATAATAGTCCAAATGCAGTTAAAAAAAAGTGGTTGAATCTGTGCTGAGCAGCTTACTGACCAATGAATTAGACTATCCTTTTAGCAGTATTTATGCTAGCAGGATACGTACTTTTTTTTTTTTTTTTCTTTCACATGTATACTGAGGGAGGGCACTAATACACATGACATGGTTAAACAATTAAATATCATAAAGACTAGATCTATTTTTGTTGGAGAACATATTGTGACACTTCGTTTCGAAGTTTCCTTTTCAGTTAGCCACAGATACAGTATGAGTTCTATAATGAAAATGTAGAAGACATTAATGGGGCTTAATTAGCTATAAAGGTAAACTTTGTTATGAGTTCTTAAGTGATTCTGTTCAGAATGCTCTGAGTTTAAGGTCTGTCAGCTGCTGATGCATGACCTGAGCAAGTCAGTTAACTTTCCTGCGCCTCAGTGCCCTCATCAGTAAAACCGAAGTGTCCTGCCACTTCACAGGGGCAGTGAGAATCACTCAACTAAAAAGACACATTGTGCATAAACACGAAGATACCAAGGCAAAAGGTGCCTTATAAATCTTGGATAGAGGAGTCAATGTTTTTTAAGGTGAAGCTCTCCCACTCCAAAGATTAAAAATCTAAGCAATTTGGAAAGCACAGTGGAGTCCATTTAACACATGCTTTACTTATTAGTATATTCCTGTACTTCTGGCTTCCTCTCAGCTCACCAAAATCCACCCTGACCCCAGACTTTTATTTCTTGCTTACTCCTCTTTTCTTCTAAGCTTTTTAATATGGTCTATCCCTTTGTAAAGAACACAATTTCTTTCCTTTTACCATATTCCTCTCTATTTGCATCACACGTTAGTAACTTGTTCCCTCTGCTTCCTTAGGAAGGACACTTGATGGCTGACCCCATGAGTGCTCACACCTTCCCTACATCCTGCTTCGTGGGGAATAATAAAGCAGATGCTGTTGCAACTGTCTCACTGAAACATAATAAGAACTGAGGACAAAATGCCCAACTAAGTCACACCATTGACATCTGATTGTCCTTAAACTGATAAGAAGGAGAATCAAAATGGGACTTTTCCAGAGCAGAGTTATCTGTGAATTTTGTCACCAGGAATGCTTTCAAATTAGTTCCTGAAATAAAAATGCAGCTTCCCATCTTGATTCTAAATGTGTTATAATTACATTCAACAAACACAAGGTTAAGCCAAGCGCTTAACAACTAGGTTATTGTCCCCAAAGGCTTAAGTACAACTAATCATTTGGTGACCTTAACTTCTTATTTGCTGAACCTAATTGCAGAGTTTGAAATAAATGCAGCAGTCACCTAGTCTTTGCAAGTGAAAGTTTTCTTGATAAATGCTTTGCTAACACTTCCATTCTCTGGCTATCCTCCTAGCCGACATATGACTGAGTCCTGACAGTGTACCTTAGTTGGGATGCAAATCACATTTCCATTGAGAAAGTCTTCCTGAAAAACTGATAGAAATTCAAGAAAGCAGCCACCAGATATCTTTGGCAACAACTGGCTCTCCTTCCTTTGTCCCTGTTACATCCAGGATAATACATTTGCCTAAGTACCTAAATTTGAGATCTCAGAGTCTTTTTGTATACTTCTCACCCACAACCTCTATATTCAGTTAGTCATTAAGTCCTATTAAATCTATCTTCACAATGATTATTGAATGTATCTCATGCTTTCAACTGACACAGCAACCAACTGGTTCCAGGCTCTCATCAACCTAATAATCAAAACTTCAGATATCGAAATAACTCCATACTGCCACAAGATTGAGTTCCCCAAATAATACTTTCACGTTAATAACTGGTCTTGTCTTAAAGGCTCACCACAATTTGGTCCTGGTCTCCCTTTCCTACCTTAACATCCTACCACCTCCACATTTCTGTTGCATCTCAACTCTTTCCCCTATGCACAAAATAATTCTTCTTTTTGTCTTTTTTAGCCTCCACATTTGTATACTGAATAAAAAGTGGAGGAAATTTTCCAAGTGAAAGTCCATCTAGAATTCCTTCCCCATTTTCTCTATTCTTTTATAACTCTTATTATTGTTTCACAACTAACAAGTTTTATTTCCTCTATGAATTTTTTAAAAGACTCTATGTACTATTTTCTGTCTGAAGTTTAGCTTTACAACAAAAATGAGTGGGAGACAGAGATTTCTTATATATCCCTTGCCTCCACACATGTATAACTTCCTCCACTATCAATATTACTCACAGAATGCTTTTTTTTCTTTTTTTTAAACCAAGGATGAACTACATCATCCCACATAATCTTCCAAAGTCCATAATTTACCTTAGGGTTGACTGTTGGTGTTTCATCTTCCATGTGTTTGGACAAAGATATAATGACATAATTACAAAAGTATATAAAAGTATACAAAAGTACAATACTCATCATTATAGTATCATACAGAGTGTTTTCACTGTCCTCAAAATCCCCTGTGATCTGCCTATTTATCTTTCCCTACCTCTCCTGGTTGCACCAGCAACCACTGATTTATTTATTATCTCCACAGTTTTGCCTTTTCCAAAATGTCATGCCGTTGGAATCATATAGCCGTCTCACAGTCCTTGGATAGTTTGTTCTGTTTTTTCAGTCTTTGTTCTCCTTGCTTTTCAGTCTTTGAGGATTCTGCTGATGTATCCTCTAACTCAGAGATTGTTTCCTCAGCCATGTCCAGTCTACTAATAAGCCCATCAAAGGCAATCTTCAGTTCAGTCACATTGTTTTTGTTTGTTTGTTTGTTTGTTGATCTCTAGCATCTCTTTTTGCTTCTTTCATTTTTTTTAATATTGATTTTTATTTATTTATTTATTTATTTATTTTGGCTGTGCCAGGTCTGAGTTGCGATCCATGGGATCTTTAGTTGCAGCATGCGGACTCAGTTGTGGCATGCGGACTCTTAGTTGTGGTATGCAAACTCTTAGTTGCAGCATGCACGTGGGATCTAGTTCCCTGACCAGGGATCAAACCCAGGCCCCCTGCATTGGGAACGCAGGGTCCTATCCACTGGACCACCAGGGAAGTCCCTGGTTCTTTCTTAATATTTCCATCTCTCTGCTTACTGTGACCATCGGTTCTTGCATTCTGTCTACTTTATCTACTAGAGCACACAGCACATTAATCACAGTTCTTTTAAACTCCTGGTCTGATAATACTTGCCATGTCTGGTTCTGATGCTTGTTCTGCGTCTTCAAAATGTGTTTTTTGCCTTTTGGTATGCCTTGGAATTTTTTCTTGATAGTCAGACATGGTGTGTTAGATACATAAAAGGAGGTGGTGTAAGTAGGCCTTTAGTAATGTGGTGAGGAGACAGCAAGTGTTCTATAGTCCTATGATTAGATCTCAGTCTTTTAGTGAGCCTATGCCTCTGAACTGTGAATTCCACAAGTGTTTCTCAGTTTTTTATCTCCCCCTTCTGGTGGGACAGGATGGCTAGAGTGGGTGGAGTTGGGTATTTCCCTTCCCCGGGTCAGTAAGGCTCTGATAATACCTAGCAGGTTAGGCTCTAGTTAACTAATTTCCCCTGAGGGCAGGCCTTTTAAGAAGGATGACATGCATTTCAAAATAGTTCCTTTTCCCCTCTCTCTGCCAGAAGCCTAAGGGGATTTTTCTCCCACATTTACTGTGGAAATTCATTGAACTTCTGGAGGTAAATTCCACAGTATTATGGAGGCTCCCCTATGACTGGGTGCCCCTGAAGAGTTGTTGATTTTTCAGTCTCTTCAGCTTTTTTATTTGTTGTTAGGACAGAGTGGTGACTTCCAAGCTCCTTATATGTGGAACAGGAAACCAATTCTATGAATCTTTTTGTGACACCTGCCCCAAACACATCTAAATACATAATATTCAATCATCCATTATTTATCTTATGCATTTTTGTGTGTGTGCCAGGCAGGGTGCTAGGTGCCGGGAACATAAAGAAGGACAAAATGTAGTCCTTGATCTTATGGGGACTAGAGTCCATTCTGGGAATGTCTGTGACATTTACTACCTGTACTACTTTTTCAGCATTTATAAGGTTTGGGCTAGGAACTGTTAACTTATAGTTCTATACTTCTTTGTAAAACACAGTACAACAACTTAATAAGAATTGGCAGTCAATAAAGATGTGCTGACTGAGTGAATACTTATTTTTTTATTATAAAATCTAAATAGTGAAGTAGATAAATTTGTCTCAAAAGATTTTTGTAGGGCTTTCCTCATTCCATCAGCTACCTGCACCGAGTAAGCCTGGGTCTGTTCAGGGTCCCCAACCACAGTGGCTCTCCCAAGGCCCATCTTCTGCCACAATCAATCTAGTTCTAAAATTTAAAACAAAACTTTTTTTTCTATAAAAATACATTTCCCTTGTTTCAAGTTTTCTAAAAACCTGTTCTCTCTAAGTAACAGCTTTGGTAAATAGTGGGCAGTAGCAAAGCAAGGTCCAAGTGTCTGAACTCTGAGGTGAAAGAACTGGGTCAAAATGCTGGCTTAGCTGTGCAGTCCTGAAAAAGTCACTACATTTCATCACCTATAAAAGGAGAATAATAACACCTAGACATAGGGTTGCAATAAGGAGGGAAGATGTAATTAGGCATAAAACCAGCACAATGTCTCGTACTTATCTCAAGAAATGGTATGTATCAGGTATTAGTCCATGCCAACCTAAAAGGTAACTCTAATGATGCCTATAAATACTGTGTTTCTTATTACGAAGAACAGAGTTTCAGTATAACAAAATTTACTGGGAGAAAACCACTTAACCCAGCTTTTCTGCTGAATGACAAAAGTTGTTTGAACATTTACACTACACAGTATCTATATAAATTGATGAAAATGCAAAGTATACCTCACTGTCCAACACGTTCCTACACAAAGTGATATGTGCTATAGCACAGATATGCACTAAGTACTACGGGGAAACAATGGAAAACACTAATTTTGCTTGAATTGGTGGTGGGGGTGGGATGGGGATTCAGATTGAATTTGGGGAACATGTTAAGGTTGAGGGAGTACAGATAACTTGTATTTAGAACAAGTTCTTAGAAGATGTGTGATTTTCCCAAAGGAAAAGTGTGGAAAGGCATTCCAGAGAGGAAGAAAATTGCATACAAAAGCATAGAGACTTTAGTTTATAAAGAGTAACCGCATATAGGGGATCATGTTAATGAAGGGGGTCTCAGGTACTCAAGGCAGGCCAGAAAAGAAGACACTTAAAGCTGTGAGGGTTATGGCTTTGTTCTTCGCACAGCAGAGGCAGCGAATTGGACTACTTACCCATCCATTAGGTTTTTATATATGAGTGTACATATGTAAGTTAAGTTTCTCATGTTTGTACTTTATGTAGCACATTATTTATTATTAGACAAATCATTTCCTGGAACATAACATGAAAGACACCAGAGATTCTATAAGACACTAGGGAGAGGGACTTCAATTAGAAAAGTAAAAAATGTAAAACAGAAAAAAAAAAAATTCTACTCCATGATTTATTTTCCTGACTAAAGAAGTTATCAAGAATAAAAGAATTCACTCTTACTGTTATTCAATTTACTTAGGTTCCACAAATATTTAATAAGTAGCTGCTCTATGACAGACACAGGGTAATGTTTAGAATTCTGCAGTGAACTAGACATGGCCCTTGCCCTCAATGTATTTATTATATAGGAGAATAGATGGAAATTAAACAAATACTTAAATAATTGCCATAATGAAAGTGCTACAAAAAGCACAGGGTGCTATGAATGTAATAATGGGAGAAATTCAGTAAGACATGGGAGTTAGTAAAGCTTCCTTGAAGAAATAATTTTTAAAAAGAGATCTAAAAACTGAACAGAGATTAGCCTGGATAGGAATAAGGGCATGTGTCTATGTGTGCTGGTGGGGAGAAAGTCTGAGCATGAAAGAAAGGACAATAGAGTTAGATCTGAATACAAAAAGGAAGTTGGCAATGATTGAAAGATGGGCATGAGTTTTAATGTCATCAGTGATAGCAGAAGACAAGATTTATTGGCAGAGACCAGAAAATATAGGAACATAAGAATTTTGACCATTGTCCTCAGAGGATAGAAAGTTTTAAGAAAGGAAGTAAAATCATCCAGCATACAGTCCATGTTTGCTTGTACTTTCCACTGTTTTTCTTCCATGAACTCTCCCCAGCGCTTCGTTGACGCCTCATTAATTTCTTTTATGAATGCTTCCCAATGCTTCCATGTGATACCCACCATCTTTTAGATTGTTGAAACAACTCTCACTCATCATGTACAGCCTTTGTACATTTTTAGCTATTGATTTCCTCTTAAAAACAACGAAGTGTTTGACTTGTAATTTCACGTTTCTGAAAATACAAAATCACTACCACCCAAAAGCTGAACCTCTAAAAAAGCTTTGTAAAAATGTATTGTCAAATCTTCAGAGCACAGCCCAATAGTTGCTGCCTAGGGAGTCAAAGGAAGGAAGAAACCCAATAGGTTTAGAAAAAGCTACCTCTTACTAAGGGGCTACAGGTGCTAGGCACCCCAGTTGGCACTTTTATTTTTGGAAACAAATGTGGCACCAAATTGTTTAAGAGGATTCACTTCAACGCTCAATTACATATTTTGATTTCCATGTAGATATTTAATAGTAGTGATTTTGAAGAGCCTTATATTTACTAAAACAAATACTTCAATTTTTTATCACTTTCAATATATATTTTAATATAGTATTTTATAGTTATATGGGTTCAAATTAAGGATCAGAAGAAATAATTACAGTGTTTCTAAATGGAAGAGCTTTCACATTTTATTTTCACACTTTTGAACTTTAAATTATGCTCTATGTGACTGAAGAGGGACCTTTAAAATTGATTTGGTCTTGTGCAAAATTGTTCAAGTTTAAGCCTGTCCTTTTTTGAAAGAAAACAAAGTGTTCCATTATAAGAATCAGAGAAAAATAAAGCTAATGAAAATGTACATAATTATGAATTTTTTTAAAAAAGGTTTTATTTGATTATATTCCAGTGTTTGGAAATTAGAATTAAAAGGTAGCCCACTGCCAAAACGCTCCTAGTTAGTTTTAAAAACTCACATAAATATCATTTGTTCTCTCTCTTTGAACCAAGGTCTTTGCTATTTATAAATAAAAAAGGTGAAGAAATAACCTTTATACACCCAATTCCCCTGAGCAAAGAGTATCTAAGAATCATAGAGTGAGATGGGTTTGTTATTTGCATTTTTCTCTAATTAAGGTTGAGACAAGCCTGTAAATTAATTATACTCACCATTTAAGCCAAATTTAAATACCACAACCCCCAAAAGTATTAAAAAAACCTCTGCATCTGCTCAGCATCTTAATAAATTCATTTTTAATTTAAGTATATTTGCAAGAGTATTTTTTTTTCCTGGAAAATGCATTACAATGTAGGGACTTCTAAAAAAAATCTTTTATTAAGCAGTTTCATTTTTAATAATATTCTCTTAGAAACATTATATAGGGTTAGTATTTTACACTAATTTGACTCAATCCTAGAATATAATGGCTCATTAATATTTATATATGTATATGTATGAATTGTCACTAATTTATATTTATAATATATATGCATATATTTGTATATGTAATAGACTTATAAATTATACTGTTCTATTTCTTATTTCTATTTTTCCTGTACTCCTTCAAATATTCAGTTTCTACTAAATGTACATTTTTTTATAGATACTATGGAATTTATTTTGTTTTTAATATTTTTAAGATATAGAGAAAACTGTCAAATATATATACTATTTAATATTTCACTTAAATGATTAAGAAAAAACGTTTCAAAAATATGCTTATATAACTGCCAAAGCAAGAATATAGACACATTTCATCTTTTGATTTTTCATGTAGAACTGCTGAAAAGCATCAGGATTTTGAATCAGTGTATATTTTCAGATTAAATAGTATTTAACCTCTGAGAAAAAAGATATATTTTTCCAGGCCAAGTGTAAATTGCACAGCTTTTTCAATTGCAATACAAGTTCTATGATTAGATTTAGTACAAAATCAAGTTTCAATTTAACAGCCAGCTGTAAATATATACGTATAAAATTGCATATGTAGTATGTTTAACAGTCCTAGAAATAGCTTTCAGAAACTATCAAAGATTTGAAAATTTCATTTAACCCAGAATGTCTGCTTTGGCCCAACAAACATGTTAAAATACTATTCTCTCAACTTCATTTTTAGTATTCTCTATCTCACCCAGCTAAGATTTCATCAACTAAAGACAGAAAATATGTTGTATTTTACCACAAATGTAGTTTTACACAAAATTCAAACAGAAAGAGAAATTTAAAAGTTATAACACCGTATCTTATTTCACTGCTTGTTTAGCTGACGTGTATTTCTTGAAGGTGCAATTTCTTTGAACCTCATGATAGTTAGTTCTAAGTATTCTGAATGTTGTGCTTCATAGTTTTTTCTTGTCCTCTATCCCAAGTAGGGACACAGAAAAAAAAAAAAAACAATATTTTGTTAAATGAGAAAATGGTTATAGGATACAAATACTTGATATAGGAATCTTACTTATTTGTCCACCATTTAATAGAGTTACAAATATATCACTTATTTATCTTACAAAGCTATTCAGGAAAATTTAAATTCAGGCTTGTTCTCCCTTTCTATATAATCCAATTAAAATATGTGTACAATTGAAATAGATATGCTGATTTAGAAAATGTTGCCCTCATATTTTAGGTAAATGTGAATATAATACATGTGGACCCACCTTTTACTACGCCATAGATGTTTAATTTAAATGGTGTTTTCCTCTCCAATTTTTAATGATTCTAGAATATCACTACTTTTCTCATCCTGATTCCAATCAATCTTTCCAACACAATCTCACACAAGTCATTCTATCTGGTATGTAATGATCTAAAAACAAACATGGATAGGCAGTGATAGCTACTATTTTTTCTTTTTTTTATAGCCACGCCGAGCGGCTTGCCAGATTTAAGTTCCTTGATAGAATCTGTGCCCTCAGCAGTGAAAGCACGGAGTCCTAACCACTGGACCACCAGGGAATTCCCGATAGCTACTATCTAAGTAAACTATTCAATAAATCATTTTCTAACCCAAAGAAATAAAGTATTTTGTAAATTATCTATTTTAAGAATGAATTTTTCAGTGTAGGGTTTTGCTAAATCATACTACACAGCAGAAAGTTTAGCGCAGGCAGAGTTCAATGTGAGTAAGTAGGATATTGAAACAACACAAAACAAATACAAACCTCCACCATACACTGTTGGATTTAATGTTAGTCATCTGCTTTGAACTGCCAGAGGAGAATAAAAGGTAGGCGCTGAAGTGAGAAGTGGGCTGAAATGTAAATATTTCAGAATTTCATATTGAGCATGACTAGTTGTTCATTCTTACTGGAAACAGCTATGAAATAGGCAAAAGCAGGGTTGCTTGTTGCAACCTGAAACTCATTATTGCCAAGCATCATCCTAGATTTACTGTAACAAAACCATGTTGATGAAGCCAAGGTCTTAGGTTCCATGAGCCAGTCTGCATCTTGCAGTCTCTTATTTGCAGATTTATCTGCCTTTCTGCAAATATTTGTCCTTAGAAGAGTAACTATGCGTAAGTATGAAAATGAAGTAATGTATAATAGGTCCATTACCAGCACGGGGAAAATGATGCAAATTTCATGTCCTATGGAGAGTGGTTGAAAAAGCAACATCCTCATACATGAAAAAAAAAAAAAAAAAAAATATATATATATATATATATTATAAAATAAAAGAGGATGATAGGTCCATAGCATTATAAAATATTATTAACTAAAAGACAAAGATAATATTTGAATTTAAGAATAGGACTTTTCTTTAGTAAAGAAAAAATGAACTATTTATATGATTTCTATAAAGAAATAACACAAGCTTTATTTTTCAAAAATAGGCAGTGTTAGATGGCACTGTTTCTTATATACTCAAAAAACTCCCTATAGCTCTGTCAAATATACAATAAAAGAAGAATTTTGGGGCTTCCCTGGTGGCGCAGTGGTTGAGAATCTGCCTGCCAATGCAGGGGACACGGGTTCGAGCCCTGGTCTGGGAAGAGCCCACATGCCGCGGAGCAACTGGGCCCGTGAGCCACAGTTACTGAGCCTGCGCGTCTGGAGCCTGTGCTCCGCAACAAGAGAGGCCGCGATAATGAGAGGCTCGCGCACCGCGATGAAGAGTGGCCCCCGCTTGCCGCAAGTAGAGAAAGCCCTCGCACAGAAACGAAGACCCAACACAGCCATAAATTAAAAAAAAAAAAAGAAGACTTTTTTTTTTCAAAATTTGTTGCATTCCCATTGCAACAAACATGTGTTATTCATTACCTGAGAGTAGACACTTTTAAAAGCTTTTTGCTTTAAAAAACTATACTTTCTGACTCTTTCAAAGTCATTGTCTTTTGCTACCAATAACAGAATATTAATGCTGCTCTTTGAAAAGATATCTTAATGTATCAATTTATTTTATTTATTTTTCAGTAATAAAAGACATGTTTAATCATTAAGATTTAAGGTTTCTAGACTGGAGCACGCAGAAGTCCAATGAATTACTGGCATTGTAGTATTCCAGGTCAATGGATCAACTGCTAAATAAATGTATCTCTTCATCTCTTCTTAACATACACTTTTTCCAAAACATTTGCAAACAACTAAATTCAAGCCACAGATTAAAAGTGATTACCTATTATAACAATGGTTGAAGATAGGTATTAACATTCCTTATATATACTCTACATTATACATCACACTGCCTTACACTTATTTTGCACTTAAAAATTATTTGCTTAAAGTGAATATATAAAACAGAGAAAATAAATTTAAAGTACAAAAGCTAGCAAGCAGGTCAGGCACCTTGTTAGAAGCTCTGAGTTACTGAATGCCAGCAGTAGCAAGGAAGACCAATGGGATGACAAAGGAGAGAAACCCTCAAGAATTTTAATGAGGGTAAAAGGTCTAATGGTTCATTCCCATTACTTGCTATATTTCATCTTGTTTTAGAGAGTTCACAAAGTGTAAGACAATAGCGCAAAATCTGTGATTTTTATGCCTTGCTGTTTTCTATTATAAGTCTTAACCTTGTGATGGTGATAAAGTACATAGTAAGTAAGTTTTAGGGCCTTTTTCTAGCCAACTATACAGTGTCTCAGGGGTCTAAATTTAAGTACTATCAACTAGATTTTTTTTTTCCCAAAAAGAAATATAAAAACCTGAGGTTACAACAAAGCTGGGTTAAAAGGTGTATACAGAGATAAGCATCAAATTTGATATAATAAAACCATCTTGAAAGAATGCATTTCAAAGTATTTTAATAACATATATCTAACAAAGATTAAGAAAGTATCTACAAAACATTACAGGGTTGTTGTGTTTTTTTGATTATATATAAGCACATCTTCAATCCAATTTCAAAGGCCCACTTCTGCTGTGTTCTTGAGATCTTGGGAGATATACTAGATAAGATATTTTAGTATCAGTGAAAGAAAACAAACCTATCTAGTTTAAGGAAAAAGAGGGAAATCACTTCAAGGCTACTATCAAGTTCCAAGAGTATGCTATTGACCCAATGGCTGGAATGCAACCAATCTTCAGAAGCAGACTGGAACCTGGAAATGAATGGCTCCCTCATTATTAATTTGGGGTGAACGATCTCTTGCTCTGGTCTCTATGTCAGTTCCAGTGTGTTGTCTCCATTCTGCTGTTTTCACAGCTCTCTCTGACACTCAAACAATGAGGAAAAAACAGCTGTGTTCTGGTACCCAAGTGCTCAAGAAGCTAACTAATATAGAAACTGAATGGTCTTAGTCAAAATTCCAAATCCTCATGGGAATGGATTCTGATTGACCCAGCCTGTGTCTTATGCCCACACATCCGACCTGTGGAGCTGTCACACTGAAATAACATGAGGAGGGTCCCACATATTTATCTAGAGAACATACCACATATAAAATAGTGATTTATAATTATTATTAAATATTAAGAATAACACATTTGTCCATTAAACAAAGACTTAATGAAAACCTACTATATTTTAGGCACCGTTCTAGACACTGACTATTCAGATAGTAAAAGAGGTAAACAGAGTATATGGTTAACCTGCTCTCGTGAATCACAGAAACTCGAGTGGTTTCTTACAAAACGAACAACAAAAAAACACTATGATCTTGCTAATAGAGACGAAAATAAGGATGGAAAATTATTTAAAACAAAAATACTTTCTTAATTTCTTAAAGACAGAAATAAATTCCAAAACAAAATTTAAAATCCCTATCTATGATGTCTTTCTAAACACCTTATAGTTATGGGTCATTCTTAAAGGAAGGGAAATTGCACATCTCTGTAAAAAGCGGCTCAATGAATTACAGTTCTATAAATATATGTGAGGGCTATGTAATCCATAGGATAAGTTAATGAAAGTTTACTATTCACTCATACAATTCAAAATTTATCATAAATGATAGCATAATGTAACATAACTAGATTTCCTTTATACAGGCTCTATTTATTGCAATGTGTCAATATCGAACAGATTATGTACTTTGGAAGGAAGCTACTAAAAACACAAATGAACCATAATGTAGTTATCAGAAGGAATTAAATTTTATATTAAATGGAGAGCTTTTAGCATATTCTAAGGTATAGTTACAAACAATGGCTCATCCAGTGCAGTAGAATGAAGATTTCAGCTAATAGTCTTAAATTTCAGGGACTCACCAAAAAACAGAGAATGGGAATCCAGAGAGTTCTGTCCTAGGACCACTTCTTGGACTAACACTTGTCAATCTCCCTTGACTATTTCATCTTATCCCCAAATGCTAATTTATCATTTGGGTGCTGATGTTTCCTAGATATTTATCTATAGTATAAGGGTCTCTATCTCTCAAATTTAATATTTTATTCCATCCTCCAATTTATCTTCATCCACACTATACTATAACTTCCATGAGAGGAAGAAACCTGTTTTATTCATTTGAACGCATGTGTCCAGTATCTAAAGCAATAACACTAGGTACACATTTATTAACTCTGACTTAGGGCCTTCTTTCTAAGCCTTAACTTATATTACTCCCATTGGAATGCCCTTCCACCCACCCACTTTGTGAGCCTCTATTCATTTTCTCATGACTCAGTCTAAGCATGTTTCTGATGAAATCTTTCCTGAATCCTTCAGAATTACCCATTCCTTTCTTTGCCCAGCACCCACACTTACCATTAACACAACACCATGCCTTCATTCTGATTCTGGCTTCCTATTTCAGTCTTGGCAACTAAAAAATTTTGTATGTGAATATATATGTATATATGCACACACACTCATACATACAGTAATTATTTATTACACATCTGTAACCCTCTACAAGACCGCAAGATTGTTGAAACCAAGAACAATAGATTACTTGCTATTGTATCCTTGGGCTAAGACCATTTGCTGAGTAAATGAATATATGTCACTATTAGAAATGATTATTTTCCAAAGGAACAAAGTATAAGATGTTATTAGTAAGTCAAAAACAAAAAGAAAATCTATTATAGTTATCATTAAACAAACATTAAAATTGAGATATGTGCATGAGTTAGTACAAAGTTTATATGAATTTTTAGAGATGCTTCTTAGGAGCCAATAATTACTTTTTTAAAGAAATAACTTATTTCTTGCTCCAAGTATAAATCTTGGTCCTCCTTATTTTATTCTTTCCCAAATCTGTTCGTTCTATTAACTTAGTTCTTTTTTACTTCAGAATAGTTCCTAAAAATGTAGAATATCCAACAGTATAGACCATGATGCCCAAAGATTTATATGCTACTTTCATATTTCTAAGATTAAAATTGACTAAAGTCAATTTTTGATCATACTGTTACCTTATAAGAGATTAAGAATGATAAAATAATAAAATATGTAATAATCAAGACAATTTTATGTTATTTATTTTAAAGACTGTCATAGTACTCATGCTATTTTTTGTTAAGCCAGTGAAATCTAGAGCAAACAAAGCAAGGAAAGAATAAGAAGAAAAACTAACATCTTAGATTGCCTTTTTAAATTTTCTCATATTATTCCGTTCTAACAGACCATTTAACCTACTTCCCCTGTTTTAGAATTCAGCTTTTCCTTTTCCTTTTCTACAACATCATTGAGTTTCTTGGCATTTCTAACTAAATCTACAAATCAGCTCATATACCATCAAGTTTTTATTTTGATTTTGAAGAATAAATTCTATCTGAAAATAATCAAGACACGTTAGAATCTTGCAAGCAAATTTTAATAACTAATACTCAGATGCACTGCTATGAAGAGGTTGTTCTAGGATAGCTTGTATGTGTTCATTTCTTGAAACGGTAGTCCAAAATAGAAAAAAAAAAAAAGTGCTAAGTTCTTTTTAGGTCTTCTCACTCAAGGCTTCAGATAAATTTTTACTATCTACTCTTGATAAACAAAGATGTCATAATTAAACACCATAGTTAATACAAGCTACATAACTTGTAGAATTAGAGTTCTATCAGCCAAACAATACTATATGGAAACACCTTGATACGGAAATTCCCTATGTCAATACTAGTATGACAGTCATTTTAAAAGCAGATATCATGTCTCATAGTGTTATTTAAGTTTTGAGGTGGTACATTTTCTGAGGTTGTTATCACTTCTAGACATTTTTATTACATTCAAAGTATTTCAAAATGACTGTTTTTTACTTCTTATCTAAGTATGGAATGATTAAAATTATCATAGTTCTCTAATTTACTATCTACTAAATAGTTTACTGTTATCAGTATTCAAAACATTATTTATGTCTTTATTTATATAAGACAGTGCTCCTGAGAAGTGTGTAAATAAGACTGAAAATAAGATTGCATATATTCTAGGGATGCTATTATTTAAAATAATCTTATTAATTCTTTTATGAAGAATAAATTATTAGTTATACAAAACACTGCATCCTCATCTCACTTCGTCAAAGTCTCTTTGAAGTTCGGATTTTCCTATACCTGTTCCGGATGAAGCAAAACTTAAGAAACTGTAGGCATTAAGTACTAATAACAGGTTTAACAGAATAAGGATAAATGAGAGCCCCAAAAACAAGTCTGTAAAAGGACTCGTCTCTGGGTAACTTCATATATGCACGTGTGCATTTGTGTGCATGCATATATCAACTTATATTAGTACTTGTGATTTCCTACGACTCTAAATAATTTGTTGGTTTTCAAAAACAGATGTCATTTTCCTTCTAAAGTTAACAGTATTACTCTCATTATGGTAATATGAAATAGTTTAAAATTTCCAAAGTGACAGAATGGGGCAGAGAAGGAGATTACTAGCTAAAGTTACCAACTCTTATCTGATTGGCCCTCTGATGCTCCTAGCCCACAGCCTAAAGTTTTCCTCTTGCCTGCCATTCAGAAAAAGACACACTTGCTAGAAGTCATGTCCCACACCCTGACAGAATCTTCTATCAATCTTAGGGCAACAGTAACTGTTCTAAACTAGGGTGTCAATCATGATGCCATTGGTACTCTTTTTCTTTTCCTGGGTGTGCCTTGGCATCTCTTCTCTTCTACATGTCTACCGTCATGAACACTGCCAGGCAGGGCAGACGAACATAAACATCAGGTACAAGAAGCTGGTCTGTCTTTATGCATTGTGACACCACTGTGCATTTACAAAGAAAGAGGACAAAGAGACAGCCTTACCCGCAGAAAAGAGAGGTCCCGGTTGTGCTCGATGCTGGTTATCTCCAGGTTGCCCATGACTACCTCACAGTTCTCATAATATTTGCGCAAGGCTCGGTACTGCTGTTCCAGGTCAGAGAGAGAGCTCAACTTATTCTCTGTTCCTGCGCACACTGCCAAGACAAGAAGAAACATGGGAAGTTATGTAAACTTTATATGACATGCACCATGACAATATTTCCCTCAACTCTCTTCCACAACAATCTACTCCAATTCCCTGAATTAAAATATTTTGAATGTTATTAAGACCCATAACCCAAACACTGATAAATATCTTCACTTTTATTTTTTCCAGCTTTACTGAATTATAATTGACATATAACATTACGTAAGTTTAAGGTGTACGCATGCGGTTTTGATACACTTATATATTGCAAAATGATTACCACCATAGCATTAGCGAACATCACCATCATGTCACCTGATTACCATTGTTGTGTATGTGTGTGTGTGTGGTAAGAACATTTAAGATTTACTCTCCCAGCAACTTTCAAGTATATAATACAGTACTGTTAACTGTAATCACCGTGTTACACATTAGACCCCCAAACTTATTCATCTTATAACTGGAAGTTAGTACTTTTTGACAAAAATCTCCTCATTTCCTCATCCCCAAGTCCCTGGTAACCACCATTCTTCTCTTTGTTTCTATGAGTTCAGCTTCTTTAGATTCCACATATAAGTGACATCATACATTTACATTCATAAAATGTATGTACTAACCACAGAGAGTAAGAAAGCATGGGTTCCACAGAAACATATAGCAAGGAGATAAACTTAAAATAATCACATTTTCTGTGGGCATATAAAGCATGTAAATACATTTAATTTCACTCAAACAAGATTTTCTTTCAAATTTATAATTTACTCTATTTTCTACCTACGGAAGTAAATCAAAATCGAAAGATGATAAAAGTAACAATTTTATTTAAAAAATATGTTTGTATTGCAAAGTAATCTGATCTTAGTCAGTAAATTTTCTACAGAATTAAAACTTACGCTTTAAGCCCTCAAAAATGCTACCTTTTAAAATACAAATATTAAACAACTTAGATTGAAACATTTATAAACATACACTACAAACAGAATATGTACTGAATTATAAATTTTTATCAATATCAACTGGGTCATTGTGTATTCATTAGTGTTCTGAGGTAAAATAGATTGTTAATAAATGTTCTCAATCTGCCATCTTTGGGGGGTGGATTTTGAATGTTTATATATAAGCTCATGAGTATACACACATCTGTGTTTTTTAGGTTGTGTGTGTATGTATCTTTCCTGTCTTCCAGAAGTCAGAGTTTTAGTTATTACTTCTCATGGTTTGCATAGCTACCTGAACAATTTAATGCACCAACTCTACCATTTAATGCACCAATTCTAATCTTCAATAGACTGAAAAAACTCTATTATGAATCTTGTAATAAGTGTGTAAAGTTAAAAAAATGAATTGTGAATGAAACATCTTTGAGTACGTTACATGGTATACACCAAACTTAAGACAAGATATATGCAGTAAACACTGAAGACACTAGAAAAAGAGCTTAGTAATGATGTCAAATATACATTTGTGTGTCATCTCCACAGGAATGACAAAGAATACATGAGGCTTGATGTGGTGCTCAAGGGGATAAGTTTCAATACAGAAAGGAAAAAAAAATCTAGATTGGTATATTCTAAATAATTAGGGCCACCATATAGCCTGTTTTTGCCTACTGACACATCAAAAATAACAAAAATCTGGATCTAAAAGTCTTCAAGAATAACATAGACCTCTAACCATAGTGGAAGTTCATTATAAAAACAAAAATAAAACACAAACTCTTCTTGTCTGGATTTCTAAACCACATCAAACAGAATATTTTCTAGAAATACTCTTTTATAAGTGGAATTGTGTCCCTCTAAGAGATATATTGAAGTCCTAACCCCTGGCACCTGTGAATGTGACCTTGTTTGGAAATATGGTTTATGAAATTAAGGTAGGATGAGTACGTTAGAATAGGCTCTAACCCAACATATTCAATGTCCCTCTAAGAGGAAAACACCCTGTGAACATCAAGACGCACAGGGGGAAAGCCATGTGACCACAGAGGTAAAGATGGGAGTGATGCAGCTACAAACCAAGGGATGCCAGCAATTGATGCCCAACACCAGAAGCTAGGAAGAGGCAAGGAAAGATTCTACCGTGAGTCTCAGAGGGAGCTTGACCTTACTGACACCTTGATACTAGACTTTTAGCCTCCAGAACTGTGAAAGAATAAATTATTATTGTTTTAAGCCACCTAGACCGTGGTACTTTGTTAAAGATGCCCTAGGATATACAATCTTCAGACTATTTCTACCTGAAATCTCACATTTAAAGAAACATTAAAAATCACTTCCACACTCCAGGGTTCGATTAGTTTATCACCTTGAAGTTACTCTCCCCATTCTCCCTTCTGAATGTCAGAGTCCTCAT